>NC_067491.1:11012026-11612026 GCF_947179515.1 Apodemus sylvaticus
ACATGCATATTTCAAGAATAAACCCCATTTGGTGGGACTGCTATCTCACCCCCTCCAAGGCTCAAAGAACATTATGGGAGAAGAGGTTGAAGGAATGTCAAAGCCAGAGAGTGGGGCAATGCACAACAAAGAGATGTTGTCTGGGTTTGGCATTGCCCGGCCTCGTGAACGACTGCATGTTTAGCACCAGCCTCACCAGCCCTGTGCTATCCTGGGCTCACCATCATTTCATCACAGATGGGCAGGGCCCATGGGAACTCACTCTCCCTAAGGGACTACTGAGAATTAGTGACAGTTGGAGAAAGTACTATCATGTTCTTCAGTGGAACAAGCCTTTAGTAAGCTGTCTACACGCCAATAAATAACGTCTCACCCTCACTTGAAATTCTAAACACAGTGCATCACACACCAAGGATGATGGGAGAACAGGAGAGAGCCCGTTGGGCAAGAAGGCTTTGGTGGGAGAGGGGAGTATCCAGAGAGAGGGGAGTGTCCAGAGAGAGGAATGGGAGTGAGACGAACTAAATCTCAGATAAACATAAGAAAATGTTGCATTAAAAAAATAAATTAGTAAATCCCACTTGGTCCTGAAGCAAGTCTTAATGTTTGGTGTATTAATGTTTTAATATATTAGTAGTCTATTTAAGTTTCTTGTGTAAGTGTTAGTATAATTCTTAAAATCTGGTTAAAGTGGAGCTAGTACAGCAGAGACCTACTCCCGCTCCCCATTCCCTGCGGCATCACAGTTAAGGTAGGAAATCAACTTGGTCTACATAAACAGTGAGTGGGACAAGAACCATGGTAGAGATGGCTGGAAAGATGGCTTAGTGGTTAAGAGCACTGGATGCTCTTCCGGAGGTCCTGAGTTCAAATCCCAGCAACCACATGGTGGCTCACAACCATGAGGGATCTGATGCCCCCTTCTGATATGTCTGCTCTTTGGAAATTGTTTTGGTATCTGCATATAAAGAAATTAGCATAGGACAGTGCCGTCATATCCAGACAAGACCATTTCAAAGTTCACCTCCACATACTCTGGCACTTAACACTCTTTCCTGCGCCCTCTTCAGTGAGTTTCCAGAGCCTTGGAGAACAGGATGTTGATGTGTCATGGATGCTTATTCTCAGCACCTGAACAGTAATGCACCTCTGTCCTAACCCCGACTCACCACCATAAGGACCCTCACTAAGGCTAGGGACAGGAAAAGAAATATCTATGGGTGTAGGCATAAATATTTAGAAGGCAGTTTGATATCATGACCATTTCAAAAAATGGTCCCAATAGTACAGGACCAAAAAATTCTCCTGTACTATAGGGTGACTATAGTTGTTGGTATTCTGTCTAAGCTCCACCCCACACTTACCTGGCAATAGCCAGGTATGTCCTGCCCCATAGACCTGGCCCACTATAAAAGGGGCTACTTGCCCCTCCTCGCTCTCTCTCTCTACTCTCTCTCATCTCACTCTCATCTCTCTGCCCCTTGGGCTCTCCTCCCCTCCCCCCTCTCTCCACGTTGTCATGGCCGGCCTCCACTTCTCTATTCTCTATTCTCTCTCTCTCTTTCTCTCTCTCTCTGCCTTTCTCTACCTCCACTATACCATTAACTCCCATCCTCTGCCTTGAATAAACTCTATTCTATACCATGTCTGTGTGCGTGTGGTCCCTCAGGGGGAAGAGGTGCCTGGGCATGGGCCCACCTAAGCACCCGCTTCCCCCACACTGCTGTCCCACCTTCTCTAACCCCCCTTCTCTCTTTTTAAGCCCCCTTCAATGGTGATTAGCAGGGGACTATAGTTTTCGCTTTGAGAACTGATAAATACTTGAAATAATCGATATGCAAATTATCTCATTTCATCCTTATACAGTATATACGCAGCTCAAAATATCACAATGTACCACACACACACACACACACATTTGTAAAATTGTTAAGATTTAGAAAATAATTAGATCATTTCTTTCAAATGAGAAAGAAATGATACTGGATAAGAGATAGCATGCTTGTTAGACTTGTCATGGCTTGACAAGCAAGGAGTGAAAAAAAAAATTTAAAGGAAGAAAGATGGATTTTGGTCCCAAGCCTCAGAGGTCTCAGCCTACAGTAAGCCCTCTAGGGAAGCCATTGCTTCTGGGCCTGTGGCAAGAAAGAAGCTCTGGGTAGAAGGACCTGGTGAAGGAAAGCTAATCACTAATGACAGCCAGGAGGAAAAGGGAAACAGGAAGGGCTCAGGGACCAGACCTACCCTTTGGAGGATGCCTTCCATGACTTCCTTCTTCCCATCAAGCCCCATTTCCTAACTGTTCATTCAATACAGACTCATAAATGGATTTACACAATAACGAAAGTAACCTCTCTGCTATCAAGTCTTCACCAGCTAAGGACAAGTCTTCAACATGTGAGCCTTTTTGTGATTTCCATGTGCAAACCACAACAGATGATTCTAAATAGCCCCTACTCAGTAAGGATGAAACATGACAACCCAAGTGGGAAAATATTGCCAAAATATTCACATAAACAACAGAAGAAACCGAGAATGATTGATAGTAGAAAGAGATTAATGTTAGTATATTTTATGAATAGATAACTGAAAGAGTTCATCATTAGTAATTAGTAATGTCTATTATAGCTGCAAAGTGCTACTCTCATTACATATGCAATACATAAGAAGTAAACGTTTAAAATAACCATTTGGGATGGGGAGTCAGGACAGCAGGCGCAGACCGTCTTATGACTGTAACCCAATAGCCCCATTGTATCCACACTCAGAAGCTTTGGTGTATTTGCACAGGAAACAGTTTTGAGAATGTTCATTGACTCTTTGTCTAAATGCAGTAACACACACATGCATACATGCACACATACACATGTGCTAATACTTTTTGCAGCACTGGGAACATATACATACTGGGTGAATATTCTACTGCACAGTGAAATTCCAGTCTCTCAATAGTAATTTAAACAGTGAAGTGCTATTTTAATTTCTTATAGTTTGATATTTAAGTTGTATTTATTTTTCTCACTGATAAAATACAAAACATAAAGGCTCAAAATGTGGCAACTTGCCTCTAATGTTTTTATGAACCAGCCATTGAACTCAGAGACAGAATTATATTTAATTTTCCCCAGTGTTCCCCTTCAGAGCCCACAGCCTTCCAGCTGATTTCCTGACTCTGTAATTTTCAGCTCTCTTAATAGAGTATTTCCTAACATCTACAGTCAGAGACCCTGCGGACTGCAGCAACAGCCTCACTGCTGATGTCTCATGACTCGGGATGGAGACATCATGTGTCAGCCGCATCAGACACTCTGAATTCTTTCCATTAAAAATAAAGAAAACCAGCAAGGATCACTAAGTGGTATAATGAGGCAGCAATCCCGGACTGGCAGAATGAAATTTCAGTAGAATTGTTCTCTAATCTGCCTTGTCTGACTAGAAAAATGGGGGAAAGAAACCTTCCACTGACTATCTACTACACAACTCAAGGTCTGCTTTCAATACTTTATTAACTGCTACAAGAGTAAAAAGTGGGCATCACTTTATCTTGTTTAACAAAACACACACACACACATATATATATTATAAAGTATATGTATATATACACATACATATTATAATGTATATGTATAGATATGTACATATATGCTATAAACTATATATCTATCTATATCTATCTCAAACATAATATATAATAAATGTTTAATAGTAAAATTATATATATATATCAGAATGAAACTTTCTTTCATTCGCATTGAGGATCTCCTTTCAACCATTTGGTTCCCCTTTAAGGGAACAAAGAAGAAACATGGTTGCCATGCTGATCTCAATTTCAAATGGTGAAAGGGGGAAAAGCTATAAAGAAAGCTTTTTCTTTAGTAGCAGAGGTGTGGGAGGGGCAGTTATTTTACTGAGGCTGTGTGAGCACTCAGCCCTTAGGCAAAATTTCACCGGAGAATGGAGTTGGCTTTCTGAAGACCAGTGGGACAGCCATACTGAAGCTAATTGCCAGGGCTCAGCACTGCTGTGGGAACCAGCCATAACTATGAGCCTCTCTGGCTTGAGAACAGATGTCATGCACCATGGCCAGAAAAGAGGAGACACAGACACCCTGGCGGAAGACCAAGAGTAGGAAAATGTGTCAGGAGAGGTCAAGAAAGACTCAAAGAAGTCACGTGACCGCCTTCCTGTCCCTGATACCCTGGGAAGGAAGAGCAAAGGAGAAGTAATCCTGGAGAGAGAGAGAGCATTTACATCAGAAATGACCGGTTTGTCCCAAAATAAGTGGATAACTACTTGGAACGAATTACTGTAAAACTAAATGTTCAATTTCCCACACCGAAGGTGCTCTGACACCAAAAAGATGAAGACTCAGGAGAAAGATGAATTCAGTTCCAGAGACGTGGCTGCATGCCCACGAACAGGATTTAAGTCTGTCTGTAAAACTGATACTGTGAGAATTATTATCCAGTTCAATATTGAAGAAGTTGAGAAATCAGACACATTTCCTATGACTAGGAGGCCACTAAATGACAAAATATACAAGAAGATACTAGGGTGCCCATCTGTCCCAGGGGTCATTCTCCATCCTCTAGGTGAGACCTGGCTTGGATGGGAAAATAGGACAGTAGCCCTCTGACTGATTCTAGAGCTTGGTGTCAGATGGCCCAGAGATCATCTGGATTTGCTTTCTTCTCAATGACAATCCAAGAACTTCTTAAACAATTCTAACAAGTTTACTGAGCTAGCTAATCACTGTATTAGAACGCCCTACTCAGAACTGAGCCTCGGTTCACTAATAATTCTCTCAGAACCATCCACCAAATGTCCAAACTCTAAGAACCATCTATCCTCCAAATGGTCCTTCCCAAAGCATGTCTGAAGTCTCCTCAGATGGGGTCTCAAATGATCCAGGCAGGCATATTCTTGCTGGACTTCGGTTAAGGGAATTTGACTTATCTTAACAAGCACTTCAGTAAGCCTTTTAAGATTACATGACCCTGTGCTCCAGAGCTGGTGGAGTAGCTCATCAGGAAAAACAGTGGCCTTGCAATTGTGAGGACCGGAGTTCAAGTCCAGAGAAATGCTGGGTGGCCTGTCTGTGAGACAGAAAGGAGATCACCTACTCATCTCTGAATCGAACTGCCTATCAAGACCTCTGCATTCAGCTGAGAGTCTCTACCTTGGTACATAAGGCAGAACATGACTGAGGAAGACACTTGATGTCCACACAGATGTGAATCCACACATACTACATACACATTAAAAATAAAACCAAAAGATCTGTCTTCGAAGGATCATCTTACCTTTATTACATTTTCCCCTGAGATCATACAACTTTTGAGAGACTATTTCCCATAATTACCCCACCACCTCAAGTTTCCAGAAATGTAGTTATTTTTCTTAAAACCTTGATTTCTTCAACTTTGTCTCTTTCCTCTATCCCACAGCCACCATCCACGCCAAACAATTTATAAGGAGCCAAGAGGCAAACGAGCCCATGTGGGTATTCCAGAGCATTCCAGAGGGCACAGTAATAAAATAAGTTCTGCAGTTTCACAGCCCATGGTGTATACTCTCCTGAGAGTCCTCAATTCTACTTACACAGAAAGTGTTAGGATCCCAGAGATATTTCTCAGGTCCACTTGGAGATTGTGTTCGATGGTAGTGTTCTTGCTATCAAGATCATGGTCTTGCAAATGAAGACATTCTGGTTCAATTCTGATGGCCAGAGAAGGTCTGAATCAACCCTATTTATCTCTCACAGCAGACAAACACAAGGACTTTGGCACATGGTTTATAGAATGCTTTGAACTGGCCTCACTGTATCTTGTAATCCGTTTTAATGCTATCAGTGAATGAAATTACTAGTGACAGGATTCTGTAATTTCTACAAAGGGCTGATTCTTTGAAACTGGTAGTAGCCTTCATTCTCTTCCCTTTGCCATGATTTTAAGGGGAGGGGGGAGGGCAGGGTGCAGAGGCTAGATTAGATAACCACCACTAAAACCCATCTAAAACCTCTACTGAATAGCCCAGGCTAGTCTCAGACTCACTGCAGTTCTGTGTTACACTTCTGAGGGCTGGGATTGAAGTTATGAGCCACCACACACAACTACTGAAAAGACTCTCAAACACAAAACATGGTAAACCAAAGTATTTGATAGAGATGAAATGAAATATATAAGCAACGAGAAAAAGGAAGAGTATAAAATTTATGGTCATCCTTGCCGAGTTCATTCCCTCATAGATTCTTAAAATGGCTTATGGGAAATAGAAAAATTGTTTATTGTGTATGCCTGGCTTCACCTGTGAGTGGTGTGACAATTTGTAAATGCCATTGTTTACAATGAGGAGGAAATGGTGTTCATTTGCATTCTTCACACACAGGAGAGAAAATTAGCTGTCAACTAAAAACTGTAACCAATTATCTAGTTCTTCAGAACTGCTTTAGGGAGTAGTCAACCCCACACTTCTGACATGAGTTTCACTGGGCCTTGCTTATACCTGCTCACAAGAGAAAGGTTGCTCGAAACGGATTGAGAATTAAAAGCCTCTCTTCCAAGAGTCAAAGGCTTGATTACAGATTCCTGCAGATTAATATCTGTTTCATTCCAGTGATGGGTCCTGGATAAGCACCTCCCTTTATCTCATACTGAACTCTAGCTCAAGCCACCAGCCCTGTACTGTGTCCTCTGGCCTGCTGGGAACTCAGGGCACTGTGGCTCCTGTATGGTGGCTTTTCCCCTGGGGAAAGGGGGACTAGTCCGATCCCCTGACTCAGCAGGGGATCTTCCTTGGTCTGATCCTCTGACTCAGCAGATTTCCACTACACTCACATCCCAAGCTTGCTTGTATTGACTGAGTGGATGAGGACAATGCAGTACTTTGTGTTGGCATTTAGTCTAGGCTCCGCCCCCCAGTTACCTGGAAACAGCCAGGTATGCCTGACTCACTATAAACGGGGCTGTTTGCCCCCTCCTCTCTCTTGTTCTTATTCCCTCCTCTTGCTCCAGCTCCCCCTCTCTCCCCGTTCCCCTCCCCCCTCCACATGCTTATGGTCCTCTCCTCTCTCTCTCCTCTCCTCTCCCTCTCCCTCTCTCGCCTCTCCCTCTCCCTCTCTTCCTCTCTCCCTTTCTCCTCTCCCTCTCTCCCTTTCTCCTCTCCCTCTATCCCTTTCTCCTCTCCTCTCCTCTCCTCTCCTCTCCTCTCCTCTCCTCTCCTCTCTCTCTCTCTCTCTCTCTCTCTCTCTCTCTCTCTCTCTCTCTCTCTCTGCCTTTCTCTCAACTCCCCTCTCCATGCCCTGAATAAATTCTATTCTATACTATACCATCATTCGAATGGTATACCTCAGAGGGGGAAGGGAAGCCTCAGCATGGTCCCACAGAGGGAACCCCTCCCCCACTCCACCAAACATATCCCTGGCCTCTCTTATCTTTTTATAAAACACAACACTTTGATCTTGGTCTCTCTTTGGGGCTCTTGATATTACAGGACAATTTACCTACATAACCAATATGTCCCGTGGCCTGCACACTGCACACTGCACACTGCACACTGCACATGTGACTCTGTCTAGCAGTTCAGTCCTGTTCTCAGTCCTGGATTCATTCCTCTGCCTGCTTCGTCATAGCTAAAAATTTGGGGCTGATCTCAGTTGGTTAAAAAGTGATATAAGAACAATGGATTTGTGAGAAAAGAAGGTGACGCACTATAACTTAAGCTTGGTTTTTTTACCCCACAATGTATAAACTACCCTAACTTTAGTGTTTCATTTGAAGGTCGTCTCCTCACGGAGATCCATTCTTCATCCTTTAAAATAGACAACGCAGGCCATTGAGATGGCTCATTGGGTAATGGTGCTTGCTGCCAAGCCTCTTGAGGACCTGAGTTCGATCCCTGGGAGTCACACAATGGAAGGAGAGAACCAAGTCCTGCAAACATCTTTCTGACTTCCACACATTATTACAAAGAACTGCCATAAAAATGGGGCGTGCGCTAGCGTATCCGTGCGCTAGCGTATCCGTGCACTAGACGTCACGTCTCTGTTAATCACCCAATTCTCTGTATGGCAGAGTAGATAGCAACGACCACTCCTTTCTGGGCTTTGGGATTTCAATAGCTCTCGAAAACTTGAAGCCGTGGATGGAGAAGGTTGGCTTTTGTTGCATAGTCACACGGTGTTGATGCAACTGGACCACTTCACCGCGCCTCCCCCGCAATTGTCCTGGGGCTCTTTGTCCTCGCAGCTCCCTCAGCTCCGGCAGAACTTTCGAGAGTGGGAGGCAGTACCGCACTGCCCAAGCCTCCCCGCTCTCTGACTGATCCTTGACAACTAAAGTAGAACACATATAACGTGACTCAGGCTGCTGAAGCAAGCACCCTAGAACTCTTTATACCGTGGATGCTGGTCCTCCCACTACAGAAATCAACAGCAAGTCTCTCTCAAAAGCTAAGTCTGCATCTACTGCTCCTCAGTATTTACCTGAATGATTCCAAACCAGCACGTTGTAGAGACTCTTGCACATTAACGTTTGTTGAGGAACTCTTCACAGTGGATTGTAGTTTTTAAAACCTAGCTATGCAACAGCCAAGGGATACATAAGGAAGATGCAGCATAGACAGACAGACACACGATAAACTGTCTTTTCAGAATAAAGATGAAGTCACACCATTTGCAGGTAAGTGTATGTCACTGAGGATCAGGATATTAGGTGATTTAAGGTAGCCACGGAAAGGTAAGTGTTACATGTTTTCTGTCACTAGAGGCTCCTGAGTATTAGAGAGACAAATAGAATCATGACTTGAAAGTAGGAGTGAAATTGTCCTGGGGAGCAGAAGAGATTGACAGGAGTGGGGGAGGGGCAAGAGGGGAAGGCAGGAACATTTGGGAAGAAATATGAGCAATATGCCAATACACACACACACACACACACATACATATACATACACATACATATATACATACATATGTGTGTGTGCATATATATGTGTGTGCATGATGGTTTGAATATGTTTGGCTTAGGGAGTGGCACTATTAGAAGCTGTGGCCCTGTTAGAGTAGAAGTGTCTCTGTGGGTGTGGGCTAGAATCCCAGTATTCTCCTAGCAGCCTTCAGATGAAGATGTAGAACTCTCAGCTCCTCCTGCACCATGCCTGCCTGGATGCTGCCATGTTCCCACCTTGATGATGATGGACTGAACCTCTGAACCTATAAGCCAGCCCCAATTAAATGCTGTCCTTGTAAGAGTTGCCTTGGTCATGGTGTCTATTCACAGCAGTAAAAGCCTAACTAAGACAGTTTGTGTGTGTGTGTGTGTGTGTGTGTTTATATATATGTGTGTGCATGAAAATTTTTACAGAAAACATTAAAGTGTGAGAATTCTGTTCTATTTCAGTAGCAGTGGGTCTGAACTCAGAGAATATCCCTTTCATTCAGGTAATATCTCTATTGAAAAGCACTCCTGAATTTTAAAGAAAACATTTAAAGGAAGCGAATAGCATCTCACTGAACTGCTCAGGATGAAAGACAGGGTTTGCATTGGATGGAAGTTAGGGCAGAATTTAGCTCTGCCTTGCCTGTTTTCTTAGCTAAGAAATCTTGTCACATCATTTAACATCTCTCTGCCTCTGTTTCCTTGTCAGCGAAATGGGGAATGTGAAGCTATCTGTCTTCATAGGCTCCCTGTGGGAAAAGAACAATCCTAACAGGGTTCTGAGAGCCTGGGGAGAGAACAACTCACAGACAGTTACTTTCTACCCCTTCACTGTGTGAGGTGTCTGCTGGAATACCACAGACAGCCAGAACTCTGTTATAATGGAGAGGCCTAGCTGTGACAGATGCACACCTGGGATCCCAGCAGTCACAGGGTGGGAGCAGGCTTCCCTGAGTTCAAGGTCAGCCTGGGTTACATGACAAGATTGGGGGGGGGGGGAGGAAGGGAGAAGAAGGAAGAGGTGGGGGAGGAATAGGAAGAGGAAGAAGAGAAAAAGGAGGAGGAACAGGAGGAGGATAAAGAGGAGTGAAAGGAAGAAGAAGAGGAGGAGGAGGAAGAGGGAAGGAGGAGGAGGAAAAAGAAGAGGAAGAGGAGGAGGAGGGAAAAGTAATTAAGTCTGGTTTTACAGAAAAGGGAAATCGTAATGTATAATAGAAGAACCCACAGAAGAAAGTGTTCTTTCTGTTCTCTGTCCAAATACCCAGAGGTCATGAGAATGACCCCTGAACATACGCACAGTTGAGTATTCCTGACTCACAGGACACAGCCCAACAGGAACAGTTGCTATAGAAACATATATACATTTCAACACTTTTGTAGTGGAAACAGTCTTCATAAAACTTAGATGTGTCTTTGTCTTTGTCAGCGGTCCCCTCAGACCCCTGTCAGCCTGTCCTCCATTTTGTTCAGACTCTGCCTGCATTGTGTCTGAGAATTTGAGGGAAGGGAGGACATATTTGGCTGACCATGCTTCTCTTTATGGTCAAATCATTCTTCCAGTCTTCATGGTTTGGCCACTGGCATCTGTTGACAGTAATTCTGCATGGTAGGCAGAAGAACATGAGAAAATCATGAGGAAAACCTATTAATCCTGATAGTACTGAGCACCCTTTCTTCTTTCCGAGGCCAATAAACACACCTTTGGAAGACAAAGGTGTTTTCTGAAGAGTCCAGGATCCAGGCACAAGATGTCACTTGTACCATCTCTGTGAGACATGGATGCAACCCAAAAGATCTGATCTGTCAGTGTGCAACTGGAACAAAGTTCTCATTACTAGGTGCTAGGATACTGTCTCTCCTCTGAACAAAACCCAATGGAAGACATTCAGATGATGTAGATTAAAGCTGCAAATGCATATTCTCAAAACTTTGGCAGCTGGGGTCTGGAGATTAAGAATTAACATACATGTATGTATGCAATAACAATTAGTTTTAAAATATAAAGAGGCTGTGAATTTGAAGGAGAGCAAGGAGGGGCATATGGGGACACTTGGGAGGAGGAAAAGATAGGGGAAATGTGGTAAGTATATTATAATCTCTAAAATAAAAAAATGAAATAATCCAAAAATATGAAGAATTTTCCCAACATAAACTGATGGGAAATGATGTCATTGAGAAAGTGAATAAGTGATGTCATTGAGAAAGTACCATTTATCATGCTGACCCAATGAGTCCTGTGTATACATGTTTTTCTCTAATTACATACTAGTTATATGATGTCGATCATCATGCTTACTTCATATGGCTTTTGAGCTGATCACATGAGAATAGTGTGTGAATGTTGAGACCTTAAATGAGAAAGTACACAAATGTTGTCATTGAGAAAGTGAATAAGTGATATCATTGAGAAAGTACATAAATGATGTCATTGAGAAAGTGCACAAGTGATGCCATTGAGAAAGTGAATAAATGATGTCATTGAGAAAGTGCACAAATGGTGTCACTGAGAAAGTACATAAATGATGTCATTGAGAAAGTACATAAATGATGTCATTGAGAAAGTACATAAATGATGTCATTGAGAAAGTGAATAAATGATGTCATTGAGAAAGTGAATAGATGTCATGTTGATTCTCAGCCATTTGGGACACTAAAGGGAGCAGACTTCTCTTGCCATTGTTTTTCTTTTGCTTGTTTGGTGCTATAGGAGATGAGCCCTCACTGACTAATGTGATAAGTGGAACCTCCTAGTCTTATTGAACATAAGATGGATTTGGTTTGTTTACACAGAATTAACTGCAAGTCAACCAGCAACTGATGAGTATTCCTCACAGGCCCACTGAGATAATTATAACCAGAAGTGAACTGGCCTGGTTCCTTGTGATGATACACATTAAGTAGACTTCAGAATTAATGACTACAAATAATTGAACCTTAAAAAAAGAAAATTGATGTTGCTGAACTTTAAGAGAAATTTTGGAATACGAGGCCTAGCCACTTTGGACATGAGTCTGCTAAGGACTAATGAGTATCAGGTGGACACTCGAAGAATTCTTCCCTGGGAAATCACTGAGGAATCAGTCATCTCTCTGTGGAGACAAGCAGGTTTCCGTGCTTCCTCACAGAACAGAATAGTGTGTGACACCTATTAAGCATCATGGTTACAGCGATGTTTGTTTGGATGGATAGTTTCATATTGCTCTAGATAAACAAAGCAGCATGCAAACATGACTCAGCCAACAGACATGCTCTGAGTGTCCACAGGGAACAAGGGTTGAGAAACACAAACTCCTAGAAATAAGAGGAGACTTTCTCTTGCTTGCAAACAGAAATGCTCGTTATATATTTGGAATGCCAAAGTTACACACTAAGCCAGAAATACAATAGGACCCATTTTATGGAAATAGAAAATGTATATACATTACAGAATAAAACACCATCAGGGAGGCTGGAGAGATGGCTCAGTGGTTAAGAGCACTTAACTGCTCCTGCAGAAGACCCGAGTCTGGTTCTCAGCACCACGTAGGCAGTTCACATCGGTCTATAACTCCAGCTCTAAAGAATCCAATGTTTTCTCCTGTCCTCCCTGAATACCTGCAGAGATGTGTGTGTGTGTGTGTCTGTCTGTCTGCCTGCCTGTTTGTGTGCATGCACAGACACACAAATAAAAATAAAATCATTTTAAAAGAATCAGGATAGCCTGAGTAGTGAACATCTTAGATATTATTCACATTCCATGCATGCACCTGCATGTGTATGCACATATGTGTATATCTATGGGTGAATATGTATCACAACCCATAGGTGGAGCTCAGAGAATAACTTGTACTGTTTGAAGGTCCCTTCTGTGGCTTGCCACCACATGGGCCAGGCTAGCTGCTCTACAAGCTTTGGGAGATGCTCTTGTCTCTGCCCCCATCTTTCCTGGGAACATGAGACTTACAGATGAGTGCTACCACATTCAGCTTTTTGTGGGTCCTGGGGACTAAAACTCAAGTCCTCACAAGCTCTTTACTCACTGACCCATCTGCCAAGCTCTGTGTTTCTTAATGTCTGATTAATATTCAATAACGAAGATGTGATTTCTTTTAAGTTTAAAGAACTGTTTCTAAACAGGAAAAACGGTGAAACTGTTCTACAAACCTAGAAGCGCAAGTCTGCTGAATTTTCACTGTAGTGGGAGGGGCTAATGTAATTGATAACACATCTGGGTTTAAATATACGATACATTCATTGTCATTTCCTGTCTACAAAAAGTCAAACTATTTTTTTTAAACTTAAAACAATGAATTGCACTCAGACAAAGGACATTTGATTAGAAATAGTGTCCCTGGTTGAAACAAAACAATAGACTGTAAGATATGTGATTTTATTCATCACTGACTCAGATGAGAGGCCAAATAAACCTTAATATCCCAAGTGTCAAGTATACAAGAAAGAACTTGAGAAAAATTTTAATAAGCTGAACACTATGGTGATAAAGTCTGAGTCCAGATGATGATTGGGCATCATACGGCTTCATTTAAGGGCTCGTCACAAGGCTGAGAGGAGCATCCCACAGCCAGCCATTCTGCTTACACAGGTGAAGGCTTAGAAAGACAAATCATGCTGGCCTGATTATAGATGGAAGCCCTACACAAGGCAGCGTACTGTGACTACATGATATCGGGACAGAGACAGACAGGTTGATCAATCAAATAGAATTAAAGACCCAGAAACAAAACCATACACTCATGCACACTTGTACTTTCATAAAGAAGCCAAAAATATACAATGGAAAAAGAAAGCCTCTTCAATAATGGGTGGTGGTCTAACTGGCATTTGGTATGTAGAAAAATGAAAATAGATCTATATTTGTAACCTTGCACAAAGCTCAAGTCCAAGTGGATCAAGGGCATCAACATAAAACCAGATACACCGAATCTAATAGAAGAGAAAGTGGGAAAGAGCCTTGAACTCATTGGCACTGGGGAAATTTCCTAAGCAGAACTCCAATGGCTTAGGCTCTACAATTGAGAATGGATAAATTAGGCCTCATGAAACTGGAAGGCTTCTGCAAGGCAAAGGACAGCCTATAAGACAAATCAGCAACCTAAAGATGGGGAAAAATGTCTTCACTAACCCAACATCTGATAGAGGGATAATGTCCAAAATATATAAAGAACTCAAGAAGATAACCTCCAAAACACCAAACAAACCAATCAAAAAATGGGGAATAGAACTACAGAGAATTCACAACAGAGGAATCTCGAATGGCTAAGATACACTTAAAGAAATATTCAAAGTCCTTAGTGATGATGGAAATGCAAATAAAAAGGTGTGCCTCAGGCCTCAGGTATGCTAAGACCCCAGATGTGACCAGGACTCAGGTGTGCTCTGAGCTATCCCTGAGCCTGTGATCCTGGGTTCTATCAGAAAGCAGGCTGAGCAAGCCATGGGGAGCAAGCCAGTAAGCAGCACCCCTCCATGGCCTCAGTTCCTGCCTCCAGGTTCCTGCCCTGTTTGAGCCCCTGCCCTAACTTTAATGATGGAGTACACTGTGGGATGAATTTATTCATACAGTTGCTTAATGGATAGCATAGTATATATTCACCAGGCATGTTTAATCATAGTTTACAGATATTGTTCCTTAGATTTATTATTATTTGAACTGTGATATTTGGAATGACAACCTTCTTTTATTTCTTCTCTTAGTCCTTAACAGGAATACATCTGTAAAGAGAGAAACCCCAGAGTCGCTTGTGGGAAAGACACGATAAAGGTTGAATCCTTTCCACTCACCGTTTCAAAGAAAACATGTTGATTCCCTAACACCTTTGAAAACTGTTAAGTTTCCTGGAATATGATCATGTATTTGTGAATTTACACATATCTTCTGAAATTTCAGTCTGATGAAGTTATGATCTATATTGATGATCAATATTATTCAATGTTTGGCCAAACTGGTTCCTGATTCCTTACCCAGTTGATAATTGCTTCCTGATTTAATAAAAACATGTTATGTGCATCTCATGAACTTCTTGCTTCTGAGATGAAATCATCCGTTTCTTCCAAAGCACTATTTATTTATTTATTTATTTACTTTAAATACATTCCACTCACTGCTCTTCTCCTGGTCACTGTCTCCCCTTCCCCTCCACCCTTCTCCTCTCCCCTTCCTCAGCTTCCCCTCCCCCTTCTCTTCCCTGTCCTCTCCCCTTCTCCTCTGAGAGAGTGAGGCCCCCCTGGGTACCCCCCCCCCCATCTTGGCACATCAAGTCTCTAAGAGGAGGCTAGGTGCTTCTTCTCCCATTGAGGCCAGACAAGGCAGCCCAGCTAGAAGAACTTATCCCACAGACATTTTTTAAAAATAGGTATTTCTATGCATCAACCTGGCACTGGAGCCTTGTTTCCAGGGAATTATTCATTATTTCCGGCCCTTTTCTGTGAACACAGAGAATCTTTCTTTCTTAATTTTAAAAGAAATTATATCATGGGTTAATTTATTCCTAGCCCCAATTCAAATCTAGAACAATTTATTTACCTTCCCTTCACTGAATTTATAACAGAACCTCCTCTCTTTCATGCTTAAATTGCTTTTGCCAGCGCGGTAACATAATTATTCATTAACATTATCCCACACAGCACACAAAATGAGTTCAGAATAATGTCACCAACAATATATAGATAATTAAAAAGTTAGGAATTTGGGTTTTTTTTTCAGTCTTTTCCCCCTAGACTCTGGTCTATGGACAATACACATTGAAGATACTGTACGTTAAACATAAATCACCTGAAAAAAAGTCCCTATCTGGAGTTATACTAGTAACTTGACAATTCATTCCACTTTTTATTTGATTTAAATTCTTAGGAGGTACTTTTCTCAGTCAAATGTTGCTTGGTATGCTGTAAGTCAAAACTGTATGCAGAACAAAGGCCTGACACTATTGCTGATGCAATGGTGTGCTTACAGACAAGAGCCTAGCATGGCTGCCCTCTGAGAGGCCCAGAGAGCAGCTGCCCAAGACAGACACAGGTACTTACACCCAATCAGTGGACAGAAGCCAGGACCATTCTGGTAGAATTAAGTCAAAGCTGGAAGAAGCTAAGGAGGAGGGTAGCCCTCTAGGAGGATGAGCAGTCTCAACTAACCTGGACCCCTGAGATCTCTTAGACTCTGAGCCACCAACTAGGCAGCAAACACCAGCTGATATGAGGCCCCCAACACATGTGCAGCAGAGGACTGCTGGGTCTGGACTCAGTCAGAGAAGAATCACCTAACGCTCAGGAGACTTGAGGCCCCAGAGGGTAGGGAGGTCTGGGGGTGTTGCTGAGGATGTGGGGACATCTTCTTGGAGACAGAGAAGGAATAATGGGAGGAGGAACTGTGGGAGGGTGGACCTGGAGGGGGATAATGACTAGACTGTAAAAAAAAGATTAAAAATAAAAACAAACAAACAAACAAACCCTCATCCTTGCTCAGGTCCCCAGTCTGAGCCACTCGCCCATGGATTAAGTGTTTGCTACCCGGGTGGGAGTGTGGGGGTGTGGGGGGGTGAGGGGGTGGAGGGGGGTAAAGAAAGTCTGTTTTCTCCACGAATGTGGTCCTACTTCTGCTGTTGGCCCTGCACTTGAGTTCATATGGGCAACATTAATCAGTCTTGGTAGGTTTCATATAGAGAAAATAAAAAAAAGAAGACTTAAAATGGACCAGAGGATGCAGGAGCAGGAGGGGTTATGTGGGGAGCAAGGAGTGGGTGTGGTCCAGATGCATGGAATCAGGTACCAAATTATCCAAGAATTCAAAAATTAGCTTTTGTATGCCAAGGCTGGCCTTGAACTCCAGATCCTCCTGCCTCTGACTCCTTCAGCAAATCCTACAGTCTGCACCAACAGAACCAGCAATCTTCACTAACCTCATATTCAATAGAGGGCTAATATCCAAAGCACATAGGGAACTCAAGAAGATAACCCCCCAAAAAAACCAAACAACCCAATCAAAAAATGGGGTACAGAACTAAACAGAATTCACAACACAGGAATCTCGAATGGCTGAGAATCACTTGAAGAAATGTTCAAAGTCCTTAGTGATCTGGGAAATGCAAATCAAAATAACCCTGAGACTCTACCTTACACCAATCTGAATGACTAAGATAAAAATTCAGGTGACAACGTATGTTGGCGAGAATGTGGAGAGAGAGGAGCACTCCTCCACTGCTAGTGGGATTACAAACTGGTACAACCACTCTGGAAATCAATCTGGAGGTTCCTCAGAAAACTGGAAATAGATCTACCTGAAGACCCAGCTATTCCACTCTTAGGCATATACCCAAAAGATGCTCCACCATGCCACAGGGGCATGTGCTCTACTATGTTCATAGCAGCCTTATCTGTGATAGCCAGAATCTGGAAACAACCCAGATGCCCCAAGACAGAAGAATGGATACAGAAAATGTGGTTCATTTACACAATAGAATACTATTCAGCTACTAAGAACAAGGACAGCATGAGTCTTACAGGCAAATTGATGGAGTTAGAAAATATCCTGAGTGAGATCACTCAGACCCAAAGGACATGCATGGTGGGTACTCCCTAATGAGTGGATATTAGCCAAAAGGCACAGAATGTCCAGGATGTAATCCACAGAACTCAAGAAGGTTAGCAAGCCAAAGGGCTCAATTAAGGTTGCTTCAGTTCCACTTTGGAGGGAGAAGAAAACAATCACAAGGGGCAGAGGGAGGGAGAAGGGAGGAGGAGGGGAAAGGGGGGACATGATCAGGTATTGGGGTGGCAAGAGTGAAGCCCTGAGGGCAATCAGAATGAATGGAAACAGGCAACCTTAGGAGGTAGGATGCATGTGGTGGGGGCCTCTAGAATGTACCAGAGACCTGGGAAGTGAGAGACTCTCAGGACTCATCTAAGGGAAGGACCTTAGATGAAATGCCCTACAGTGGGGAGAGGGAACTTGTAGAATCCACCTCCAGTAAGACAAGGAAGGCACCAGTTGGAAAGATAGGGTTGCCATCCCACAGTCAAAAACTCCGACCCAGAATTGTTCCTGTCTAAAAGAACTGCTACCAGGTCTTAAGGTCACGAGCAAAGGTCAAGAGCAAAGGTCATGGTGGGACTGATATGGTCTAAGAGACTTTCATATTCCACACTAGAGACCTTACTACATTTAAATGGAAACTACCAGAAGGTTCCTCATTGTTGAGAGGACTCAATTCGGTTTTACTTCGTGAGACAGCATGATGTTTGTTTAGCAGATTAGGGAGTTCATATCCTAATAACTATGCAAATGATCTACATGGAGAAACATAGAACATGGATCACTCTGATATTTCTTTTAACAGAGGAAATGTTTCTTTCTCATAATTATTCATGAAGCACAAGTGACGAAATAATTGTTTATAAACCCACTATGTCTTCTAAGAAATCTACATGGGTCTAAAACCTATAACACCACTGACAACAACAACAACAACAATAACAACTGTTATACCCCAAATGGAACATAAAATATCTTCAAATTTGAGGATGTTTACAATGAAATTCTGATTTTTATGTATTGCTTTAGAGAAATAATTCCCAACTTAAGTTAATGTCTCTTCCCTCACCCTGTGAATATTTCTCCTTTACTGAAAAGCTTAGAGTATCAGTTTTCATGTCCTACTGAGAATGTCTTACCTCTGATAACACAAAAGCTAATCATGTATCCACTCAGGGACCTGCAAGTCCCTGAGAATTCTCAGTACAAAGATTTATTTGCCCCAGAGGGGCAGAGAGCAGGGAATAAGAGACTAAGACAGGAGACAGAGGATGAGGGAGTCAGGGATATTTATCCTGGAGGACAAAGGACTGTCTCTGAATAGAGAGGAGACAGATGTGGCACATAGACAAATGGTGCAGGTTTTTATTTGGTTGGTTTGGTTTGGGTCCCCCCCCCCTCTCATATTTTACATCACAATTGCAGTTTCTTCCCTTCCCTCCTCCTCTCCTTCCTACTTCCTCCTTCTTCCTCCCCTCCCTCCCTCTTACTCTTCTCCTCTCATTCCTCCTTTCCCTCCTCCTCCCTCCTCCCTACCCTCCTCCCCTTATTCCTCTTTTCCCTTCTCCCTCTCCCTTCTCCTTTCCCTTCTCCCTACCCTCCCTCACTCCCTTCCCTCCTCTGCCTCTCCTCCTTCCTCCTTTTCTTCCTCCCCCCTCTCCTCCTCTCCTTTCCTCTCCCCTCCCTCTTTCCTTCCCTCCTCCCCTCCCAGGCCCCAACCACCACGACTACAACCTCCTCTATTTCTCTTCAGAAAGTGGCAGGCCTCCCATGGATATCAACCAAACATAGCATATCAAGTCAAAGGGGAAACACTGTGTTAGGACGAGGTATTTAATTTTGATTGGGAGTATTAAGTGATTGCCAGGCTTCCGGTGCTTTGATAGCTAGACCTGGGGCAGTCTGTCTCAGGAGTAGGAAGTGGCCAAATAAGGGAATACACATTGGTGGCTAGCTTTAGGAATGGAACCTTTTAGAAAGCAGAACAAATGAGGGAGAAGGGCAAGGCCTACCAGAGCCATATTGCCCTGGAAAATCTTGTGCTCCTGCTGGCTAGAGTCCCTTTAGCCCATACAAAGATACTAAGTACAAAATGCCTAATTTAAAAAGAATTCACTTCCCTTGAAGCAAGCTATAAAGCCAGACAGGCCGTAGCCCCTGAAGATTCTCCTCTTTGACATGACCCCATAATATAAGTGTATTCTTTTAGAGAAAGGGGACCTGCTGGCAAAGGGGGACATAAAATTCTCTAGGAAAAAAGAAAACAACTCAACTTTGAACTTCATAGGCAGACCAACAAGACACTGATATCCTTGTGGCCATGTTTCCTTCTTGCCCCCACAGATCAACCCTGAGGAAGAAAGTAACATTAATTGTTATAATAGGTATTATGTGAATAATTAAACTGTTTCTGTTTACGAAGCATTTCCCTTAATTTTTATTAATAATTCTGCATGTTTATTCTCATGTACCCCAGTGCTATTGCATCCTCGTATAAGAAAGGATTCTGAGATTCTGTAATAAACTTATAAGCATTAATATTTTTCAGTCATTCAGTCTGAGAAAATTAAACAACACAGAGGAAATTGTTGCCAATGGTTAAAGCTTGGATTTGAGGGTGCAGGCATTTAAAAATCAGAACAGGGTGTTTGGGAATGCATTTAGGCTAAAACAGAAAATCTAGTTGGGAGAAGTTTCGAAAAGCTGTAGGCAAGCCTATTACTTTCGAGGTAACTTTAGTTTCTTCCCTGTTTGAATTCCCCAGAATCCAAACATCTAAAGCCATACATTCACATTCAACACAGCCTCACGTACACTGTTGATAGACAGTGGGAAGAAAGATAGTTGAGATATCCTCAGCTATGAAGAGAGTCACACTGCAAGACTGCTTTGCTGGCTGGACAGCATCTGATTCGCCATGGGTGGAAGACACAGACTTTCTTAGCTATGTGTAATAAATGGCATTAGTCTCTTTCATGATGGACTTTTAATTCTCCAAATAACTAGAAAACAACTTGCTGCTTTGTTCACATTGCAGGGCAATAAAATGCTTTAATAAAGTTCTTTGCTCTTCCTCTCCTCTTCCTTCTTCTTTCCAGGACCAAAACACACACACACACACACACACACACACACACACACACACACACACACACACACAAGAAATGCACCTAGTAAAGAAAGTAAATTTAAAAAGAGAGGTATCAATCTTAATCCAAGGGCTAGGCTCACTGGAATACATTGTTGTGCAGTTCATCTGCTCCTGAAATATAGTCTGGGAGATATGAGTACTGAAACCCATGTCCCACAAGCAGATGAACCAAAATGAAGGTCAATTTTTGTGGTTTACTCTGCTGATTAGTGTGCTAGAATTCCAGTGTTTCCATAGTCAGCATGAACTTGCAATTGTGCTGTAGAGCTGACAGTGCCTCAAGGGTGTCTTACTAACACTGGATGATTACATTATACTTTTGTAATACTTCTAAAAAAATCAAGTAAGATGTTTACTGGCTACATGCATGTGAGATTTATGGTGATCAGCTTTTGTTGAATAAAATTCCTCTCACATAGTTACCTTATTGTCTTAGTCGGGGTTTCTATTCCTGCACAAACCATCATGGCCAAGAAGCAAGTTGGGGAGGAAAGGGTTTATTCAGCTTACACTTCCACACTGCTGTTCATCAACAAAGGAAGTCAGGACTGGAACTCAAGCAGGTCAGGAAGCAGGAGCTGATGCAGAGGCCACAGAGGGATGTTTCTTACTGGCTTGCTTCCCCTGGCTTGCTCAGCTTGCTCTCTTATAGAACCCAAGACTACCAGCCCAGGGATGGTACCACCCACAAGGGGCCCTCCCTCCTTGATCCCTAATTGAGAAAATGCCTTACAGCTGGATCTCATGGAGGCACTTCCCCAACTGAAGCTCCTTTCTCTGTGAGAACTCCAGCCTGTGTCAAGTTGACACACAAAATCAGCCAGTACACTTATGTTTGCCAAGCATCTTAACACAGAAAACACAAAGTTCAAGTAAGTGAATGAATACTCAGGACCACAAGCCACCATTAAGTGTATTAGAAACAGAGCTATAATCCATGGCCTATAAAAATCATCACATTAAGAATCCACATCCATTAAGAAAGACAGGGCATCAAGTGGAGGGATAGGGTTGCCGTCCCACAGTCAAAAACTCCGACCCAGAATTGTTCCTGTCTGAAAAAACTGCAAGGACAAAAATGGAGAAAAGACTGAGGGAAAGGAGGTCCAGTGACAGGCCCAAATTGGGATCCATCTCAAGGGGAGGTTCCGAGGCCTGACACTATTACTGATGCTATGGTGCACTTCCAGACAGGAGCCTAGCATGGCTGCCCTCTGAAAGGCCCAAGCAGCTGAATCAGATGCAACCCAACCAACAGACAGAAGCTGGGGACCCCTGTGGATGAATTTGGGAAAGGCTGGAAGAAGTTGTGGAGGAGGGTAACCACATAGGAAGACCAGTAGTCTTAACTAACCTGGACCCCCAAGATCTCACCGACACTGAGCCACCATCCAGGTAGCATACACCAGCTGGAATGAGACCCTGGACACATATACAGCAGAGGACTGCCTGGTTTGGCCTCAGTGGGAGAAGATGCACCTAACCCTGGAGAGACTTGAGACCTCATGGAATGGGTCTGGTGGGGTGGGGGGTGAGGGTGTGAGGATATCCTCTTGGAGATGGTGGGGTGTTAGAGGAATGGAATAAGGAACTGTCAGAAGGCAGAATGGGAGGGGGTAACAACTGGACTATAAAGACGATTAAAGATAATAAAAGAAATCATCACATTAGCAGCTCATTAGGAACATATTCACTGGAAGTCATCATTCTTTACACTGCTGGCTTCTGAAGAAATTACATAAACACAGGCACAGGTGAGTTTATTAATACAGAGCCCAGTGAGGGGTGGATTGCAAGGAGTTTCTGACTAAAGGTTAAGGCTAGAGAGATGATTGTCATCTCCTACAGGTGCCACGCACATCAAATAACAGAAAACTGCATGAAACAGGACTGCCAACCATTGCTTTGGGGCATAAAATAGCCAACCATGGGGATGAATCAATCTTCAGGCAGAGCTAGAGTTTCTCTGTACTTGAGTATTTGAAGTTATCTGTTTAAAAGAAAACATGATATCACTACTTCATTACTGTGAGTTAAATAAACCACCAGAGTCCTCTCTTGGAACCTGCAGCTGACGGTACATCTGAGGACATCTATCATTTCTGTTTTGTGTTTTCCACTCATTAAGCAGCCAAGAGAACTGAGTCACCATGTTGCTTCAGGCATATACAAACTATTATAAGAAAGAGTGCTAAACAGTGACCTAAAGGTATCTCATTATTTCAGAGCTAAAAACATTTTTACGTACCAAATAGTTAAGATATCACCTTGAACAATTGCTGCTACAATATAAGGCCATCTAAGATGACTTCTATGACAGGAAGAGTAGTTCTGTGGGTTGGTGTTGGAGTAAACATTAAACTATGATGTTGCATAAATCATCAGATGCATTTGATAAAACTTTATTAAGACAGCTTTTTAATGAAAGGGCTGTTGGTTTCCCAAAGGTGAAGACTGAACCATAGATAGCTTTATCAAGTTCTAACATACATATTTTGAGGCAAGAGCCAATGCATTAAGATGGTTAAAAAGTAATTTGGCAACATTTTCAATCTGATGCAGATACTTTTAAAAAATATTCATATAAATAATGTGTTCATGTCATAGTCAAATAAGACTCATTGCCCAATCTTGAGTCTCAAGCTGGAATAAAAGAAAATAAGAGGAAAATACTTCATCTGCATTTGTGACACAGCAAATATTATTTCCCTCAGAAAGAAAACCTGTCATAAAGTTGAATTATTTCAGAGCACTATTTCAAAGGTTTATTGACCTTTACGAGCAAACTCCATACTGACCCAGAAAACTAGATATATCTCGATCCCATGGGGGAGAAGTTGCATGTTTATTATATCTATTAATCACAGTTTGAGAAAATATAATTACCATCTTCCAAAGCAAATAGAGGATACTGCTGTAAATCAAGCTAACTTACACATCTTTGGATAAAGTAGGGTTTGATGTGAGAGAAATTATATAAACACCCATCTTTACTTGTGTTGAGCTGAGAAGTCGCTTCTGTCCTATAGTTTTCCCATCTTCAAGAATGGAATCAAATGACTCCGCTGTCTCGGGGGAGCAGTGTGCTGCTTCCTTCAAGTCAACACTAAAATCAAGACCATTCCTTCTGGCGTGCAATTAGGAATCCAAGAGGCTTTACGAGAGAGCTAAAATATCCATTTCATCATTCTCAGACACTCAGAGCAAGTAAGTTGTCTGGAGGCCTTCTGTGTGGTGTCACCTACTCTTACTTTACTGAGAAACAGTTTAAACAAAAGAAGTCATGCATAGGAACGAGTCGCAGTGGAAATAAATGTCAGCCAGAAAAGGCAGGACAACGCTGACATCTAAGGGAAAGTGGGCAGGCTTCATTTTTCACATTCAACTATTTTGTCCAAAGCTGTTATGCTTTAAATTTGAACCTAGAGTTCGGACATCTTCTACTCTACTAGGCTAACCTGTGCAAATGAATCAAACCTTTATGGAACCTTTCCAATACTCCAGTCACCTGCCTGGCTTGGGAAATTAGTTTTGAAAGCATGCCACAGTACAAAAGATTTCTAACGTCCAGTGCTACCCCGTGAAGAATTCACGGCACACAAGAGAACAACATTTAACATGATAGCATCTAACAAAGGCAAATCTGGAAGAGAATGGGGGTTTGCAAGGACTGAGGTAGAGGACAGGGAGATATTGGTACAACAGTAGAACTCTTAAGTCGTAGGCTGATTATAAAATAAGTATGTTGAGGAGACCCAGGGGGTAGCATGCTGACAGCTAACGCTCTAGGGACAGGGTGGGTATTCACAAGCTCTGCGCCTTCCATGCCAGAAGGGTGACTGGCTTCATCTTGTTCAAGACTTTGCAGGCAACCCGAGCTGCTATGCATTCATTGTCAGTGGTCCCGTCGTGTCCAGAACACACTGCTTCAGTATTGATCTCCTTAGCCTCTGTCTTTTATAACATTTCTGCCTGCCTCTTCCCTGATGCATATGTAAGAATTTTATCTGTCAATCACACCCCCAATAAACCCGGATGAGGTAATTAATTGGTCATAACACAGGGTTTGGTTGGGGCATTTTTTTTTTTTTTGGTGTTATTTTATCCGTTAGGGAAAAAAGGCTATGGAAACCCATTATTCTCCTGAGCTAAGATTGAGAATTTCCCTCCATTTGGAGTCCTTTCTTTTTTTAAAAAAAATTGATATATTCCTTATTTGCATTTCAAATGATTTCCCCTTTCCTGGATCTCCCTCCCCGAAAGTCCCATAAGCCCTCTTCCCTCCCCCTCTTCCCCAATCAACCCCTTCCCACTTCCCTGTCCTGGTGTTCCCCTACACTGCTGCACCGAGCCTTTCTAGGACCACTTGGAGCCCTTTCTCCTCCCTTAGATGGTTGATAGTTTAGAAACACAGTATACTACTGTATGTGAAACTGTGGTCCATTGGCTTATATTTCATAAACAGTATAGCGTGACACTAAGAAAAATTTACAGATGATAGTAATAAGCGATGTGGTCTTCTGGGGTTTGCTCTTCACTCCTGCTTCGTCAGAAGGTTTTCAGGGACTCTGACTCCACTGTTATTTCAGTCTAAGAAGTTCCATGTCCAGTTCCAGCTAAAACCGTGCACTGTGGAGCCGTGGGAACTCTCAGAGAGAATGCAGAATTAGCCTTTGCTTTACCAACCTTTGAAAGTTTCGAGTCAGGGGTGACTTTGCTCAGAATTATTTACAAGTCCTTGATGATCAACGCTATCACTCTCCATTGGGGCTCTGAGCCTTACAGTCCCACCTTTCTATACCCAAGAGCTGCCTACACACACACACACACACACACACACACACTTGCATACCCAACCCACTGCCTGCACACACACACCCTCACACACCCAACCACATACACCTTTGTACACACAATTGCTGCCTACACACACATACACACACACACACTTGTATACCCAACTGCTGCCTGCACATATATACCCTCACACACCCAACCACACACACACACACATACACTCACACCATTGCACACAAAACTGATGCCTACACATACACACCCCACATACACAAACACACCACACACACACACACCCTCAAACACCCAACCACTGCCTCCTCTCACACACACACTTGCACGCCCAACTGCTGCCTACACACACACACACACACACACACACCCTCAAACACCCAAGGGCTGCCTGCACACACACCCTCACAGCTTTTTCTCTCTCTCTGTTTACTCTAACTCATTGATTCTGTACAGTAAGGGATCTTTAGGAACTTAGAATATAAAAAAAACAACAACGTTATTAGCTAAATAATTTCACAGGAATATTTGATCCCAGAGTCCCTTCCTACCGTGGGTAATTTCAGGGAAGCAAAGAGTGAACAAAAAGTATAGAAATTCTTACAGTCCATTTAGGACCAAGGGTAAGACCAAATTATAAAACTTCATTTTAGTATGATGTGTGCTGAGAAGATATATTTGTAGCACACAACTTCCTAATAGACTGAGTTCCAAAAGCTTGTTTGAAAATTGACTTTCTGGATCTGAAAAGCCATTTCACTATAAACAAAATTCTAAACTAGTAGCTCTTGGAGTTTTAATGTGTTATGAATCCCTTGGAGAGTCCATGAAATCTGTGGACACCCTTGGATAGAAATTCTCACATGTGTATATGATCTACTTTTTCATTAAAACGCATGGCTCTGTGGACTCCCTGAAGTCCTTTCTACCAAGCCAAGCCAGCTCAAATGCTGAATTCCACAATCCTCTGTTCTGTACTGTGGACAGACCGAGGAATACAAGAAATAATTTCCTGTTCTCCAAAGAGATCCCCCTTTGGGGGATTGGATTCATAACGACATTGTTTTGATGATTGCTGCTAATTTTACACACTAACTCACTAAGTTGAACAAAAATCTAAGATGATAGTAATGCTACTGTTTCAGCGATCAGAGGCAGAGATCATATATGAGCACTCTGTAGTTATCTTCAGACACACTAGAAGAGGGCATCGGACTCCATTACATATGGTTGTGAGTCACCATGTGACTGCTAGAAACTGAACTTAGGGCTACTGGAAGAGCAGTCAGTGCTCTTGACTGCTGAGTCACCTCTCCAGCCCTAGCTGTTTCTTAAAAAATATCCTTTAATGACAACAACAAAAAGAAATGGCTAAAATGTCATTTCCTCCTGTATGTCTATCTTTGCTTCGGTTGTGTCTGCTTTAGGGCTTTATTTCAAAAGAGCATTGCTCACACAGATGCTTTGAAGGAACCCAATTAGAACTTTAATATCAATGGTTTTGGACAGCACGACCTTCAAAGCCTCTTGCTAAGAATGTGTGTTGTATATTGATGAGACTATTTGATCATGAAGTTCTGTTCCATTTCCCCAATTTAGATAAATACTCTGTACTTACCTTTCTCATGAGCGACATTGCCACCCATGCTTTGCATTACTTTAAGAACATACTGGAGGTTAGCTATTTTATGAAGTGAAGGGCTTATTTGACTTGGGACTCTGGGGCCTGGGGGTCCAAACCAGTATGGGATTGGCACAGCGGTGAGGCCTGTGGGTGACATCACAGCTTAGTGGAGTCTGAATGGGAACTGGTCACAGGCAGGGAAAGCCAGGATTACTCTTTTAAAACAGTAGAGTCTCCTGAGAACTACATTAAATCTCCCAGGGCAGGGTTCTCAATAGCCAATGGCTCACTTCCTAGAAATCCCACCCTCTCTCCACATTGCCATACCGAGGACCGAGCAGCCAGTTCAAACATTTGATGGACAGATTCCAACTCTATCCAAACCACATCACGTACCATGCTGAGCAAGCAAGTTCTTGCTGCCTCCGTTCTCTGCTGAGGAGAGACACTCTGGTCTGGCAGAGGTGAGACAGGATGCCACGTTAAGAAGTCAGGCTTACAAGATGGGGGAAGACTAGAAATCCTACAGAGGCTTGCAGTGGAAGGGAGCTCTGCCTTAGTTTTGATTGCATTTCACCATTATGGGGAAAAGAGATTGTGACAGCTGCTCCCCCCACCCCCGGGGATCTCATGGGAAAGGAATGGCTGACACTGACCTGATGGCCTCATTCCTAATGTCACACCTTAACCCCAAACAGTCAGTGAGCCTTTCCAACCACTCCCCCGGCAGACTGAGAAAACTGAGCACTCCTCTGATTTCATCTTGATTTTGTTAATCAATTTCCTCTGTCCCAGGGATCAGAAAATTAGGACTGTGACATTTACTGCAGTAATAACTACTCACAAAATAAATGTGCCCTCCTCAACTTTTCTACCTGACCGTCACATGGACTTAACGGGGTTCAGGGACTTCTGTTGCAATCAGTTCTCTAGACCCTGATGTCTGAAAACGCAACAAGTGTGCAAACCTGACTCTGCTTGCTCCTCAGTCTAGCACCCATGTATGAATCTAAAAATTTTAAACAATGCGGAAAAAATGGCAGTTAATCTAGAGACACTGGGTACCTGATGGCAATCTAAATTTAAAACTGAATATTTTGTCTTCATGACATCTGGGTTCATTTGACTTCACCCTGCATGCATATGTGTATATATACATACACATATGTATGTATATATATGCATATGTATATATATACATACACATACACACATATATGTGTATGTATATATGTGTGATATGTATGTATGTATATACATATACATATACATATACATATATATTGTATTTAATATTCCAACATTCTAATACCCCCTAAAGAACTTAGGCTAAATGCAGTGGTTTTATTACTATGGTCCCACTGAACCTTGACTCATAGTAGCTATAAATAAGACTGAAAGTCATTGCAGCTTCCAAAATTGCATCTATTTGCAGTCCCCTGGAGTATAATTGCCTTCTTGTATGAGCGTTGATTAGAGGAATCTCCTAGCAGGGCCAGTGCAGATATAACTAAGTTGTATCTAAAGAAAATGTCTAACTCCATTTTCTTCAGATTCACCACATGTCTAATAAAGCTACCTTCCATGGCATCTAATGTTTCAACTACAGAGGAAATATAATTTTTTTCAATTTACTCAGACTAACAATTGATCCATAACTATAAGGGGATGATTTATTAGTTCTTTTAAAGAACTTTATTTATTTTGTATATATGAATATACTGTCATGCTCTAGAAGAGGCCATTGGATTCCATTACAGATAGTTGTGAGCCACCATGTGGTTGCTGGGAATTGAACTCAGAACCTCTGGAAGAACAGTCAATGTTCTTAACTACTGAGACATCTCTCCAGCCCCCAGGTTTTTTTTTTGTTTGTTTGTTTGGTTGGTTTTTGGTTTTTTATTATTTTGATTGTTTATGTGTTTGGTTTTGTCAAATCAAAAACCTCTACTGAGGTGACTTATGTTGTCTCTCCTAATGAACATCCCTACAAGTCAAAGCAGAGTGTGTTCTTTGTGTGCAGGAGGAATGATGCTCAAATACTTTATTTTGTGACATTGAACAATTTGCTGAGCTTTCTTCTGTCTTGATTTCTTTGTCCAGTAAAATATAAACAGCAACTCTAAGGTATTTTTTGTGTGCGTGATATAAGGTGGTTTGTATGCTCTCATTTGTTTGAGATCAGAGATGTTAAGATTTATCACATAAAAAAAGCTATAAAATAAGGTCATGGAAAGTCAGAATAATTATTAGAGAAATTGACTTTCTTATGCTTTTCTAAGATTCTATATTTAGGACTTAAAGCAGCGACAGTAACCTATTTATTGCATGTGCTTCCCTTGGGGGGGAAGCAGATTCATAAATCATGGTCAGATCCAGACGAGGGTAGAGAAATAAGTAAGCCTGGGTTATAACCGAACTGTCCTGTGATGGAAAACTTGCCTCAGAAGGACGCCACGCCCATCCCAAGCTCCTGATGAAATGCAGCAAGCTCAGTGCTTTCAGGGATTTCCCAGCCTCCGTGAGAACTAACCAGGCACCTGTGAAAGCAGACGCTCTTAAAACCAACTGCCTCTTTGTGGGAAGGAAGCAGACAAAATAAAAGAGACAGACAACATGTATCCATTCCCCTTCTGTGTCTCTGAAGACTAGATGCTACCTTTGATAATTAAGAAACAATGTGCTAAGAGACAACTATCAGACACTTGTTAACCACATAGTTGTTTGGGTTCATAGAAAGTACCAAAGAAATGGATATTTGAGATACTGAGATGACTGAAATACAGCATCCCGACCAGGGCTTGGACATATGCTCTATGCGGGCTTCCTGTTTGGACACTGTGAAACTCCTGATGTATGTGGACTTGTGTGATTTCTACTACCCTTGTTTTACTTTTGCTGTTTTGTTTTTTTAATAGTGTTTTCCCAATCACATTCCACTGTTGTATATTCACCAGGATTCTGACTAGTGTTCATCCATTAAGAAAACTATGAACTGTGTAGACCAACAGCTTATAGCATTGATGTGCTGGTTTTCTGCCAACAGGATAGAAGCTACAGGCATCTTGAAAGAGGGATCCTTGATTGAGAACATGCCTCCCTCTCACCAGCCTGTAAACAAGATCGTGGGTCATTCTCCTGAGTAGTGATTGATGCTGGAGGGCTCAGCCCACTGGGTGTGGCGCTACCTCTGCACAAGAGGTTCTGGATTGTAGGAGCAGCCATTAGTGCAGAGCTACAGCCAAGGGTCCATAGGGACTGAAAAGTTATCTGCCTCTGTTAACCCAGGCACAGTGCACACAGCACTGACAGTAGCTAAAGAAGCTACATGGAATTTAAACATTGTATCCAGCATGAGCTAAGCACAATATAGCTTACTACCTGTGAGCTTTATTGGGCAAAGTGTTTAATTTTACAAAAATCTACTATGGGAAATATTCTATAAAACTGATGGAAAGAAAAGGCCTACCTGACCCCCCACACACACACACCAGTATACAGACAGTAGAAATGTGACAGAGAAAGGCAAAATGAAGTTATCAAGACAGTGTAAAATCTTCCTAGGATCAGAGCTCAAAGAAAATTAGCTGATGAGAAGCCTGAACAGCAATTTACAATAAGACTCTGAAGAAAATAGTGATGTCTGAAAGATAGATACAGATTAAGAAAACAATCTGTCATCTTAATGAGAAAGTTAGCAAAGAAATAAAGAGAATCTTATAAGTCTCTGGTGAAAATCCTGGAGCTGGAAACCCCAATAAGTCACACTAAAAGCAAAACAAAACACAGCTGAAAGTCTCAAGAACAAACTAGGAGAAGCAGAAAGTTCTCCAAATTTAACAGATGTTTTTGAAACACCCAGTTAAACATTTAAGGAAAAAACAAAAGAATATGGATGTCATCCAATACTTACAGGATATTAATAAGAAATCCAGTGATTGAGTGTTCTGGAAGAAAAAGGAAAGGTAAATCTCATGGGAGATGCTTCATTGAAATAATAGTTTAAAAGTGCCTAATCTTAGGAAGATATGGATATCTAGACCAAAGAGGCTGAAATAACCCCAAATATTTGACCAAAAAGTCCTTCTTGGTTTATTTAAATTCCAAGAAAAAGGGGCAGAATTTTTAAAACAGGAAGAAAACAAAATCAAGTGATCCTTAAGCCAATCTCATTGGACTGAGAGAAGATTTGTCAAGTAGAATCTTACAGGCCAGGAGATGATGGAGTAGCACATTCAGGATCCTATGAGAATCCTCCTGGCCTCACTCCCCCAACTCTAGGATTGCAGGTCTGTGCTGACACATGCCTTTCCTTCATGCGAGCTAGGGGTCAAATAGGGTCCTCCTGCATTTGCTGGAGGGAGTGTATCAGTTCAGGAGAAGCAGCTATACAATAACACGTTTTGCAGTTTTCACCTTTGCATGACCATCTTGACACCTTTTGGGTCAGTTTTTGCATCACAGAATGGAGAAGTCCAGGTCTGCTGCTCCTACCCTCTTGGCTACTTTGTATATCCACTGCTCACTCATGCTTCACTACATATTGTGGATATCACATTATAAGAGTCTAGATGAACTGTCTTCCTTTAATTAATGCTGGCTATTTTCATGGCAAGCAGTTAAGTCACTGACTGGTTCATTTGTTCAGACTTGGATCTACTTATTTGCATATGTTAGTATATAGGTGTATACTATGTTTGTCTTTGGGCTTAGAGAGTGGCCCTAGTCCTCCTGTGTGAACGTTCTCAGATCTCAGTAGAATGCTAAAGGTATCTGCCTATTCTCACCACACTGGGCAAGCCAGTAGACTTACATCCCCAACACTGGTCTCTGACAGTGCTTTAAGCTGTCAGACCTCTGTGGGTGTGCATTCCTGCTCTTAGATAAGGACCTTCGGGGTAGACTTGTGTCCCCCATCTCTCAGCCTACCCTGTAAGCCTCCTTTCCCTACACTTCCTTGGAAATTCGAGTTGCTTCATTTTCCCATTTCTGTGTACCGAGCTCAGGAAGGCCACGTTGTTCTGCTTTAGTTCCTTGTCTGCCTTCTTGGCTGTGCAGAAGGCCCTGAGAGCCAAGTATGCTTTCTATGGTCTCAGCTCCAGATAAGCACTTGAAAAGGTAGCATATTACATTTTGCCTCATTTTTTGTTGATCTGGACTCCAGGGGTTGAATCATGTGCTTCACTCAAATTTGTACACTGAAGTCCTAACTCTAGTGCTGAAGAGTATGAAGAATATGATCTTATTTGGAAAGAAAATTACTGTAGAACAGATTATCTAAGGTCATACTGAAATGAGGTAGACCTTTTGTCCCATATGACCAGTGTCCTTACAGAAAAGGCATAACTGGAAACAGACTATCACACAGAGAATACAACGCATATAGATGAAGACAGAAATCTACAAGCTAAGGAGTCCAAAGACTGCTTGTAAATCCTCAGGCCCACTAGAGAGGCTGGAAAAGATTCTTCTTTCACAATCTTCAGAGGAAACAACCTTCATGGCTACCTGATTTTGAACTTCTGGCCTGCAGAGCATACAACAATACACTTGACACTCACTAATCATACAAAGTTTAGTTCTAGTATCCCCTATCGTACCAAAATCTACAGCTGTTCAATTTCTTTATAAAGAGGCATTGTGTTTGCATCAACCTTATATGTGTGTTCCAATACATCTTAGAACACATGAATCATTTCTGAGACACTTATAATACCAGAGAAAATGCAGATGGCTGTCATCACATATTTTGGGGTGGTCAGTAACAAGATAAAAAAAACTGTATATGTTCAGTATATATGCAGCATTCTCCAATGTTAATTTTCCAACCAAAAGTTGGTTGAGGCCATAGATTAAGAGCCCTGGGGTATGGGGCCAACCATCATTTAAATTGTTGAAGCCACTTAATTCATGGTACTTTGCTGTAAGTACTCAGAAAACCAGTATACTATAGAGTGAGTCTGGCAGCAGTAGCTCTACTTTTACTGGGAATCACTACTCCTTGCAGACTCCTTCTCTGAGGCACTCAGATTTGGCTGGGGTCCTGTACCCCAAAGTTTACCATCTTCAGCCAAGTTTTCAAGCTCTGTAACACTAGCTGCTACTTATTCCATAGGGCTCTAGAGGACTATGGAACCTACCACAGCTCCATCTCCGGAGTCTTTGCCCAAGTCAGTTATCTATGGCCCGGAGACTCGCTCCTAGGCAAGCTTCCCAGGCTGCCCTAAAGGACAATTTCAGATGTGTATTTCTAAGCTGGACTAGCTTCATGCTTAGACATAAGATGATTTCCATGGTAGATAAAATATATGTTCTAACAGCTTTCATAAAATAATATGTTGAAGACCTATATAAGAAAGGGCCTATCAACACTCTGTTACGAACTGGGAGGGGCTCATAAAATCTCACTCCTCCCTGAGGAGCTATGGGCAGTTAGCACTTGCTGGGGGAGGGGAGCTTTTTATTCAGTGGTCTTGCCACATGAGTCACCCTTGTTCCAATACCTAATACTTGCATGAAAAAAAGAGGAGGACTTCTTGGGGAGAAAAAGGGGTTCAGAAGGAATGGGCTGGGGATCATAGAAGGCAGTGGGGTGGACAGGGTAAACATACATTTTATATGTATGTAACTACCAAAAATAAATAAAAATAGTAGGATGTGTTGACAAATAAAACATAAATTGAAACAAAGGGTTTTAACCCAAGAAAATATGCCAATGCAGTTTACAGAACCTACCACTATCCCTCTCTCCTCCTGTTCCAGGAATTGTTCTTATACGTAATTATGGTAGCAGGCAAGATGGCCTCAGGGGGCTTAAGGCATGTAGGCAGAGGCAGGAAAGCACATATTAAGATACTGATGGCTATAATAAGTTAATGGAATGATTTGGAGCCCTAGGAGTGGGCTGAAATATTCTGCTGGCATCAATCGGCACTCAGAACAATTCTCCACAGCCCAACTGGCCCAGACAACTCACTGAGCCTCTCTTCCAAGGTGACTCTAAGACAGTGGTTCTCAACCTTCCTAATGCAACAACTCTTTCATACACGTTGTGGTGAGCCCCAACCATAAAAGTTTTGTCCTTACTTAATTGCAATTTTGTTACTCTTATAGTGATATAAATATCTGGTATGCAGGATGTCCTATGTGGGTCATTCAACCCTTAGGAGACTCGACCTACTGCTCAAACTTGTGTCAGGTTGACAATTAAAATGACAAGCACAGGTGACATAATGGGAAACGTTGAAACAGGCACAGGAAGCACATCAAGAAGCATGAAAGGTCAGTGTCTGCCACATGTGCACTTCTGCTCTGTCTGGATGATGGGCCTGCTACAGGGGACTCTGCAGAAGGAATCAAGGCTCTGGACCCACTGAGAGGAAGACATGCATGGTTATACAGCTGGGCCCTGTCCAAGCACATGAACTGTAACAAGCAGAAGACTTTGACCATTGATAGGTGATAAAAAGACGGAGCGGAAGGGAATGCTAAAGGGATGGACAGTTTGAGATGGGAAAGAATAAAAGAAACACAGTCCCCCTCATGTCCATAAAAGAGCCCTTGGTTTTGAGCCTGCAAAAGACTTGAGGAGCTTAGAAGGAAATTGCCCCCATGAGGAATTTCCTCTACATGAGGGGGCAGACTGCCATCTTGATCTCTCACTACCTTGTCACTCACTCATCTCAGATCTGATACACAGAACTGAGAGACACAAAGTTGTGTTATTGTTGGAAGCTTCCTGTCTTATGGTGTCAATGGAAAGCTAATGTCACCAGGCATTAAGCTGGTCATGCTTTAGCACTTCTTGTTTCCATTACTAGAAAAGTACTGAGTTAGTGTGACAGTACATACTGACTTAGCCACAGTACTAAGTTAGCAGCAGTACATACTGACTTAATTACAGTACTGAGTTAGCAACAGTATGTATTGACTTAGCCACAGTACTGAGCTAGCAGCAGTGCATACTGATTTAGCCACAGGCTATATAATCTTGACGATGTGTTGCTTGTTAAGTCACAGAAGTGTCTTCATCAATAACAGAATCAAAAGCAATAAAACCATGTTGCTCCATTAGGTCAGGTTTGTTGCTTCTGTGTATAATAATTTTCACCTTTTCACCCATAAAGCAATGTTTATGACTGCATTACACAAGTTCTGTTTGTATAGGAACTTACAATAGCAGACAAAAAAATCTTAAGTAACTATTTAATGCATCTATTATAAAAAGAATAAAAGATTAATTTCCTCATTTGTGGTATGTGCTGTTCTCTTTTATGACTGAAATTAAATTGACATAACATCTTATTAATAAGGCAAAAATACATAAAAATAAAGATGAGAAGTTTTGGAATATACACATAATTTTATATAATCACGTGTCTTATGTCTTAGTTAGGGTTTCTATTCCTGCACAAACATTATGACCAGGAAGCAAGTTGGGGAGGAAAGGGTTTATTCAGCTTACACTTCCACATTGCTGTTCATCACCAAAGGAAATCAGGGCTGGAACTCAGGCAGGTCAGGAAGCAGGAGCTGATGCAGAGGCCATGGAGGGATGTTTCTTACTGGCTTGCTTCCCCTGGCTTGCCCAGCTTGCTTCTTTATAGAACCCAGGACTACCAGCTTGGGGATGGCACCACCCACAATGGTCCCTCCCCCCTTGATCACTAATTGAGAAAATGCCCCACAGCTGGATCTCATGGAGGCACTTCCTCAACTGAAGCTCCTTTGTCTGTGGTAACTCCAGCCTGCGTCAGGTTGACACACAGACCTGACAGGACATCTTATTTGATGCAGATATCATTTTGCTGTCTCAGCATCTTTACTGTGTACCAAAGGCAATTTGTGAAGCTAAAAAAATGAACCTTTTCTGATTAGTGAAGGTCATGAATTTTCATAAAGATTTCAATTAAAGTGATCTCAATTTCTCAAGAAAAAAAAAATCATTTCCTTCCAAGGAAAATTCAGTTCCCTGACATACTCTCTTTTCATTCCACAGTCACAGTATTTTCTTGGGAATCAAAATTCAGAAACCTGCCCGATGTCTTATAAATATCACCTAACCTAAGTTGCCTGACAGAGATTTACAGAAAGTGAAGAAAGGCTGTAAAGAGCAAACGGTTTACATTTCGACGAAGAATGGCTTGATTATCTACATATTTAGACGCCCAAAGAAGGAACACAGGGAAGAAACTAACTGATGGTAAGGCCTCCAAATCATGATCCAAGAGAAACTTTAGCAATCAGGTCAAGATAGCCAACAGGCTTACTATATAAAACCAAAGTCTGAAGCCAGAACTCGATTGTTCTGATGCTGAAAGAACCAACTGTGAGATTCATGCAATAGCCTTTGGGCTGTCCAAAAGCCACTGATAAGGGAGTTTGCTACAAGCTGTGTAGGGATATTTGGAGAATGAGGAAAAAGGTTAATTTTTCAAGCTGACATTTTTAGAAACCTGGAATTCACAAGGTTCTGTTAGGCTGCCAGTATCTGACTGATTTTAAAGAGCTGGAGACACACAAGTTGTAGTGCTCGCTGCTGTGAATACCTTCCAGGTGGCAAGTGCTATGAAGACACCGGGGATATGGTGACAAAGGTCAAGTCCTTAACTTTGTGAATTTTGTTAATAGGTTGACAAACACATACGATCATTCAGGGGTGGTGGTTAATATGGAGAAACTAAATCATGGCACTGAGCTAGAGTCTGGAAGGTAAATGGACCAGGTTCAGCCAGCGACCACATAGGTTCTCAGGAAGAGCAACTCTCAACAGAGACCAGCCATGAAGACGAAGCACACGGCATTTTCAAAGGGCAGTTGTGTTCCGTTTGTATACTCACTGGGGATAAGCCCAGGAAGCCTGGGCATTCGGTACTAAAGGATGAAAGCAAAAATGGGAAGCAGAGCATCATGGGATATCACAGAGGAAAGCCGGATTCTGACAAAAGACCTTGCTAATAATTGCTGCACAGAGAACAGATTGTAGGAGTATTGTAACAAAGACAATCTAAGGAAGTAAAATTTCACGTCATTCAGGTAAGAAATTACGATGCCATAGCCTGATGCAACTATGGTAAATTACCCCAAATTAGCATATTTGTACTGCTTTGTCATCTGGTAAAAGTCCATTTATAGAATCATAAATTCGCCTCTTCCTCTGCCTGAGTAGTTAAGGTCCTTTAGCCAAACAAGCCTCTTTCTCCTGGCAGATAAATTGTACTTCCTGCTTATCTCTGAGTAAGATGTTTTGCTCTCTGCTTTAATGTTGAATTTTGTGGGATAAGAGATTCTCAGAGAGAAGAAGAACTGATGAAAATATCATTTCTGGGTTTGCCTGTTGAAGGCTTTTTTTGGAAGTGATTGACTTTTGGATCAGTAGACCTACAACAGCAGATCCTACACCCTCACAGGGCGGATGGCCACTGGCCAATCAAGTGACGATCTCAGTGCAAGGTGCCCTCCTTCTCTATGGTCCTCCATGAGTTATACAGTTTAGATTAGACAAAATCTATAGAACACCAAACAGGTTTTGAATTTCACCTCCCTAAACTATTGGTTTAGGTTCTTTGGAGAAACTTGACTCAGAATTATTCTAACAAGCCAACCATATTGTCCCACTGAAAACAGGATTCGTACCTCCCTCTTGCTTCTACAAACCTGGCTTCCTTGGCCTCTCTCCTCTTTCATTCTATGCTCACACACATTCCTGTGTGGCCCCGTCTCCTATTTGTTGTCCCCTGGGCGGAGGGCATATGTTACTAATAACCCACCATTGAGGTCCTAGTAGACTGGCCATTCCCACCATCCCCTCTTTATAACCCCTGTCATCAATGGGGTGAAGCCAAAGGTTATAAAGCACTGATGAAACTGGACATGTAGCTGAGTGCACATGAGTAGTGATCACATTTATTTCTGGGTTAAAAATGGCGCCATTAACATACAGACTTGTATCGATTCTTAGGTTTTTCACCTAATGCATGGATATCTAGTATATAAGAAAAGATGAAAACAAGGCAGGGACAAATGTATCAGGGGAAATATATTCTGTTATTAAGGCACTCTGTGTCTGGGATGGTTAATGAATATGTGAAGTTATATAAGTGGAATAATCAGGGGCAGATGCACATTTAGTTCTGAAGCTTGAGCGTTTTATAGATCTTTCCGTTTACAGCTCATGCAGCAGTGTGGACACTGGACAGAACAATTAAGATTTGATCAGGATGATAGCTTAGAATACCAGACTCCAGATCAGTGACAGAAACACGAAGACCAGAACTGGTGAGATGGCTCAGTGGTTAAGAGCACTAGCTCTTAGATACATGAAACTCCCTCTGAGGAGACACTTCAGCTGCTCTGAGGATCACCAACCAGCAAGCAGTTCACCAATAATGGCCCATCTTGGTGCTGTGCTCCATGTGAGGTATTCATTTCTTTTAGTCCCTTATTTAATCCCTTTTTCTTTACGATGTATTTATTTATTACAGTTAAGTACACTGTAGCTATCTTCAGACACACCAAAAGAGGGTGTCAGATCTCATTACAGATGGTTGTGAGCCACCATGTGCTTTCTGGGATTTGAACTCAGGACCTTTGGAACGCTTTGGACTCTTAACCGTTGAGCCATCGCTCCAACCCCACTCATTTAATCCTTAACAGCATCTAAGAGGAGCTGGTTCCATGCCCCCTTTTTGCAGATAAAAAGAAATGCAGAGCCATACAGTTCCTTACTAAAGGATAAGTATGTTGGCGTAGATGATTTATTATTTTATTGGGTTCTTATAACTCTACCACCCCTTACTCCATCTTAATCCCTTCCAAACCCTTAACACACTACATAGGGGTGAAAGAAGGTTAGAGGGGAAAGGGGGCATAGACCGTTACATGCTACTTCCTGCTGATTAGGGTCGTTGGGTTCCTTGGGGAAAGTCCAATCTTTGTCATCAGAATATCAGGCAGTCCAGCAGCAGTAAACGCAAGAGCTGCAAGGGGAGAAGCAGCTTCCACAGGTCCCCTGGGGCTCTTGCATTTATACCCTCTCCAGAGTCCCCAGAATTAAACTATCTGCAGCTGCCAAAAACCTCGCCCCCACCCAGAGCACGAGACAATCATAGTTGACAGCTGTGGACACGCTGACGCAGCCCCGTATCCCAAACCTGGGATTAAAACACAAACATGCATATAACGGAACCGCGTTTTTAAAGAAACCAAAATTCTCACTACAACAGTGCATTTTGTCCAAGGTGGTCTTACGCCAGTTACACTCTTGGGCACAGAACTCTATAACGACACCAGGTTGGATGTTTCCCACTGTTCTGTGCCATTTTAGAAACCTCAGGAAGCAAACACTGCAGACCATAACTCATAGTGTGGACATGATTCTAGCCAGTCCAGAGAAGCTTCTAAAAATGTCAAAAATCAGATCCTTGCTCAAGACCCCCACTCTAAGCTGACCCAAAGTGAGTCTAACTCTGATTAGCCAGTGAGCCAGGAATAACAATGGAAAGAATTCATTTAACTTCATTAAATTATTCTCCTGTATGAACTGTCGCATGAGACATTCATCCTTACCCAGGGGTTGGGATTTCAGCTAAATGCAGCCTTTACGACAGTCGAGTTTATCTACCAGAGGAGGTTTCGGCTACATAGTTTCATCTTGAGGCTTAATAGGCTTATTTATGTTTTGATTAATAAGATCAGATTTTTTAAAGAGCATTTTTCTTAAGTAGCATGTGTATTTCCACAAAATAAAAGTAATCTTGGCAGTGCCACTAAAATATAACCCCTGGTGCATAGACACGGAATCCCCGCGTGCATTCCCAAGCCGCAATGCGCATGGGCAGTTTTGCCCAGTACTCAGCATTATAGACACTAAGCAAATTCTTGAAGATGGTACTTTTCCAGAGCATTCACAGAACAATTAGGAAGTCTCTCAATGTGCTTCATTGCGTCAGGTAAGAAGCCAGACTGCGATCTGAACTGAGGCATCGTGGCTTCCACCGTTACAACCCCACAGGGAGTTACTAATGACCACAATATAAACATAAGGAAACTGAGGCACAATGTGGTTAACAAACTCCTCTGAACGAGCAAAGAGAAATCAATGATTGGCAGAGGCTGGCTGTGAGGAGGGCAAATCTGGCTGTAAATCTCATTTTGGTTGCTGCCTCACACTGATGGTGAAAATTAGTTTACAAATAGCAACAGGCTTCCAGACCTGCATTACCACAGCACAAACGCACTCCGATTGTGTCTCACTCAGACATCCTGTCTGCAAGTAGAAAAGCTAACCTGGTTTTGTCAGATAGCTCTGGTGTCTACCCAGGAACTGTATAATTAACATAGTCCCAACATTTGCTTATTTCTATAATTCCAACTCAACAAAATCTCTTCATCTGCCGAGAGGACCTGTCACACCTTCCCATCACATGTAGGATGCTCAATGAGTGAGCATGGCAGATACACTCCTCATGAGAGCTTCGTGCAAGCATGATGTTATTTTTTTTGAAACAAAGCAGGAGAAATTTTATAGTAGATAGACAAGATCTCTTGAGCCAAATGAGCTCTTTGTAGAAAAGCAGGCACGAGAGCGAGAGCCAGTACCCAGCTGAGTCCCCTCAAATTGGCTGCTCATCAGGTTACGGGGCTGACACGGACTGACACAGGAATTTCTAAAACACCTGTTTACCCCCAAAGGAAGCTTTCTTCACTAAAACCTGAGATCACAGCACCTCAAGATTTAAAGGAAGTTAATGGTTGACTAAAATGATGAATCGGTCTCTGTCTTGGCTCCTTTATCTTTATATGAATATGACATGTCTGACAAAAAAAAAAAAAAAAAAAACAACTTATATCTGCCTAAGCCCTGAGGGGAACGCGACCATTCTTCTAACCCAAACTTCATTCCTTCTAGATTGAAAATGGAAATTTGATATTGATGTTCTTTAGACACGGTAAATCAGAGGTGCCCAACATGATCATGCATTGCCAGATACTCTAGTTAAATGAGCCTCTTTTATTTCCTCGGCTAGTTCATAAATGCTAAAGTCAAGCATCTAAAGCCTCTGCATTTTCAAAGATTGTGCCACGCACACAAAATATTCTATATAATGATGCAAGAGATATAAAATGTCAATGAAGGAATGTAAGTATTTAGCTACATTTAGTCTTTTTTTTTAAAGAAAAAATATTTATAGTAGATTTCCACACTTCAGAGAATGATTAAATTAAATGTTTCCATATTGAGAAAATGCCCCACAGCTGGATCTCATGGAGGCATTTCCTCAACTGAAGCTCCTTTCTCTGTGATAACTCTGGCTTGTATCAAGTTGACACACAAAACCAGCCAGTTTTAACCCCTTGTCAACTTCACACACAAACACATCACTATTAAGCCTCAACCCTTAGTTTCTTAATCATCACCAAGATCTAAATAACTTTAAAAGTCCCACAGTCTTTGCAAATTCTTACATATTAAAATTTCAATCCCCTTAAAATATCCAATCTCTTTAAAAAATTCAAAGTATTTTTACAATTAAAAGTCTCTTAACTATGGACTCCACTGAGATACTTTCTTCCTACAAGAGGGAAAAATATCAGGCCATAGTCACAATGCAAAGTAAAATCAAACTCTTAACCATTGAATGTCTGGTATCCACTCACAGTTTTCTGTGGTCCTCCAAGGGCTTGGGTCACTTCTCCAGCTCTGCCCTTTGTAGCACACACCTTGTCTTCCAGGCTCCAGCTGCCTGTACTCCACTGCTGTTGCTGTTCTTGGTGGTCATCTCATGGCACTGGCATCTCCAAAACACTGCTGTTTCTGCTATAACTAGGCTTCATCAATAGCCTCTCATAGGCTCTCTTCATGGTGCCAAGTGTCAACCTCTATGCATGACCCCTTCAGTCCTGGGCCATCAATTGCAACTGAGGCTGAACACTCACCAGTAGCCTTCTGTGGCCTCTCACAGTGGCAAGCCTCAGCTGTTCTTCATGACCCCTTCATGCCTTCAAAACCAGTACCACCTGGGTGCCTGGTACACAGTACCAATTCCTGCTGCAGCATGAGGTACAACCTTGGCTATCTCTGGAACATAGTCTCTTTGTGCGCTCAGAAACCACTTGCCAGAAGATTTCACCTCAATGATGCTGATCTCTTCTAAATCACCACTAATTTCTTAGCTCCAGCTAATCAGCATCAATAGTCCCAGTAATGCAAAGGTTTCACTTTAGTAGTTCTGGTATCTTATTAATCACAGCTGATTCTTCAGCCCCAGCTAACCAAAACCACAGAATCTTTACAATCAAAATAGCAACAGTCCTGATAGAAATTTCCCAAGCCAGGAGTCCATCTTCTGCACTGTTCTCAACATTATCTTCCAAGCTCCCACAGAATATTCCACCGAGCTCTTAACACCAAATAGATCTTCTAGCTCAAAGTTCCAAAGTCCTTCCACAGTCCTTTCCAAAACATGGTCAGGTTGTCACAAGAATACCCCACTAGTCTGGTACCAATTTGTACTCAGGGTTATTATTCCCACACAAACCATCATGACCAAGAAGCAAGTTGGGGAGGAAAGGGTTTATTGAGCTTACACTTCCACATTGCTGTTCATTACCAAAGGAAGTCAGGACTGGAACTCAAGCAGGTCAGGAAGCAGGAGCTGATGCAGAGGCCATGCAGAGATGTTACTTACTGGCTTGCTTCCCCTGGCTTGCGCAGCTTGCTTTCTTATAGAATCCAAGACTACCAGCCCAGAGATGGTACCACCCACAAAAGGCCCTCCCCCTTTGATCACTAGTTGAGAAAATGCCCCACAGCTGGGTCTCATGGAGGCACTTCTTCAACTGAAGTTCCTTTCTCTGTGATAACTCCAACTTGTGTCAAGTTGACACACAAAACCAGCCAGTACATCATATATAAACATTTTTCCATGAAGAAATATGTAAGTCTAGGTAGTAAGACTCCATTTCTTAATTTTTAAAGTATGCTGCTTCCTTTCTGGTAAAATACAGAGCATATATATATATATATATATATCCATTAATTCAAATCTATAAACACAACTGATTTAAAGTCCATAAAAGGCAGAACTGGACTCATATCACTATTAGGTTTCAGCTTCTGTCTGTGCCCAAAGAGACACTGAAGATGCAGACAAGAGGGTGCGACTGTATATATAAACCATGGAGCACAAAAGCCTGAAAGGATTTCAGTCCTTTAGACAAGGTCATCATACACAATGGATTTAATGTGTTTAAAAACACAGGGGTTGGTATAGAGAGCTGCACATTTTAAGCTGAACCTCTATATAATTCAATGAATTCAAATTATGACTATGATCAAATTCTCAGGCTACATCACACTTACTGGGCTCCTAGACAAATGTTACTAAGCCTGTCCAGGACTCTCAGTTTCTTTGCTATAGATAGATGTATGGATGATTGATGGGTATATATAGAAAAGTAAAAGCTCTATATTTACTAGGTATTATTAAGATGATTACAGGGGAAAGGTCATTGCTCTTGAATAAATGAATTTATTTCTATCAATCATGCCATCCTTTTTAAATTAGCTACCATTTGAAGCAATTTGTTTGCTCAGAGAGTATTTAATCTCTTTATTCAAGAGATTTCTAGAATTTCTTGGAGAAATTCCTGAAATGACTTTGCTAAGCACTTGAAGTGAGCAGAATCCTACAATCATAGCTCATTATAAAACAAATAACTGTAAAATAAATAAGCAGTAAAGGCCTACTCTAAGACTCAAAGGTAAGTGACTGTATACTCACAGAAACCCAACCATTTTTAAAAGATAGTATTTCTCACCACAGTGAATAACCAAAGATGAGTCTGGCGATGCAGAAAAGAATTACAGAAAACACTGTAGGCAGCATTGCAGTGTTATGCTTGGATTTAATTCTGGTTTGCATTGAAAGTTTTTGAGAGTAGATGTCACCCATTTTTTAAATTAGATGTTTGCTTTATTTACATTTCAAATGGTATCCCCTTTCCTCATTACCCCTCAGAAAACCTCCTATCCCATCCCCCTTCCCTCTGCTCAGCAACCGACCCACTCCTACTTTCCTGATCTGGCATTCTCCTACACTGGGGCATCGAGCCTTCACAGGTCCAAGGGCCTCTCCTCTCACTGATGTCTGAAAAGGCCATCCTCTGCTACATATGCAGCTGGAGCCATGGGTCCCTCCATGTGTACCCTTTGGTTGGTGGTTTAGTCCCTGGGAGCCCTGGGGGTACTGGTTGGTACATACTATTGTTCCTCCTGTGGAACTGCAAACTTTTTCAGCTTCTTGGGTCCTTTCTCTAGCTGCTCCATTAAGGACCCTATGCTCAGTCTATTGGTTGGCTGTGAGCCATGGATAGTTTAATCCACCTTCCAAGAAGGATCAAAGTATCCGTGCTTTGGTCTTCCTTCTTCTTTAGCTTCATGTGGTCTGTGAGTTGTATCTCGGGTATTCCAAGCTTTTGGGCTAATATCCACTTATCAGCGAGTGCACACCATGTGTGTTCTTTTGTGGTTGGGTTACCTCACTCAGGATGATGTTTTCTAGCTCCATCCATTTGCCTAAGAATTTCATGAATTCATTGTTTTCACTGTGTAATTGTACCACAATTTCTGTATCCATTCCTCTGTTGAGGAGATGTCACCCATTTAACTAAAAAGTTCTATCAGTACAGCACTTGTTAAAATGCATTTGACTGTTTCTTTCTATAGGTAATGCTTTATTACCACTACATATTTTCATTTAGGCTAGAAAGAAAACAAGCAAGACATGTGGTTAACGTACTGACTGAAACAAACAGTAATATCAGATGCTCAGCCCACCAGATCTCCTTGGAAACTCTGAGGCACACCAATGGGGCCCTGGGAAACTGAAAATATGCCAGCAGTAACCAGTTAGCTCTTGAGACAATAGACAAGAATGCAAAGATGTGGTAGGGGGCACAAGTGTGTCTAGACTGTCACTGTCTGTCACACTGGGGAAGGTGATGCAATCCTTGATCCATTAAAATTTGTCATTATCTTTAATCTTCTCTAAACTATTTCTCTGGAAAGCCGTGTGTGTCTATTGCTACACCTCCATATCTTGCATGTAATTTAAGATTGCCTTTTTCCCCTGGAATCTATCCAAGGATGTTTTCTTGGTACTGATGGAGCAGTTTCTCCCATTTGCTTCCACAAATAGGCTTACTTACAGTTTCAGGATATATAGTGTTTTCTCTCCTAACAAAGGGCAAACATCCTTCTTGTATAACACAATAAAGACTATGAATCTCTCCAGAGTCAAGATGCAAAGATGTGGTGGGCGGTATATTTTCTGACACACTGGAGAAGATGACTCCGTCTTACATCTATTAACAGTTTTCATTATCTTTAAACTTCTCAGTAGAGTTTGGAGAGCCCAGTGTCTGTTTCTACACCTCCTCATTATAGGGGGCTAGGTTTTCCTGACTGTAGGATTTTTTTCCTCCTTTGGTGTACCTAGATTCCTTCATATGTGACATGAGATGGATGTAGAGGGGCACACACATGAGTGTGTACATGCACGTACATGCCAAGTGCCAGTAATCTGGTGCCCACCACATCTTTGCATCTTGACTCTGGAGAGACTATTACCATGAATAGTCAACTGCTCTGCTTTTGTATGGGCATCCTTAATTGACTTAACTTGTCAGCTCACAAAAATCTCAGACCTATTACAGAACTTTAAAAGCATCCAGAAATTAAGAAAGATGCTAATCAATAAATAGTCTTGATTACTGTCTATGATATGAGAGGTTTTGGCAACATGTAAGTTTCAATTGCTAGTATTTGTAGTAAAAGAAACTAAAGGAAGAGTTGAAATAGATTTTAGCAATATATTTTCATCTAAGTAATACTGGAGTTGGACCTCCAGCAGCAGCAACAGAGCCTCGAGCCATAGGAGGCTAGATGGTGGATGATTCTGTAGAACAAGATTCAGTAGCCAGTGTTGGTTCAAACTAGGGAACTGAGTTGTTTCTTTTAGATAGATTTAAATACAGCAGAGTCTTGTGAAAACTATTCATTTGTGATTAACTCAATCCCTCGTGCCCAATAAAATGTGCTTAAATCTCTTTGAGGAATAAAGTAAACTAAACACAGATCAGATGCAAACACATTGAATTCTTTCTAAAGTGCGCATGACACCTCCTATAAAAACAGGCTCTATAGATTGACTAGGAGAAACTAGTTTATGAGAAAGGTCTGGAGGAGGGTCTTTGGCCACACAGCTTGGTCAAACTTCACGCGATAAGAAGGCGCATCCACTCCAGCCTTCTGGGTGGAAAACAGGTTTCATGTTCCTTCCATTGAACATGGAAGGAACAACCGTGTGTGCTTAGCAGTTCAGGTCTCCCTCATTCATGTCAGTGAGCAAAAAGACTTTCCCTACCTCTTACAAACTAATGTATCTGAAGCACTGCTGTTTTTAATGATTTATTCTTATTGTGTGTGCCTTGGTGTTTTGCCTGTCTATATGTCTGTGTGAGGGTGTCAGATCCCCTGGAACTGGAGTTTATGAGAATTGTGAGCTGCCATGTGGGTGCTGGGAATTGAACTGTGGCCTGCTGGAGGAGCAGCCAGTGCTCTTTACCACTGAGCCATCTCTCCAGCCTTCAACATTCTTTTTTGTTTTTAAAACAAGGTGGCTGATCTTAAACACCATATGCATTTAAGAATAAACTTGAAGCTCAGCATATAATGCATATACTGTGTTAGCATTTTAGTCATACACCTTCATGGCCTTTTAAGTGGTGCTGGGACCAAAACCAGGGCTTTTACACAGCAAATGAGATATAGCCCCAAACATTGCTGTTTTAATTTGTTAAACAATACAAAAATGCCAGTATATGTAGGCATAAAATTTTTTTTTTGCAACCTGCTTTTAATAAGGGTTAAACCTCTCCTCAAGCCCACCACCCAGCAGAAGTAGTGGAAGAGAAATGTTATTAGGATATGTGGGAAGTGGACCTGTTCAGCAATAGTTCTTTGGGGGCAAGGTTGATCTTCTATAGCAACAGTTCAGTCATGCAGCAAACACCAGATATGACTCTGCAGCTGCAGACTACTTCTCTAAGCAGGCAGACACCACACACGAACCAGCAGCCTCAGCCCAGACCTCTAGGTATGAGTCAGCTGCTGTGATTCAAGCCTGAAGAAGAGGCAGGCTTGCCAACCAGCCTGAGGTAAGGCCTCAGAAGTTGCTACAGGAACCTCAGGAGTAGTTCTTTGGCAAGTTTCTTTCAATGGTGGTGTTACCACAAGTTGAGCTCATCGACACTGTGTAAGGTAAACCAATGCATGTGTGTTGTTAGTGAAGAATATCGAGGTAGAGCAAACCAAACCAATGCCCAGTGCTCCTCTCCTGTCCCTTCCCCCTACAGCATTGAGCTGGGCTTTTCAGCCCAGTCGGTCAGCCTGCCCCCCACCCCCCATGCCTTCCTCTTGTGTTATCCCTGGCCTTTGTTCTTCTGAGAACAATACAGCTGCTTTCACCTGTAAGACAGGAAGTCCTTTAATCCCAGCAGGCAACCCCCTGAGAAGAGGAGCCAATGAGTTTTCAGATCTCTCCTTGAAGTCTGGGGGCAGGGTTTTATTCTAAAGGCTAAATATTGACTAAATATTAGTAAAGCTTTGGTCTCAATTGGCTAATGTCATCCTGACTCATTTCTCTTTTGTTGCCTCCCCGTTTATCCCCAGAATTTTCTTCCAGGTCTCCAGTTCACCTGTAGCTGCTGGCAACTACAGTCTCCCACTGTCTGTGGGGTCATATTTATACTCCTTCATCATGTGTCTTTTCACATGTTTGCTATATCCAAACATCCTTTCACCTGTGTCTTCTTCAGGAAAACATTCTTTCCTGTGTCAGCTTTTAGCAAGACATCCTTTCCCCTGTATTCCCTGACAACACCTCATTTGACATAACCGACTTTCCAAAGAAACAAGACGTTTCCACTTCAAGTATATTTTACATTTGTTCACACAAAGGCCTGAAACCTGGTGTATATTTCTATGCTCGTGATATATTCCAGCCACAGTTCAATGCTCAGTAGCCATAGGTTTCTATTGAAATCTGTATCAAAGAAAAAAAAATCTGAGAAGGGAACACACTTAGATTTTATTTATATGTATGTGCATAAATGTTTATATGCACACATATATTCAGGTGCCAGAAAAGGACATCATGTGGCCTGGAGGTGGGATTATAGACAGCTGTGAGCCACCTGTCATGGATACTGGAAACTAAACCCCAGGCCCCTGCAAAAGCAGCAAGTGCTATAACCAGAAGCTGCTCCATCCTTCCAGGACCCAAGGGCACAGTCACAATAATGTGTCCCTCATTGGCATGGACAGTGGTGCTATAAATTAGAAAAGCATATAGTACAAAACAAAATTGAATTGGATTCTTTGATTGGTTGGTTTGGGGTGTTTTATTTTGTTTTGTTTTGTTTTGTTTTGTCTTACAATATCAACTAGGACTTTGAAGACTCCTAAGATACTGAGTGCTTCTCATTTGTTCGATTGAAAATGGCTTTCTTTCAGGGCATGGACTAGGCCTTGTATCCTGTGTGTGATACTTCTCAGGAATTGCAGGCACAGACTGAGTCCAAACATCTCAATCTATTGCTCCCTTAAGGAAGACTTCAGAATTGGAGTTTTAATCACCCCAAATGGACTCCTTGTATAGGACTCAGTCCTCTCTCTGCCTTGAATCCACATTTCCAGGCATGCAAATGTTCTAACTCTCACAGTTTATAGCGGCCCAGGCCACACCTCACACCTCTATCAGTTTGTCTTCTGTGTTTTCCCATTTTCTCCCCAGGTGACTCCTAGAGATGCCACGATGAAGCTCCATATCTTAAGTAGCATGAACAACTGAAATGCATCATTCCATGGCTGTGGAGGCTGGAGGTGTGAGATCAGTATGTGGGCAGGGCTGGTTCCTTCTGACCCTCATGTGAGGTGTGCCTGTTCTACACCTCTCCCTTTAGCACCTGATGAACTGCTAACAACCTTCAGCATTTCTTCAGTTTTAAAAGGGGTTTCTGCCTTTGTGTAAATACAGTATCCTTCTAAGCTGCAAGCCTGTGTGCAAACTTCCCCCATCCCTTAGTAGATGAACGTCCTCCTCCCCCCGCCCCCATACAGTACACTCTCTTCTTGACAAATTACAATTGCACTGATCATACTTCCGTGCGAGGTCACATTCTTAGGTCCTGGTTACCACTTCAACATGCCAAGGAAGGCAATAAAATTCGGGCCATGACAATATGCAGCAAATGCACTTAGCAAACATTTGTGAGTGTTTGGCGAATGCTAAGATATGTTCCTATAAACAGTATTTTTAAAAAGCCATGCTGCTTTTTCTCAAGCTACATATTTAGCTCCATTCGCCCCGCTTGTCCCTGAGAAGCTTTCTGGAAGCTATCCCAACTAGAGCAGCCACTGTTTCCTGAAGAGCCATATTCGTTCGCGGAATTCATTTCCTATTGCTTGTATAACAAACTGCCCCATAGGCTCCTGATGACGCAAACTCATTATTTTATCATTCAGGAAATCAGAAAGGAGTCGGTCATGCTGAAATGAAGATGTTGACAGAACTCTCTTCCTTTTAGAGCCAGAGAAGAAATTTCTTCCTTACCTTGTCCTGCTCTTGCAGGCTACTTGCATTCCTTGGCTCCTGGACTTGTCCCCACTTGCAGGGTTGTCTGTTCCTAGTCCCCCCCCCCCCCCCCACCTGTGTCTCTGTCATCTGATCTTCTGTGACTCTGCTCCTTCTACAGCTCTTGACTGGACTCTGTGACTAGCCCAGGCCTATCTGGATAACCCAGAAAATCCCTATTCCAGGATCCTGAACTCAGATCTACAAAGTGTGCATTTTCAGTATCAGGTAATATATTGAGAATAGGAGAACTTGCCCTAGGGAAAACAATATTTTGCATTGCAAAAACATGTTACCATTTCTACTGAGACATCACATGACTATCACCTCCCTTCTCAAAGGCCATATCAAAGACCATGGTCTCAAAGACCATGCCTTTTGATGAAGAATCTCAGATTTCCTGCTTGAATACACTCTCCTCCACTGAAGTCTTGGAACACATTTTTTATGCCCCTGCCTCTACTATGTGTGAATCAGAGTTTGCCACTCTGTTTCGCTCCCTCCTCTTGTCTCATCTTTCCCACCAGTCGCAAGCTCTACACCAATGGTTCTCAGCCTTCCTAATGTTGCAACCCTTTCATAAGTTTCTCATGCTATCGTGAACTCCAACCATGAAATTATTTTTGTTGCTACTTCATAACTACAATCCTGTTAGTGTTATGAATTATGATGTAAATATCTAATATGCAAAGTATTGGATATGTGGTCCCTGTGAAAAAGTCACTCTGGCGGCGGCGGCGGCGGCGGCGGCGGCGGCGGCGGTAGCAGTGGCTGCTCCAGCTGAAGGGCCATCAGCAGTGGAACCAAGGCGACACAGGGTCCAGTTAGGCCCTGCGCCCACGACCACTGACCTTCGCTGACCAGCCGGGCGGCAAGCAACTGCGGTTCTGCGGAGCCTTTCGCTGCACGGAAGCCACTTCAGAACTCGGCTGCCCGCCAGTCAGGAGAGACTCACCGCCATCTTGATCCCGGGCTTCAGAGATCGGTCAGACTGAGGTACACAAACATAATCCTAGGCCCAACACCGCAGGGGTCTGAGCCAGACGGGCGTTGGCCTGCACCCAGGCCCTGGGCTGTTCGAGTGGCCATCGGGGCGCCAACCCAGCCAGGAGTTTTTTTTTGCCCCGGCCGGTGCACGCGCCGCCATTTTGCCTACAGGAGCCAGAGTGCTCGGGAGGGCAGAGACTGCTAACAAGCGTAGCCTGAGGCTAACAAAACGGGGGTCTAGGCCCCAAAAGGCACAGGACTGACCCCAAGAACTGGGCGGCTTGGTGGGCCATCTGTGTGTCAACCAGCCCAGGAGGTTATTAGCACAACAGACTCTCCCAGTGCTTTCGCGGAGCGCGGACGCGCACGCCCGCCATCCGGGTCACCTGGCGGACCCAAATAACAGACATAGCCCTAGGGGAACTTTGCTCGGACCTTGGCCTCCCAGGCGTTTGCCTGGACTCAGGGCCCAGGCGACAAGGCTAACCTAGTGTGCGCCAGCCCGGTTGGGGAAATCGGCTGCCCAGCGGAGTGAGCGGAGCACAGGGGAGGTCACAGCAACATTCACCTTCGGAGCTCCCTGGGGGTGCACACGGGTTCCACCTGGTCCACAGACACAATCTGGGGCAAGGCCTCAGGCAGAAGCCCCCAGCTCAACTCTCTCCGCTTCAGATCAGCCTGGGTGGCCGCCACATCTCCAGGTCCCTCAAGAGGCTAGTGGGGGCTTCCGGGCGGCCAGCTGGGAGAAGTCGGTGTGCTCCAATAAATCCTGCGGGCCCCAGCGGGAGCCTTCAGGTGCCTGCTTCGGGATCTGAACAGCCTGGACAACAGCACCCTGTCTATAGGCAGTGCAGAGTGTAAGCTGTGCACCAGAGGCCAACGGGGAAGGGGCAGCTTGCACTGGTGAGTCCAGCACTGACAAGACCAAGTAACACCAGTGAGAGCCAGATGGCAAAAGGCAAACGCAGAAACGTCACTAACAGAAATCAAGGCAATATGGCAACATCTGAACCAAATTCTCCTCTACCAGCAAGTCCTGGATACCCCATCACACCAGTAAAACAAGATTTGGATTTAAAATCACTGGTCATGATGCTGGTACAGGAACACATGAAGGACATTGAGGAGAAAATGGATCAAAAGTTAGAAGCCCTTGCAAGGGAAACACAAAAATCATTGAAAGAAATCCAGGAGAATACAAAAGCCAACAAGGAGGAAATGCAAAAAACACTTAAAGAAATACAGGAGAAATTTGCTCAACAGGCTGAGGTCATGAAAGACGAAACACAAAAATCTCTTAAAGAAATACAGGAGAACTTTGGTCAACAGGCTGAGCTCATGAAAGAGGAAACACAAAAATCTCTTAAAGAATTACAGGAAAACACAAACATGCAAGGGAAGGAGCTAAGCAAAACCATCCAGGATCTAAAATCAGAAGTAGAAACAACTAAGAAAACTCAAAGGGAGACAACTTTGGAGATAGAAAGCCTTGGGAAGAAATCAGGGGACAGAGATGCAAATATCAACAACAGAATACAAGAGATAGAAGAAAGAATCTCAGATGCTGAAGATTCCATAGAAACCATGGACTCAACAGTTAAAGAAAATGCAAAGTGCAAAAAGCTTGTAACCCAAAATATCCAGGAAATCCAGGACACAATGAGAAGACCAAACCTAAGGATTATAGGCATAGATGAGAGTGAAGATTTACAACTTAAAGGGCCAGCAAATATCTTCAATAAAATTATGGAAGAAAACTTCCCTAACCTAAAGAGAGAGATGCCCATGAATATACAAGAAGCCTACAGAACTCCAAACAGACTGGATCAGAACAGAAATACTTCCCGTCACATAATAATCAAAACACCAAATGTTCTAAACAAAGAAAGAATACTAAAGGCAGTAAGAGAAAAAGGCCAAGTAACATATAAAGGAAGACCTATCAGAATCACAGCAGACTTTTCACCTGAGACTATGAAGGCTAGAAGGTCCTGGGCAGATCTCATGCAGACTCTAAGAGAACACAAATGCCAACCAAAACTACTATATCCAGCAAAACTCTCAATCACCATAGATGGAGAAACTAAGATATTTCACGACAAAACCAAGTTCACCCAATATCTATCCACAAACCCAGCCCTAAAAAGGATAATAGGAGGACAACACCAATACAAGGAGGGAAACTCCACCCTGAAAAAAGCAAGATAGTAACCTTTCATCAAACCCAAATAAGTTAAGCAATCAAATTTAAAAAATAACGTCAAAAATGATAGGAAGTAACAATCACTATTCCTTAATATCTCTTAACATCAATGGACTCAATGCCCCAATAAAAAGACACAGACTAACTGACTGGATACGTAAACAGGATCCTACATTTTGCTGCTTACAGGAAACACACCTCAGGGTCAAAGACAAACACTACCTTAGAGTAAAAGGCTGGAAGACAATTTTACAAGCAAATGGTCTCAGGAAACAAGCTGGAGTAGCCATTTTAATATCAGATAAAATTGACTTTCAACCCAAAGTCATCAAAAGAGACTCTGAGGGACACTTCTTGCTGGTCAAAGGAAAAATACAACAAGAAGAACTCTCAATCCTGAACATCTATGCTCCAAATGCAAGGGCACCCTCTTTCATAAAAGAAACTTTATTAAAACTCAAAGCACACATTGCACCTAACACAATAATTGTGGGTGACTTCAACACTGCACTTTCCTCAATGGACCGATCAGGAAAACAGAAACTAAACAAGGACACAATGAAACTAATTGAAGCTTTGGACCAATTAGATTTAACTGATATATATAGAACATTCTATCCTAAAACAAAAGAATATACCTTTTTTTCAGCACCTCATGGTACCTTCTCCAAAATCGACCATATAATTGGTCACAAGACAGACCTCAACAAATATAAAAAGATAGAACTAATCCCATGCCTCCTATCTGATCACTATGGAATAAAAGTGGTCTTCAATAGCAACAGAAACAACAGAAAACCCACAAACACGTGGAGATTGAACAATACTCTACTCAATGACACCTTGGTCAAGGAAGAAATAAAGAAAGAAATTAAAGACTTTTTAGAACACAATGAAAATGAAAACACAACATACCCAAATCTATGGGACACAATGAAAGCAGTGCTAAGAGGAAAACTCATAGCCCTGAGTGCCTCCAAAAAGAAAATGGAGAGAGCATACATTACCAACTTAATGACACACCTGAAAGCCCTAGAACAAAAAGAAGCTATTTCACCCAGGAGGAGTAGAAGGCAGGAAATCATCAAACTCAGGGCCGAAATCAATCAAGTAGAAACAAAGAGAACCATACAAAAAATCAACAAAACTAGGAGCTGGTTCTTTGAGAAAATCAACAAGATAGATAAACCCTTAGCCAGACTGACCAAAGGGCACAGAGAAAGTATCCAAATTAACAAACTTAGAAATGAAAAGGGAGACATAACAACGGAAACTGAGGAAATCCAAAAAATCATCAGATCCTACTACAAGAGCCTGTACTCAACACAACTGGAGAATCTGGAGGAAATGGACAATTTCCTTGACAGATACCAAATACCAAAATTAAATCAGGACCAACTAGACCATCTAAACAGTCCCATAAAGCCTAAAGAAATAGAAGGAGTCATAGAAAGTCTTCCAACCAAAAAAAGCACAGGACCAGATGGTTTCAGTGCAGAATTCTACCAGACCTTCAAAGAAGAGTTAACACCAATACTCTTCAAACTATTCCACAAAATAGAAACAGAAGGAACACTACCCAATTCCTTCTACGAAGCCACAATTACGCTGATACCAAAGCCACACAAAGATCCAACAAAGAAAGAGAACTTCAGACCAATTTCCCTTATGAACATCGATGCAAAAATACTCAACAAAATTCTTGCCAACCGAATCCAAGAACACATCAAAACGATCATCCACCATGATCAAGTAGGCTTTATCCCGGGAATGCAGGGTTGGTTCAATATACGGAAATCCATCAATACAATCCACTACATAAACAAACTCAAAGAACAAAACCACATGGTCATTTCATTGGATGCTGAAAAAGCATTTGACAAAATTCAGCATCCTTTCATGCTTAAAGTCTTGGAGAGAACAGGAATTCAAGGCCCATACCTAAACATAGTAAAAGCAATATACAGCAAACCGGTAGCCAGCATCAAACTAAACGGAGAGAAACTTGAAGCAATCCCACTGAAATCAGGGACCAGACAAGGCTGCCCCCTTTCTCCTTATCTTTTCAATATTGTACTTGAGGTACTAGCTCGGGCAATTCGACAACATAAGGAGGTCAAAGGGATACAAATTGGAAAGGAGGAAGTCAAACTATCATTATTTGCAGACGACATGATCGTCTACCTAAGTGACCCAAAGAACTCCACTAGAGAGCTCCTACAGCTGATAAACAACTTCAGCAAAGTGGCAGGTTACAAAATCAACTCAAGCAAATCAGTGGCCTTCCTATACTCAAAGGATAAGCAGGCTGAGAAAGAAATTAGGGAAATGACCCCCTTCACAATAGCCACAAACAGTATAAAGTATCTTGGGGTGACTCTTACCAAACATGCGAAAGATCTGTATGGCAAGAACTTCAAGACTCTGAAGAAGGAAATGGAAGAAGACCTCAAAAAATGGGAAAACCTCCCATGCTCATGGATCGGTAGAATCAATATAGTTAAAATGGCCATTTTGCCTAAAGCACTATACAGATTCAATGCAATACCCATCAAAATCCCAACTCAATTCTTCACAGAGTTAGAAAGAGCAATTATCAAATTCATCTGGAACAACAAAAAACCCAGGATAGCTAAAACTATTCTCAGCAACAAAAGAAAATCTGGGGGAATCAGTATCCCTGACCTCAAGCAATACTACAGAGCAATAGTGTTAAAAACTGCATGGTATTGGTACAGTGACAGGCAGGAGGATCAATGGAACAGGATTGAAGATCCAGAAATGAACCCACACACCTATGGCCACTTGATCCTCGACAAAGAGGCTGAAAACATCCAATGGAAAAAAGATAGCCTTTTCAACAAATGGTGCTGGTTCAACTGGAGGTCAGCATGCAGAAGAATGCGAATTGATCCATCCTTGTCTCCTTGTACTAAGCTCAAATCCAAATGGATCAAGGACCTCCACATAAAGCCAGACACTCTGAAGCTAATAGAAAAGAAACTGGGGAAGACCCTTGAGGACATCGGTACAGGGAGAAAGTTTCTGAACAGAACACCAATAGCGTATGCTCTAAGAGCAAGAATTGACAAATGGGACCTCATAAGGTTACAGAGTTTCTGTAAGGCAAAGGACACCATCAAGAGGACAGATCGGCAACCAACAAATTGGGAAAAGATCTTCACCAATCCTACATCAGATAGAGGGCTAATATCCAATATATATAAAGAACTCAAGAAGTTAGACTCCAGAAAACCGAACAACCCTATTAAAAAATGGGGTACAGAGTTAAACAAAGAATTCTCACCTGAAGAACTTCGGATGGCGGAGAAGCATCTTAAAAAATGCTCCACTTCATTAGTCATTAGGGAAATGCAAATCAAAACAACCCTAAGATTTCATCTTACACCAGTCAGAATGGCTAAGATTAAAAATTCAGGAGACAGCAGGTGCTGGAGAGGGTGCGGAGAAAGAGGAACACTCCTCCACTGCTGGTGGGGTTGCAAATTGGTACAACCACTCTGGAAAGCAGTCTGGCGGTTCCTCCGAAAACTGGGCACCTCACTTCCAGAAGATCCTGCTATACCACTCCTGGGCATATACCCAGAGGATTCCCCACCATGTAATAAGGATACATGCTCTACTATGTTCATAGCAGCCCTATTTATAATTGCCAGATGCTGGAAAGAACCCAGGTATCCCTCAACAGAAGAGTGGATACAAAAAATGTGGTATATCTACACAATGGAGTACTATTCAGCCATTAGAAACAATGAATTCATGAAATTCTTAGGCAAATGGATGGAGCTAGAGAACATCATACTAAGTGAGGTAACCCAGACTCAAAAGGTGAATCATGGTATGCACTCACTAATAAGTGGTTATTAACCTAGAAAACTGGAATACCCAAAACATAATCCACACATCAAATGAGATACAAGAAGAAAGCAGGAGTGGTCCCTGGTTCTGGAAAGACTCAGTGAAACAGTATTTGGCAAAACCAGAACGGGGAACTGGGAAGGGGTGGGAGGGAGGACAGGGGAAGAGAAGGGGGCTTACCGGACTTTCGGGGAGTGGGGGGGGGGCTAGAAAAGGGGAAATCATTTGAAATGTAAATAAATTATATCAAATAAAAAAAAATACTCACAAAAAAAAAAAAAAAAAAAAAAAAAAGAAAAAGTCACTCAACCCCTAAAGGGTTCTCAACCCATAAGTTGAGAACCATTGCTCTAGAGGGTTGAAGTCTCTTTACCTAGCAGTATTTCCTGAAAATGCTTTGATTTATTGATTCCTAATTGTTTATATTGTTGGGTCTTCACTGATCCAGGTAGATCCCCTTGACAACCAAGGAGCAACCTCAGCAGCAGGTCCATTCTCAGCTTCATCTGCGAATCATTGCATATCCCTTAAAGAAAGGCAGTGGATTTAGGTAAACATCTGTCATGGCTTAAATATCCGTATATAAAAGTTTCAAAAAGGCAAGTGTATAATGAGAGAAATCAAATGAGTTTACTGGAATGGACCTCAGTGGGAAGGGAGGGAATTTGGAGAGGGATTCTAGAATGGTCTAACCTGTTGGTTGTGAGGGCAGCTGTCCTAACATATATGTTTGATGGAGTTCATTAATTTCAGTTTTAAAACACTGAGTATATTAGACACAGCAAATAATATGAAAGACCAGGACAAGATGAAAGAAAAGAATTTAGCAGAGAAAAAAAAGTAAAAAAAAAACAAAAAAAACCAAAAATCAAAATAGGAAGTGTGCCCTCCTGGGTAGCTTGGGTTACACAGATGAGAGAGAGAGAGAGAGGGGGGGGGGCATTCTCCAGAACACATGTACTTCTGACAAGAGATTGAATTTGCCAGCACTGGGAATTAAAAGCACATTGATAGGTAAACAGAATTGAGATAGGGTATGGGGAGATTCCAAAATCAAAAGCTAGGGCCTTATCCCCTTCTCTTGTGCAATCGCGCAATTGCTTTGGAAGGTATGAAACAAATCTGTGTGGCTACAAAATAAATAGCATCCTATCATGTTCAGCGGTCCCTGGCTGATGTCATGCCAGGACTTCACAAGTTGAATTTTCATTTACCATAAAATGTACTGAGGAGAAGTGGATCTAACCACAGTTAACCACACTGCCTTTGATATTTTTCTTTGATGAGATTTCCTGGTTTATCTTTATATTCCTATCCATTTGATCCACTTTTTCCTAGGAGTTACGGGCTTGGAAGACCTGTTGGAGCAAGATTTATGATTCCACTGGAGTTATATGTACCAAACTGCTAGCTTTATCCTTTGCAATAAACCGATTGCTCTGAATACAATAGGCTCATTCTGCAACTATTTTCCTACCCCTTAGTTTTTTCTACTTCTAATTGGTTTACTGAGACTTATTTGCCATTTCTATGAAGGAACATGCAGAAACATTTTTCTCAATAAAAGACTCACATAAATATTTTTCTCAATAAAATATATCACATTTCAGGGCAATCTAGATTCCCTGAGGTTAAACTTTTTATGATTACAGCATACTCCCACAAATACATTTAGTAATGTAAATCAGAGTCAAATCTATAACACATTTTCACTATTGCTCTAACTTTGACACTTTGATGAGAGATCATTACTCATGATTGGGGATATTTTATTCTATTTATCATTAGTTTTTATAACAGGTGATCTTATTTTTAAGTTTGTACACCCAGAATCAACTAAAACACAAGCCACCAGCACTCCCATATGATCAAGAATTTTCTTGATCCAACTGACTGAGGCAGGAAGATACATTCCAAATGTGAAAGGCACTGACTGGTGACAGCCCAGATTTAACGGTACCTACTTACTGTTTTGCCTGCTTTCTCTCACCCTGTCTCGCAAGTTCATCTGACCTGTTGCTGCAGCCTTCTTTCACCAATATTAGAACTCAACCTTTTTAGGCTTCTGACAAAAACTGAAGACTAGCAGCTCTCCAAGAATTCCCTGGGTCTTCAGAACCAGATTGGGACTGTGGAGACAGCCAGTCCTGTGGGCTGAGAACTACCAGATTCTCAACCTCTGTGGTGTAAGGCAGCCACTGTTAGACTATTCAGACCATATGGGTAAACTGAGCTAACCAATCTAATTTTTCAGTATACACACACACACACACACACACACACACACACACTATCAGTTCTGTACCTTTAGAGAACCCTGACTACTCCTTATTACTACCCAAATGATCTAGAAAACAGGCCTTCCAACAACAATGTTTCGATGCCTACTTTACACACATGGTATTTCTTCACCCACTAGCAATTTCCATGGAATACTGTGTGCTTCTTACCTCTTTACTTGGGATTAAATAAATGGGTAAAAGAGAAAATACCAAAACAGGGGCTGGAAGGGACTGGCTGACTGTTCCCACCTACTCTCTTCCTAACAGGTGAGAATTGATCTTAGTGTCACTGTATCTATCCAGCTAAGTGTAGGTGGCAGGTTCAGCAACGCCTGGAACATTCATTCCAATGGGCATGTTAAGGCATTTTTGTTTTCTAAAGCTTCTTTTAAGTTTATTTTATATATAAGTGGTTTGCCTCCATGCATGTATGTGCACCTGTGCACCTCATGTGTGGCTGACCTGGAGGAGTTGCAGATGGTTGAGAGCCACCATGTGGATACTGGGAAGTGAGTCCTGGTCCTCTGCAAGAACAAGTTCTCTACACCATCAAGACATCCTTCCAGCTCCAGAATTTTTAGGCTTCTTCATGATAATTAGGGGGATTTTCACACTCCAGCTGCACAGCAAAGAGACATTCCTTCCTAGATCGTTGAGTCCCATGTCATGGGAGTTCCTCTATGACGTTCACAATCTCGATGTCATCAATGAAGAGGAACTCAGGGTCAAGAAATTCATCTTTCTCTTTTGGATGTTCTGTGATGGCTTATGTTGATAGTCAACTTAAAAACAATGGTTGAACTATACCGTCAGAAGATTGGGGGTGAAACTCTCCATGGACGTGAGCAGCAGCATCCCATTGCGTGGGCTCAGGAGTGGGCGGGATGGACACGAGCAGCATCCCGTTGCGTGGGCTCAGGCATGGGTGGGAGAGCACAAGAGTCCACTCTCAGGCATGTACTATGGAGCATGAACTTTATCCCACTGCTAATGGACTCCAGGCTCCTGAGCCCTTGGGTGTGGATCTGTAGCAGACGCTCCTGGGGTGTGCCCTCTCCTGCCTCCTCAGACTGCAGCTCTGCTGTGGCCTCTCTCTCATGCTGGGGTTTTCAGCTTCTGTGATTGAACAGCTAGAAGGTTCCCTGCATATGGCCACTGTGGGTTGTCTCACCGCAGAGTATGTGGTTCAATCCAATAAAATCCCCCTTATAAATATTTATGTGCTACATTTTATGTTTCTCTGGAGAATCTTGACTAATTCAAGCAGAAACTCGGGGGCCAGGCACATGTGAACAGGCTTACTTAGATATATCACTAACACTGGAGCCACACGGTCTCACTCCTAAATTTTTATTTTATTCTGTGACCCTTTCACTCACTTAGTAACTGCTTCTTGTCTATAAATCCTTTAGACATGGACATAAAACAAAAGTATCTGTAACATGTTCATTCACAGTCCTACCCCATCGTCATGAACTCAAACCCCCTTTTAAAAAGTAATTTGATGGAATGACGCTGGGAATTACGACCACATGCATACTTTTTATTGGTTGGTTTGGGTTTGAGTTTTTAAGAGAAAGATGACATTTGGGTGGATAGGGTCAGAGTAAAAATCTGTGATGAGTTGAAGACACAAGAATATGAACAAAATATATTGTATGGAAATGAAAACAACAAAGAATAATAAGGAAAGAAAACTGAATTAACTTCCTTACGTTCAAAGATGAGATGCAAGTTCCCTTTTAACTGCTGTCATACAAGTATTTCTTTATGTATTTATTTTGAGGGGGCTGGAGCCATGCACTCACTAGAGTGCACCCAGAGGTCAGGAGATGACGTGTAGGAGTCAGCTTTCTCCTTCCCACCACATGGATTCCAGCCACTAAATCCACTCATCATGTTTCACAACAAGCACCTTTATCCACTGCACCATATTGCCAGCCACCCTCAACTCTGTTTTTCTGAGACACGGTTGGTTTTCTGCTTTGTCATGCGGGCTACCTTATAATTTACCTATTCAGCCCAGACTATCCTGGACCTTCCAATGTAAGCCAAACCTGCAACACCCCTGGGTTTGCCTCTCCCTCCCGAATGCTGGGTTTACAGATGTACCACCACATTCAGGCAAGATATGAGATTTTTAACATGATATTGTACCGCAATAATTCAAGAAACCCATTAAATGTTTTATTTGCCCTAGAACAGGATCCTTGGCCCTTGAAGAAGGATCGTGAGGCCATATCACTTTTACCTGTCACCGTCCAGCTTATTGAGTGAGGAGATAATGTGAACTCTACCACCAAATATGCTCAAATACAGATGGTCTCTACGGGAAGATAATCCTATGAAAAACATTCAACTTAGAAAACATCAAGGAAGCATGAACTGGCTTGAGACCAATCATGCAACTGTCAAATCACAACCTTACACGAGAGGCAGCAGTGTGGCATTTCATTTGTAATCAGATTTGGTTGCTCAGTCTTAATTGTCCAATTGAAAATAGGCAACATTGTGAAAGAAAGGAGCCAGGTGGTCTCTCTGACACAATTTCCATCTTCTGGAACATCTGAGTGGCATAAGCATTCGATAACTATTTCACCCAAGTCCTCCCAGAAAGCCCTTCAAAGTCACCTTCCTGTCACCGTCCTCACAGAGTCCCTTCTTTTGCTTCCTGGTTATGCTGTAAATTCATTCAGTGTTTATGGAAAATCAGTGTGACTCCTGCCCAGATGCTTCTAATATGCAGACTTGGTTTGTATTGACTGAGTTCTCATCTAAGCACAAATGAGACCCTTCCTTCAGGGCTCTACGAGCAGCTGCTCAGTTATGAAATGAACTGTGCCCATTCAAAAGCTTGTCAGGTCTAAAAGCAGTCCATAACTGGGAAAACCATAGGGCAGCTAAGTAAAATTTAGTCCTAAAACGAGTTCGTATATATGTGTGTATATGTATGTATATATGTATGTATACATGTGCATGATTTGTGATCTGTGCTACTTTTGAAAACATTTTAATTGTGCTATTTACTGTGTTTTTTATTTGACAGATTAAATATGAAAAAGCAAAGTGATCTAAATCTCCAATTTGATGTTTCATAACTTCGGATGATAACTTTACCAAACATCTTTTTTGAGGAAGCACAATGAAGATAGTAAACCAGTGTGCTGCTGCTTCAGTAAACAGACAATTGTGACATAAATACGGGTCCTCACACTTCTGAAGAGCAGGAGGGAAGAGAAAGAGACACTGTCTGTAGAGACAGACAGTTCAGACGCTCCTCTTCTCTTTCATTGGGCTGTGTGAATTTTGTATGCTTTAGTAAAATGCAAAGTACCTGTTTCCTATAATAATTATAGAACAGAAGCATTTTCCAAATGGAATTAAAAATCAATTTTCAGATAATGACCTAGGGAATCTGGAATAGTGTACAAACTAAAGGTGAGATCTAATTCTGAATGTAGACTGCTTTGTTTTGTTCTTTCTCCTTATTCCAATGTGGGAATGCATTGTCCACACAAATTACACATAAAGCAAATGCTCGTTAAACATAAAAGGGGAAGGTCTGTTACAAATGCAAGGGACATTTGAAAAGAACACTGTGCAAGGAAGACTCTGGCAAGGCAGGTAACTCATCCTCTAGTGCTATTCCAGAAGCAGCTGACTTGGGAATCATTTAGGTGCTGTGAGAATGAGGAAAATCATGGTAAGGGTTAGATACACAACCACAGAAAAAAACTGGGTTGCTCTCAGCTGCATATTTCTCTCTATCTGCTTCCCTGGTAATTAATGCTGATCATTGAAGAATGAGTCATCTCTACCATCATGATGTTCTTTATTTTACTAACATATGAATCCATACAGAGGAATGGCATGTGTGATAACATACATATTTACACAGCACACGTTGGTCATGCCTAACACCTCCAGGACTCTCCTTTAACCACCTTTACATTGATGCCCCTTTGTCCCCTTAAATTGCACGCAAGAGAGAACTCATCCTTGTCTTTGTGAATATGCCCACCTTCCTTAACGGAATCATCCACGGCTCAATCCCATTTAGGGAACATGGTAAAGTTTTGTTCATCTCTATAGTTGAATATCCCATTATCTGTGTAGAATGCATTTCCGTTATCCATTATATGGATGCCCAAGGTTGTTGGGAGAAGTATTGAAAAAGGTACGAACTGAATCTGCACGTTCCCACACTCGTGTCTCTAGCTCTCTGCCCCGGTAGCCTGGCCCGCCATGTGCTGGAGATTCGGAGGTTCACTGGCTCGGAGCTCTCGAAATGAAATGTCTCCTCCACCCAGCTCGCTAGGTTCCCAGCAGCAGGTTACTACCATGCCAAATTTGTGCTTCACATCCCCCACAGCCTTTGTGGTGCACATCTGGCAAACCCACGCTTGGTCGCCATACCTTTCTCTCTTGAACCCAGACGAAGCAAGAAGGACAACACAGCACACTTAGTTCAGAAACAATAGTCACTCAATCTCTGGGTACAACAACTAAAACCTAATCTTGTAAACCTTATTAAAATCTGATCCACCATAATACTAGGAAACTATAGCAGCTATATCTTACCCCTCTGCTGTCCCAGCTCAAAAGGGAAGCAACTCTCTCCTGCTTCTTCTGTCCTTCCAACCCAGAAATCCCGCCTACTCGCCCAGTGATTGGCTGCTTTATTCATTAGGGGATTGTTTCACAAGAACAGCATCAAGCCCATCTACAACACAAGGTGATTTCATAACTTCACTGCACACACCGCACCAGTCATGTATCCACAATCATGTTCACAGTAAATTGATTTCCAGGTCTGGTGGTACACAGCTGTGATTCCCAACACTAAGAGGGAAGACTGTATTTGAGGCCAGGCTGAGCTACACTATGAAACTTAAAGAAGAAAGCAAACAAAAAATGGACAGGCAGATGGCTGTCAATAAAGTGCTGTCACCTTTTTTGAGGACCCAATTTTTATCCCCAGCACCTATGAAACAGGTATGACATGATGGTGCACACCTGTAATTCCATCACTGCAGAAGTAGAGACCTGCAAATTCTTGGAGCTCACTGAGTGGGACAGCCTAGCCTAGTCAGTAAATGCCAGGCCAGAAAGTCTCTGTCTTACAAAATCTTCTGAAAATGATATTCAGGGTTGTTCTTTGGTGTACACACCCATACAGACACACACAGAGACATACAGACATGCATGCACACATACTCACACACAGACATACACACACACACACACACACACACACACACTTGATTCTCACTCCTTTGGTCATGTATCCTGGAGTGGTATAGCTGGGTCATACTAGCTCTATCTTTAATTTTTAGTAACTTCTCCTCATGACCGCCATTGTGTCTAGACTACTTTACACTTCCATCAAGAGAGTGGGGATTTCTTCTTTCTCATTCTCTTCTTAGAACAGGTTGCTGTTTGACTTCTTGATAACAGCTACTCTTTCTGGACTGAGGTAGAATGTCAGTATAGTATTGGTAATATTTCCCTGAAGGTTAAGAATGTTGAACTGCTTTTCATGTATTTATTGGTCATTTATATGTCTTCATCTGAAGAGTGTCTGTACAATTTGTTGACACATTTATTAATTGGATTATGTCCTGTCCTCTTCCTTCAGAGTTCAGTACTTCATTTGAACTCTCAGAAATGCCTAGCCTACAATAATGAGATAACCAGACATTCCTCCAAATATTTACAACAGATTGTTTTCTAATAATATGGTAATATTAAAAATGTACTCAGGGCAATAGAAGGAACTCTAGAACTAACACATATATTTGATGATTTAATTTTGAGAAAGTAAACACCCCAATTCAATGTGGGGAGGAGAGTCTTTAAATATATACTGCTGAAATGACAGACTGGCTCTTGATACAGTAAGAGTTATACTCGTTTTCTTCATAGTAAAAATAAAATTAATTTAATTGGAACATAGGCATAATATAAAAATTTAATATCAAACTTCTAGAAGAATATGTAAGGGAATCTTTCATTACCTTTAAAAATATATTGACAAGCAAAATGGACAATAAATGCTGGAAAAAAATATATATACACATTAACTTATATAATATATTCAGACATAAACAATATAAGTTAGTGAGATAAAATTAACGACAAAGGCCTGGATCATTTCTCAAAAAAAAAAAAAAAAAAAAAAAAAAAAAAACAATCCAACAAGGATAAGTAATACCCTGCCACACACACAAAGACTCACAGTGCCAAGTTGTCAAGAAAATGCTAATTAAATCCACATGAGCTTGTGTGATAACACAAGAATTTAAGGACTTAAACCTTCAAATATGAAATAGAGGCTCTCTAGGGATGGTGTGGGAGGTAGATACAGAAGGAGGGAGAGGAATAAAATAACAGCATGTGTCTCAAAAAGCTGCAAGAAACCATTAGTATTTACCTTTAAACCCTATAATACATTTAATTTCATGTATAAATATAATATATAGTTTTAATTATTTTTTCCTTTAGACTATCAATGTTTCCTCCGAGAAAGCATGTAGCAAAAACCGGGCATGAGAAGCTCTCTTCTGAGTGTTAGACAGGGCTGTCCAAGAGACTTGGGGAACACTGCCTATTGCTACTGCCCTTTGCTGTCCAGCAGAGGTAAAAGGTAAGGCCCACTGCTAAAGATGCCATGTACTCCAGAGACAGGGCCTAGAGATCCCTGAGCTGAACATCTAAGCATCTGCACTCCGAGGACTAGTTCTCATGGTACCAATAAGACACCTTATACAAACTTTCACAGGAGAGAGGCAACCAACAAACCTACACAGCTATGACACCTGCAAACTAATCAACAACCAGCAGGGTTCAAGAACCCTCAGTGCAGTAGTGGCACTCATGCTGTGGCAGCAACCAACAGCTCTCTAATTGGAGCTAGGAACCCCTTAACAAGAGGGATGATTACTCGGTGCTAATGAAATCTTGGTTATTGGCAGAGAACCTACAAACAGTAGTTTGTTAAACCAACACCATCCCTATCAAAAAATCTAAATCTGAACTTATAGCCACAGATAAGTGTAGTCTTCACTCAAGAAAACTTCTCTTTGCAACAGGGGGATACAAGTACAGAAAACCACAATCAAACTGCAGAGTTGTAGAGTCCTGTACTAATAGATACACCTGTGAAACACTCCCAGACAAAAGGCTAAGGAAACATTGCAGAAGACGGGGCAAGAAGATTGTATAAACAAGATCGGGGACTTTGCAGTGAGATTGTGTCTTCTAGTAATGTCGGAAGCTATACCCATAAAATGTCACGACACAACTGCCCAAATATGAGCTGAACAGGGCCAACACCAATAGACATGCCGAAGCTGACACAGAAAAATCCCATGAGTACTCAAGCCCACACAGACAAATCTCCTGCCAAGTAAGGAATGCCGGGAACGGGAGGGGCAGCTTTCTCTAGGGAAAATCCTGGCAATTGGTTAGCCAATACCAAATGTCCAGTTCTAAAAATAGACATAGGAATAACTTATAGACTGTGCCAGTTGTATTTATGCACATATATATATATGGATTCAATAACAATAAATGAAAAAGGGGCCATAAACTCAAAAGAAAGCAAGGAAGAGTTCACGGAAGGGTTCAGAAGAAGGAAAGGGAAGGGTGAAATGTTGTAATGATATTACAATCTCAAAAAATTAGTTTTACAAAGCTCAAATACGTGCTGGTGAAGCTGTGGAACATCTGGAGATTTCACAGCTGCCCTTGGGAGTGCAAAGCAACCATCTGCAGACATGTTTGGTAGTGTCTTATTCTGTTGAACACATCTTACACTGATGATCAAACCACTGGATGGTCTAGAAATTCCACTCCTAAGCATCTTCCAAAGAGAAGTGAAAATAAATGTTCATATAAAAAAAAACCACTTGATTAAAAATACTCATAACATCTCCACTCAGAGCAATCAAAAGCTGGAAGCAATCCAAATGTTAATTACAAGAGATTAAATAACCAGTCTTTGGCTTGCTTCCACATAACATAGCCATACAATGAAAAATAATCAACAATAAAAATAATTATTTTTATTGAGTATACCATGTGAGCTAATCTTGAGACATTATATTGTCCAAAATAAGTCAAGCATACTTATTTAAGTGTTCAAAATTACATATAGTGAATCTAGAATGATAGAAGTCTTGAATAGTAATTATGTCTGAAGAAGTATGGATACTCTAAAGGATTTGAAAGGAATTTGCTAGATGAATAGATATTTTTAAATCCTGATACCAGTAATGGTTTTGGCATTTGACAAAATTTATTGGCTTAATTCACTTGAGTTTTTTGCTATTTTAAACAAATATTCTTTTGGTCTTACAGGTATAAAAATGTAGCATAAATTATTAATGACAGTGTTCTGTTGCTTACTGATCAGATTTATACAAATTAATGTATCTCTATTACTGTATATAGTATAAAGAACACAATTAAAATGGTAGCTCTCACAGAGAAATAAAGGTGACTTTATTTATATTTTTAACAGATGTGCAGCTTGGTCTTCATGTGGGTCCCCCAACAACTGGAGGGGGGGAGAGGGAGGGGGCGTGGCCCAGACTCTGTTGACTGCCTGTGGATCCTGTTCCTCTAATTGGGCCACCTTGTCTGGCTTCAGCAGGAGAGGCTGTGCCATGTCCTGCAGTGATGTGAGGTGCCATTGTGGTACCCAAGGGGTGGGCCTCCCCCTTCTCAGTGGAGAATGGGAGGTTGGATGGGAATAGGAACTGTATGAGGGAGACTGGGAGGAGAGGGGGATATGAAGGGCAGAGGGGGGGTGGATGGAGAAAAGGGAAAAATAAATTTCTCAAAAGATCAGGTTTTGTTAACTATATTGTAAAATCCCCTCCTGTGTGTGGCTTTTCTCTGCTTTTGTGACACATTTGCTCTTCTGCTGACTCAGTTGAGCTCTTCTGTTTTAGCAGACAGTAGAGGACAGAGGTTCAGAACATGGACTTTCAATATAAACCTTCTTGTTCCAACAAGTAAGTACTAGATATGAGATCCTGGGTAGAAAAATTAAATTCCTAAAAGTGAATCTTCTCTCCTTATATCCAAACACTGGTGGTTCTTCGCAGACCTACTTAGACTGTTCAGAAATATAAATGTGAAGAAGTGTTTCACAGCCTGGCAGAGGCTCGGTGTGCAGTAGTTGCCAGTTATCACAGTTAATCTAAGCTGAGCAGAAATAGTCCCTCCTGCTTCCAAGACAGAGAGACCCAAAGTCAACATTTTGGTCTCTAGAGGCTCCTAGAGCTATCTACATTTAATGATCAATTCTGTACTTAATGATCAATTTGTAATAAATGCCTTTATAATATACAACACCCACTGCAGTAAAATTATAGAGTTCATAGCTACTGAACTTAAAAAGTAACAGTTTATTTGTTGTATTTAAGATATAATTGGGAATGGAATTAATGAGACAGTACATTACACTCAATTTTTAGATCAATACTGACATTATCTCACAGCTTACAGTTGTCCAAAAAATGTCCACATTCTTCAGAATATGCTGTTTATTGTAACATCAGACATGGTTCTACTGAGATCAACAAGGTGCATAAACCGCCATGGCTTTTGTCTTCTCATAGTTCTCTTGTAGCTGATAGTGCGAGTCGTCGAAAGATCTCTACGTGAGCATCCCCGAGCTGTTGCTGTGCTCAGGGCTCTCTGTAGCCACTTTCCACATCTGACCTAATTTGATCTCCGTCATGTAAAGCACAGATAACGTAATTGTACCTGAGTTGAGTTGAGACAATTGAATCAAATGGAAACTGAATCTTTTCCCAAGGCCGTAGGAAGGTAGTAGGGCAGATATCTTGAGTTTCCCAGGCTTCTTCCATTAAACATATTCTTCATACTGTAGCCAGAACAGTCTCTGATCAAATAATCACTCCTCATTCAAAAAGATAAAATAATAAAATTAGGACACAGTTTGGTGATGCATGCCTTTAATCCTAGGCAGAGGCTTCTTGATCCCTGTGAGTTTGAGGCACCCTGAGTTACACAGTGGTTCAAGACCAGCCAAGTGCTATATTGTGAGACCCTATCTCAATAAACCAAAGTAATGATCAAAATATCAAAAATATTGATTATATATTATAATATTATTTTAACTGACTATATAACACATTATAATTGGTTATGTATTATATGATATATAATATTGCACTGTATATAATATTATAATCAATAACAACAGCATCGCCTTTCCTGATTCCCCATGGTCCAGTCTACCTTGTAAACACTCCGATCATTCCTGGTGACAGTACATGAGTCAAGAGGAACCTGAGGACTCTTCAGATGATAAACATACTTTTCTCTGTGCTTGGGACTGTGCTGATATTGGGGTCACACCTACTGCAGTCAAGGAAGCCTGTCCACGGAAAGAGCACACACACCACACGCAGAAAGTGGGGCTAAGTCAACAGGTTGGAGGTGGCGTTTGAGTGTCTAGATCAAGCCCACCCAAGTCTGCAGGACCTCCTCTGTGATCACTCAGTCTATATTAGTTTCAGTAGAATTGGCTTTTACAAATAGTTGAAAGAGATGTATTCTCAAGAGAAGACTTCGTCCAGGAAGGTACCAACTGAACCGTCTTTAGTTGTCTGTGCAGGTTACCAGTGGTTAGTTCTTTGCTTGCATTATTCCTTCACTCCAATTGACCACCCCCTGTACCTATGCACCAGATATTTTACATGTCCCATTGCATGTATCTTCTTTTCATAAATGTCAATACTTTCACCATCATTTGTGAGCAGCTGCAATATGTACAGGATTAGAGACATTATTATGATTATGATTATTATATCACTTTATTTTTAATAAATAAATGAAGTGAATATTCTTAACTTCACATCAAAAATGAGACTTGCTGGTGTGCAAAGAGATAATACATTTTTTACATATATATATATGTGTGTGTGTGTGTACATATATATGTGTATATATTTTCATCTTTAATCTTTTTTACAGTCTAGTCATTATCCCCCTCGTAGTCCACTCCCCAACAGTTCCTCTTCCCATTCCTCCTCCCCTGTCTCCAAGACGATGTTCCCACACCCCCTCACACCCCACACCCTGCCAGGCCTCCTCATTCCCTGGTGTCTCAAGTCTCTCAAGGATTAGGTACATCTTCTCTCACTGAGGCCAGACAGTCCTGACACTATTACTGATGCTATGGCGTACTTACAGATGGAAGCCTAACATGGCTGCCCTCGGAGAGGTTCAACAAACAGGTGACTGAGACAGAAGCAGATACTACCACCCAACCACTGGTCTGAAGTCGGGGACCCCTGTGGTTGAATTAAGATAAGGCTAGAAGAAGTTGAGGAAGACAGCAACCCCATAGGAAAACCAGCAGTCCAACTGACCTGGACCCCTGAAATCTCTCAGACACTGAGCCACCAACCAGGCAGCATACACCAGCTGGTTTGAGGACCCTGAAATATATACAGCAGAGATCCACATTTTTAAATAAACAGATGACTGATGACTCTTGGATTCAGTATTTGGCTCTTACTTGCTGTGAGAACATCAGTGAGTGGCATAATTTCTCTAGCCTTTTATGTCCTCATCTGAAAACAGTGTTTTTAAACAACCAACATAGAAAGTTAATAATGAGACTAGCATTTTGCTGAGTACCTACCCAGTAATAAATATATTGTAAATGATTATTATTACTATCCCCCAGCTAGAAAGCATTAGAACAGAAATTAAAACACAATCCCTCCCCGTAATTTCTATGCTACATGCCTTAATTTTCTTGAGATCCTTTCTTAATTTCAGTTTTCAAAATGATCTGTGATCTTTCTCTTTCTTTCATATTTTTATTTTTCTTTATTAGGGTAAGAGTCTTATCAATGTGATTACCTATTCTAGTTCCTGATTATCAAAAAGGGTATAAACTCCTCAAGGTAAGATTTATCTTCAGATCTTCTTGATCCCCTTACAGATAATGAGTCACCAGTCTTTTAAGACTGCTAAGTAGTGACTGGGATATATCACGCTGCTCCTTTTATGATAATATCACAAAACCGTTGTTCTAAATAGTTAAGATGTTTTAAATTATGGCAAGCAGAAGTGCTTTGTGAGAAAAATCCCTGAAGCATCAATCAGTTATCAAAATTAATATTAAAGTTATCATCAAATGACCTTACAAGCCTACATGTATCTTGCAGCACCATTTACTTCTAGCTAGACTCAAATGGTGTTTTATTTCAAATGAACACTAGGTTTTATAAGAGACCCTTCATAAATTCAGACTTAACTCCCTTTGATGTTAGTGGATCGTTAATGTAGGCATACAGAGCATGGAATTGGATTTGAAAGGTATAATACCTACTTAATATAATAGCTTTAAAATTGCACTTTCCAAGAAAAAATGTATTGGAAGTAAGATTAAATTAGAACACAAAATGTTCTCTGGAGCAATTTAAGCACACGGACTCAAGCACTTCCACATCTTTGACTCCTGAGACAAGAGCAGCTTGTAAGAAAATCTCTGTTCAAACGAAGCTCCTCTGTGAACTCAAACTCATATCACAAGATAGTCTCATGGTGGTTCGCCCATCATTGCCCATGGCCCTGCCTTTCCCCCACACTCCTCCAACTTGGATTCCCTTCTTCCGTGTATTTGACTTCAGATTCTACAGGAGAGAAAACACTATTTCTCTTTCTTCTCTACCATCATACTCTCTGTGGGTCCCTGATTCCTTTAACTCTTCACTCCTCCCTTACTCCACAGTCCTAGCTCATGCACATACACACACACACACACACACACACACACAAGGACCCACGCATGCACGTGTGCACACACACGTACACGCACACATGCATACACACACAGGCATGCAGGCACACGCGCATGTGTACACACAGACACACACACACACACGATCTAGATTTCACATATGAGATAAAACATGATATTTATCTAAGAGTATGGTTTATTTCACTTCACAGGATTGTGGGGAAGTGGACATAAACCTGACAGAGGATGGAATGGGATAGAGAGCGAGGCACCCCAGGCTTCTGCAGTACCTCAGAGTCTAATCTACCCTACACACTGCATGATCTGACATGGCTCCGGGCACACCAGTTAGACAACACAAAGAATCTGAGACTAGGGTGGTTGCTGCTTCCCCTGTCTTCGCGGAAATCTTGCCTGGGAATTGGACCTTCCTCTACAGGCTCATGGACAGGCAAGTCAGATTCTGCTAAATGATGCAGGTGGGCCCCTCCCCCACATTTGCCCGTGAATACATAAACATACTCTAATTGGCTAAAAATCTATATATGAGCTTATAGAGAGTTAGATCTTCACTCTGCTGTCTGTCTGTCTCCCGAGTTTGAATCCCACGGATCTTCGTGGACTCCGCCTCTACTTTCCTCCCACTTCAGGGTCCTGGTTCCCATACAGGATAATCTCTGGGTCATCTTTCTTTGCAAATGTCATGATTTAACTCTCCTTTATAGGCTGAACAAGCCTGTAGTTTACATGTCTGTGTTGATAGATGCCTCTTCCGGGATTTTATGAGACTAATCTTGGTATGTGCCACTCTCTAGGGAATCCCATTTCCCACCACCTCTCAGAGAAGAGAAAGCGGATAAGGATAAAAGCAACCATTCAAAAACAACGTTTAGCCATTCTGACTGGTGTGAGGTAAAATCTCAGGGTTGTTTTGATTTGCATTTCTCTAATGACTAGTGATGCTGAACATTTCTTAAGGTGCTTCTCAGCCATTCGTAGTTCTTCAGGTGAAAATTCTTTGTTTAGCTCTGTACCCCATTTTTAATAGGGTTATTTGATTAAAAACTCAGGAGACAGCAGGTGTTGTCGAGGATGTGGAGAAAGAGGAACACTCCTCCACTGCTGGTGGGAATGCAAGTTGGTACAGCCACTCTGGAAATCAGTTTGGTGGTTCCTCAGAAAACTGTGCATAACACTTCCGGAGGACCCTTCAATACCACTCCTGGGCATATACCCAGAGGATTCCCCAGGATGCAATAAGGACACATGCTCCACTATGTTCATAGCAGCCCTATTTATAATAGCCAGAAGCTGGAAAGAACCCAGGTGTCCCACAATGGAGGAATGGATACAGAAAATGTAGTATATTTACACAATGGAATAATACTCAGCAATTAGAAACAATGAATTCATGAAATTCTTAGGCAAATGGTTGGATCTGGAAAATATCATCCTAAGTGAGGTAACCCAGTCACAAAAGAACACACATGGAATGCAGTCACTGATAAGTGGATATTAGCTCAGAAGCTCTGAGTACCCAAGACACAATTCACATATCAAATGACTCCCAACAAGAAGGAAGGAGAGGTCCCTGGTCCTGAAAAAACTTGATCCAGCATTGTAGGGGAGCACCAGGACAGAGAAGTAGGAGGGAGTTGATCGTAAAAACAATGTTTAAAATGTATTTAATATATATATGTATATATAACAAATAAATATAATTAAAGTCCTCAACTACATCCTTGATAATACTATAAAAATGAGCTAAAATACTAACAATATGTACTAGCAATTGTAAATTATTTAAACTGAAAGTATTAGTTGCTAACAATAAAGGGATTGTATATGGAGAAAGAATACAATTTCTTTGTGAGGAACAACAGAGCAAGAAGGAAATTTTATGCGACAATGGTGTAAAATATTATGGGGATGCTGACCCCATAAAACAAAACAAATAAAGCAACAGCAAAGACCAGCCAATGCTTTTCTTGCTTGCTGAGGAAATACAGAATGGAATGTAAGTGCTTTTTCCATCCCCAAACTGACAAGCCTGAGCTTGTATTTGCTTGATGAAGATTATAGGTCCGCCATGTTAAGCTACAGCTTTATTTGGTGCCAGAGATAAAGTGCTTTGTGTGACTTTCATCTCTGATCTAAATGGGCTAGACCAAAAATGTCTGAGTGCCACCTGAGTTCTGCCCTGCAATACCAGCAGTCCAACTATAGCTGGTATGCTAAATTTATATCCAGGCTCAACAACATAGTGAGTTTGGTTCAATCTGCTCCAACCAATAAAGTCTAAGGAATCCCAGTTGGATGTCCCCAATTTACCCATGCAGGAATCTTATAGGAAATTCCCAATAGTGACTGCAATGTCACCAAATATCTACAGAACTTTGAAAGTGCAGAAAGCATCACAGTGCGATATTCACTATGGGGGATGCAAGAGACACTGAATGTTCTTCCATATCCCATCCATACCTGTCTCAGGTTTCATTCCCATGAAGAGATATCATGTCCAAGGCAACTCTTACAATGGATAACATTTATGTGGGGCTGGCTTAGAGTTTCAGAGGTTCAGTCCCTTATTACCATGGTGAGAATCATGAGAGCATGCAGGCAGACATGATGCAGGAGGAACTGAGAGTTCAACATCTTCATCTGAAGGCAACCAAGAGAAGACTGTCTTCTTCAGGCAACCAGGAGGAGACTCTGACTCCACACTGGCCATAGTTTGAGCATAGACACCTCAAAGGCCACCCCCACAGTGACATACTTCCTTCAACAAGGTCACATCTAACTGAGCCATTACCCAAGAGCCAAGGATTTAAACATATGATTCTATGGGGCCCAAACCTATTCAAACAACTTTAATACTTTCCTCCATCTTAGCACTTGCTCTCAAATTCACCCTCGACAGATATATGCACACTTCCCAGGCATAAGGAGTTTATGTCCTTTGGCTTCTCTCTGCAATGCACTGTATATGTCCTACTGGAGTAAAGCTGTGTTCACAGATTAGTGTTTAAGTTACAACTAGTTTTGTGTGTACATACTGATTCCTAGGATGGCAAGCTATTACATTCCCCCTCCCCCTTTGAATATAACAGGATCATCGCATCACTCTTTGGGGTTAGAGCATATTTTGGTCCAGTTGCCATGGCAACTGATTGAGCAGACCAATACAGTGGCACGAAGCTCTGTGGCGATGGATGGTAATGGAGCTCTTGACATTCCCTGGTAGAAGAGGGAAGAACCACAGAACCTTCAGCCAGGATTCTAGTTATTACATGCTCCCTCTCTTCCAGCTGCAAATGATCTAGGGAATCGCTAGAGCACTTAAAAAGTTGGCTAACTGAAAAGGAGACTCCATATGCAATTCCCACAAGGTCATCCATGACCGATGATAGAGTGGAGTTTTGTGTTGGCTTGGGTCTTTGGGGTCATCCATGCTCCTGTCAGCAACCCCCCAGGCTTAATGATTCTGCCCAATAAACTCACGGGTTCAGCACATTAGACTCTGACAGACTTGTTATTTCAATCTATCATTTGTGCCCTATCTGGAGTGAGCAAATAGTTATTCAGGACTCTCCAAGGAAAGCACCCAACAGGTCTTTCATTCACTTAACCAGTAGAGTGGAAGTGAGCTTTGGCACTTGAAGAGATAACCATACAAGGGCCTAAAGACTTTATTATTGTAAGACCCCTCTTGGGAGGGCTGCCCAGTCCAGCATCCATGAGCCATCTGAGAAGGACAGGAAGTCCCTTTGTCAGCATTTGCTTCTTGCACACATTGTGGGTCTCCTACTATAGTTTGTACACTTTGAATAGTTGACATACTTGTGGTGATCATGAAGACCTTCCTTTTCTTTAAGACTGTAGCATTGACAAGGACCCTTCTGCTTTCTATAGTTTTGTCTAGCTCCTTCTCTTGGATCTATTGTTTAAATGTCTGGATTCCATCTGGTCTCTATCAACTGTTCCTTGCAGCCTTCTTATGCCTTTCCATTTCCCTCCTCTCTCTGCAACTAACAACTGACAGCTTCTTATAGCTCCATGGAGATATATCAAGGCCAAGACCATCTTCCTCTCTCAGAAAATGACATTTCAAAACAAGCACAATGTTCTCTTTTGATTCCCTGTGCCAGAACAACTAATTTCTTCCTATAAGGAGTTAATAAATATTTATTTTAAAGTGTATGAAAATGTTTGAGCAATATTCTTAAATAGATGGTTGCTTCTTTTCATGGATACTGGATACATTTGAGTTCCTATAGTATAACAGTCATGACAATATTATTTTTCTCTTACACAGCTTTCACAAATGTATACAGATCAACAATGAGTAGCCCTTTGCCTATGACATAATCATAAGATAGAAAAGTCTACAGGTTACTTATTTACACATACATAAGGCCACTAGAGTCCATTTTACAGCCACAGAGAGCTGAAATTCATCACAGACTGCAGTGTCTAAAGCAAACATGATAGGATTTGAATGGCCATGGTGCTGGAATGTGGTAAAACCAAGGAAGGCAGACCCCAAGGGAGAATTATATCAAAATCCTGGAAACTACCCCAAATGAATGTGATAGTTAAGGACCAAAGCACATGAGAATTGTGGGAGATACGACAGCCAAAGGAATATAATTTAAAAGTTCTTAGGAACTGAATGGTCACTCGTGGGAAAGGAAGAAATCTTCTCTGGGGAAGGTGATCTTTGTACACTTACCTAAGGAGAGCAGCAAAGTAGCCAAAGGTAGTGCTAACGAAACAAACTAGCATCAAAGAACCCTGGGAACAGAAACAGCCTTCCCCCTCCATAATGTTATTAAAGAAACAATGTATTATTGAAACAGCACAACACTCCTAACTCCCTTCACTCAGTGTAATATGATGACACAGGAAAATCCAACCCTTATACTCAAAAGCAAGAAAAGCAACCTTGTAGCCTAAAATCAACAGGAAATCAAACAGACAAGTGAATTATAATTGATACCTAGTAGACAGGAAAGAAAAAGCTCAATTAGATATCTAAGCAAAGAAGGGATGCAAATGGCACTTGGTATCCTGCTGATGCTCCTGAATACAGGAGCATGCTACACATTATGCATAAACCTGCAGCTCAAATTCCACTTCTTTGTGTGCACTGATGAGATCACATCCTATTGTGGATAACCCTGGGCTTGTATTTTGATGCTAATTCCACTCCTGGGAGGGGCTGCAGATGAGATGTTAATCACTTATACAAGTGCCTTGTGAACCTCTTCCCCACCTTAACTTCTCAAATAAAGGCTAGAGCCAATGATTAGGCAGGAGGAAGGAGGAGGAGCTGAGAGTTTTGGGGAAGAGAAAGGGATCTATGGGAAGGGGGAGGAGCTACGGAGGATCGATGGAGAGGACAGAGAGAAGTTTGTGGCCTGGAGAAACCCACAAGTTATATAAGATAACATAGATGGGAGTAGAGTAGTGTAGAGGAAGAGCTTATAGCTTGTGTTGATATTGGTTGAGTTGAGATTTCTTTTACTGGGTCATTGGGCTGGAAATGTACAGCAATGACAACCAGCCCCTTAGACCTTTATCCTGTCTAGGACTACGGTGACCTGACATTTACCAAGCGTGAGGATGACATGTCCCATGGAGTCTTTCAGCCAGCAGGCAATGTAGCTCAACCTCCCAGGCCAGAATATGATGTTCTATTGTACTTCATGTCCTGACTAAATATGCTTGGTGAGTGGAAGATTTCACGGAAATCTAAAATATGTCTTGTTAAAGTGAAACACAGGCCATGTGAATAATCTCATTAGAAGAAACTCAGCAAGACAGACCAAGCAAAGATGACATCAGACATCATTGCACATATGTCACAATTGCTAAGAAAAGAGTCTTAGGTAGGGGCTCTCCATGCATCTGAGCATTTGAAGAAAGCTCTGTTCATCAGTACCAAACTACCAGGGTCAAGCAAAACTATGGTTTAAGGAAAGTCTTTATGAAGATAAGTAACTTATCCAGGCAGTAGTGGTGCATGCCTGCGATCCCAGCACTTGAGAGGTAGAGGCAGGCAGATTTCTGAGTTCGAGGCCAGCCTGGTCTACAGAGTGAGTTCCAGGATAGCCAGGACTATACAGAGAAACCTGTTTCAAAAACAACAACAACAAAAGTAACTTCATTCATGGAAGTTATAAGCAATTCAATGCTACGTTCTTTCCCATCAGGGTAAATCCTGAATACAAATGAAAATCCAAAGGTAGGAATAAAATGTGTTCTTGAAAATATTTAGAGTCAAGCTTGAAACTACCAAAATTACCTGGAATGGATAAACACTCTGTAAATTGTGATGCCTGGTAGTAAGAGCAGGCATTGGGAGTCAAATTGTCCTCCTTTCTCCCCTTGATTCTGCCTGTCACTCACCTTGCTAGCAACTCTGGAATTTGAAGCATAAAAAGAGGAACATTTTGCAAGTCATGTGAAACTCAACACAAGTTCCAAAGCTGAGATGAGACGGCCAAATGTACTCTTTTCATGGTAGGGGTTGCTTTTTGTATAAACGACCAGTTTAAGGGAAAGTTGCCTATAAGTTGGAAACCCCTGGCAATGACTTTTAGAGGCAAAGCATGTTTCAAACTAGTTGGCTTTCCTGTGATCTTTAAGTAAACTATGTGCACAGAATCCCATTGTTCCTGCTCTAGGCAGATCACCTCTCGGCTCTTATTTTTATTTTTAATAGATTATCTTGAAACTATAACTTTATAGAGTTACACATCAAGAAGGAGATCTTCATGGAATAAAAAAAAAAACAATGTGTATGATAGCTAGTCTTGGTTGTCAACCTGACTGGATTGAGGGATACCAAGAATGTTGATAAATCATACCCTGGATCTTGAAGTTATTGCCAGAAGCCATTGTCATGAGTTGGCAAACTATTGCTCATTTTCTTTTCCCTAAATGGTATTTCACATGACTCTTGCAATCTCCCCTCTGTTATCTACAGTTCTGATAACTTGAATCTTTTCTTTCTTGAAGGGGTTAAGTTAGACCAGGCATCTGTCAAGCTTGCTTTTTCTTACCAAGTTTGTCTGTCTGATTCTGTGCACTGTTTTTTAGTAGGACCCATTCTTCAACTTCCTCTCTGATGTTTACTGTTCTTCTCTAGAGATGGCAACAAGAAGGGTCCTGGCAACCACCACAGGCTCTCTGGGTGTTCTTAGATTTATACCCTTTCCAGAGCTCTCGGAATTAGACTATTGCTACTGGCAAAATCACACCCCACCCAGCAGAACAATCATAGTTAACTAATGGCTATTGACAAACTGAAGCCCCCCCCCCATATCCCACACCTGGGATTCAAGCCAAAACACATTCATATAACATAACTGTATTGTCGTTTTTTTTAGGAAACCAAAGCTTCACAACAATTCTTGTTTCTTAAAATATTTTATTTCATATTTTAGCATATGCTAAATTCACCATGAAATTCCATCAAGCATCAGATTTTAAGGACTTATTGCCATCCAATCCAATACTAAATACAATCAACCAGGTTGTTATAAAACTTTCTCTTTTTTTTTCTTCATTAATTTATGTATTTATTCAGTTTGCATCCTGATGGCTGCCCCCCTCCTGCTTGTCCCTGCTTACACAGCCCCACCCCCATCCTCTTCCCCTTCTTCCCTGAGAGGGCTGGACCCCCCTGATTATCCCCCAACCCTGGCACATTAAGTCTCTGCAGGATTAGGTTCAGCCTCTCTCACTGAGTCCGCCATTTCTAATTACAAGAAAGCTTATAATTACACACGCCTTTTTAGCAGCAAAATTATCAAAACATAAGCAAAGTAAATAAATGAATAAGTGTAAGCCCGTGCAAAACGAAGCAGCATCTGATGATAAGCAAAACACAGCTTGGTCTGTAATTAGAGGAAATGGGTGAATCAAAAAAGAGGTGTCCGTGGTGCCGCACATGGGCTGTGCTGTACACAGAGTTCTACGCGCTAACGTGCCTATTAGGAAGGATACACTGGGAGCAGAACAAATAGGTTTTGATGCAATTTCGGCTGTTGTCACTTTGTGGTTATTTCAGAATTAGTTAGTGCTTTGACAATAATTGGTTTTAGCGCAGCACTTAATACACAGTACACCCTGGAAGGAATTCTCTTGTGAGCCCTTCTCTCTTCCTGTCTTGATGGAGAGTTTTATATTGCTAAAGAGGATGACAGGGTCATACAGACTTAAAAGCTCAATGTATCATGTTGTTCTATTTTGATAACCTTCATAACTATTTTAATTTTAGCATCCCGTTAGCTAGAACATGGTAATGTGACTATTACCGGCTGCGTAATTTTAGACCTTAATATTTTGTGCTTTCATTTATGGTTTTTCTTTTTTTATTATTGAAAATAGATATTTTTCCTTACATAATGCATTCTGATTATGGTCTCACTCTACTCCCCCCACCTTCTCCCCACCGTTCCCCCCCATGCCAATCCACTCCCTTTCTGTTTCTTGATAGAAAACAAACAGGATATAATAAAATATAATAAGATAAAGCAAAAACTCACATGTTGGGAATGAACAAGACAAGGAAAGTCCAAGAGCTGTCACAGCACTCGAAGACACTGCGTTTGGGTGCATCAAAACGCCAAACTAAACGACTTTAAGGCTCAAGTCTTCAATAAAATGTATGCCTAATAGGTCATCTCAATTATATAATTACAGTTATGATAAAAGAATTGTTTGTCTGCACAGAGGCCATGAAAGCTATATATTTTACAGAGCAGCCCAGGCTCTAAGTCAAGTGAGAGCAGACTTGGAATGGTTTCAGCATTCTTGATGCCCTGCCCCCACCTCCACTCTATCTGCTTATACCACCGCAGCTGGTCACTTAGAGTCCCCAACACCTAGGACACAGCAGCATAGTAACAGTGGTCTTTGTCATTGCTAACATCTCAGTTTTCAAATCAATGCTCTTAAACATTCTTTATTTATGATAATAATTCAAATTTATATGTACAATACATTTGAGAGAAAATATATTTTACATAGTCAAGTCATAATTTTAGATATAAGAAATCAAAATCCAGCCAGGCGGTGGTGGCACACTCCTTTAATCCCAGCACTCTGGGAGGCAGAGGCAGAGGCAGGGGGATTTCTGAGTTCAAGGCCAGCCTGGTCTACAGAGTGAGTTCCAGGACAGCCAGGGCTATACAGAGAAACCCTGTCTCCAAAAAAAAAACAAATCCAAAAAAAAAACCAAATCCAAGAAATCAAAATCCATATTTGTTTTAATGTGCTATTAGGTTATAGTTTCCTTTTTCATACACAATCACAAGTTATTAGAGTTATTAGTTATTAGACTGTTTTTTACATGTTTTACATGTTTAGATTTTTAATTATAATAAGCTGTCATAGCTATGATAAACAAAAATCAAAAGACAGAAAATATCTTACAATACTACTTCATTGTTGAAACTTTTTGTTGAGGAGGATTAAATATCAGATACAGTTGCAATGTCACCAAGACCACATACCATCTGAGAATGAGGTAACGTGACCCTGAAAACAGTCGAATTTAACCCCCTGGGCCACGTAGCAACACTCATCTCTCGGCTCTAGGACTGTAGATATGATGTTCAGAGTCTCAAGCCTCTGCTCTCACTGTGAGACTCACTCTTGCTGTGGTGGCTTAAGGTAAGAGCGAGGGCAGCCTTAGACTGTGGCGCAATAACCGATCCTTTCCTTATGCTGCCTGGGGAGACACTTTTGTCCAGCAAGGAGAGAGTAACTCACACACGCTTCTAAATGCATGCAGAACAGGCCCGTACCACTGGCTCCTTGGAATCACCATGGTGGTCAGTTCTGACCTTGTAGAAACACATCTCTGTTCGTCTATGATCCCGCTATCACGAGTCTTCATACACACAGCAGGTCTCAACATCCATTGTATTCTCTCTGTGAGAATAGAAGCAAAGATGTAGGTGCTTCTTGGGCCACTGATGTGTTAAGGGTGTCAGTCCTAAACCAATCACCTGGAAGATCCTGAGCTCTAAGGCAGCGGTTCTCAACCTTCCTAAAGCTCCGACCATTCAAGACAATTCCTCATGTGCTGACCCCCAACCATAAAATTATTTTCATTGCTACTTCATAACTGTAATTCTCTGATTTTATGAATTGTAATATAAACATCTGTGTTTTTCCAATGGTCTTAGGTCACCCCTGTGAAGGGTCATTCCACCCCAAAGCGGTCATGACCCATGGGTGGAGGACCGTGGCTCTACAAGTTGGAGCCCACGTAGTAGATTAGCCTCTGACCCCATGTTCTCAGTTTGAGAGATACTGCTTATTATAAAAACATCTTTGTTTTAGGAAGAAAGCATGATAGTCTACAATCAGCCCTAACGGATGATCCAATCTCTATTTGGCAGGAAAATGGGCATTTTTCTCTAACTACACAGTAGGTAGAACAATACCAATCCTAGCTCACCAAGAGGAGACTTTTCAAGAGAAATGGCATGTGAAAGGTCAAAGAAATGTTTCTGAACCTGAACAAAAACAATAGGAGAAGAGCAGTGGCCAAGCTGATGTTAGAGATTCTTCCCAGGAATAGTTGTCTAATCTCCTGTCTCACCACATGAAGAAACACATTCTTCCAACTGGGGGAAACAGTCATAAAATACAAAGTCATTTGAAGAGAAGTAATATTTTACCCAGATCCTTATCTGGTACCAAAGGCATCTTGTACAGGCAGGACATGTCTTTAATGGGGTATTAGTGGAGATATCAAGTTTACCAGAGTTTCTATTAAGGACCTCTTTCATCTCCTCAAGTTACCTAAAATTGTATTTATTTGTAGCTGGAAATTTAGAAACATTTCCAGAACCAGGTACATGTTTCCTCATTTTAACCAAGATGACTCAAACCTCTTATAATCTTACATAAGACAAGAAGATGATTCTGCCCTGCAGTGCCTAGATTATTCTTGTCTAGATTGTTTTATGCCTGGTTAATTTTATAATAAGTTGTCTTCTCTGATCTTTTGAGTTATAAAGTTTTGCGAATTATCTTATCTGGTTGTGTTCACAGTAAATCTCAGAGAAAGTTCTCTCCTAAGCCAAGATTGCTTCCTAAGCTTTCAAAATTAAAGGACGATATGAAGTGCATTTTAAAATGAGGAGTATCATTCTGTCTGCTTTGGATAAGTGTATAAATTTCACTCAAAACAAGGAAGAAAAGCAGGGAAAGGTGGTGCACGTCCTAGCACTTGGGAGACTGAAGCGGGAAGATCTGGAGCTCAAAGCTAACATTAGCTATGCACCACACTTAAGGCCATGTGGGCTATGCAAGACCTTTTCTCAAAAACATCAATATAAGAGACAGAGAGACAGATAGGCACAAAGAGAGAAAGGTACAGACACAGGGAGACAGAGCGAGATTTCCTGCTAACAATAAAAAAACAGGATTTGTAACTCTTTGCTTAAATATTCCATTCTGTATAACAACAGTGATGCTTCGAAATAAATCACAATTAATATATTAACTAAGTATACTAGTGCTTCCAGAAAGAGGAAGTAATGTTATCTCTCAGCAAGCCTTGTGGTAATGTGGTTGTAATAGAGAAGGGAATCGCCCAAATGGTTTGATGCAGTGAGATCCACAGCCTTCCTGAAGGTGTGTCAGGTGAGAAAATGAAGAGGGCGTTCAAAAGACAGAGAGGAAAGGCTCCTCTGTCCACGAACTTCCCTTCTGAATGTCTCATTGACCATACTGCGGCTTCGTGTCTGCTTTTCCGAGATATCATAAACACTTTAATTTCTTTATTAACTCTAGATAAGATGTACCAAAGATGGGAACAGAGGATTTGATGCTCCCATGGCCATCAACTGGCTGGGTGGTCTCGGAGCTCAGGCTCTCCCTCTCTGAGTATAAATCTTCATACCGTGTCTTCCTTCGTAAGGCCAAAAGTCTGCGCCAAACTGTCTCCAAGGTCTTCCCAACTTTCTCAGTTTGCTTCCTCATTTTTGTTTTGTTTTTCTTACGACTGGCCTCTAACTCACTATGTAGCCAAGTGCTGGCCTTGAACCCTTGACCTTCCTGCTTCCGTTTGCTGAGTGCAGGAATTACAGGCATGTGCTACCACAACTGGTCTAACTTTCTACCCAAACTTATGTCTACATCCAATATATTGACCTTCTGTTGCGTCTAAGCTCAAAATGCTCCCCGAGCACCTTAACTGGTTTGGCATCAACGTTTACAGAGAATGTTTATAGTATTTGTCACGTGGTCAAGTTGGCGGCTACAGGTTTTCCGGTGTAAGCGCTTCTAGAACCTCTTTTCAGCCGGGTCTCTGTGTTGCATTTCAAGGCAGGTGCTTCTGTGACTGGGCTCACTCTGACTAAAGCATCTATGAAAGAAGTCTATCCTAAAAGTGTATTGTTTTGTGTCACTAAATATGAGCATGTGAAAAAAAAATATTGTAGCTGTAAGCAGTGTTGGGGGTTCTAAACTAAGAGAAGAACGTGTCCCTGAACTGATTCGGAATCTCATTAGCTGGTAACTCAAAGCAAAGGATGCCCAGGCATGGAGGGAGGAGTGACTCAGTCAGGAAGTCAGCATTGATGTGACAGGTTAGAGACACTCCTGTACAGAAGCTGTTGTTCCCTATTTGTAGATTGGATTAACGCACCAAGAAAACATATCAACTAGAAAAGCGGGTTTCAGATGTGGTCCTGGTCACAATAGGCTCCCCCCTCCCCCATTAGGATCTCTTTTACCAGAGAAGGGCATGAGCAGAAAACAGCAGGCATCTAAAAGGTTGGTATTTATTTTTGAGCTGGCTGATAAATACCACTCAAACGACCATGCTGCTTCTGGCCTTGCAGTCATTTAGGGATCATGCCCAAGGTTTGTATTTGCACGGGTACCCGAGCAATCTGAACTCCAGAGAGTCTCCAGGCTCTCTCACTCACCCACTCACCCTCCCTCCCTCCCTCCCTCCCTCTTTCCCTCCCTTCCTCTCTCATTCATATCCTTATACACACAGTGAGCTGTTAGCATGATAGCAGTGCTCTGGCTCCCTCTGAGAGTCTTCTTTTATTCCTGCATCTTCTCTGACTCTGAAACTACAAACACTACCTTCTAGAGAACAATTATCTCCCAGCTTCAACTGCAATGCCCTTACGACCTCACACCCCTGCTCCCTTCCCTAGACAGCATAAACATTTCCATAAGGACGGTCTTTAATTTTCCATCAATCTGCAATATTGATTCCAGGACACCGAGCCACTAGGGTAAAGGTTAATAACTGAACTGTCGCTTGCACCTGCTGGGAAATCGGGGGAAATCAGGGAATCTCCAATAAGGCATATCAACCACTCCAGGATAAGCAGAACTCATGTTCAGGAGGAGTTGACCAGCATATAATGGATCCCTCTGTGTGTATGTGTGTATGTGTGTGTGTGTGTGTGTGTGTCTTTAATTTGGTTATAGTTTGATCATAGTTTTATTTTGTTTTCTTGGCTTTGGGAGAATTGTATTGTTTTTTTTTTTTAAATTCTTTTTTGAGAAAGAACTTGAAAGTTGGGTGAGTAGGGACTGGGGAAGGATGTGTAAGGATTTGGGAAATGGGAAGATGTAAATATATTTAAATTTAAAAATTGTTTTAAATAAAATATAAAATATAATATAAAACTATTAAAATATTTAAAAATTAAAAATATAAAATATAATAAAATACAAAGCTTTGAACTCTAATGGGTATGGTGATCTGGGTCTAACTTCCCCATTGCCAGCACTTTTTGACCCTCTTGCTTAACAGAAACTCCCGCAGTGACTCTACGCCCCTGAGTTCTTCCTGTGGGGCATCACCACATCGATCTGTGCTGGACCACCACATCTATCTACCCGCTGGACGAGCTCTGATCATCACTTCTCTGCTCAGCAGCATTTGTCTTTTCTGAACCCAAGCCCTCAAACTATAGATGTGTACAGGTTGAATGTGATAAATACAGCTTATATCTTAGATGTTAATAATGCCTTGCTCATATAATGTGTGGGTTGGCTTGTTTGGGGTTTTATTTTGATTTGTTTTTTTGTGGGTTTTTTTTTTTCTGGCCTGTTTTTGTTTTGTGGTATAAGGGATTAAATCTAGGGACTTGAGTTGAACATGTGTGTTTTACCAGCGACTGCATTCCCACCCTTATCCTAGCTCCTTCCTCCTTCTTTCCTTTCTTCTTCCTTCTTTTCTTCCTCTTGGTATGATCTATGTATATGTGTATATAATGAATGTGTGTGCATAATATGTCCCTCCAAGTGTACACACACACACACACACATGCACATACACACACATGCACACACACAAACACACACACATACCCACATACACACACATGCACACACACACAAACACACACACATACCCACATACACACACATGCACACACACACAAACACACACACATACACACACACATACACACACACACACAAACACACACACATACACACACACACACACACACACACACACACGCATGCTTAGGGAGGTCTGGGGACCTCCCCTTGTCACCGTCTACTTATTTGAGACAGACTCTCTCTCTAATCCAGAGCTCGTGAATTGCCTGGGCTGACTGTCCAGTGAGGCCTGGGACCCACCTGTCCACCCCCAGCACTAGAATACAGACATATGTCAGTATGCCCAGCTTTTACATGGCTGCAGGGGACCTGAACCTGTGCTTTTACCAATGGAGCCATCTCCCCAAATGCCTGAAAATCAATCATTCTGATGGAAATTTCTGCCACTAATAAACTATGCAATCAAAAATGGGGTCAGCAGAATCCTTCAGGTATCCTGAAAGACAAGACATTTAATCAACCAGGGTGGCTGGCAGTAATCTCAGTGAGACAGGTTTCCCAGATAAATTGGGTCTATTTTTTATTTTGTTTTGGCAAGGTCTGATTGTATAGCTTATGCGACCTTACTCGTGTGATCCTCCAGCCTCAGCTTCTCAAGTGCCGCCCCACAGCTCTGAGGCAGCAGGTGAGTTCTGATGGGAAAAGAATGTAATAGCCGTTGCCTTGCTTCAGGAAAATGAGAGATTACGTGCCTGTACCTGTAAGGGATGGACACCAGAAGATGAGTCCCTGTTCCTGTAGAGTCCAGCCGGATGCACACTGATGGAATCTTACACTGAGACATGCAGTAGTGGAACATTTTCTTCCTCCGTTCCCCAAGGATGAAACCCCCTGAGCTTACTGTTAAAGAGAAGTCAAGTTTAGAATATCTAGTGTAGACCTGGGCCCTGATGCAATGTTGATACTGCCTGAGAGGAGGCCTCTATCTCTGGCTAACAGGGGAGCTAATAAAGCAGAGACTTTGCTAAGATACAACAGGAGACACTACACAGATCTTCTAGATTACAAATTTCCTTGGAAATTTTTTCTAGGCTTTCCCTGTGTTTGCAATTTCCAGTATGAAGAACAGGAACATAGTTTAATGTTGTGAGCGTCTCATCATAAACTTCCCAATTTCTATTACATATGGACACCATGTTTGTCTTACCTGTGTGCATATATATGCACACCAAGGCTGTCTTACCGCTATGTGCAAAATGACGCCCATGGTTGTCCTACCTCTGTGTGCATATGCACACCATGATTATCTTACCTCTAAACCTTTTGTCTTCTGCCTTCATCCCTTGAAGACACTGTTATTTTACAAAGAAACTCTTTCATCCTCAGTCACTCTGCAGATTGTAGTTATATGAAATAAAACACAAGAAAGATCCAGAAAATGAAAGTATTAGGGCAACTTGAGATAGAGAACAAGGAGTGAGAAAGGAGGGAGTGAGGGAGGCAGGGAGGGAGGAAGAGAGGGAGGGAAGGAGGGTGAGGGAGAAGGAGAGGAAAAGGGAGAGAGAGATTGATTTAAATAGCAATTTAGTTTTAGTGTGGCCAACATGATGCCAGGGATTCAGAAATGCCAAGCTCCAGCCTGAGGAGCACAGTCTAAGGAGCACAGATACCTAGGTAGGCAGACAATTCAGCTCCAGTGGAAAGAAAGAACTGATGGTGTAGACAGAGTGCAGAAGCCGCCTCCTGGAGACTCCTGCACCACAGAGGAGGGTGTGTTTGTTCTGGTGAGCCTCTCAGCTCCTAGAGGAGACCTGCCGCACTCACTACAGACAGCCGACTGTTCCCTCCATTCTCCACTGTAAATGCTAATATCATCGGCCAAACAGTTAAACCTGATGGGCCTGCATCCCCAGCTACTTGGGAGGCTCAAGTTGGGGATCCTAAAGCAAAGCTTGTCTAGGCTACTGAGTGAGTCTGGGGCTGGCCACACTGACTGTGTGAATCCTGGCTGCAGCAGAGGAGAAGGGGGAGGAGTCGGATTCAGAGTCATCATTCAATCATCTCGGCATCCGTAGCCATTGCCATGAGCCATGATGGTCCCTAATAAAGTCATAATTCTACCTAATGTGACAAAACCAGTCCTGTGTACCAGCAGCGAGGAATGACCCTTCTCTAAGGGAAGATGCAGACTCTTTAGATGACGATTCCTTCTACCCTTTGATTCCTCCATCCATGAATCATACTAAGGGAGAACCCGCAGCATAGGCAGGTCACTTCCTCAGCACATGCACCTTCCCAGAGGAAGTTCTCCTAGCCTTTCCTCCTAGGCATCCACCTAGATGGTATTTAGTAGTTTTGCTTTTAACCCGGGGTCTTGCGCATGCGCAGCTCTACACTGAAGTACATCATCCACCACTCAATCGAATCATGTAAATTCTACTGTTCAGTCAAACCAACTGCTTTGATATGTAAGGGACATGGTAAGATCGCTGATATTGGAAACAGCCCCATTGCCTTTCTTTGTTTTCTGTAAAGTGGTTTTCGTCTCATGTAGTATCATTTTAATCTGATGGAATGGGATTAAAGCTACATAGGACACCGTGATAGTGGTCATGGTGTTCTTTTAATTCGCAGATGGGGAATCTTAGCACAATTGTCGGGGAGGCAAATATGTAACCAAATAGATGGGCTTTTTTCTTGCAAGGACAAACATTTGTAAATCTCTTTGGGAAACATTTTAACATTATCTTTTAAGGTTAACATGTATGAGTACTATAAAGCAATAATTTCATCCTTAAATAAAACAGATGATCACGCTGGCTCAGTATCTCAGCTTCAACATTCTGATTTGTATGTTATAGAGCGAGTTTGCATGTTATATAGACTATAAGAATCTAGATTTGTAAATCTTTGCCAAAGGAACATGCAGGTCAAGAAACTGAGTTTTGTATGCATCCCACTGAATGGTTCACACTCCTGTTAATTCACTTCATTCCCACGAAGAATCACTTCTTCCTCCTGGCGGCTTCTGTTCTCTATGTCTGTACAGTTGCTAATGTCTACCTGCTTGTTCATTGTAGGTTCGAGACCCACATGTATTGTAGCATGTGGTATACTGTAGCATGTAATATATTATAGCATGTGGTATACTACTATAGCATGTGATATACTGTAGCATGTGGTATACTGTAGCATGTGATATACTGTAGCATGTTGTATACTGTAGTATGTGTTATACTGTAGCTGGTGGTATACTGTAGCATGTGTTATATTATAGCTTGTGATATATTGTAGCTTGTGCTATACTGAAGCTTATGGTATATTGTAGCATGTGTAGCATGTGGTATACTGTAGCATGGACTATACTGTAACATGTGCTACACTGTAGCATGTGATATATTACAGCATATGATATACATGTAGTATACTATAGCCTGTGGTATACTGTAGCCTATGCTATACTATAGCATTTGTAGCCTGTGAACATGTGCTATACTGTAGCATGTGATATATTATAGCATATGCTATACATGTGGTATACTATAGCCTGTAGTATATTGTAGCCTGTGCTATACTGTAGCCTGTGCTATACTGTAGCATGTGGCATTGATTTTGCTCTCCTGGTGTCACTGTAACTAGTTTCTCCATCTCTTTATGTCTTATCACTCAACAGATGTGGGACAGATGTTCAAGACTACTGCTCTTAATAGTTCATGAATCTGGCTTCCATTGTCCAAATGGAAAACACAGTGAGAGACCCAAAGAAATTAAAAGACGAAAGACAATGGACAATACTAAGACAGAACAAGGTCATAGTGCGTCATCCAACCAACATTCAAGTTGACATTTTAATTAGAACATACATGGGCCTCCCTAGAAGGATTGTCAGCTGCGTGGCTTTTGGCTCTCCTTGGTGTTCAGCTTCCGGGTCCTCACTGAAGAATTGTAACCGCTAGCCTTTCTAGTCTCAGAGCATAGCTTCTTATGATAAATATCTCTACATAAACATATAGATCTCTCTGTATCAGCCTTGCCCTCTTGCCTGTATCCACTTGTCACATCAGTTCCGAGTCTCTGGAGAACTCTCGCTTAATGAGACTTGGTGCTGTCTGTAGTTCTAGGGAGGCAGGGCCTATAGGATAACTCTTTTGCATTGGTTCTGAGATGAATTGAACTTGATCTTTAATTGGATTTAATCAGAGCTACTTAGGGTCCTATTTCCAGAAGCAAAGAGAGCACTGCTGGTCCAGGGCATAATCAGACAAAATATTGTAAGAGAATGGATCTAATCAGATGCTTCAAGAGGCAAGGAACTGGGTGAGGTATGCTAAAAACCCCTTTCTCTAACAAGTACAATATATGACTGCTTCTGAACTATTAGATAAAGGCCCTGGGCTGGGGAAGGAAATGAATGCACTCTGGGATTTGAATTTCCTACTTTCGTGCTTCTTCAGTGCCTACGTTTGCCATTCAAGAAGCCCTTGCCTTTCCAAAAGAAAAAATATTACTATAGTCCACACTAGCCTTGAACTCCCTCCTAGTCATCTGTGTTAGGAGTTCAGACATACACCACCATACCTGGCCTTCAATTACAACTTGTTATAATGGTTCTATAATGATTTAAGGAGAGAGACACTCAGTAGTACATGGTGCACATGTGGAAGTCGCAGACTAACTTCAGGAGTCAGCTCTTTCCTTCCACCATGTGGATCTTGGAGAACAAACCTGTGTCTTCCGGCTTGGCACAAAATGCCTTTCGCCACGGAGCCATCCCACAGGCCCCATATAAAACACTTTTTAATGAAGAAACTGGGCATGTCTTCCTATCTGCCATTTTAACCTTCTGAACAAGTGCCTGTGGCCCTGAGTCAAGAAGTGTGTTCTCCCTGTTTCCTTTTTGAGGGACAGTTAACTTTAAACCAAGCATGCCCACACCCCTGTAACAGAGCATGCTGGAGACTGTCTACCTCTCCGTGCTCTTCTGTGTAAATGTGTACAGTGCCCTGGAAAGATTTCCTCTGCTTCCTCAGCTGAGGGAGGCTGCTGCTTTTTATGCCCTTCTGATGTTCTTCTTATAGGATGCAAGTAATAATCGTTCTCTAAGCTTTTATTGATTGGCCATGCCTGTTGGCCTTGCCTCACCAACAAAGAACCCATTGAGGATACATACAAGGTTTACCGCTGAAGAGAGTTGGAAACACAAACTACAGAAAACTTCAGGAGAGGTAGCACACCACAGAGTCCCTCCCAGACATGGCAGGTGGAATTATCTAGCCTAGTGGAGGCAAAGTGTAGAGCTCAAAACAGAGAGCTTTGGGGGACTTTTCTATGCAAAGAGTCTAGCCTATTTCATGCCTCTGCTCTAGCCAAGGGAGACAATTCAGAGAATTGCCAGGTACTGTCTCCAAAGTCCAGCTGTGGTTAAGGGTCTATCCTGAACTGAGTAAGCCTTTCTTTAAGAGGCTCTGAGACCTTTTCTCCAGGGTCTTTCTGAGTGCCTCGAACAGGGAGCTGTTGGCATCTACATTTCTGAGGAAAATGTTCCTGCTTGCTTTGCCATCACTTGCCCATCTACTGAACGGTGAAAACATTGCTGAGTTTTCAGTTTATCCCTTGAGTTTTCGCCTTTTTAAAAATGTATTTATTTATTTTATATATATGAGTAGATTATAGCTGTCTTCAGACACACCAGAAGAGGGCGTCAGATCCCATTACAGATGGTTGTGAGCCACCCTGTGGTTGCTGGGACTTGAACTCAGGACCTCTGGAAGAGCAGTCAGTGCTCTTAACTGCTGAACCATCTCTCCAGCCCGAGTTTTCACTTTTTTGCTTTAAATTATTCTATCATGATGAGGGGAGGAAGAAAGATTGCAGGCAAGTTCTCAACTAACATTCACTTCTGACTTTTACACAATCAATCACCATGACTGAACTGAATTGGGAAGGTGAGAAACACATGTGCCACGGTGTGTTTCACACATGAGAGTCAAATGAAAATGGTGGAACATGTGTTGCAAGAGTAAGCGTTGTTTCTGGAGGGTGTGTGTGTTTTATTTTAATATAGTTCATTTGGTGGGTTGCATTTTTTTCCTTTAACTTTGAAAAATATTCAGTTAAACACTGGATCACTTCCAGAGGCCAGAACTTGCAGCTGCAGAGATTCTGATCATTTCCTGGATTATAAAGCTGGAATATAGCCAGACTCACAGTACTAAAACAGCTCCTAGCTGCCGGTGTAGAAACAGCCATGTGAAGAAGGTGTGTGTGTGTGTGTGTGTGTGTGTGTGTGTTTATGTGTGTGTGTACAATTATTTTTATAGCATGCATTTCCTTTTGTAGTAAATAACATCTTTTCATAAATAGTCTATTTCTAAAACGACTGCCATTGCAATATTAATTTTATAAGTATATAATCATACTTACTTATGGGCTACAGTATAATGATTCTATACATGGATGTGATGTATAATAACCAGACAATGTGACAGGACTTTTGACTACTTTATGGGTTCCTTTTTCTACTGCCTTTTATGGTTTATATATGCTCTACCCAGGGAATAGCACTATTGGAAGATGTGCCCTTGTTGGAGTGGGTGTGGCCTTATTGGAGTAGCTGTGTCGCTGTGGGTGTGGACTTTAAGACCCTCATCCTAGCTGCCTAGAAGCCAGTCTTCTCTTAGCTGCACTCAGATGAAGATGTAGAACTCTCAGCTCCTCTTGCACCATGCCTGCCTGGATGCTGCCATGTTCCCTCCTTGATGACAATCAACCGGACCTCTGAACCTGTACGCCAACCCCAATTAAATGTTGTACTTATAAGAGTTGCTTAGGTCATGGCATCTGTTCACAGCAGTCAAACTCTAAGACACCACCCTTCTCCACCCCTATTCTACCCTTCCAACCCCCAACACAAGGTAGGAGAGAAAGAGTGTTAGAGGGTAGGGTGTAGACCACTCCCTGTTGATTAGGGTCACTGAGTTCATTGGGGCAAGTTTAATCTTAGCCATCAGGGTATCCAATTTCTTCTTCTTCTTGTCTCTTTGTGTATGACCCCTTGATAAATGCAACAAACTGCCCTGGTGACCAGCAACCAGCAGCAGCAGCAGGAGGGGCAGCAGCCACACCCACTCTCAGGCTCTAGCATTTATACACACCTTCAAGCATCTCCAGAAAGCCAATTGTCACACACTCACAAAAACTATCTACGGCTGGCAAAATCACACCCCTGCTAGACCATGAGGCAAATACAGTCAGTTGCTGTGGACAATCTAAAGCATCTCCATATCCCTTACCTGGGATTAAAACATTGCTAAAACATTTCTAGTTTGTTTGTTTGTTTGTTTGTTTGTTTGTTTGTTTGTTTTAAGAAACCCAAATTCTCACTACAAGACATGGCATCTAGCATTTCTATCTCCACAAACATTATTTGTATGCATGTGGGAACTGTTAATTCCCAGTATTTTATGAATGTGCAGGAAGGGGAACTGTGTGCATGCATGCATGCATACATGTACAACCGTGTGCATGAGTGCATGCATGATTTTGTGAGGACCAAAGGTCAACATTGGGTTGTCTTCCTCAGTGGCTTTTTACTTTATTTTTGAGACAGGGTCTCTTGCTGAACCTAGTGTTCATCCACTCAGCTAGACTGGCTGCTAGCAATCCCCCTGCCTCTGCTTCAGTGGTGTTGGGATTGTAGATGTGCATGCCAGAGAGCTAACTGAAGTCTTCATGCTTGTGCATGCACTTTACTGACAGAGCCTTGCCCACCCCAGGCCTGTTCACTATCAGGAAACACATAAGCTTTATAGCCTATAGCTACACTACACAGTATTAGAGTAATTCCCCTTGTGAGCATTCTTCTAGATTTATTGTCTATAGTGTGCCAGACACTGCACTGGGGCTTCCCTGGGAAAGTGCCCTAGGAAAGGCAATATTGAAGCCATAAAAGCTTGAGATGGCATGCTAGGGAGAGAACAGTGTGGCAACCACAGAATAAAATGCCTGAAACCTACAGAGAAGTTAATGATTTTACTATGCTGACACAATCTCAAGGAGAATAGAATGGGATTATATATTGTTAAGTTTTTACAATCTGTGGTCCTAATGGTATGGAGAAGAGTTAAGATAGGAATAGTTCATGGGTACACTTGCTGAATTATCTTTGTTATCTCATTTTCTGCAGTAGGATTCTACACAGTCTCAAAGACTGAAGTATTTCCCAAATGCCAGCATACTGACAGATTGGCACAAGGACCCATGGAGTTTGCTGCTATGTCTGGTAAACCTGCATTCATCAAATTAGCTGTACAATTGAAGTTTTGCCAGTCTTCTAGGATGCCCTTACATGTTTCCTCCTTGACAACAACAGCTCTGTAGACAATGGGCCAAGATGTCCTCTAAGATGCCATCCAGGGCAAACTGTGGAGCACCTCTACCAGTTGATGTACTTGATTTCATTTTTCCCCTGAGATAATCAAGTCATATGCACGAGTCCATCCTTACACTGGCTTATAACTATGACAGCTGCCTAGGATCATAAGACTCGCCACAGCTCGCAGATAAAAAAAAAAAAAGGCAATTTCTACTGCAAGGTATTTTAGGCCACTTCAGCAATCACTGGTACATAGCCATGCCTAAGAAAATACAACATTCATACCATGATACTTCACTAACTTTATAAACCCCCAATTATACCTGCAATTAAAGATGAACTTTGAATATATGTGAAGAGTGAAATCAACACAACAGGGGCGCTCACGTCCTAAGGTCTGAAAGGGAACTGCTCACCAAGATTTGCTTACAGAGGTAGGGATGAGGCTGGGGATAAGCATCTTGACCTCACTTTAAAAATACATAAACTGTCTGTAAGTGGGGAAAGGTATGGAATATTTAAATATTGGGAGAAAATAATAAAAAGTTTTAGAATAGTCTTGGTATGATAAAGATTCTATGAAGAGATAAACTTCAAAACACTGTTTAAAAATTGGTGAATTTGACTTCATAAAAATTTTAAACCAAGAACAGAAGGAGGAGGAGGAAGAAGAGAAAGAGGAGGAGGAAGAGGAAGAAGAAGAAGGCGAAGAAGAAGAAGAAGAAGAAGAAGAAGAAGAAGAAGAAGAAGAAGAAGAAGAAGAAGAAGAAGAAGAAGAAGAAGAAGGCAAAGAAGAAGAAGGCAAAGAAGAAGAAGGCAAAGAAGAAGAAGAAGAAGAAGAAGAAGAAGAAGAAGAAGAAGAAGAAGAAGAAGAAGAAGAAGAAGAAGAAGAAGAAGAAGAAGAGGAGGAGGAGGAGGAGGAGGAGGAGGAGGGAGGAGGGAGGAGGAGGGGGAGGAGGAGGTGTTTGTGTGTATTCAATACTTAAAAGATATGTAACTATTAGCATATCAAATGATTCCCATGAAGAAGGAAGAAGAGGGCCCTAATCCTGGAAAGGCTTGATCCAGCATTGTAGGGGAGTACCAGGACAGAGAAAAGGGAGGGAAAATGGTAGGAGAATAGATGGAGAGAAGAGGACTTATGGGACATATAGGGAGGGGGTAACTGGGAAAGGAAAAAGCATTTGGAATGTAAACAAAGAATATAGAAAATTAAAAAATATCCAAAAAAAAAAAAAAAAAAGATCTGTAACTACTGAGAAAATGCTTACTGGCATCCTTATCATAAACAGATAGGAATATAATTTTCACTAAAAACAAACAAAAGAACTCAAGAGTAAGCAGACCAATAAAAGGATAGACAAAAGATACAGAATAGAATAGAATAAATAACCAAATAGAGCTTGGGACAGGCTTAGCTTAGGTGTCTAGCACACATGCCTAGCTGGTACAAGCTGCCCCTGACTTGTGTTTCCAGCACCACCTGCTTGCACAAAGACAACAGCCAGTGCTGACATGTGGGAAAACAGCCATTCAGACCAACAATGTGCATTAAGTTGCTGTTGGCACTTGGGCACCTAATTATTGGTTTCAACTAAATTCCTATGCTTAGACAATTCCTACACATATCGAAAGGAATCTATGCAAGGACTCTATGTTTAGATTCATTCTTCATAGCTTATGGGACTTTTACTCCTGATAGGCTATGGCGAGAGCTAATGTTCTGTAATATGAGGTTATTGACTGCCTCTGAGATATTGCTGCCTCCCCACAGCTCTGATAGCATTTATTATAAAAATGGTTATAAATATTCAGACGACTCCTTGTGGTTAACTCATAAACATGTTTTGAAGCCAAAACATGGAATTAAATGAAACCTTTTTAAAAGAGAGAATTGGTGTTTGAGGAAGATGGAGAGAAGTGGGGAAGCGCATTATAGACACCAGCAGCTTTCCAGATTAATGAGGTTCAGAATGCATCACCCCAAAATACAGCACGTTGGCATTTGAGAAAACAGAAGATCAGGAAAACCAGTCTGAGCCCCTCCCTCCACACACATGTTCTTCTCCCTTGGAGCAGATCATAAGATTCACCCAATGGGTGCTCTCTCTACACGGGGAGGCACACCTCCCTCCTGAAGCATCTGAGTGCAGTAGTTAGCTTTTGTCAACTTGACACAAACTGGAGAGTTCTCGGGAGAGGAGACCCCACTTGAGGCATGACCTCCACCTGATTGGTCTTAAGTTGTCTTCATTTTATTTTTAAAAGTAAGAAGACAAGATATTATACATAACTTAAAAATTAATCATAGCTCATATCTGAAGATTCACATCTTACTTTTTATTAATCTCAGGAAAGAAAACTTTTTAGAGGAGAGGAAAATTAAAATCCAACAGTTGAAAAAGGCAGTACTACAAAAAGTGCGGTCTATGCTCAGTAAGGAAATGAAAACTTTCTCCCTGCTAGTAATTTTGGGGGTAGAAGAAAGAGAATAGAAAGAAATAACATCTGGCAGGTTTATTGGTGTCTTTGACACCAAAGTAACTTTGCCTACATCCTCATACAGAGGAAGGTACTGAGTTGATTAGCGAAAGGCATGAATGCCTTAAGCTGTGTTCGGGGTGAAAATCCAAAGGCGTGAAGAATGTTGTCATCTCTCTTTTACAAATAAGAACTCTGAGGACAGAAAGGTCCAGTGTGTGGATTCATGGTCACTTGATCTTCAACAAAGGAGCCAAAAACATCCAGTGGAAAAAAGATAGCCTTTTCAACAAATGGTGCTGGATCAATTGGAGGTCAGCATGCAGAAGAATTCAAATTGATCCATTCTTATCTCCATGTACTAAACTTCACTCCAAGTGGATCAAGGACCTCCATGTAAAACCAGACACACTAAAACTAATAGAAAAGAAAGTGGGGAAGACCTTGAGGACATGGGCACAGGAGAAAAGTTCCTGAACAGATCACCAATAGCTTATGCTTTAAGATCAAGAATTGACAAATGGGACCTCATAAAATTACAAAGTTTCTGTAAGGCAAAGGACATTATTAAAAGGACAAAACGGTAACCATCAAATTGGGAAAGGATATTCACCAACCCCACATCTGATAGAGGGCTAATATCCAATATATACAAAGAACTCAAGAAGTTAGACCCCAGGGAACCAAATAACCCTATTAAAAAATGGGGTACAGATCTTAACAAAGAATTTTCACCTGAAGAAATTCGGATGGCCGAGAGGCACCTTAAGAAGTGCTCAACATCATTAGTCATTAGGGAAATGCAGATCAAAACATCCCTGAGATTTCACCTTACACCAGTCAGACCTTACACCAGTCAGAATGGCTAAGGTCAAAAACTCAGGAGACAGCAGGTGTTGGCGAGGATGTGGAGAAAGAGGAACACTCCTCCACTGCTGGTGGGGCTGTAAGATGGTACAACCACTGTGGAAATCAATCTGGAGGTTCCTCAGAAAACTGGACATGAGACTTCCAGAGGACCCTGCTATATACCTCTCCTGGGCATATACCCAAAGGATTCCCCGGCATGCAATAAAGACACATGCTCCATTATGTTCATAGCAGCCTTATTTATAATAGTCAGAAGCTGGAAAGAACCCAGATGCCCCTCAAAGGAGGAATGGATACAGAAAATGTGGTATATTTACACAATGGAATACTACTCAGCAATTAGAAACAATGAATTCACAAAATTTTTAGGCAAATGGTTTGATCTGGAAAATATCATCCTAAGTGAGGTAACCCAATCACAAAAGAATACACATGGAATGCAATCTCTGATAAGTGGATATTAATTAGCCCAGAAGCCCTGAATACCCAAGGCACAAATTGCATAACAAATGACTCCCATGTAGAAGTATGGATCGGGTCCTGATCCTGGAAAGGATTGATCTAGCATGGGAAGGGAATATAAGGACAGAGAAAAAGGAGGGAGGTGATTGGAGAAGGGATGGAGAGAAGAAGGTTTATGGGGCATATGGAGAGGGGGGATCCGGGAAAGGGGAAATCATTTGGAATGTAAACAAAGAATATAGAAAATAAAAAAAAAAGAAAGGTCCAGTGTCTCGTTCACAGTCACATAAGCGAAAACCTAAGAGATGTGAAAAATTGTTGGTGACTGATGAATTGTCAGAGTTGATGAAGTGAGTAAAAGATGAGGCTGTAGTCATCACGTGATTCAGTTTAGTAGTAATGTTACCCTAAGTGGGAGGAGGGGGGAGGCGGGGAATGAGCTGCTTTGAGTGGCTGATGGCTAAGTCATTATTGGGCTTTGTTACAAGCCATTGATGAGATATCTTGACAGACAAGTCAAGCTGTCTTTTAAAAATATAGAAATCAAAGTCTTATGAGAATGATTAAAGTTCTAAATCGAAATTAGAAAGTTCTCAGGAGTTAAACAACAAGACCACGTTGAACAGAGAAGGAATAGATCAAGAAAAATATCATAATTATCACACAGATCATAAGTAAAAAAAAAAAAAGGAGCAGAACACAAATAAGTGATTGCTCAGTAAAAGCATTAGTGGATATTTTCTATGCTATCCCTTCTAAAATAACCCATAATGAAATAAAAATGATCCAGCCATTCGGGTTAAAACGATTAGCATCTCTGTGAAACAGAGGAAGAGAAATAATCACTCAGCCGCACTCCTGTGGCCTGTGTCTTCCTTTCCGCCACTTTTCACTTCAGTTGGAGAACGGCAATGGTAAGGAATCAGGGGAGATTGGTGCCCAGCTCTGTAAAGCCAGCAGCGGCTCTTCTCCACGCTTCGAAAATAACAAGAGGGCTGCAGATAGCTCTGGAAGAGCCTTTGCCCATCACATATGTTACTCTGGGCTTGATTCCATACCAAAAAGCTACAGATGTTTTGGAAGCGCAACACATTGCATTTAATTTGGTTTTTATTGGATTTTTCCAAGGGAAAATGGCTTTGGTGAGTGAAATCATCTGGGAAACGCCATTGCTGGGAAACTGGGTGATAGCTGCCTTGTCCGGGCACAGGTGGACAGGAAGAGGAGTTCCTTCCACAGAACGCGCCATGTGGGACTCATTGATTTGGAGGCCAACGTCATCTCAGAGTGCGAAAAGATTCCATGCAGCTCAGCGCTGCCTTCACTGTTTGGGAACCACACAGAGACTCTGTGTGTGTGTGTGTGTGTGTGCATGCATGTACATATATACAAATATATTTTCATATGCATATATACATATATTTGTATATGAAATTCTGAGTATCTAGATAAATTAGGGTTATTGTTTTACTTAAATAGTCAAAGAAATGTTTCCTTTCCAATTTGGTATCTGCTTGTTTTCCCCAACTTTCTCCTATCTACTTCAGTATAAGCTTCTATTATTATAACAAAATAGCTGAGATAACCAATTTAAAAGGAGGCAAGGCAGCTCCGTTTCAAAGGCATGCTCCTTTGGCTCCATTGCTTTGGGACCATAATGGTACAGAACCTCATGGCAGGAATGTGGGCAGGGGAAGTCTGGTCACCTTTTGATGGTCAGGGAACAAAAGGAGAGGAAGAAGAGGGGGCTGGGGTCCCCATTATCACCTTCACAGGTATGTACTCACTGACCTACATTCTCAACATGTCAGGTGTCACCAACATGTCCTGGATTCCACCAGCTCTTTCTTGGCAGCACCACAAGCTGGTAACCTCTAAGAGCTTTTTATGATTCCCAAAGGCAGGTTAACAGAGGTGATCTTTAAAACATGGCTCAGAAATGTTGTACCCATCAATGATGCTGTTTCAAGACCGTTTGTATCAGGTGGGGGTGCTTCATAACAATCTGTATCATTGGGTGAGGGATGAAATAATAAAGTAGCAGTTTTAAACCACTATCTTAGCATAGTGTACTTTGTACATGGGAGAGGGGATAATACACCCAAGAAGGACCCCAGAGGAAGGGCTCAAATAAGAGGTATTGTGACCCAGCAGAATGAGCTCGGGGGCGGGCAGCCAGATATCAGAATCTAGCTCTAGTATTTACTGTGTGATTCCTGAAATCCATTTAAGTCATCTTCAATGACACCCAAGATTAGGAATTTTAAAAACTAAGGTGTCTGGCAGATATGGCAAACAAACTGTTATTAGGCATCTGCTTGTCCTACCAGACTACATGGTAACAAGAGGGAAGAAAGCAAGGATTAATGAGAAAAACATACTCTTTGTTATACGAAAGAAGTCATTTTTTAAAATGCTAGGAACAAAACAAAACAGACTCACACACAATGCGATATCTCAACTTAATAAACTGCAGCAATTACTGCCAACAGCACTCTCACGGGAAGTAGGGGATGGGCTTCTCCTTAAAAATCTGTAAACAGGCACTATAGCAGAAAGTGGAGAGAAATGGTTTTGAGGAGAAAAAGGAGCGTCTAAGCACTATGCAGTGTGTATTTATGAATGAAAATGGAGTGTTACGGCAACTAGCCTAGGGTGTTTATACAGTAAGATGTTAAACAGTTACTCCCCATTTTAAATATTTTCACACACACACACACACACACACACACACACACATACACACACACACGTAAAAATAAAAATAAACCTTTTTCCAAAACGCTGCTGACATACTGAACTTGTGCTGCTAGCCTCTGTGTGTGGTAAGTGAAGTCACAGTCAGCATGGGTTCCTGTTCCTATCTGTGGTGTTTTATTATGGTGGTCTTAGAAAATAAACACTTCTGTGGACTTCACTCCTTAGGGGAGTCTTATGTCCAGCATCCTTATTGTGAGTAATTGGCAGCTGCCTGGAGTCTTAAAAAGACTTCTGGACAATAAACAGTGGCGATTCTGAAGGCAAGGGAGGATAGCAGTGCCCCATTCTGTGATTTGTTAACTAGTCTATGTATGGATTTGTGTCAGGCTAACAAGAGTTAGAAGAGATTCACAGTACACAGTCATTAACTCTGTACACCATTAAGGTGATGGTAACTTTAAATGTTTCGAAATCTATTACTAATGGTGGTTCTTAAACAACGTAACCTCCCTTTTAACCCAGCACACACCAGAGGTAGTGGAAAAGAAAGTATGTGGGAGTATGTGGGTGTGGAGTAGATCTGCTTAGACAGGTTCTTTGGAGCGCCTCCCATCTGTGCCGTCTGGAAGTCAGCAGTTCAGTTCACAGGTCAGCAGCGGCAGTTCCATCCACTCACAAACACTTCACAGATATATCAGCAGTCTAGTTCAGTAGAGTCAGGTCAGCAAATGTGAATCAGCAGTGGTGGCACTATCTAGCAGAGAGAGGCAGGCCTCAGCCTCAGCATGAGGTCGCAGAAGCGACCAGCAGGAACACCAAGAGAAATCCATGGCTGTGCCACTCTCAAGGAAGCAGATCTGAGCTCAGACGCCACCATTGTCCATCGAGTCCTTTTTATACTCTCTCCAATATCACCTGTCCTCCACAGGTCTTGCCTCAGCACATGTGTCTGTCTCAGTTGACATCACTCTGCCAATCAGCCTGAGCTTGCTGGGGCAAACATGTGAAGGAGTGTTTTCCTGAAGTGGACACATGTGACAGGCTGAGGCAGACTCGTGAAGAAACATTTCACTGAAGCAGACACAAGTGAAAGTATGTTCTGCTAAGCAAGCATGTGAAAAGACATGTGGTGACGGATTCTTCGCTAATGACAGGCATGCATTGCTCCTCTTTACACTGCATAGTTGAGCTGCATTTGTGGGACTCCATAGAAAGAAAGACATACAGAAACTTGTGGTGATGTGCTGCAGTTTCCTCAAACTCGGGATGATTGGCAGTGAGCTAAAAGGGAGTTTGGTACCTGTTTGTGCCTGTTTTCATGTGGGAGACAATTTACATAGTAGGATACTGTCTGAAACTCTGCTTCCTTGTAGTATGTCACCATGTCACTTGGCAGAGGGGTAGCCAAGGATGAGATCTATATCCTTCAACCACCAGGGATCACTAACCATAGGACCCTAACTTAAAACCACAGTCAAGTAGCAGGAAAAGGAGGGAAGAAAGAGAAGAACAAGAAATAAGGGAAGAACAAGGAAAGAAGGAAGTTGTCTTAGTTACTTTTTATTATTCTTCTGACAAAACACAGTGACTAAGGAAACCTAGGCGAGAAAGAATTCAATTGAGTTTCTGGTTTCAGGGGATTAGAGTCCATGATGGCCAAACAAAGGCATGGCAGAAGGAACAGCTGAGAGCTCATAACTGGATCTATACAAGGCAAGCAAACACCACACTGAGAAAAAAGACACACCTCTTCCAGCAAGGCCACACTACTAATCCTTCCCAAACAATTCCACCAACTGGGAACCCCATATTCAAACATGGTGGTCCATTTTCACTCATCACAGAAGGGAGGGGGGTCAGGGACTGGAAACATGACATACCATTCAGTAAGACCTAAGGGTGGGGATTTTAGCTTACAGAGAACTCAGCTCACCAATGGACTCATGTCACTGTCTTGGGCACAGATTCCTTATGAAAGTGGACTTCCTTGTCTGCCTTTTGCCATAGGATGGCAAACAGAGAGAACACTCACCAGTGCCAGCCCTTGATCTATGTCCCCAGCCTCTACAACTGTATGAATCCACTTTTATTCATTACAAATTACCCAGTGTCTTCCACTTTATTACTACAGCACAAAATGAATGAAAAAATCAAGGAAAAAGTGTGTTGGGTTAAACAATTTAACTCTGTTATTGTAACAATTGGTAGGGCTTAAGATACAACCACCCAATATGAACAGGTGTCATCTGAAGACATTCCAATGTTTAGAATTATTTTGAAGTGGTTATTTTAAGAAAGTGCTGTCATGTGTCCTTATACCCACAGATGAGTATGGCATTCACCCCTTTTCAAGGAGACTACTCTTTAAAACACACGGACACCACTACAAAAAAAACTACAACCAATCAGTCAAATAGCAGAGTTGTAGGAACCCAGTCCCAATGGATTCTCCTACAAAACACTGCTATGCTTAAGGGTCAAGGAACATTGCAGAAGAGTGGCGGAAAGATTGTAAGAGCCAAAGGGTCATGGAGTTTGCTGTGGAGTTGTGTCTCCTGGTAATAACAGAAACTACATCCATAAACTCTCACCAGTGTAACCAATGCAACTGTTCAGATATGAGCTCAACAAGGACCCTAATGTTCATGACAAGGAGGGAAATCTCACGGGCCTCTACCCTACACAACGAACTACAGGCCACACTAATTGGTTACTAAAACATACAAACAGGTAACATTATATGGACTAAACGGGTTATATTTAGGACCATTTGTGTGTGTGTGAGAGTGAGAGAGAGAGAGAGAGAGAGAGAGAGAGAGAGAGAGAGAGAGAGAGAACAATTAATGATAGAGAAAGACCATGATTTTGAAGGGGGGTGAGTATGTAGGAGGATTGGAGGGAAGAAAGGGAAGGGAGAAATAGGGAGAAATTCAGCAATTACAATCTCAAAAATAAAAATTAAAAAGAATAAATTGTGAAAGAAATTATGAGAGAAATATACCTAAAGGAAATCTCTTGTTTGGATGCTGTCCTCCACATTGCAGTGAGGGGAAGTCTGACTCATCAGTTACTGTCAGGCCAGGGACCGGGCACTGATCACCACTATGAGAGCAAGCTTGCTTTGGTTTTTGGAGTTTTGCCTGGCCATCTTGTCTTAACTGCACTTCCCTCATGCCTATCTCTGTGGTTTCACAAAATGATAATACTTAAGGCCACCATTTAAGCCATCCCTTTGAAAACTCAATTTTTTTCTTAGTCCTATAGTGGATCTCACATGGATATAATGTATTTCAAGACTCATTACAATAGAGTATGCCTGCTGGCATTTGTGAGAACAGTAGAAGCAAGAAATTCTCCCTTTTTAGCTCCTCTTCTCTCTCACACCAGGCCCCGAACATCATTCCAGAATTGCTCTGCATCCAGAGAAGTGCATCTTCACCTTCAAAGGCACAGAAGCACAGAAGAAACTCTGGACAAGTGTGCCATGCTAACTCCTCCCAACTCCCATGTGTTACGGCTGGGTCCGACATCCTTTGATCATACCTCTGCCCAGCTGTCAACTGTGCATCAATCCTGAGCATAAAAGTAGGTTTCCTTGTTGCTTTGGGCCTATGATTCTGAAGACCCCCATGTCAAAAGTTTGGATGAATAAGTATCTGTGCTTTTCTTCTCATCTGTCTCCTCCTCTAGACATCCCAAACATAAACCTACCAAGGGTGAGAAGTCTCCCCTCGCCTATCAGGCCGTACACATGCAATGAACCATCTCTGCATTTATCTTCATCTGTGCTTTAGTAGGATGTGTGATGGGAATATGGAAAGATTATCTTTCCTGTTCTACATGACTAAAAGTCTAAGTCATACCAAATGGAGAGCGAGCGTAGGTGTCAAACCCTAGACTAGACTAGAGAGTCCAGGAAGATGCACGAAGCTCTGTTTCTGCCCACAGTTCATTAAGGAACTGAGGAAGAGGGCTAGAACACCACAAGGACCTGACAAGTTAAGAAAAAATTCATAGGGCCTTTTTAAAATCATGATGCGGAAGAGAAAGGGCTTGAAGGACTCTGTTAACGCTCAGACAGTGCCCTGAGAGACAAACCTGTAGGTTCCCTTCTCACAGTCACTGGCCCTCCAACTCTTCCTTCCCCTGGGAACATGGCTTGTGTTATTAAGTATTTTAGTTGTACAGACAGATATTCATGCCTTCTTACACGTCACCCTTCAAGTTCTTGGACCCATGGCGCTATCTAACCATAGCAACTATATACTGAGATATTAGTTTCCCCACAAATGCAAACTTTGACATTTGATTTTCTTATTAATTTCTTTTTCCAGCTCCTCTCTCTGCACGTGGTGTTTGCAGAGTCCTGGGGTAGATGTCCAACTCCATGGGTCTCAACCAATTAGATATAGTAATTCGCCCAAAATCCAAACAGAAAACATCATGGTTAAAATACAAAAAATAAATAAATAAACAAAATAAACTGGTAGGGCTAGAGAGATGGCTCAGCGATTAAGAGCACTAACTGCTTTTCCAAAGATCCCGAGTTCAAATCCCAGCAACCACATGGTGGCTCACAACCATCTGTAATGAGATCTGACTCCTTTTGGCGTGTCTGAAGACAGCTACAGTATACTTACATATAATAATAGATACATCTTAAAAAACAACTGGTAAAGGACCTTTAATGATTATGGCTCTGTCAGTGGGACAAGAGGACCGCCTCCTTTAGGCCTTCATCCAGGCAACTGACAGAGAATATTGAAAGTTAGTATTTTTCTAGTCAATTTCTTTTTTAGGTTAAGTGTACTGACACAGGCCCTGAAGAACACTAAATGAAAAAAACATATTTGACAGGGAATCGGGACTCATAGAATCTCAGCAAAATGCTGTCTAAACATCTTTAACACCAGGTGACATTCCAAAGCAGATGAGGGGAATCTCACAAGCCACCTTTTGAGATGAGGAGAACTAGTTTTCTCCAGAGAGAAGCTCCCTGATAGGTTCCAATCCCAAGTGGTCATTCCTAAGTGCGTGCGCGCGCGAGCGCGCGCGCAAGCGCGCGCGCGAGCGCACACACACACACACACACACACACACACACGGAACACTAAGCACTCAGCAGACTGTGTTTATCTATACAAGTGTCTATATTATATATCTATAGATAATTAAAGAAGAACAGCTCATGAATTTAAAGGGGACAGGGGACCACAAAGAGTTGGGAGAAGAAAAGAAAGAGTGGAAATGATATAGAGTATTCACGTATGACATTCTGAAAAAAAAAAAAAAACCCTTTTAATGTGTTAACTTGAACCAGGACCCAGTCTTATTCTTTCTTCCGTTTGAGCATTTGATTAAATGTATGTCCTATTACAGACGAAAATTACTACAGCTGAAGTCTCATGACTTTTGCATTTTATTTCCTTATCATTCATAGATGCATGAATAGGGCTCAGCTGTTAGGCTAGCAAGAGAAATTAAAAATACATATTTCCTGAGATTTTTAACTTTGGAACTGAATAGCCAAGACTCTTGGGGAAAGTGGTAAATAAAAAATGGAAGAGTTTCACAGCAAAATTCTGGACTTTTGGTTATTGTCGGTAAGTGACAAGCCTTCATTGTTCACTTCCATGATTATATAATATTTGCATAACTAAGCTCAGCATTCAGACATTTGCTTTTTACAGATAATTATGCACCATAATTGAGGTTGCCACAGGGAAAGATAGGAGCTGAAGCCCATACATGCATTTGCTCCCCTATGCAAGGTGGCCATCTGACTTATAATAATCAGAAATGCATTGTTAATTTCTACCACATCAGTAAGTTTAGAGGTTTCACCTATTTTGCCCACTTCAGCCAGACATACACTGGCCTTGGCTGGCCCATGCGTAGTCACAGTGTTTCTTTACCTATATATTCATATCTATAAAACTTACACCAAATCCTTTGCATTCTCTATTTTTTGTAAGTGTTTTTAGTTGCATGTATATGTGTGCATCTGTTTGTGGGGTTGTACATATGAGGGCTGTGACCACAGAGGCCAAAAGAAGGAATTGGCTCTTCTCCAGCTAGACTCACGGGAGGCTGTAATCTGCCCAACCTGCATGTTAAGGGTTGAACTGTGGTCTTCTGTAAAAGCAGTGTTTTCTTTTAACTGTTGATCATCTCTCCATCCTGGAATATTATTTTTTGTTCTCCTTACTCTGTGGTTTCCTTTTCTTGGTGGATGAAGCCCAGAGCCTGGGAGACAAGGGCACTGCCATAGCCCCAGCACACTTCTTTTTTTCTTGACATTAGTAATTCGTGTTCCCTTTGTCTTCTGGTTTAGTTCAGATGGTTTGCCATTTTGTTACTTTGTTACTATTCATAGCTCTGTGGGGTTCTATTTGTACTCTCAATCTTCACTTGTGCCTTGGATTGCCTTTAGAAACAATTGTGCTGTTTTCCAGATTCTTAGAGAAAAAGTATCAATACATAGTTTTTAAACTTCCTTCATTCTCAGAGAAAGCAATTAAAGTCATAAAGTTTGTTCCACATGTGCCAATAATCCCCACATTGGAGAGGCTGAATCAGGATGATCCAGGACCAGTGTGGTGTTTACAGTAAGACGCTAATGCAATGATAAATTTTTTCTAAGCTTTGTTTTAAGCTACTTTTTATGTATGTATTTTACATTGTATATTATGTTGTAAATATATTTTCTTTGCATTGTTAAAATCTGTTGATCCTCTTTGTATAATATTGACCATGAAAACAATTCCGATTCTTTGGCTCTTAGGGCATTCAGATGGCTATGACTTACTTCCCAGTGTCTAGCATGGCTTTCTAGATGTGTTGTGTTTCCTTGCTCCCAGTGTGGATCCACTGTAGCCCAAGAACAGTCCTGAATGACTTCTGTCTGTTTTAAATTGCTAGATCTTTCTTCCTGAGTCAATGTATCGGTCCAATCCATCCTGGATAATACATCACAAGTACTTGAAAAGAATGTACTCTCTATTGGAGACTATAGTACTCTTTGAACATGTTAGAAAAAAGTAGTCAATCATATAGTCAGAAATTATACACTTTTACTAATTTCCCATGAAGATAATCTATAAATGATGAGAGGTTTTTGTTTGTTTGTTTTGTTTTGTTTTTATGAGTAAACTGTTGCTGTCTTCAGAGAGGGTATCGGATCCTATTACACATGGTTGTGAGCCATGGGTGCTGGGGATTGAACTCAGGACCTCTCGAAGAGCAATCAGTGTCTTAACCACTGAGCCATTTCTCCAGCCCCATGGAAGGGTTTTGTAATTAACAAAATTAACTGTAGACTTGCCTACATCTTCCTTCAATTCTGTCAACTTTTATTTCATGAGTTTTGAAGACCATTATGGAGTATATACATAAGGATGATGTTTATGTCTTCTGAATTTATTCAAGATGTTTTTTCAATCTAGAAATATTTTTATCTTAAAATTTTCCTTATTTACTGGTCATATAGTAATCAGTTTTCTTAAACATACTTTTATATGAAAAATAATGTTTGTACAGACAACTTACTTGCAGCCTAGCTAGTGCACTCCTTCAGATGACACACAATTGTATCTTATTCTTTTATCCTCTGGGAGGGAAATCTATTTAGATATTGGTGTTTCAATTATTAAAATATAATGCAATTGTTTAATGGTTTTTATTCTTTTCTTCTTTCTGTAGCTTTGTTCTTTTTTTGTTCTGTCTTTGGTCTTCTTAGAGAGTAACCAAATTTTCCTCTAAAAGTCTATTTTAATCTATTTAGCTCTTACTTTTAGTGACTATTTTAGGACTTGTACTAGATAGAAATCTTTAAATTTTCACATTCTCTCTGGTTCCAATATTGTCTTCCTCTACTTAAAGTCTAGAAACATTGAAGGTCACTGTGAGTCACTGCCCTTCCTTTATACTGTATCACTAATAGGCATTCAAGAATCTGCTCACATTTCAGCTCTTTGGCCAAAATCCATAAAAACAAGAACATTACCAGTACAGTTATCTTTCTCAATCATCAACTACTCCAGTCTATCTCCCTTTGGTTTCTTTCTAGTATCTTCAATTTTCTTTAAAAAAATATTTTTGCATAATCATGTCATATAATTGTGTTAATCCTATGTAGTTTTGTTACTAACTGAATTTTGAACTGAAGAAAACCACAGCTGTGTTAAAGATTGTGTGTGGCGACTAATGACTAAAGCTTCATGATTCTGGAGAGGTGGAATATTACAGATGCAGAGACAAAGATGTCTGGAGCTCTCTTCAGTCCCCTTTGCAGACGTCATTGTCTACCTCCACATATGACTTTGTATCCTTTTACCTATTGTGTAAAGTGTTTTGAATATATTTACTTAGCCAACCTCTAGTTTCCACTAAGAATGTAATAATGCCATTAGTACCATTTGGTGTGTACAGCAGAGATGTCCCCGGGGTTACAGCCCTTCTACCTGGATCCCCACCAATATGTTTGATAAATGTATTGATTTCTGACTTTCTCATTCCTGTCAGTATGACATTCTGTGATTACTACCATGTTCTGACATTCTTCTAGGGCAATCCTGACCCCTGTTCCTGGCCATGGTCAATCATATCTGGCTTAGAGTATACCTGCTCACCATCCTTTTGAGGGGAAAGCTGTGTTTTAAATGATAGGATTATTTACATTATCTGTTTATTAATGTTCGATCTTACTATGTTTTGATAGTAATAATTAACAATGTAAACACAAATTACTTCAGCCTAGATACGTGGTCATCTTTCCAGGTGGCTATAAAGTAGCCTACTACTAGTAAAATAATGAATGTGATTTAGACAGGTTAACAAGCTAAGCCCCAGAACCTGTAACAAATTATTAAAACATAAAAGTTATATGTCCTACAGAGGAAGAAATCTCTTCTTTCTAAACCTTGTTTAGACATGTTGGCTTGTTCATACAGACAGCGTGAATGTATAAAAAATACTCAGAGAAACTAGTAAACCCCAAAGGAGTGGTTTAGAGTTAGAGCTCTAATACCATCTTGAACTGATACAAAGAACAGGGTTGAGGGAAGATTATGGAATGGTGGCAAAAAATGAAACAAACGAAAACAAAAAACAAACCTGAGAAACCAGAGGAGAGCACTGAAGACAGTTACATCCACGGCTTCCTCGTTGGTGTGCACATCTCTGCATCTCAGCCATTCTGATCCTGGTGGATGGAAGAGATGGCCTCGCAGGCTTTCTTTGTGTGTGTGCGTTTCCATTACAGAGCAAACTTCATTGCTTACTAAGCTTCCCCTGTGCCTCCCAGTTCTTACAATAGCAAGCTTACAGGTTAGGCCAGGGCATCATCTGCCCTCCGCACCAGGATCCTCTTTTGGAAAATAATAGTAAGACAAAGGGCCAGGAAGTTGGCTCAGTCAAGGGCCTCTCACATAACCAGAAGGACCTGGGTTTGGGCCCCCAAGACACATATTAAAAAGCCAGATGTTGCCAGGCGGTGGTGGCGCATGCCTGTAATCCCAGCACACTGGGAGGCAGAGGCAGGTGGATTTCTGAGTTCGAGGCCAGCCTGGTCTACAAAGTGAGTTCCAGGACAGCCAGGGCTACACAGAGAAACCCTGTCTCGAAAAAAAAAAAAAAAAAAAACCTAATCCAAAAAAGCCAGATGTTATGAGTAACCCAGCACTGTGAGAGGAACATAGAGACTGGTTTATCTCTGAGGCTCATTGGCCAGCCACTCTAGCCAGTCAATGACCTGTGGTTTTAGTGAAAGACTTTGTCTGAAAGCTAACACTGGGAAAAGCCATCCAGTGCTAAACTGAGGTCTCTATGCCAAGAGGAACACCTGTGCACACACCTACACAGGCATGTACATGACACACCTACACAGGTATGTACATAATACACCTACAGGCATGTACATGACACACAACACCACATACAAAAGGAAAGTGAGAGTGAAGCAACTTCTCACAGAGTATACTGTAGAAACTGTTCAGAGGGCTATTGAAAGGCTTAGCATAATGAAGGCTCTAAGGCCTAGATTTCAGCCAGTGGCTCTCAATCTTCCTAATGCAGCAAACCTTTAAAACAGCTCCTCATGGTATGGTGAGCCCCAACCATGAGATTATTTTCATTGCTACTTCCTGACTGTAACTTTGCTGTTGTTATGAACTGTAATGGAAGTATCCGTGTTTTCTGATGGTTTTAGGCCACCCCTATGGAAGAGTCCTTTGACCCCAAAGGAGTCATGGCCCACAGGTTGAGAACCACTGTTCTATGGTTTCTAGGAAGCAGGCAGACTCTAAGTGCCTAGCAGTGCATTTGTGTGGTTATTGTCCCAAACAATCAGAGTTTTATTAGAGAAATAACCAATGGGCCAATCCATGGAGGCTGGACACATATTTGTACAACAAATCACATTTCTGTAGTAGCTTTGGGTAGGGAGGAGTAACCATTTTTATTCATGCTAAACTTACTTATCCTGCAGTATAAAACATTCTGAAAAAGCGCCAGCTGCAGCCTGAGATTCGTTGACTCAGCCATTAAGAACGGGTTGGACAGGGGCTCTGAAGTGAGACCTAGGCTGTGATTTCAGGAAATTGCTTAACATTTCCACCTCTTGATGTCTTCCTCTGTAAATGACAATAACAGCTCCTGGGTTCACAGAGCTGGACTGTGATTACATCACAGCGCTGGCCTTGCCTTCGCCCTCCGTGCTCTGTCATTTCCTCTTCCTCTCAGCATTAGTTTCAGTTCCATTCCGTTTCCTTCATTTTCTTTAGTCCCTCAAATTCTCCAGCTGAAGAACTTAATAATCAAAGTCCATCTTCATTTAACAGCCTCTGAAGTGCAGTGACGAGTTCACAGGATAACTGTAGCCATCACTTGTCAGCAGTGGTATAAGTGTCTTGAGCTGTAGAAAGCAGACTAGACCCGCGGATTTCTGGTAATAACCACTAAATCAAAGTTCAACTTCCTGTGTTTGTTATTAATATTTTATTTAAAATTTTTGGAGCTAGGTGTCAGAGTTCATACTTACAAACCCTACACTCAGAGGGTTTGACAATAGGATCACAAGTTCAAGGCCAGCCTAGGATATTATGAAGAAACAAGGAGTTGGTGGTGGTGATGTTCGTGTGCACTTGAATGCATATAGTGACCCGGATTCAAGCTTGTTGCTTCTCTTAGCTACAGCAGACCATTCTGCAGAGAAGTTATTGCTTGTCCTGAGAAGGAAGCCTGTCCTGTCCTGTAGAATGGTTGAGAACCCAAGGCCTCTCATCTTGGAGCACAGTCAAAGCTGTTTGCCTAAGCATTCGTTCTTCCTCTCCCTCAGTTAAACACATAACACTTCACTCCTCTCCTTGGTCTCTTGAGATATTTCTGTCACATTAATGTTCCTGTTTGCAAAGAGATTTCTATCCTCTGCTTCCATGAAATTACACTGTGTATCCCTTGCCGTCAAAGCAGTGCCAAAGAACCTTATTAATGATACTTAAATCTGTCTGGGCAGATGCTTGAGTTTCCTACCCTGGTTTTTAAGCTGTTTTATTTGTGACTAAAATGTCCCTGAATCCCATTCACTAATTAAAGAATACTTTGAGTGCCTGTTGGGGGCTCAGTTACAGATGGCTTTGATTCTAGATTGGAGGAATATTGAAAAGAATGTGAGAGTTGTGGTATTGTAGGTTTTCTCTCTAATCAAGAGAGATTGATGGCAAATGAGACTCTATGAAAACAGAGAAGACAGCGTCAATGGTTGGAATTATATATAAACTGTCACCAGGTCTACTGAAAGAAGCAAGGATGGCGGGTGGCAATAAGAGAAGGAAACTTTGGGATTCTACTTTTCCCTCAGACAGAGTCAGTGGAGGCTGAGGTATCGATGAAGACACAGGAGAGGAAGAAGTGAGCTGATGCCCATACTTGGAGTGAGCACCAGAGGGGGAAGAGGCTGTGGGGTTCCTTCAGCTCCGGTCTATTTCAGAAATAAAAGGACTAATGACTCATGGCATCCACACAGATAGTTTAAGACATTTCCACCAAGTACTATATTACCCAAGATAGTTCACCAAAATGTGAATAGTGCAAAGTCATGATTATAGGCAGATCAATAGGAGGTCAACAGTCCTCTCCTTGACTGAGGCTAAGAGTTTGTCCTTGAGAAATGCACGTTGCCTGGTTGGAATCTTAATGTTAGCCCGCTCTGGGGTGTGATAGGAATAATGCCAGTGCCAATTTAGAAAACAAATGCCACTCCTACATTTGTGCAAAGCACTGAAATAAAATGGAAAGACGGGATGAAAGCACTAAACAATTAAAGTAAGTCTAAAGCCACCACAGCCTAATTAACCTTCGCACATACAAAATGCATGCAAAATTGACTTCCTGCAGACCCTCTCTGACCTTTACAGAGGAAAGACCTACTCTGCAGCACCCTTCGGATCTGCACAAAACCACAAACAATTGCACGAGTGTTCTCGCACCCCCACACTCCCACCTAGAAAGTCAGTCCTGCGGCACATTCAATTAGCTCCTGCATGTCGACAGGGTGAGTTTTGCTGCTGCTGGTTACATAAATGGATTCATTTCCTTAGCTACCAAAGTTAAGACACCATCATTGAAGCAAAGCCCATGACAGCAGCCTGGACAGCCCGTGTTCTCTGGGACTTCCAGCCTCACGGACCATGTCTATCTCTTGGGTCTTTAGTTCTGCCTATATAACATCTTGCCTTTACATGAAAACTCCACACACGAATAAAAATGGTGAAGCTGCCAGGTCCTCCTTCCTGCCTCTATGTTTCCACCTGCAAACAGCTTGGTACCTCCTGACCCCGTGGAGATGAACATCTCACATTCAGAAATACTGACAGCAGAGCAATGCGAAAATCTGGAGATGAACTATTTTCTCCTCACAGTGGTATTGTGAGCATGTTTTCTACCTGTGCACTGATGCAGCGTGGGAACTGGATACCTTTAGGCATTATTGTTGTGTTTTCAGCATAAAGATCACACAGGTTAGCGTATTCAAGATGGCCAATCAGATAGGCCTCAAGTGCAGTCTGCAAAAAAACCATAGCTGTGGCCTGGAAGCACTGTTTTTGAGGTCCTGAGAAATCTCTCACATCAGAGACTGGAAGGGAAGATTTTGCATCACAAGCTCTTTGATGACTTAGTGACAAATCTCTCAGTAACAATGAGGTTGCTTCATGCCTCTCATGGGAAGAACGCTCTTGAAAGTGGCTCATATAGCCAGTTATGTCCTGGGTGCTTTTCCAGTGGGCTTTCAGGCACTTGGCTTACAGGTGCCATGGTAAAACTTTGTTTATCCTCCTTCTCTTTGGGCTGGAGGTGAGCCAGCTATAAGGAGTGACAGAGGCTTCCTGCAGAGGCCCGGGAGCAGTGGACATACCCAAGGGTGATTTGGAGTTTTTGTTTTGATTTAAAGGCTACAACACATGATGTGGCAACTTTGGAAGGTTGATGAACTCCTGGGTGGGAGCTAGCTGGCCACTTGTTTGGGACAGGCAGTAGTTGCACTGTTATTAATATCCCACCTAGGTTTTTTGTTATTCCAGATGAATTTGAGAATTGCTCTCTCTACCATTCCTGGGAATATACCCAGAGGATTCCCTGGCAATAAGGACACATGCTCCACTATGTTCATAGCAGCCTTATTTATAATAACCAGAAGCTGGAAAGAACCTAGATGTCCCTCAGTGGAGGAATGGATACAGAAAATGTAGCATATTTACACAATGGAATAATACTCAGCAATTAAAAACAATGAAATCATGAAATTCTTAGGCAAATGGTTGGATCTGGAAAATATCATCCTAAGTGAGGTAACCCAATCACAAAAGAACACACATGGAAGGCAGTCACTGATAAGTGGCTATTAGCCTAGAAGCTTTGAAGACCCAAGACACAATTCACATATCAAATCATTCCCAAGAAGAAGGAAGGAGAGGGCCCTCGTCCTGGAAAGGCTTGATGCAGCATTGTAGGGGATTACCAGGACAGAGAAGTGGGAGGGAGGTTGATTGGAGACCAGGCAGAGGGAAGAGGGCTTATGGGACTTATTGGGAGGGGGGAACCAGGAAAGGGAAAATCAATTGGAATGTAAACAAAGAATATAGAAAAAAAATCCCACCTGCTGGCAAGCTGGCACCATTGCCAAAGTCTGGTGGCCCAGTGGTTAGAACTCACACAGATGAAGCACATGTAAACTCTAAATGGAACTTTCAGGCCCTTTGTCTGTAGAAGCTTGTGGTCTGTGTGTGCTTACAGTTTTACCAATAATGTGACTTAGTAAAGCTAAGCCCTCTTTAGATTCTTGTTAGTTTTCTGAATGTGTACTGTGTAGGGACATCCCCTTACCCCAAGTCCTTGCAGAGTGTGCTCTTTGTCACCAGATAGACATCACATCGCTACGTTTCTCTGCATTAAAAAAAAAAGTCTCACATGAGGTATGCAAATACAAAATGGATATGTGAAGGTCAAGAGAAGGTGAGCGTTACTGTGGAATACTTAGCCTTTGACCTCCAGCCTTCTCGCTTTACTGTCTGTTTTCTCCCTCACAAATAAAGAATACCCTCGAGGGCTCATGTAGAGCAACTAATTACCTATTATCGATTGGCAAGAGAATCTTGGGTCACAGCAATGATTTTATTAAGGTCATGTTATTAATGACATGTTGTATATACAAAGAATGTGCTGTCCGTAGAAAGGACCATTTGTGGGTAAAATTGTGTGTCTTGGTGCCTTCTTACACATGTGTTCCTCTCATCTGCTCCTATCTACCTACAAGGCACTATTGTTGTTCCGGGGAGAGACAGACAAAGATACTGAACTCACCAGCCATGGGCTTTATGAGTCAGGTGGAAATGACAGATGCCAAAGGGCATGTATTTGAAACCATGTACGAATGGAAGACATAGCCCTACCATGCTCGCTGCTACTACTCAGAAACACAATGGCATAAGATAGGGGTTGACTAACAGGTTAGAGGAGGTCTGTGGCTAGTATAGATGTGACCAACAGAAAAAGCATTTGTCTTGGGGGGGTTATATTAAAAGAGATTGACCTGCCAACTCTCCATGTTCTGGCCATGTTCCTGTACTCCAGCTGCCACCAACTCTCTGGAGCTGCTGGTCTCCAGGCCAGCAAACTCTCTGGCCTTGTGGGGCCATAGGGCCTCCGCTGGACCATTTCACTTAGCCATCCCTCTTGTTAGCTATGTCTCTGTGGGGAACCCCAAGTCCCCCAAGTCCTCTCCATACCATGCGATGCCCCACACACCCACATTCAATTATCCTGTAGAAGCAAGACTCTTAAAGCTTGATTAGTTAGCCAATTAGATTTATGCATATTATAAACACAATTTCAAGATGCCAATACAATAATTCCAGAGCCAATTAAAAGTGATAAAGCTTTAGCCCAATATTTCTAACCTTATGAAAACACACAGAAAAATGTCAGAAGCCATCCTGGTTCTCTGACCTGCCACCTTTCTCTCTGCCACTCCTAGCTCCGCCTCCCCTTTCCAGTCCAATCCCAGGCCTTCAGCTGCCCCAACATGACTGAGCAGGAAATACCCTGCAACAATTATTTTCAGAAAAGGTAAGAATTAATTAGACACAAACACTGTAAAAGAAACGTCATGCAGGAGATCACTGCAAGCAGGTAAGACAACTTCTGCAAATCCGCACAAAGAAGGCATGGCTCGTTAGCCGTGCATGGGAGACAAGAGAATTGTGGACGAAGAAGCTTGAGTTATACTCTAATTACATTGCAGACTTTTGGAGTTGCTGGGGAGGGGAATGACATGCCATGATTGTTATTTTCAATAATGTCCCATCAGTTGCCCTGTGGGTAAAACAGGAGGCAGACACAACAGGATGGGGAAGCAGTTGGTGAGACCACCCTGTGGTCTTCACCATCCAGTGGGATGAAGAATTGGTGAGAATTGTAGAGTCAGGAAGAACAGGTCCATTCAAATTTGACTTAGACATAGATTTTATGAACTTCTCATCAATGATTGTCAAGGAGTAGGTAACCAAGGAGTGAACGGGCTCAAAACTGGGCTCCTGTGTCTTCTGCACATACTGCAGAGATGGAATCGTGGGGAACACCACATTTCACACCTGACATAGAAACGGTAAAGTTTCTTTCTCAAGTTTCTGCGTGACGCTACTGGAAATCCGTTCCTGGACAGGGTGAGTACACGTGTACATAGGGGTGAACGTGCGGTGCAACCATCTTACATCATGAGGGCGGCTTCTCAGTCTGGAGTGGGACGTTTCTTTTCCAGTGTTTATGTCTAATCAAGTCTCACCTTTTCTGAAAATGCCAAAGGATTTTTGTGAAATTAGTTGAGGACGGTGTCTCAGCAACTAATGGCGCTTCCTGCTAAACCTGAAACCTGAGTTCAGTCCCTGGAGCCCACGTGCTAGAAGCGAACAGACCCATGCCAGTTTTCCTCCCACCTCCACACACGTGTTGTGGACGTGCACACACGTGTTGTGGACGTGCACACACAAGTGTTAAATAAATAAAGTAGCCAAAGATAGCTGAATCCTGTGGAGAGACTATCTCACGTTTATTTGGATGCATCACTGTTGTTACCAGGTTTCAGCACCAAATGTTGGGTTCATAAAGAGAGAGAGAGGGGTTTAGAGAATGGTATAAGGCACTGTGGGGAAGGGGGTGGCTAGGCGGGCCCATGCCCAGGCACCCCTTCCCCTTGAGGGACCAAACACACACAGACATGGTATAGAGTTTATTCAGGGCAGAGGATGGGAGTTAATGAGGTAATGGAGGCAGAGAGAGGCAAAGAGAGAGAGAGAGTAGAGAAGTGGAGGCTGGCCATGACCAAGTGGAGAGAGGGGGAGGGGAGGAGAGCCCAAGAGGGGCAGAGAGGTGAGAGAGAGGGAGGGAGGGAGAGAGAGAGAGAGAGAGAGAGAGAGAGAGAGGAGGGGCAAGTAGCCCCTTTTATAGTGGGCCAAGTCTATGGGGCCAGGCATTCCTGGATGTTGCCAGGTAATTGTGGGGTGGAGCTTAGACAGAATACTAACAATCACCTGTCAATTAAAAAGCCTATGGCCCAAGGCCTATGCAGAAACTGGGAGGCAGGACATCCACGAGGCAGAAAGAATTCTAGGATAGAGCCAGGAAGGAAGATTGGAGTGAATTTACAAATCTTCATTTGTAAGGGAAGATTTACAAATGGCACTGTTTGTAACGTGATTTTCTTTATTATAAAAGTAACAATGAGTTAATCCAGCAGCTGTATTTCTTTACCTTATGTTAGTACCCAGAAATCTCACAGAGAAATCAAGGCGTATTTAAAACTGCACCTCAATAGCTGAGAAGTTAAATATCTATCTTAATTTCTTGTTCTAACCTGGCTCCCTCCCAGCCCCACCCCAGCCCAGGGTGCTTTCATGTTAGTATCGACCTGGTTCTCTAGACTTCAGGTGTGTTTCCATGACCTCTCGCTGAACCCCTTCCTCATGGCTCTAAATTCTCTCTCTCTCTCTCTCTCTCTCTCTCTCTCTCTCTCTCTCTCTCTCTCTCTCTCTCTCCTCTAGCTGGCCAACTTCCTTTTCACTCACAGCACCCATGTTCAGTCATGTGACCTCAGATGGGGGTCATGATCCACAATTTATAAGATGTGACACAGATGAGTGAGACAGATCAATACAGATTCATGATAAATGTATAGATAAACCAATAATTGATAGATTGACAAGCAGGTAGATGACAAAGAAACAATTTGGAGAGCTTTTAGATGAAAAACAGAAATGTAGACCAAACAGGAATAAACTGGCGGTTGAAAGTGCCGTGGCGGTTCTAACGGATGTAAGACTGCCAGTGTGTGCCTTTAAAACGGCCCTGCCTCGAACAGATGCCCCTGGATGCATAAAATACAGTTCTGAAGGGAAAGCCCAGTGTGGCTGAGTGTATCAAGAAGCATAATTGAAGCTCCTGGGTTCTGCACACCCACATTTTTTGTTCTTTTGTAATTATATTTATTTCAGAGGACAGGTTTGCTGTTCCAAAAATCAGTCTGCAGACTTTCTGTGACTACTCACTTTCAGACACTCTGCAATGGTGTTTGCTGTGCCCTTTGGCGTTGGGTAGAGCATGCGCACACAACAGGTGCTTCACTCGGAAGTGATGAGTTGTGTCCTGTGCAAATTGAAGCCTCTCCAGATGGAGCTCTCAGTAGCTGTGTCCAGAGACTAAGCCTGCATCCGGTTTCTCCTTGTCCTCTCCGTCACAAACACACTTGTACTCATTATCAGTACCCAGTTTCGGTCTCATCCCTTATACATAGACTGTGTCACCCTAAAATCTGCCCATTAACACAGTATATGGATCACTTGTCTTCTCTGTACTTCAAACTGTGCATCCTGAGTCACCCTCTGTCTTGAGATATAACTAAAGTTCACGGTGAACAGAAACAAAATCAGTTTGACTACTCTACATGGAGTTTAGTCATCTTGTTTTTAAAGACTCCAGGTGGGGAAGGCAAATTCTTCTCTTTCAGTATATTCTCACTGGTGTGTTGTTGCTTCTGCATGCACACACATGTGCATGTACACACAGTTACACACACATACACATATACACACAGACACATAATTAAATTATCCCATAAATAAAACAAGATATTATAATGTGATGAAGTTTTTGTCAACTTGGAGTCTTTGATACCTACCAAAGGCTAAAACATGCAGGGCCTGGCATTTTTAATAACCTGGGAAGATTTTAACGAGGAAGTGGAACCTTGGAACTGGCTCATAAGAAGAGTATCTGGGACACCAGGCCCGTATGTGGGAGTGCTTCTGTGTGCTCAGAATCAAGCTTCTATTTCTATCACCAAGTTATCCTTTATTTTGCCGCAATTCCTTATTTGTAAAAATTGTACAGAGTTAAATGACTCCAATTCTTAGTATAAATTATTTGTTCAAAGAGGCTAGAGACAGTTCGTCTAATTGCTACTCATTCAGGCAATGTGGGTTCTTAGGAAGGGAGCTGGAGAGCCAGCATTGATTGGGCACCTGGACGTGTCAGAAGCATCAGAGACATTATCTTAATTCCCCCAAGAACCATGCAATGGTCATTATGATGCTCCCAATTTATGGAGAGGCAAATCAGACAAGGTCACACATCTATCAGTGGCATAGCCGTGACTCAAGCCTAAAGCTCTCTCACGTCTCATTTTGTGTATTTTTCACACTCTGTTTAAGGGAGATTTAATAGAGTCAGACAGATGGGAGTTCTGCCCTCATTAAAATTCTCAGCTCTGGGAGATCTTCCTCTTTATTTATTTGGGTAGATTTCTATCTTCACATCTTCCTCCTAATCATCATCCTGAGCCCCAAGACTGTCTATTATTTTCTCTGCTGCTCAGTGCCCACACATCATCATGTGTAGTGCATCCTCTCTTTAAAATTTTCATCCCTGTCCAATTCACCATTACCAGCTACTGTGTGCAGTGCTGAAGAATTGGGCCGTTGGACACCGTTTCAACTGTTGCTTTCATTCAAGCTGACCAATGCTGAATTTTTTTGGTCAATAACATTTTAGTTTTTATTTTTGACACTTAATTTTTTTATCAAATTTTGGGCACTAAAATATTTTTAATCTTGAAACTTCTTTTATTTTGGGAATTACAATTGCATCATTTTCTTCTTGGCTTTTCTCCCTTCAAACTTTCCCATATACCCCTACTGGCACTTTTAAGTCCATGGCCTCTTTTTTCATTAATAGCTGGTGTGTATGTGTGTGTGTGTGTGTGTGTGTGTGTGTGTTGTGAAATTATATAATATATATTGCATAATATATGTTACTATATATACATATATAATATGTGTGTATATTATATATATAATATACACATATATAATATTAAACATTTAGGAATGTATATAGATATGCATTCCTAAATATATAAATACAAATCTGCTTGGTCTATGTCATGTTACTTGCATACATGTTTTCATATGGTACTAGACAGCCTATCAGTATGCACTTCTCTGGGTGAGACTATTTCTCCCACTCTCAACAATCCTTAGTTGCCTAGAGCTGCTGGTGAAAGGTCCGGGCCTTGTGGGCTTTCCCCTGTACACATTGGCGTGTCTATGGCTCCGTCCATGTTCAGCTCATACTTACTACACACGTTGGTGAGAGCCTATGGATGTAGCTCTGACATCACAAGGAGACACAATCTCACACCAAATTCCCTTTCTTCTGGCTTCTACAACCCTTCCTTAACTTTTTCTACACCAATTCCTGAGCCTCAGCTGTGGGACCTGTAGTATAGATAAACTTGCTCAGTCGTGTTGATGGCTTTTTTTAGCCACAACAGCCGGGAAGTGCAAATAGCTTAAATACTTTGAATCACGAATCGTGAAAATATTGTAGATATGCTCTATGGAAACCTCTTCATCTGTATGATTTTTTGTATGTATGTACGTATGTATAGATGCATGTACATGTATGTGTGTATATGTATGTATGTATGTATGTATGTATGTATGTATGTGTACCACATGTGTTCCTTGTGTCCACAGAGGCCAGAATAGGGCATTAGATTCCCTGAAACTTGTCAGTTCTAGTGCAGAGGCTTCTAGGCCCTGTACCTGAAGTTCATGGCATCTTCAGCCACAGAGGACTTACCTTCCATTTCTGAGGCAATGAAAGGCACTAGCGATAGCCTGTAATGTTTTGGGGGTGTCTTGGATGATGCTGACCAAGGAAAAAAATGAAATTTGCAAGTAAATAGATGGAACTAGAGAAGATCACATTGAATGAGGTAACCAGACCCAGAGATACAAACGCCATGTGTTCCGTCTTTTCTGGGGGCCCAGACTCCACATTTTCAGATATCCTCTAGTACTAACTACAGAAGCAGAGTGGGAGGTGGCTGATTAATAGAGAGGAAAACATTGAAGTACCAGTCGTCTGATTGGGAAAAATGAAGAGCTCTGGTTAGGGATTAGGGAGACAGATATGGAAAAAGACAGATGTAACCATAAGGATATCTGAAAACTCATAAGGGATGATGCTATTAACTAAAAATACCTATTAATATCACTTCAGTTGGCACAAATATATATTTTATCATTTGGGCTGACATTTCTCCCTCAAAGAGTCAAAATCCACCTAAAAACTCTGACGTGGAGCATGAGAAGTCCTCTTCTGAGGTTTTGGTCAGCATCGTCCAAGACACCCCCAAAACATTACAGGCTGTCGCTATTGCCTTTGGTTGCCTCAGAAGTGGAAGGTAAGTCCTATGTGGCTGAAGATGCCATGAACTTCAGGTACAGGACCTAGAAGCCTCTGCACTAGAACTGACCAGTTTCAGGGAATCTAATGCCCTATTCTGGCCTCTGTGGACACAAGGAACACATGTGGTACACATACATACATACATACACACACATACATACACATACATTTATACATACGTATACATACATACAAAAAATCATACACATAAGAACATCTTCTTAAAGATATATTTGTAAGTGCTTCTCAACTTTATAGACTACAATATGTTATCCTAAAGCTGTCTTCGAGCCTTCGTTTGGTGTGTTGGAAGAGCATCTGTAAACTCAGCCCAGGCTGAATGGTATAAAATGAAAGCAAAGCATTTTGAAAGAAAGCACAAAATGTTTGTTAGTCTCAATTTCATATGATTCCAGGAAAGAGGGTAAATTTTAGTTATAATTTGACTTAAATGCTCATTACCACACAAAAGTGTATGAGATTCAGTTCTCCAAAACCAGAGAAAATGAGCTACAGGAAATTACTAGCATTCAACAAACCCGCCCAATTTGTCCCAGATCCTCTAGCAAGCATCTCTGAAGCCTCCTGGTCAGGCTGTGTCTCACTGAGTATGGAAAACAATGGTTTGCTCCTGGAAAATGTTGCCTTAACGATAAAATCTAGTCTAATGTGCACCTTCTTCCTGTGGATGTAAAAACCAACTCATCCAATCAACATTAAAAGACAGAGGCCCACCAGTCAGAATGGCTAAGATTAAAAATTCAGGAGACAGCAGGTATTGGAGAGGGTGCGAAGAAAGAGGAACACTCCTCCACTGCTGGTGGGGTTGCAAATTGGTACAACCACTCTGGAAATCAGTCTGGCGGTTCCTCCGAAAACTGGGCACCTCACTTCCAGAAGATGCTGCTATACCACTCCTGGGCATATACCCAGAGGATTCCCCAACATGTAATAAGGATACATGCTCTACTATGTTCATAGCAGCCCTATTTATAATTGCCAGATGCTGGAAAGAACCCAGGTATCCCTCAACAGAAGAGTGGATGCAAAAAATGTGGTATATCTACACAATGGAGTACTATTCAGCCATTAGAAACAATGAATTCATGAAATTCTTAGGCAAATGGATGGAGCTAGAGAACATCATACTAAGTGAGGTAACCCAGACTCAAAAGGTGAATCATGGTATGCACTCACTAATAAGTGGTTATTAACCTAGAAAACTGGAATACCCAAAACATAATCCACACATCAAATGAGATACAAGAAGAAAGCAGGAGTGGTCCCTGGTTCTGGAAAGACTCAGTGAAACAGTATTTGGCAAAACCAGAACGGGGAACTGGGAAGGGGTGGGAGGGAGGACAGGGGAAGAGAAGGGGGCTTACGGGACTTTCGGGGAGTGGGGGGGGCTAGAAAAGGGGAAATCATTTGAAATGTAAATAAATCATATCGAATAAAAAAAATAACAATAAAAAAAAAATTCAGCAAAAAAAAAAAAAAAAAAAAAAAAGACAGAGGCCTCCTGGCCCACGGCAGCACATAAGAAAACCCAAAGTCTCTAACTAAAAGTGTCATTGCCTATATTTAAATTTTCAGTTTAATCTCCTTGAGTACAAAACAAAGTTGAGTTGTTGGGGATAAGTGATGCATATATGCGCTACACTACATGTTTCAGGCTAACATCTGTGCAGCTAGCAACAATGTAAATGGCAACCGTAGAAAATTGCTATATTCTGTCACAGTGGTTACATGGCCCCTGTAAAGCACTTGCCTGTGAGGGTTTTTATTGTTTGTTTTTTCTTTTTTGCACAACACTTTTTAAATGTTTTAAAATGAGGCAAAGAGGAATTGAAAGTTCATGTGGTTTTGAAGGTTTATAAACTAGTCAGGAGTTTCAGGGAAAATGTTTTCCTCAGATGAGGTTGGTTTTCCAAATATGTTTAGATAGCCTGAAGCAATGGGTTCTGCTATAACAGAACTTCTATAGGTGACATAAGCATTCATTCCATTTCACAGGGATACAAGGGTCGATCTATAAGCCGACATGTTTTTCAAAATATTTCTGCATTTTTTAAAATGAGCCATGTAACTTTCAGTCAATTTGTCAATTTTCAGTCAACTTTCAGTCAATTAGATAGCATGATTTGTGGATTCGGCAAGGTAAAGTCATTCAATATCACAATACTCAGGATACAGTTCACATACTGTGCTAGGACCACCGACTGTCAGCCACTTTACTTTTCTAAAATCACACAATCCTATGTACATGGATGGCTGTTAGTAAGTATACATGTTAGGGATCCCAAATACAGTGTTATGTGTCTTGTAGTTGGTATGTGTAGGATACCAACTTTTAAAACCTTCAGAGAGCTAGAAAATATCACAGTGGTCCAGTCTGCTGGTAATTAGGGACAACACTATTTTACGTATATTTTTATAATTACAGTGATACTAGAACTTTAATATCCTGACATTTTCATCTGTTCCCCATGGCACACCATAGAGCAGACACTTAAGTTGTCATCTTTGCTTTTGTAGGTTAATGACATAGAAAGTCGTTGATGTGGAAACTCAGAGGCATGGATTGTATTTTCTGACTCCTAAGCTTCTTCCCCTGAGCTATTCCGATTCTTCACCAAAATGGTGTGGCCCACCTATACTGCCCCAAAGTCACTGAGCTATCGAGGAAATGACAAAGGTGCTGTGTGTCATAGGGATGCCAGAACACCCTAGGCAGAGAACAGTATGAAAGAGATGGTCACCTGGTGAACATCCATCATACTTCAATGACAGTGGTGTCCACAAAATGGCTTCCTTTTATCTGACAAATACACACCCAGTTCCTTGTTCCGCCAGGCACTGGACTTGATGTCAGAGTGCAGCAGTGAATAAAATGACAAGCTCTCACCCTTGTGGGATCATCATCTATAGCTCAAAAATAATCTCCATGACATGACTGCGGACATAAACAAAGTGCAAAGGGAAGGTGTTAACTCGAGCATCAAAGGGCCTATATCAAGAGGAGCCTATCATAACTTGGGGGAGTCAAAGAAAACCCCTTAGAGAAGATAAAATTGAGCTGAATTTCATGAGGAATTATCAACAGCTTTCTTCTCTATTGTCTTTTATTTTCCTTGGATTTAGTCTTCAGTGTTACTAAAATTTTAAAATAGATTTTAAAACACTGAAAGTAAACTGTTAGGTGCCAGGGGGCTGGTTAATGATGTGAAACCAGAGGACGAATTCTCCTGACTACTACATGAAACCACATGTACATGAAGTCATGTATGAACCCCAGATCTCAGCGGTGTCTGTCAGCCAGCACTGTTTGCACTTTCCTGAGGGCTGGCTCTTGAGTTCAGCTGACTCAGGCTGGATGTCACTAGGGACCCTGCTTGTCACTGGGCTGGCTTTGTTCCTCACTGCTTCCCTATGAGATAACAAGCAGGACAACAGGACATCTGCGCTCCTGGTCTCTCGTCCTTCTTGGATCTGCAGGCCATTTGGGCATGCGTTTCACATAACAGTGTAAAAATAAAAGACAGGAATCAGAAATAGGAGGGGCCTTTTAAATCCTGGTAGACTCAAAATTTGCAGGTATAACGCCTGCCCTGGTTCCATAGGTCAGGACAAGGCAATAGCTATACAATCTACAGAGTCTAAGGGCTACAGAAGGGAAGGGGATGGAAAGGGGCAAAGTAACAGAGTTAGCGATTTGACCTCTGCAACTGCTACACATTCACTGATATACACCTGATAGGACTGTGTGTCTATGGCATGTCCTGTTGAAATAATTGGCTTCAATAAATTCACAGGAGCATGGCTTAAACATGTGCTGCATATATTAAAGACCTTTTTATTAGATATATTCTTTATTTACATTTCAAATGATTTCCCCTTTCCTGGTTCTCCCCCTCCCCCAAAGTCCCATAAGCCCTCTTCCCCTGCTCCTCAATCAACCCCTCCCGTTTCCCTGTCTTAGTATTCCCCTACACTGCTGCATGAAGCCTTTCTAGGACCAGGGGCCTCTTCTTCCTTCTTCTTGGACATCATTTGCTTCGTGAATACTTATGACTGGTAATAATGAATCCCCTTTCTAAATGATAATTTGCTAAATTTTAACCAACAATGAGACCATTTGTCATTGATGTAAGTAATACAACTTCTAAACCAGTTGCCACTGTTATTATACCTATAAAAAATACTGATTAAGCATTGATGGGAATGGGAATAATATTAGAAAATATGGGGGATTTTTTTAAGGCACACAAGTTTAAAGCAGTTGTCTGAATTTCTGTATTAATGTCCTGGACAAACGAAGTGAACCCCATGTGTGTATCCATTCCCTAAAGGACCAGGACAATGAGACAGACATGGATGGATTTCAGAAATGGAGAGGTTATCAGAGACAGGCTATGCTATACAACCAGTCAACCAGATCACTGTGGAACTCAGGAAAGAAATTGCTGTAAATTGAAAGGTGAGCCGCTGACACAGAGAGGATTTGTGTAAGCTGAGATTAAATTCGAGAGCAACCAAACAAAGGAAGCGGTGGCAGCAAATGCTCAGTAAAGCTTTGCACATCTTAACCAAAGAGATGTGTGAGAACTGCCTGCCCGAAATAGAAGGTTTCTCGGAAATAACAATAACCACAAAATAGCTAGTCAAATATGGTACATACTGTGAGCCAGGGACTCTTGTAATCTTTTACATGTACTGTGATGTCATAGAATGTACCACTTAAATGAGTATTATATAGTTGGGTGAGATTTTTAATGATATAAACTAGCCTGCTGGATCAAATAAGTAGAGTAAATTGGTTTAATAACTAGCCTTTGATTGCTCATATGTCTCTGGTAGGGTTCTAAAGACTTTGTGTAAGTATATTTATTAATTTACTTGAAGTTTAGACTTTTAATTTCCATGATTGATGACACCCAAATAGTCTTATAAATGGAGAAAAAAGTAGAAAGAAATCAACTCTATGGGCACACAATCAAACAGGAGTGAAGGTGATTATATAACAGTGACCAGTGAGTGATTATGTATCAGAGAGAGGAGAGAAGATAAGATGAGGGAAGAAGGAAGGGGGTAGTGGGGAGGAGGGAGATGAGAGAGATCACAGGCACTTGGCTGATAAGCTTCTGATGAGGAGGAGCTTCAGAGTCTTCATTCAACAAGGTAGGGAGGCAGGAGAACCCACCTCGGTTCTGGATGGCTCAGGAAGTTGACACGTTAGCGAATTAACACAAGGCTGAGAAGATCGTTGAACATGCACTAAACTCTTTTTCAAGTACTATTGCTGAGTAGCTGGGTGCCCTTGGTAGATGAGTTGGCCTTTCTAAATCCAGGAAGCTACCAAGAGTTTGCTGATATAAGACAGCGCGCGCGCGCGCGCGCGCGCGCGCGCGCACACACACACACACACACACACACAGTCCTGGGCCCACAGGAGATGAATACAATACTCTAGCTTCTAGCTAAATGCATATCACTCTAATCACTTTAAAGCTTAATTGTGTGCAACTTGGGCCTGTTTGGGGATCCCTATGGTGTTATGGTATCCAAGAAAATAGCATGAAAGAAAAACTCCATGGCAACTCCTTGTATGTGATCCAAATGCAAAGCATTTGGTGGAGGCAGGGAGAGAGGGTGAAACAAGGAAAATCAAACCCGCATCCTCATAAAAGCCACACGCTAGGCTAATTCTCTACCACTGAGTTATACCCCCAGGTCTTACAAAAAAAAAATTCTTTAATTGAAACAAATTCCAACCATGTCTCCCAAGTCGCCTAACCTTTTAAAAAAACTAAAGTACCACTCAAGAGATCTTCCCAAGAGGCAAGAGAAGTAGGTGTGTTTACACTTAAGGACTCTGAAAAGAGCCAATACTTGAAGTTACATTTTTAATAGCACTCTCTCATTCAAGAGCAGAAAAATTCACTGCAAGTCAAATTAGAGTTTTTAATCAAAGGGAAAGTACAGGCAAGAACTGTCCTTCAGTTTACGGTTAAGCAGTACCAAAAGCATATATCAAGAAAAAGGTAAAAACAGTTTAAAAGTGGGTCCCAGATTAAGTCATCGACATTGAGTATTTATTAAGTCATCAACATTGAGTATTTATTAAGTCATCAACATTTACTATTTGATCTTCTTTAAAGTATGTTTTATATTTATTAATGTGTATTGCACATGTCTGTGTGCATGCATGCAGGTGCCCAAAGAGACCAGAAGAGAGAGGATTCTCAGGAGCCAGAGACACAGGACATTGGGAGCTGTTCAACCTGAGTGCTGGAATCCAGATACCAGTCATCTCAAAGGGCAGTGAGCCAACTGCTGCTTAACTCTCCAGCCGCTCCTGTTTGATCTTTTCAGGCAGCATGGAGAAAATACCAAAACCGGAGTTAGTAACAAGGCCGCTGTGTGCCGACTAATATCTAATGCCATTGTTGCTAGATGTCATATGGATAGTGTTTCAACACTCAGTGTGGCTACTGAAGCCAGGACGTGTGTAGTGGCCCCACTTGCCAGGTGACAAACTGAATCCACAGAAGTCAAACTCAAAGTTACATGGAGATAGCAGAAGCTAAGGCCTGAAAGAGGAGCCTGCTCAAATATTTATGAAGCATCTTCTGAAAAATATTTTAGAAATAAGAATATTTGGGGCTGGAGAGATGGCTCAGCAGCTAAGAGCACTGACTGCTCTTCTAGAGGTCCTGAGGTCAATTCCCAGCAAGCACTTTGTGACTCACAACCATCTGTAATGAGATCTGGCACCCTCTTCTGGTATGTCAGATACAGCGTACTGTATTTTATTTATACACAAAATAAATGGATCTTTAAAAAGCAAATAAGAACACTTGATATAAATTGTATTGCCTGAGCCACATATTAGCTTTATGTACTCTACTTATTTGGTCTTGGTCTCATTGCCACAATTATAAAATACCAATAACCAAACGACTTCACTGATTCTTAATAAGATTCAATAACATAAAGGACATAAAATGTCTACAGATTATCTTAATAGAAGGTCATAAACTAGTAGTTCTATGGTGTTTGGTTAGACTGGAATATTTTGTTGGTTTTGTGTAGTTGTTTCGTTTTGTTTGAGATTGAGTCTTAGTATGTAGCCCTGATTACCCTTGAACTCACCAGGATCCACTTCCCTCTGTCCCCTAAGTACTAAGATTAAAGGTATGCACTACCCTACTCAACTCTGGGCAGCTTTTTAGAACTTTTTGAAAATATTTTAAAATTTTAAATCAAGATATTTCATATAAAATACAGAATTTGAGTTTATGTTTAGAATTTAGAAAGTCTGGGAGGATACAGTTTGCCTTTTCCCAGAGTCATGATTAACCAGGTAAAGAGTAGGAGGTTTTACTACCCCAATACTGCAAACAATTATTCAGTCTTTATTTCTGATTAATTGTATGTCAGGGTACAGTCCTGGCCCTTGTCGGTGAGTAAGGCAGACATTCATCATTCAAGGTTGGAATCAAACATCAGATTTTATTATAATTTACCCATCTCATCCTTGATGCTTAGCACAGATTGATACACACTTTTCGTGTATTCAAGTAGAATAAAATTAGCATAAAAATAAATATAGAAATTTAGTGGATGAGTGTCAAAGTTCTTTTAAAAAAACTTGCAAGAATAATTCCTGAAAATTGCATCCTAACTTTATATCTGTTGAAGATTTATCTATTTAAAAGAATGAGATGCTGGCAGACCTTGCTTCTGAGTCTGTGAACTAAATGCTACTCTTGAGAGAGAGCAATTTCTCACACTCAAAGAACCAATCAGCGTGCCAGCATGCCTTCAGCTCTGCAGCGCCATCTCCTGGTTACAAACAGCTAAGAGCCAAGGGTGAAACTTGCTGAAGGGAAATGTAGAAAGAAAGGAAATTGCTCCTCTGTGGGCTGTAAGACTGTTTTTCTGTTGTATAAATGTGATACTTGAACAATAACTCTCTGAAAGAATAAAGTGAACCTCTACGGTGTGAAATATTAACAAATATGTAAAGTGTTTATTGACTGGTGCTAAATATACTATTTAATTTTGTCCCTTTGCACTGAAGGAGTAAAAGACCCCACTAAAAGACCCTATTATATGAATGACTAACGAGGAAGCCACTTCTGCTCATACATCTTGGATATGTTAGGGGCTTAACAAAGAATCCCCACTTTGAGTTATTAAGAGATATTAGTTATCACAGCAATACTGTGACTAGTTCTAACTGGTATAAATACGTAAGATTGGGCTTTTTATTGCTTCCCATTCTGAGTGAGATGCACGAATTCTCCCTTGGTCTCTCCTTGGAGGGTGAGAACTGGATGGGAGGGGGTGAGGAGAGGAATAGGGATGGGGATCAGGTGTGAGGAAAGGATAAATGGGAGAGGGCTGAAAGTGAGACCATCAATCAAGAGGACATCTCGGGAAGTAGCAGAGACCTGCAACAGGAGGGTCTATAGGGGTGACCCTAGCTGAGACTCCTACCATTGGGGGATATGGACACCGGAGTGGCCACCTCATGTAGCCAGGTGGGACTTCTGGTGGAGGGAGGGGGGCATCAACCCACCCACAAAACCTTCAACCCAAAATTTGTCCTGCCTGCAAGATGCACAGGGATGCCGGGCGGTGGTGGCACAGGCCTTTAATCCCAGTACTTGGGAGGCAGAGGCAGGCGGATTTCTGAGTTCAGGCCAGCCTGGTCTACAGAATGAGTTTCAGGACAGCCAGGGCTACACAGAGAAACCCTGTCTCGAAAAAAGGAAAAAAAAATATGCACAGGGAAAAAGATGGAGCAGAGATTGAGGGGACATCCAACCAATGACTGGTCCAACTTGCGATTCTTCCCATGTAAGAGAGACAATCCCTGGCACCATTAGTGATGCTCTGCTATGATTGCAGACAGGACCCTAGCATAACTGTCTCCTGAGAAGCTTCATCCATCAGTAGATGGAAACAGATGCAGAGACCCACAGCCAAACAGGCTGTGCTCAAGGAGACTTGTGATAGAGTGGGGAATAGAAGGGAGTGAGCTGGGGGACTTCGGGACACCACGAGACCACCTACACAATCAACTAGCCTGGGCCCATGGGGGCTCACAGAGATTGACCTATACAGTCAACAAACCTGGGTCCATAGGGGCTCACAGTGATTGAACCACCAACCAAAGAGTATGCATGGACTGGACCCAGGTCCCCTCACATTTGTAGCAGATATGTGTCCCCTATCAATTGGAGCAGAGCCTGTCTCTGACTCTGTTGCCCACCACTAGATCCCATTCCCCTAACTGGACTGCCTGGTTGGGCCTCAGTGGAAGAGGATTCCTTTAGACTTACGGCAACTGAATGTTCTCAGGTGGGTGATACCCAAGGGGGGCTTCCCCTTCTCCTCAGAGAAGGGAGTGATGGGGGAGGTATTTGTAAGAGTGGGACTGGGAAGAGAGGGGCACACAATTGGGATGTAAAGTAAATAAATAAAGATAAGGCTTGGGTTTTGAGCTGGCTCTTAGAGATTAAGGAATTAAGCAGAAATTGTGTTTTCTTTAATTATTTCTTATTTGTTGACATTGGACAGTCTCTAGGATGGAAAGGATGCCATGATAGAAGGAAGTATCCATCCTGACACATTCATAAATAAGTATGGTTGGCTATGTTACATTGAAGAAGACCAGCAACCTATGGAAAGATGGCAGTGTTAGCAAACCTGAGGAGAGACTATAATGCCTGCGTGCGACTACCACATAATGAATCTAGCAACTCTACTCCTGGGTTATTCCCTCAAACAGCTGAGATCAGACCAGGATCTCAAAGGCATGACGGCATGCCAGTGGCCACAGCTGCCATCATCACAAGTGTCTGAGATGTAGGAGCAACCTTTATGTCTGACAAACGACTGGTGGGCTAAAACAACGGGGCACAGGCACAGCGTGAAATCCTCTTCCTCGAAAATTAAGAAAATTCTTCAGCGTGCAACAACGTGAAGTGTTTGAAGTGCTATGCTAAGCAACATAAACCCACTCAGGGTGACAAACACCACACAATGACATTTACACGAGGAATCGAAAAATACTCCAACTCCCAGAATTGGAAGGTAGAATGGCTGTGACCAGTGTCTCAGGAGGGATGGGAGGGAGGATTGCTAATCTTGCAAAACAGCTAATTTTTTCCATCTTGAAAAATCATTCATTAAGTGATCAGACCGTTTACTATTAGTTTGATGTTCCTTTTCCTTGACATAAATTTCAACATATTTCAGCATATTTCTTGCCTCTCTCTACTCTATATATGATTTTTTTCTTCTCAGAACGATGGTAGATTATTATAAATGTATTTTTAACATTCGGTACTGAAAGTTCCCACACAATATTCTTTCTCAAAATATTCTGGAACATTCTTGTCCATTCATTCTGCAAGTCAATTTTAGAAAGGGTTACATGACTTCAAAAGAAAAGTTAGCCTAGATTAGTATTATAATTATATTAAGCATATAAATTATTCTGCCAAAAAAATATATTCATTAAATAGTTGGTCTCCTGGGCATCCTTACTGGTATTATATTCTAACTCATGTTATTCAAATTCAGGACTATTTTTATCAATCTACAAATTTACATTGAACCTCCCCAGAGAATTTTTTACAGTTCTGTCCACAACCTGAAGGTACTTGTCCGTTGTCATGTACTTCCCATTCAGAGAATCATAGCAAGAGATAATCATAATAACCACACAGTCCTATGTTTCATTATTTACATGGGCTCAGCATTCTCTCCTAAGCACCAAAACGCAGAGGTTTCATGTTCTTTGAACTTGATATGTAGAGAACAAATAAGTTAAAATTAAATCTAAAGTCATGGACACTTCTTAATTTGGAGGCCTTTAAAAGTGATTGGTGGTCTCCTTCTAGTTCGTTCTGTTCACTGTGAAGCTGATGTTCTCTGGAGAAATGGGAATATGCAGGTCTGGAATGTATAGCTTAAGCACCAAGCCATCCTTAGCTATCGGGAGTCCTTGCAAAAACAACCATTGGCTTTTAACCTCTGAATGTTGTGTAACTTTCTGCTTCTTTCTGCTTAGGTTTTTCGTTTGTTTTATTGCTTATTTGCTTGCTTGTTTCTGCAACAAAATTTTGAATGGGAGTTGTTTTATGTTTCTGGTGTTTTCGTTAGTTAGTTGATTGGTTAGTTTTGGGGGGTGGTTTCCTGCGGGGGGGGGGGGGGGAGAGGGGGTCTTTCCCAGACCACTTTTAAACTCCTCCTGCTTCAACCTCTCAAATGTTAGGATTACATGTGTGCACAAACACAATTAATTTTCTCACACAACTAATTTTCTCACAATACTGGGTGAACCCCTCAGAATGTATAAATCTTAGAAAAACCTTCAGCCTTCACCACCTCTTAAGAACGATATAATACTTGATGCCTGTAGGGATCATCTGTCACTTTTCTCTAGCCGACCTACCCAATGTCCCCACCAATGTGTTTGTCAAGAATGTTGATTTAAGGCTTTCTTCGCTCTTTTGCCTGTAAGAGTTCACGTCATCTCTTCTACAGTAGAACATGTCATTATGTTCCCAAGCCGTGGTAACTCATATTTGACTTAAAATAAACTATGTTCTTATTTCCTTTAAAGCAGAATTGTTATTCTACATTAGCTATGTGAAGCTGGGAATGTTTTTGGTCTTGGCTTTCTCGTCATTGCTGCTGTGTTTGTGTCTCACGAGCCTACGTAGTATAGAGATCACCACAAGACATTCCCATCAAGCAATCTGGACCCCACGTGCTTTATCCCAAGTCAGGAAAGTCTAAAATGTTAGTGATCCAGCATGGGATGGACAGCAGACACAATGTTCCTAATAAATAATTGCTGGCACTTCCATAAAAAAGGGTTTCCTAAGAATTAGGTCTATAAACATCCAAGAACAAATTAGCCACTGCTTCCCAGACACTTCAAATACACTTCTTTATGGGAATTGGACACTGAGTGTGTAAAGACTTCAAGTTTTAGATCACTATTATCAAGGCAGGATTCTTACAGATTATTCTGTTTAATATGCACATAAAGATATTTCTGTGACTGAATTTGACCACGTCAGGTCAAAGTTAAACAGGTCCAAAAGGTGATTTCTCAAGTACTGATGCCCTAAAAAAAATGATTCAGAATTCTTTTTAATCTTTCTGGTTATCACTTAGGCTTCCAGAAATATTTCCAAGAAAATAAGGATAGAAGCCATCCTCTCCATCTTAGAAAGTTGCCTATTTTTTTCCACAGGAAAAAAACAGCTTTAATTCTGAGCCATAAATTCTTTACCTATAGAAAGCACAGATGTGATTACACATCAGCTGGACTCGTTCATAGATTTTCTCTCCGGGCTTTGTCTTTAGCCAGACACAGGTAGTTATGAAATCATAAGGCTAAAATAATTAGAATAAAGCTTTTATCATTATCAACTGGTTCAGAAATTATTGTATTGGCATCTTGGAAGTTGTGATCTTATTGATACATAAATCTGATTCATTAACCATAATTATAAGTTTTAAGAGTTTTAATTTTACCAGGAAATCGGGTGCTGTGATGACTGACCGTGGGGTGTGTGGGGTGTTCTGTGGTAGCAAGGGGAACTTGAGAGCTCCGGCCCCACTGCCAGAGAGTTGGCGAGTTGAGAGAAGCAGGACCACAGAGAGTTGGCGGGTTCATTTTTAATACTTCCTGCAACAAAATGTCATTTTGGAATTATTTTATTTTTAAAAAATATTAAAAGCAGTAATTTTGTACACTATAATTCTTTATATTTTTCTAATGAATTTTTCAAAATTTAATGTTTACTTTAAGTGTGTGTGTGTGTGTGTGTGTGTGTGTGTGTGTGCAGTGCCCGAGAAGGTCAGAGGAGATCATTAAATCCCTTGGAGCTGGAGTTACAGGTACTTTTGAGATACCTGCTTAGGTGCTGGGAACTAAAGTCAGGCCTCTTGAAGAGCAGGCAGAATGCTCATTCACTGAGCCACTCTCCAGACTAATACCTCTCCCTAAGGTCCCCTTAGTCATATAGTCTCATATGGTTCAAAAGTCCAAAGATGCTTGAGACTCAGAGAAATCTCTTCACTATGAGCCCCTGTAAAATCAAGAAGCAAGTTTCATACTTCCAATACACAATAGTACAAAGAAAGCAATCCTAGTCCAAAACAGAGGGATTTGGACATTGCTAGGAATTACTGCACCACAGCAGGATCATACCTATCAGGCTGAGCACCAAACCCTGAAGCTCCATGATCAATATGCCAAGGCCTGTGGCAACATCACCTAGGCCCCCAGGGAACTTGTATTAAAAAGAAATTCAAACGAAGAAAGCTCTGCTTCTCCGGCTCTGCTACCTGTCACATATGTGGGCTCCCTCATGGGTCAGCTGCACTTAGTATCTACAGCTGCCTCAGCAGATATACCTCAGTCCTGATTCTACAACATCCGGAGGGCTCCAACTTAGACTTCACCTTCAAAAGGTCCCACAGAGCTCACCCAGGAGAATCATGCAAGGAATGCAACCTTCCCGCCTCAGCGTCTATTTAACACCATGTGCGAGTCTCTATCGTGCCCATAACTCTTTCATATGTTGTATGTTTGGAAATCAGCCTCATTTGAAAGATGTCAACTTCTGCTGCAAGCTCACCTTGTAGGCTGTCCCCCCCAACCACAATCCTAACAGCCTCACAACACCTGCCTATCTGACTCTGGGAAAGCATGTCCTTACGTGCTCTTGCTCGAGCACAGGACACTGGGGATTCTCAAAGGGGTTCTTCTACTTACACCCTAGAGCCCTCGCAGGAGATTTCTCTCTGTCAAAAAAGCCTTTCTCTTGTCCTAATGAAGAGTGACAAGAGTCTCGTTAATTGTGCTGATTTATTTAACAGCACAATTTGTCTATATCGCGAGATGTAGCCATTTTATACACAGCTTTTTTTTTAGATTTATTTTTATTTATTATATCTAAGTACATTGTAGCTGTCTTCAGACATACCAGAAGAGGGCGTCAGATCTCACTACAGATGGTTGTGAGCCACCATGTGGTTGCTGGGATTTGAACTCAGGACCTTCAGAAGAGCAGTCAGTGCTCTTACCGGCTGAACCATCTCTCCAGCCCCTACACACAGCTTTAAACTCGTTCATACTCTATTCTTAGCCAAACTGCACATACTTACCTTCGCCCACTCCTCTGGTTATTCTTTGTCATGAAACACATTGGCCCATTCCTGTTCAATTCAGCTTCAGTCAAATGGCCAGGACCTAGACAGAAAGTGTGCAGGTTCTTGCCATAAGATATGAATGGTGTCTATCCTTATTTCTAAAGAGCCCTGGCTCCCCTCTGAAACCTCAGAATGCAGTCTATACTCTCCACATTTTTTTTCCAGGGCTTCCCTTGCCATCAGTCTTAAAATCTTTTCATGTCTCCTATAAAACAATTCTGGAGGCATGCACGGCCTCCAGAATTCCTTCACACTAAAGTCCTCATTCATCAGCAACAATTTCTTGTATTAGCTGCTTCTCTCATTGGTGAGATGAAACCTGAAAGAAACAAGGTTGGGTGGGGGGATGGGCTCGTTCTGGCTTGCAATTTAAGAGAAGAAAGTCCATTGTGGTGGAGAAGCAGTGGTGGGAGATATTTACTCTTGCCACTGATGTGTATGACTAAGAAACTGAATTCCTAATCTTATTTTAATTGATGCAAATGACCATATGTAGTTATCAGCTATTATATCAGAAACTAGGGGTCAAAGTAAATATTATATATACTCTATATGCATGTATGTATATGTATATATATTACAGTTATGTGTATATTGTGCATATAATATATGTGCATGTACATGTACACATTGTATATGATATTTAATGCCATTCATCACATGAAATAATTTTTAGGTTGAGCAAGCACCTGCAGACATGGCAAACATGAACTGAGTCCTAGAGTCATACCGACTGGCAACTCAAGCAGTAGTTCTAAGAAGACTTGTGTGTGACGGGTGCACCAATCAAGTTCAGGTGTCAGCACTGACAAAAGGAGATGCAGGAGAGAACTATCCTTCACATCATTCAGGTTCAGGAAGGCTTTTGCATTTCATTTGTTCAGGGACAATGGTCTATTGCTTTAGAAAATGAAACTGAATGTACAAAGAATGAAATATGATATATAAAGAAGGCTGCGTTTCCCTCATGGTGAACAGAGGGAAGAAAAAATAGAGAATTCTTTAATTTCTGCTATTCTGACCCCTAGACAAATGACAGGGCCTCTGTGGCTGAGCTCTTTAAACAGCTAGAAAAGAATTTGTTGAAAACTTGAAGAAACCTAGCAGGCTTCTGAAAGAAAGCTCTCTACTGGAACAAGGCAACTTTCTATTAAAAACGGCACTTGGGACAGAGGCGCCCTCTTCACTCAGCGACTTGTCATTTTATGCCCATCATGTCTGATAATGTATTTGAAGGAGACATCCTTATCAGCTAAGAACATTGATGGCCGGGACACAGATCGGTGGTAAGGCTCCTCATTAGTGTGAGATCCTGGGTTCAATCCTGAACACCATACATTCTGTTTCCACTGACGGAGATGAAACACTGTTCATTTTTTTATTTTTAACTAGTCTAGGCCTCCAGTTTCTATTAAGTGTCTGCTGCATTCTAGCAAGCATCTTCTCCTAGGATTTGTTTTGTGCTTAATTATGCATATGTGTCTGGGGAGATGTGCATGTACGGACAGGTGCTCACTGAGTCCAACCGTGCCACGTCCCCCAAGAGGTGACGCTAGGGACAGCTGTGAATCTTCTGATGGAGCTGTGGGGAACCAACCTCAGGTCCCCTGCAAACAGTCTGTACTCTTCACTGCTTAGCAAAGTGAGCTCTCCAGCCCTCCGGCATCTTTTATCAACTTGGCTCAGGCATCACTCGGCCGCTTTGCAGTAGTGATTGGTTCAGCTTAGTCTGCAGCTTCTTCTGACCGCTGACGTGCTTTTCTTCGTAGCCCTTGCTTCCGTCTGCTAGATGGTGCCTGTAGCTCGAAGAGCAGTTATGAAATATTACGTTTATATAAAATCGAGAACAATAGAGACTTTAATATTTGATGATGTGAGCAAATTTCACCAAGATTAGATCGAAAAGATTTACACAAAGAACCGGTGGGATAAGACGAAAGCCCTCAGTAACAACTTGAAGGGGGAAAGGGAGCTAACGTACAAACGTTCTGCACGTGCTACCAAGGATACTTTATAAATTGTTAACTGTCAAAAAAAAAAAAAAAAAGGTATGCCTGGAAGCCAGAGGTGAACTGCTGCTTTTCAAGGTCACCCAACTCTAATAATGCCGTTCTCGTTCACGTGGAGGCTGCTTCCATGTGACCCAGTTAGAGAGGAGAGTCCGGTCTAGGGGTGAATAGACTCTTCACCAAGGAGAAAAAAAGGAAGAGCCTTGAGAACTCAGGAAGGGGATGGCAGAACCTTAGAAAAGGGTCAGGAGGATGGGAGGGGAGAGGAGGGGAGGAGGAAGAGGAGGAGGGGACAGAGAACGAGGTGAAGGAGTGGGGGGGGTGCAGAGCAGGAAGAAAGTAAGGAGAAAGAGGGGATGTGGGGCAGAGAGGGTGGGGGATGGGGAGGAGGAGAACACCAGCTGTAGGAAGCCAAATCCACGGAAGCCCAAGGCCCATAGCTCTCCAGCACCTGAGGTTGGTGGGGACAGCACAAGCCCGACTGTAATGACAACCCTGCTGTCTCTGGCAGTCTCTCCTCTGACATGCCTACAGCCCTCACAAGCCTCAGGTCTAGCTGCAGCTTCTGGTAAGACAGATTCCTCCAGCAGAGAGGTCAGTGATGGGTAGGACCTTCATTCCCTGACTCTGCAGAGGGCAGTGCCCAGCCTCTGACTGCAGAGATTATGTATACTGTTTACAATACAGAGCTGCCGTAGGGTCTAAGAACCGGGAAGAGTCACAAATCAGGAGCTTCAATGTGCACCAGCAGGAGGGTGAAATACAAACTTGAGGGGGGTAGGAGGGGGGTGGGAGGAGTTGTGCAGAGCAGGAGACAGGGCCCCTAACAAGATGAAAAGTACAGGCATGGAAGTCACAGCAAAGGACAGCTCTATGCATGGTGGCCTTTGTGGACTGAGACCACACAAGCTGACGGGTGCTTTGGAGTCTTGATGGCTGAGCCTGTGCTCGGTGGGTAACCAGTCTCTGGAGCCACCTCCCCGCTTCTCACTGCTATGGACACAATATCTTAAATGACATCAAGCACTACAATTTATTTCTGGCTTGTCAGAAGCAACCTATGCAAGTACACTCAACCACCCAGTATAAGTTAGTGCTATAACGAAAGCATGAAGACATGCTCAAAGAGGTCGTGCAGCAGTTTGCAAGGCTGGAGAACTGAAGTGTGAGGCAGATTCTCAGAATTTTGGGCAGAGAGCTAAGCATATGAAGTCTGGAATGTATTTAAGAGAAGCTCGTGTGCAGAAAGTGAAAGATGATGTGTAAACACGAAAGGTGAAAGAACACCTAACTGATGCTGAGTGACGGGGTAAGAGTCGAGCATGCGCCTGTCTGAGAGGCTGCCTTAGGCACACACTGTGTGCAGCCACTGGAAGATGGAAACACAGCCCTAGAGAGGAAATGGGCAAGGAATGAACACTGGTAATTAATATCTGTCAGTCAAGTAGCAGATGTTTGAGTTTTATCCTGCCAGCTTCATCAAATGTTGAGTGATTCCTTCTATCTGGCCACCTGTCCCTCAAGATTTGTCATGCATCTCAATGTACCCAGGAAATACAAGGACTTATAACGCGATGGTCTTTCAGTTCTGAATAATAATACGGAGACTTGTTATGAATTCCTCGGCCTCATAGCTAGGCTCATTGCCAACTAGCTCTCGTAACCTACTAACCCATTTATTCTAGTCTAAGCTCTGCCACGTGGCTGGTTACCTCTTCTCAGTTCCAGCACCTGCTTCTTCCTTGCCCTCCGCACTGTTTCACAGTCAAAGCACTGTGTTTCCTTGTTTGTGGCTTCTCCTAAAGGACAAGAAGAGACTTGAGTAGCTATGACTGCAGTGCACACAGTCAAGGCTGTGCTACCATCACTCATGAGCAGGGATCATAAACCGAACTCAGTGCAACTCAGGCTGACACCAAGGGAGAGAACTCCTTGTTCACAACCCACACACTTATGTTCTGCCTTCAAATGGACACCCAAGCGTCATCTTATGAGGAAAACCACAGCAGAACTGCTTAGACACCAAATCAAAACTGCCTAATACCAAACTGCCTTAAAATTCTGGGCATGCTATTTTAGATGCTTCCCCTAACGTTTCAACATAAAAAGAACATGTGTGTATTTAAATCATTGTCACCAACAGCGAGGTGCTGTCTTGATCAAAGAAGAAATTTATATTCCTTTCTTGCAACTCTTAAACAATTTTTTCTTTGGCTTCAGACATTTTGCCATGCTGTTTCCTGGCAGGGGTGTGCTATCTCCCTCCCTCCCTCCCTCCCTCCCTCCCTCCCTCCCTCCCTCCCTCCCTCCCTCCCTCCCTCCTTCCCTCCTGCCCTCCCTTAGTCTTTCTATGCAACAGTCAGAGGAGCCCTCTAACCTGAAGTCTACACAAATGTTATTGGGTGTGACTCTAAAGAACCCTGACTAAAATATTAGGCATCCACTCTGGCCAAGCACTAGATAGGTATAGTCCTGCCTTTATTGTGATTAAACTTTAACAAAACAGAAAAAGAGAATCACAAAGAGATAAGTATGAAAGCTGTGATGTTACTTCGCAAACAGATAATATCTTTGTGCTGAGAACAAGGAGGAAAGAACTTAGGAACGATGGCTCTGAATGGTCCCGGAGAAGGCTAAAAACACATAGACAATACAAACCACCCATCCAAAGGGAGGAGAATCTTCCTGATAGCAAACATGGGGTCTTCAAAGGATACAAAGTAGGAAAGGCTCAGGCTGCAAAAACTGAAACACAGCTGGATTTCTTCTTTAGAAGTATCTGGTGACTCATTACTCTACAGACTGATCTTTTAATCCTCAGCAATCAGATAGTTCAAATAAAGCCATAATGACATCCTACCACAAGATGACTGGCTAATATCCTAGTGTTTTGTCTGCTTGTTTGTTTCTGAAAATGGGGAATAAATAAAATCTCTTACTCTTATTGTCAAATAAATTGATACAACTGCTTCAAAAAGAGTTTGATAGTGCTTAGTCAAACTGTGTGCATGTGCGTGTGCGTGCGTGCGTGTGCGTGTGTGTGTGTGTGTGTGTGTGTGTGTGTGTGTAACAATTGTCCCTAACCATGTATAGAAGTATCGCCACTACCCCAAAATATGATTATTCAAATACCATTTACAGGGGAACTGATAAATTATAGCATATTCTAAAATGTAATACTATATAACAAAGAAATCCATCATTGTAGTGATGAATGAGTGAATGGAAGACTCCCAAGACCATATTCATATCAAGAAATAGAATACAAAATATAAACCAAGTGATTTAATTTATGCAAGACTCAAAAGGTAACAATATGGCTTATACTTAGGTTTTTAAAAGTATAAAGAATTGCTAGAAAGTGTCTGGGGAAGGTTGGAGAAGGAAACTGCATTTGCCCATATAATCTTCACTTTCCCCTAGATTTGAAATCCTCATGGCTCCCTAAATTCATGCTATTCTACCCAGTAAGTCCTCATTACCTTCCCACCTCCCTCCCCCACATAGCAGCCAGCTCTCCTCCCTTCTCCTCATCCTGGGCGATAGCTTTGTCTCTACAGCCTTGCAAAATCTCAAGCTATAGAGTTCCTTCTTCAGCCACTAACTCTGCAGATGTACCCTGTCACTAGCTCAACACTTGACCTTCCTATAAAACAATGTAACAAGGGACAGTCCCCGTATCCCAGGAAACCCATCACTCCTACCCTGGAAACACATCACTCCTACCCTGGAATCACATCACTCCTACCCTGGAATCACATCACTCCTACCCTGGAATCACATCACTCCTACCCTGGAAACACATGACTCCTACTGTTTGTAAGATGCTGAACTTCAGGCCACCCTCCTCATCTTCAACATCATCTTCTTCCTCTCCGATAGACAATCCTCAGCTGCAGGCAGACCTACATTGGCTATCTGCTAATGTTTTAGACAACATTATGGCCTTCATTTTTGTTCGTTTTTAGATGCTTTGTAAAGTTTGTCTTTTCTCAGAAATGTCCCGGGCATTTCTATCTGTTGTCTGTAATGTTGCTCATCAAATGTTATCACATGGCTAAAAATTTAGACCAATAATAAATCTAGGTTATTCTCTCCATTATTTATTTTTGTCCAATCTAAAACAGAATTTATTGGTATATGATGTGTTAGAAGTGTATGTTTGCATTCCTGTTTTTGGTTCTAGCAAACCTTTTGGTGACATTTGCTATGTGGTTCTGTACGCCAGTATAATAAAACATTTAATCTCATGCATGCAGACATGGCACTGTACAATCTTATTTTTTCCTCTATTCATCTACTGACTACACATACTTAACAAGTGTCTAGCTTTGTGGTATATGTAACATCTAATAAGGCATTTATTTCAGCACATTGTTTGTCATCTGGAATTTTCCTGACAGTTTGTAGGCATTTTCTCTTACAAATACCTTTTAGCACCTCTTCTTGTAAGTCTTAATCCCATAGAATTTTTTGTAATTTCATTAAATATTTTCCTTTAAAAGGGCTTGACACTTATGGTGCTAAATGTTCCAGGAACACAGATTTATAACAGCTCGACATTAAGGTACACTTTGTATCCTTACGTGGTGTTTGATAACATGCAGGAGGAAGCCTAGAGAGGCATCGTCTGTTTTCTCTGCTTAGGTGAGAGGCTGACTTAGATTACTGACATTTAGTTCAGATGTAGGGGCAGTAGAGTTCCAGAAGAGTCACAATAAACTGTGGGAAAGGCATATACTGAGAGGAAACTTCCTGAGAAAAGAACAGTCAAAGTGACACCTGTCCCGTTTGTCCCCTTTACACTTCCTGCAGGGGACTCTTTCTTTGCAAGCTCAGCTTTGCCATTGGATCTCGGGGTTCTTTTGATCTTTTTCTAGTTCTATAGAGAAAACCTAACATTTTATTCATCATGAATACAACATGATGTTGCCTTTTAAACAGTATGCTTTGTCTTAATGAACATCCATTAAACCTATACCATAGCTAGTAGTATTCTGATTCAATTGAATATCAAGTTTTCATTTAAAAGTATATACACCCACATGTAGTCACACACACAGCCACACACTCTCATACACACACACTCATATACACACTCTCACACATACACACACACACATACACTCGTACAGATACACTCATATACATAGACTCAGACATAAACACTCACACACATTCACACATTCATACATATTCAAGCACACTCATATACACTCACACTCTCACACACACACTCTCTCTCTCTCACACACACACTCATGCACACTCTTCTACACACATACACACACATACACACTCACACAGATAAACTCATACACAGACTCATGCACACACATACTCATATATACACCCACATACTCATGCACACATATATACCTTCACACAGATACACACTCACACAGATACACACACTCATACATACTCATGCACACACTCACTCTCACACATGCACATACTTATACACACACACATACACAGATACACTCATACACACACACACACAGGTGGAGGTAGAAATAGGATATCAAGCAAAGAGGCAAAGAGGATGCATGCTTCCCTCTGGTGATTAGTCTCAATACATTTTAAACATTTTGCTCTCTGGCACTATTTTTCAGACACTTGAGAGAGCAAAGTTCCAAGTTCTGTACATCTGAGTCAGAGTTTCAATGCTAGCAGTTTTCAGATGTCAGCAATTGCAATATAAGAATTATGAACTGCTGAAGACAATTCTAGAAGTTCTTTAAGGGTTTAGACCATTAATTTGTCATAATCACACAGGTTTCCCATAGTGTATTGCTCTAGAACAGTGGTTCTCAGCCTGAGAATTGCGACCCCTCTTTCAGCCATATATCAGATATTTATATTATGATTCATAACAGTAGCAAAGTTAAAAGGTATAAAGTAGCAAAGGATATAGTTTCATGGTTGGTGGTCACCACAATATGGGGATCTGTAGTAAAGGGCTTCCAAACTGCATTAGGAAGTTGAGAATCTAAGCTCTAGAAAAATGGCAAAGCCAAATGACAAACAGGTGTTCTAGGATCCAAAGCCTCTAAATGTTTCTGGGCTACTGTAGGCCTCTGCTACTAACTGGCTTCCCTACAGCCTCAGTGAGCTATGGCTGCTGCAACAAAGGACCATATATTTATAGGTCAAAACCACGAGATTTATTCTCTTGAGTATCTTGCAGCTCCTAAGCTCAAAGCCAACATTACTGAGTTGAAATCAAAGGCTGCAGTTTCTTGTAGTTCTCAGGGCTTCTTGCCAGCTTCCCTTCCCACCTTCAGCTTCCAAAAGCTTCCATGCCCCTTGATTAGCATCACTCCAAGCTCGGGGTTTGCACTTGTACGAAGGTATATGCCAGTCCGCCTAGGACCTCAGTGGATCTCCCTGAATGAGCACCCCTCCTCCAGACTCCTCACTGAAACAGATCTCTGAAGATCTTTGTCTCCCACGCAACCTTAGTTATAATGTCCGGGAAGTTGGATATGATATTTGGACACCATTGTTTAACCCAGACTCACCTGGTTGTGTTGCAGCCCCGGGAGGGAGGGAGGGAGGGAAGGAGGGAAGGAGGGAGGGAGGGAAGGAGGGAGGGAGGGAGGGAGGATAACAGTAAAGATCAAGACAGGACCTTTTCTAAAGACCTCACCCTTTTAGACCTGAAGAGAACTCTACCAAAACAATAAGGAGAGAACTCACACAGGTCAGAGGTAGGCTATTTACACACTAATGCAAGAAAGTCCAAACATTTATTTTAGCATACAGGAGATAATCAGAAAACATTTGTTAAAATTATCATGATACAATAAAAGTAAAATATTAGTAGCAAATTTTGATACCTGTTGGTTTTTTTTTTTAAGGAGTAAACAATTCTAACAGTTTAGATTAAAAAGTAATAAAGAAGGTTGGGGATTTAAAGACCTATAAAAATATAAGCATTATTAAAGTATTTTTAATAATTATAATAGAACACTATTAAAGACCATACAGTTTGTTTCTCTCATTTTAAGTTTTTTTTAATGTAATTGGATGCTCTACTGTATGTACACCACACGCCAGAAGAGGGCATCAGATCCCAGGACAGATGGTTGTGAGCCACCATAAAGGTGCTAGGAATTGAACTCAAGAGCTTTGGAAGAACAGACAGTGCTCTTAACCGCCGAGCCATCTCTCCAGCACACACACACACACACACACACACACACACACACACACACACCTTTGAAGCTTTACTTATTTTTGTTTCTCTCATTTTAAAGAAAAGGAATTCATTCTGATTGTTTCCCATACTTTAGACTCAACAAATACCGAATTCTTTTCATGTCTAAGTTAAAATGGTATCCTCAAGCAAATAATTAATAAAATAACTTGCAATTTACATGCAAACCTAATAAAATGATTCAAAACAGGCTGAGATTATAAGAGTGCCTACTCATCATCAGAGTGCTGGAATCTATATCGGATTATATTCAGAAAGTACTAAAGCCAGCAAGTGGCACTGAATAGTAACTGTTGGAAGAGAAATGCTCTGACTCCTCACCAAAGCCACTTAGACACAAAGAAAGTTCTCCTGTTCTGGAAGGGCACAGAGGTAGACTCTCGTTAGCCTCTGGCTAAAGAGCTCTGCCACTTTCTCAGGGACTGAGAGGGAGTGGCCATGATTTATGAGAGTGAACTGAGCCAGATGATCAGATGAGTCCTTTCCAGTGGGAATATCCCTGAATAGATGCCCCAGCAGAAGATGAATCACAAGCAAGAGAAGCTGCATTGCTGTTTTGAGGAAGTAAAATTGAGGATCTTATGGAAGCAGCTACAGAAGAGAAGAAAGGAGGGCTCATGTGGACTTAGGGACACTTAGAATAAAAGTAAAGGGCAGCCTCTGACAATGGTAGAGGTGAGGGGATAACGGTGTGTGCCTTGTGAATGAAGGACAGATTCATGCCTCCGTGAGGTGATTTGTCCTGGCCTCCCAGGATGTACGGCTGCACAGTTATCAATTCAGGGAGTATTGCTCAATGCAAAGGCAACAGTTCTGCCCTAGATTCTGATGAAGCAAACCAGTGTGCCTTTCAGAGATGTGAAAAGGATGTAATGTTCCCACACCGATGAAAACCAGATGAGGATACTGATGTGCTACCATGGCCGAATAAAACAAAGACGCAGATGACTGCAGGCAGATGTGTGCTTTGCAAACCTAGCTTTGGCAGACTACAAACTTTTAACACTGTCTTATAAAGAATGTATCTATTGTGGATGTCAACAAGCTCTTGCTGACAGGAGCCTGATATAGCTGTCTCCTGAGAGGTTCTGCCAGTACCTGACAAATACAGAGGCAGATGCTCTCAGGCAACCATTAGACTGAGCACAAAGTCCCCAATGAAAGAGCTAGAGAAAGGACCCAAGGAGCTGAAGGAGTTCGCAGCCCCATAGAAGGAACAACAATATGAACCAACCATTACCCCCAGAGCTACCAGGGACTAAACCACCAACCAAAGAATACACATGGAGGGACCCATGGGTCCAGCTGCATATGTAGCACAGGAGAGGCCCTTGGTCCTGAGAAAGCTAGATGCCCCAGTATAGGGGGATGCCAGGACAGGGAAGTGGGAGTGGGTGGGTTGGTGAGCAGAGGGAGGAGGGATTAGATAGGGGGTTTTCAGAGGGGGAAACCAGGAAAGAGGATAACACTTGAAATGTAAAGAAAATACCCAATTCAAAAAACAAAAAACAAAAAACAAACAAAAAAAAAAAAAAAAACCATGTATGTGGGACACTGGGATCCTAGTTTTGAGAAATGCTGTACTAGGCCACAGCAGCAAAGAACTGATCTTGAGGGATTTTTACTACATCCGTATGTGACAGTAACCAAAGCCAAAATGTGAACACAGCACTTAAAATAGGTTGTGTGGGAATACTATGAGTGCCAGGGGTATTTGGAATGGTGGGATTTAAATCCTGACTTACCATGGGAATAGGAATCAACCACTCGCCAGCTCGTTAATGTACAACTTTTGTGAAAACATTTCACAGATATTAATACTTCTATTTAGGTCCTGCTCACTCCAGACCAAAACAAACACGGAAAACTATGGACACATACAAGTTTGGATGCCACCAAAAACTAGGATTTGAAATGGGGCAGGCTTTTGAAGCAATTTTTCCAAGGGACACCTAACGCAAAATGTCGGAACATGAAAGGCAGTCTATGTTCTGGTTGAGCTCGGTTTGAACCCCAGGGAACCTGTGGACTTAATTCAGGAGGGACAGAAGGCTGTTTGCCCATACTCCCAGACACTAGGCTGACACCATAACCTCAACTCCATAACCCTGTGACCATCAGTCAAGTAGGGCAAATCCTGCCCTAGGCCCCTGGTATTCTGGCTGGACTCCACCCCAACAGTTACCTGGCAACAGCTAGGTACGCCCCGCCCCCACAGTTACCTGGCAACAGCCAGGTATGCCCAGCCCCACAGTTACCTAGCAACAGCCAGGCAGCCTGGCCCACTATAAAAGGAGCTGCTTGGCCCCTCCTTTCTTACTCTCTCTTCTGTCTCTTGTCCCCTGTTCCCCCTCTCTCCCCATTCCTGGCCTCGGCTGGCTTCTACTTCCCTACCTCCCTTCTCTTGCTCTATTCTTTTATAATAAGGCTTTAAAATCATGGGCTGTCTCTCCTTCCATCTAAACCCGCCCGCCATACTGGAACAATGGAACACAACCCCACAGCAAAACGCTCCTGAAATCCAAGGCAACTTCCTTATTTGTGAGTAAGTGGTGCTCATCTCTCACTCTGGAATTGCCGCTCCATTTTAGCTTGGATTATTCCAATTGACAATTCCAATAAGACAATTCCAGTGTCTTTTAAAAAAGCAAACCAACGTGAAATGACACATTAAAATTGGATATCTAGCCTCTCGCCACTGACATTACAATGAGGAAGCTTCCACATCAGCGTGTCTGTTTATACTGCCTTTGTTCCGGACTCCTCCACGCAGCCATCTCTCTGCTTCACAGCAGAATGCTAACATTCCAGCTCTTACAGTCTTTCCAGCCCTGCTTCCGCCAAGTTCCCAGAGCCTTGGATGCAGAGCTGTGGTGTAGATACATCCCCTGGGACTGCGTTCCCCATGATCCCTAGTGTCGTTCTCAGTGTCCTCCTTACTGGGCATTCCGATTTCCTACAAGAGGGAACTCTCCCTGGGCCGCAGTGTAGCTCCCCGTGCTGAGCTTTCCTGGGATCCATTTTTAGTTTCCTTCGCCTCATCTTCCTGTCTCTGTTCTTACTCTCTCCAATGGCTAAAGCATTTAAATAGTAATCCTTTAATAAGAGGAAGATAGAGAGGAACTAAATCTTTGGAGTTTTTACCTATCAAATCCTTATATCTTCCTCTTCATAGTTGATTAGTAGCTTCTTGGGTAACATCCATGCCAGGAAAATCATTTTCTGCTGTCCTCTGATTTCCAGTACCGATATGGAGACATCTAGAGCCACTTATTCATTTGTGTACATTACTGTTTCTTTTCTCGGAAAGCTTGTAGGCCCTACCTTAACTCTCCTCAAGTTCCCATGGCATGATTTGGCATGACTCAAAAATCTCAATGTGGGTGCCTTGGCCTTTTTGAAATTTTCTTGTTATTTTTTTAACCCCATACATTCTCTCTGTTCTTGTAACTGCTACTGGTCAGCTACTGCCCCCCCCCAATCCCAAACTAACCTTCAGCGTTTCCTATTGATTCTTACTTACAGTCCAACTCACTCGACACTTTGTCTGTCCTTTAGCCCATCTAGCCCATCTTCTGTGTTGTCTTACATTTTGTTAGTCATGCTTCATTCATAAAGAGTCACTTATTCTTCAGTCGTTTCTTTTGAGGGATATATTTATAGCCCTTTCTTCACATTTTCGTTTTTATTTTCAAAAGAGTCTTGCCCAGGCTGGCCCAACCTCAGCCTTTGCTGTTCTGACTTAGAACTATACATTTCCATGCCTGGTATTGTTCATAGTGTTTATATTTCTTTGGAGGTCTATGGTTATAAAGGTTTCACAATAAATTTAATGACTTTACTTCTTTTTAAGTTCTTGTTTTTTTTAATTTTCTGTACCCCACCCTCTAATCTGGAACCACCAAAATTATCTAATGATAGCTTGTTAGATGGTCATATTTAATTGTGAGACGTGAACCATATTTTGAAATCTCTTTATTTGTGGCATTTGGCCTTAGTCAATACAGCAGCTTGATAGGAGTCTGAATGAACTCAACAAGTCATTCTCATATTTTTTAAAGATTTATTTACTTTTTATTTATATGAGTACACTGTAGCTAGCTGTCTTCAGACGCACACTAGAAGAGTGCATCGGATCCCATTACAGATGGTTGTGAGCCACCACGTGGGTGCTGGGAATTGAACTCAGGACCTCTAAAAGAACACTCAGTGCTCTTAACTGCTGCGCCATCTCTCCACCGTCATTCTCATTATAATACCACAAACATTAGGAAATATTTTCTTAATAAAATAGCATTCCAAGGTCACATCTAGGATATAATAATACCGGGTAGATTAGAGTGTGGCTTTTATCAAAAAAGGCAAAAGCTAACAAGTGTTGGAGAAGAAATGGACAAAGGAGACCCATGCATACTATCGGAAGCAATATTAACTAGCACATACTGGGAAACAGTATGGAAGCCCCTCAAAATTTAAGTACAATTATAGCAACCACACTACTGTTTGTGGGGGCAACAGACATGAAACTGCCCAATCAGTGAGCTATCTGTACTCTCGAGTTTATTGTAGCATTGTTCAGAAGAGTCAAGAGGTGGATGCCAATATCCATCAACCAGTGACTGAATAACAAAAAGATGGTGCAAATAGGCAGTCTACAAACTTTGTGCCAATTAATGATATTCCACTGTACATCAGTGCAAAAGTAGTCTACATACATTGAAATTTTCCTTCAAACCTTGAGTTTTGTCCTTTCCCGGATATGCAGTATACTATTCTCATGTCCTGGGAAAGAGCATCATACAGTTTCCAGTCAGCCACATGACTCATGACTGTAAGGTCACCAACAAGTACTCTACTTTGTGCTGCTAAACAGGTTTAAATGGACTTTTTAACTTATGATATTTTCAATAAACAATGACCTGTAGCCCCACTGTAATTTAAGGAACATCTGTATGTGCAATGGCTACAAATGTGCCTTGTTCTTTGTTTGATGATGTCACTTGGAGAAATGCATTGAAGAGGCTTCTTAACATTGAAGACTTTTACTATTGTTATTGATTGATGTTGACATTTCAATAAAGAGTTAGAAAACAGGCAATTTGGAGTCAAGAAGATGGCTCAATAAAGATGTTTGCTGTACAATCCTGATAATCTGAGTTTGAGTTCTAGGTTCTACTAAATAGTTACATCCAGTGATGTACACTTATAATCCCAGCACTCCTATTATGACATGGGAAGACAGGAGAATGAGCTGGAATTTTATGGACCAGCTGACCTAGAGCAGGATATGCATCAGAAACAATTAAGTCCCTCTGTCCACAAGATAGACGGCAACAACCAACCCCTACCCACTATCTTCTCACCTACACACACACACACACACACACACACACACCACAAATAAGTAACTTTTAAAAACAGACCAAAAGAGAATGAGGCCTTTGCCTTTTCCCTATATAGTAATATTAATAACAACCTTACCAGTGAGTATTTATAACCAGTAAATATACAATGACTGCACAAATCATAATTTCCCACCAGTCCTAAACATCTTACTTTACTTTATAGAAGACTTAATACCTTAATATTCTAGCAATACGCCAACCCTCAACTCTGATTCAGTCTTGATTTCTACCTTGATTCAAACTTATTACCCCTGAAATAACAATAAAACACATTGTTTCATTCATAAGGTAAATTCTTTATGCTTACATACATTCTAGTACATATCTATGAATATGTAATAAAAACGATCAGTGTGTGTTTGTGTGCTTTTATATGTGTATGTGTACATTTAGATATCCAACTCTTTGATCAATGAGACAAGGAGACTATTCCACACTATTCCTCTGGGTATACCCTTAAACTCAGAGCTCTGTACTATATACAGCTATAAATATTTAATTTATATTACTATAACTAGTTATCTGAAATTGAGTGGCTTGATTTTTAACTAAACGAACAGATGTTGTCATCGGTGAAATGCAGACATTTTGCTCAAGCCCTGTTACATTCTACCCACAACTTGACTTTAGGAAAGTGACAAGAAATTTTTTCCAGCAAGTAGAAAAACATAGAAAAATGTGTAGACTGTAACAAATAATCCTGAGAAATAAACCTGTGTAGACTGTAACAAATAATCAAGAGAAAAACAACTAAACCAAAAAACAACTCGAACACCACACCAATTGACACGGGAGCTTACTAATTTAAGAAGCAGACACAGAAGCTCTGAATTAAAGTGCAAAATATTTATTCAGTCATAGGCTGTTCCCTTAATTACCATTCAGCAAGGAATCATTCTCCATTTGATAAGCTGTCAAACAGCTGTTTAGATCCTACCGTAATTTGGCCAAATATAAGGTGGTGATTGCAACCTTAGAATTCTTAACTATATTTAAATATGTGTTAGTTCAGGTATCTCATTTTTAAAACACTTATACCCTAACCACTTGATCTTTATTTAAGTCTTAGTAAATCAAATAAGAAGGGGAGAAATGTATCAAGTCATGGGCTCGGTTAACATTTTGGAAAACTCATAATTCTCCAGACATTTAGTGGCAAACACAAGATCAATAAGATTTTTGCTCTGAATAAAACAGCAAAGCTGAGAAACATTTACAATGGAAGAGAAAATGCATGTGCCCTGTTAAAAATCAGCACAGCCTTTCCTCGGTGTCTCTGCCACCGGGGTGTCTGCATGTACAAGCTTTTTCTATCATCTATTTCTGCAATCTCAAAACCCAACATAACCCTCCCGCATTTATTTATTATTACGTATTTATCCATATGAGGAGCGTGGAGTTAAGTCAGGGTCACAGTCTATAGACTGTGGGTATGCCTGGAATTTGCCATGTAAACCAGGCTGGTCTTGAACTTACAACAATCCAAATGCTAGGATTGTAAATATGAGACAGCATACCTGGATCTCAGTTATTCAAATGATAGTTAATAAAGGAAAAGGGGGTCTTCTCTGGAAGCCACATCACAGTTGAATGTTGGCAGAGGAGCTTATCATATTAGAGGGAAACACTTATACTCAGGGGTTCTAAGTCTCAATCAGCTCAAAACTGGATACCTCAGGGCATAGCCACAAACCGACTTCATCGAGTTCCTGCACACAATGAAGGTGATGATGATCTTACAGTGTAAGCTAATACTTACCCGGTGGCTGTCACATGTCAAGCACCTTACAAAATCCACATTGTAGCAAAGAAACAATCCTTCTGGTCTTAATATTTCCATATTTAATATTAAATATTCCCCGTGCTGGGAACTCATGCTTTTTAATGTCAGTGGTTTCATCTAGTTAACTGTTTGGTTCAGATCTGCTAGACTGTAGAATCCAGGGCAAACTGGTGCGCAGGACTTCTAAAGCAATGCTTCTCATGCCCAATAAGAAAACCTGGGATAAAATCCCAAACCATTTAAAGCTACTTTCTTGGCACGCTTCAAACTGCCAATAGAGGCTTAGAATAATACACTAATGGGATTCTTGATGCTGTGTCCCAGAGCTCTGTGCTTGATGATGACGTATTAGAGTTGTCCGAATCTGAGGTATCAAATAAGAGTACGTTAGCCCAGTGGTTCTCAACCTGTGGGTCACAGCCCCTTTAAAATCAACTACCCTTTCAGAGCGGTCACGTATCAGATATCCTGGATATCAGATATTAATAAGATGATTCATAACAGAAGAAAAATTACAGTTTGAAGTGGCAACAGGAGTAATTTTATAGTTGGGAGTCACCACATCATGCATTAAAGGGTTGCGGTATTAGGAAGGTTAGGAGCTGTAAGTACTCCGACTCTTCTGTCTGTATTCAGGAGTCTATGGATCCCAGTGAAGACTCTCACTAATCTTAGGCTCTTTATGATTTGAAAATGTGTTTTCCTTCTAATACAAAACGCTATGTACATTATGCAAATCTGAAAGGCCCAATGCTGAAGCACTAGAGGAAATATAATCCCAAATCCCCCTACGTTGTATTTAAACCCAAAACAATGTAATTTAAAAACAAGACCGTTAAAACAAATGAGTGACCAAATAAACCTCAGAAACTACCTATCTTTACTTCCCAAGGCACAGAACAAGAATGCTGCTACATTCGGTTTTTCTCGTTGGCACAGGAACTGTTGGGAAAACATAGCTTAAAACAAAATGTGTCTCCAACCTCGAGCTCTTCTCCACAAAGACCCTGAGGAAACAGGCCAGTCTTACTGAGTGAGCACTAAACCAGGATATGATGCGTCACTGGTGATCTTCTAAAAGACTGCGATGGCAGGAGGTGAGCTCATCTTGTCCAATGGCCAAGCAGCTACAACCAACACATACATGTTTCCCAGATACACAGCACTTGGTCCTCAACAGTCAAAGGTAGCATCCCTCTCCCCCATCATGCACGCCACCTCCTTTAGCTGTAGTCAGAGTGTCCGTCCTGTGGAGTAATAGACTTCATGCTTCAGCTGTGATGAGACTTACAGCTATGAAAGGAGATAGCTTTGCAATTTGGAAGGTCGTACTCCCGCCAAAGCTAGGCCCTCACCTTTCAAAGAAACTGAAGCAAGCTACAATTCCCTTAATGCCTCAACGAGATGGACCCTGCATCCTGAGAAAGATACTAATGGGTCGTAAAACTGACAGACATCTATACAGTATTCCAAGGTTAAAAATAAAAGTAGTATTCCTCTCCCAGGTCAAATTCAGGTGTGGAGAGAATTTCACAGTCCTGTCATTTTTTAATAATTGTTTGGTTTTTTTACCCAACCTATACTGCAATTCAAGGTATAATAGAACACAAACATCCAGTCCTTTTCAGTAGCAGACTGTCTGATATGAAAATATACTTGTAACCCACGGTGGAAAGCATGCCCAGCAATCGTAATGTTCAATAAATACATGGAAGTCAAAAGTTTTATTCCATATACCAGTTTGTCTCCTACCTCAAGCTTGTGCTAACAGACTCAACTACTATAAAATTAATATAGGAAATTACTATAGAAAATTCTACTATTACAACTACTTTGGAAATCAGTCTGGCGGTTCCTCAGAAAACTGGGCATGACACTTCTGGAGGACCCTGCTATACCTCTCCTGGGCATATACCCAAAGGATTCCCCGGCATGCAATAAAGACACATGCTCCATTATGTTCATAGCAGCCTTATTTATAATAGCCAGAAGCTGGAAAGAACCCAGATGCCCCTCAAAGGAGGAATGGATACAGAAAATGTGGTATATTTACACAATGGAATACTACTCAGCAATTAGAAACAATGAATTCACAAAATTTTTAGGCAAATGGTTTGATCTGGAAAATATCATCCTAAGTGAGGTAACCCAATCACAAAAGAATACACATGGAATATAATCTCTGATAAGTGGATATTAATTAGCCCAGAAGCCCTGAATACCCAAGGCACAAATCGCATAACAAATGACTTCCATGAAGAAGTATGGAGAGGGTCCTGATCCTGGAAAGGATTGATCTAGCAATGGAGGGGAATATAAGGACAGAGAAAAAGGAGGGAGGTGATTGGAGAATGGATGGAGAGAAGAAGGTTTATGGGACATATGGGGAGGGGGGATCTGGGAAAGGGGAAATCATTTGGAATGTAAACAAAGAATATAGAAAATAAAAATATTAAAATGAAAAAAAATTCTATTTTAGAATTATCACTTGCTGTAGACAAAAATGGGGGGAGGAGAACCAGTGAAATTCATTAGCTGTGGAGACCACTCAGACCTGAAGCAGACTGTAGCTTTCTATGTCCCTTTTGGTGTCTAGGGCAGAACTAAGCATCAGGAGAGATACATCGATTTAGTTTAGCTTGACTTGAAAGGACACCATTTCTGCAGGTCAGCTTTCATTAAGGAGGATGGAGCAGTTAAATGTCTTATTTGTGGCTAGGACACAGTATCTGTCACAGGAAATGTCAGTAGCTAGTTATTATCATTATTACTGCTTCAGCTATACAACCCATGAAAATTTATAAGGCTAACCTCACTGTAAAAGTTGCAAATCAGTTTGGAAATGATATTTAAAAGTAATTCTTAAATTAGAAGACAGCATAATTAAAACTTAGCAGCCTGCACATCTGAAAACAATTTAAAAATTGAAACTATTTTCATAATCCAATCCCCTTCCTGAATTCAAGATGTACTCAGAGCCAAGGCACTCTAACTGGGATTGTCTATTAGATTTTATTTAAGACACAAGTCATCAAAAGCAACTAATAGAAGAAATAATTCTTGTATGAACACCAAGAACCACTATATCAATGGCTGGCCCTTCCCACTGAGACACAGGCAGTTCCTCAAGTGGGCTTTGGAATGACGAATTTCCAAAGTGGGAAAGGCAGGAGCAACTGCACATGACATCCCCACACATTGGTTTTGCTTCCCATAAGATCTCCACTCCTGTTTGTTGACATCTCCTCTAGGCTTTGCCCCCACCTAGCAACAGTCAGGCGTGGGGCCGCTTACGGTTGTCGTCGTCTTCTTCTTCTTCTTCTTCTTCTTCTTCTTCTTCTTCTTCTTCTTCTTCTTCTTCTTCTTCTTCTTCTTCTTCCTCCTCCTCCTCCTCCTCCTCCTCCTCCTCCTCCTCCTCCTCCTCTTCTTCCTCTTCCTCCTCTTCCTCCTCTTCCTCCTCCTCCTCTTCCTCCTCCCTCCTCTTCCTCCTCCCTCCTCTTCCTCCTCCCTCCTCTTCCTCCTCTTCCTCCTCTTCCTCCTCTTCCTCCTCTTCCTCCTCCTCCTCTTCCCCTTCCCCCTTCCCTTCACTCTCTACCTTTCTCTGTCTCTACTCCCTCAACTCTCTTCCCCATACCTAAAATAAACTCTGGTACCTAAGAGGGAAGGGACGCCTCAGCATGGGCCTGTAGAGGCACCCCCTCCCCCACACCCTACAGTGCCTCCACCAAACATATCCCTGGCTTCTTTTCCTTTTCATAAAACACAACACTGTTCTGGAAGAAAAAGAAAGAAAGGCACAGGAAGAAGGGAGGGAGGGGAAGGAGAGAGAGGCGAATGGTGAACACTGAGTGAATCCTAACAAGTTGAAATAAAAGAAAATAACAGTTCAACAGTCCCTGTGAAGTTTCAGGACTGTTTACTTAATAAAACAAGGTGAAAAGTTAAGTCTCTAGGCAGAAACAAAAATGACAAAGAAAGCCCCAAAAGTTTACACTCTGACTATTGCTAATAAAGAGTGTGTCTATTATGAAGTGTTCTTTCTCCGGTGCAGTTCCCTGGCACCAATATCACTACAAATGGGGTCACTGGGTTGTTTCCAAGAAGAGTTTATTCTTTTGAAAAAGTTTCATAGGAGATCTTGCTTAGAAATTCTGTCAAGAGAGAAGAAACAAGACCTGTGCAAGACAGAAGTCATCTGAAGACAAGAACCACTGTAGCTATCAACAACTTCAGTGGTCCATTAGCAGAGGAGAGAGGATGCCCTGAAAAATCGCTTAAAAACATAAAAATTACACCCTCAATAACAGTGGCTCTCAACCTTCCTACTGCTGGGACCCTGTAATACAGTTCCTCATGCTGTGGTGACCCCAACTATAAAATTATTTTCATTGCTACTTCATAAAGGTAATCTTGTCACTACTATGAATTGTAATATAAATATCTGATATGCAGGAAGTATTTTCATTGTGACAAATTGACCCAAAAGGATAGCAACCCACAGGTTGAGGATCACTGCTCTACAACTGAAAAAAAAGTGAAATAAAGTCCAAGTCCAAAAACACACTACTACTGAGAATAAGTTCCAAGACCACAAACAAATGCCCGTTTCTCAGCACCAGGAAAGCAGAATTATAACGAAACAATGAGGTTTATGACAGCAATTCTACTGAACCACTGTCATATTTGTAAGGTATCATGCTCACTTATTTTATACCCTTCTCATTTTCAATAGCATAAGAATGATTCACCCTGATATTTTAAAAGAAATGTCAAGTTATATAGGGTAAGGGTTGTGCTTTATATAAGAAAGAAAGAAAGAAAGAAAGAAAGAAAGAAAGAAAGAAAGAAAGAAAGAAAGAAAGAAAGAAAGAAAGAAAGAAAGAAAGAGCGAGCCAGGATATACTTGGTGAAAGCACTGTAAGGTGGGAGGGGTGCCTCTGTGGGTCCATGCTGAGGCATCCCTTCCCCCTGAGCTACCAAATATATGACAGATATAGTATAGAATAGAGTTTAGTTAGGGTATGGGGAGGGGAGTTGAGGAGGAAGTATAGATAAAGAAAGGCAGAGAGAGAGAGACAGAGAGACAGAGACAGAGACAGAGAGGCAGAGAGACAGAGAGACACAGAGAGACACAGAGAGATAGAGAGAGAGAGGAAGAGGAGTGAGAAAGGAGAGTCTGGCCAGGAAATACATGGAAAGAGAGGAGGGAGGAGGGGAGAGAAGGGACAGAGAGAATAAGAGGGTAAAAGAGTAAGAGGACCAGGAGGAGGTCAAATAGTCCCTTTTATAGTAAGCCAGGCATACCTAGTTGCTGCCAGGTAACCACGGAGCGGAGCTTAGAAGGAATGCTAGCAGTAAGTATGCTACATGCCTGATAAACAAACACCAATATCTATATAACTTAACACTAGAAAAGTTTCTGTTACGTGATATTCCTATGTAGAGAGATTGGTTGAGCAATATTCAACATGATCATGCAAAAATTGCAATCTTTGTATAATAGCTGCACATCCTTGGCCCCCAGTCTGTGGACCACAGCACTTCTACATGCTTCATTGGCCAATATACAATCACATGGTCATGTCTGATGTTAAGGACAGGTAAGAAGTTAGGCCCAATATCCACAAAAAAATAAGATAGACAGAGCCTATGTCTGGCATCAAACAACTTGTTCATGGTCATAGGATTAGTGGTTTCAAGAGTAGGACCTGATCAGCTCAAATTCAATGAAACATGACCAAGAACATGGGCTTTTTCTTTGTAGAACTTATAGACTGTAAATCCAAGAGTCTAATTACACACAGAATGTAATATTTCAATTCTATGGCACCTAATAAAGTAGAAAGGTGTGGGCTCTGAATGCTTATGAAGAGCAGTTGGGGGTGAGAGGTAACACCAGAATGAAAATCTATAGGATGCTTTAAAGGGGTGAAGGAAGCCGTGTGAGCGAGGTCATCAAGAGGAAGGAGTCCGAAGAGCATCCAGGGTTGGGAGAGCAAGCCCAAGATGGAAGTTGAAAACACTCATTCTATATGGCTATAAAAATAGCTTTGGGATGGGTAACTCATGAGGAGGTTTGCTTGGCTCACATTCCTGTGGGCAGAGTCAGATGATGCAGCATTGGCACGGTGGCAGGAGCTCATGGCCTGCATCACACCATGACACCATTGGGCAGGACATGGCTGCATGTGGAAGATGCTCCTGTGAGAACTGAGAGGCAAGCAGCAGTCAGGGCCAGCCTTGGTCTTTTGCCTTCCTTACTTGCATATATTAGCTAACATAACAGAAAGGTTTCATCAGGACATTTCATGTTTGTATATAAAGTATCATGCTCACATCCACCCGTTACACTCTCTTGATTCTCCCCACTTCTGCTCTGCAACACTCACCTCGTTGTGATGTAATGAGTTTAATCAGAGTTGCTTATGTAAGTCTAGGTGAGCGGGTTCACACAGCTTACTGATGGGCACATCCCTGAGAAGACTGCCCCTGCCCTAGCCTCACTCGTTCACACAGGCAGGTATAAAATACCCAAACACATAAAATAAGTCAATCTTCATATTTTTAGATAAGTAATAAAAAATAGATTTATTTATTTAGATAAATAAATAAAACAGCATGCCACCACCAGATGCCATCACATTGAAGACCAGGCTTCCAGGGCATAAACCTTTTATAGATAAACCACATCCAAATGATATCATAAAGGAACTAGATCTTACAACAGGTCATATGGCTTCATTCTGTCTTCATCTTCAGAGTAAATGATTTCAGGTTTCAGCAGGAAGGTGAACTGACAAAGTTTGTTCATTGAAAATACTGATCTTACGCATGTTAGAGATGGGTTAATATGGTGCCCCGTGGTTTCAGGGAGCACTTGGGAGATGACTATAGATAACAGTCCAATGAAAACTGATGGTGGCTTTGATCAGTGTTTGCTGGGGGTGGGGCAGGGAATAGAAAGAGGAAAAAAGAACTTGAGAATAATTGAAGACTAAAATATACAGGTCCCTGTGGCCAGCTGGCTAAAGATTCCATCTTGAGGACAGAGATTTGCAGATACTATCTTAATAAGCCCAGCACCATAGCAAAGTAGCTTTATTTGAAGAATTTATGGTAGCTCTTATACAAACAGAAAAAAGCATATATCATTTTTTAAATAGTTTTTAAAATGTGATTTTTTTAAGAAAAGAAAATATTAAAATACGTATGTCTTTCAAGGCCCTCTTCTATGTTTCTCTCTCTCTCTCTCTCTCTCTCTCTCTCTCTCTCTCTCTCTCTCTCTCTCTCTCTCTCTCTCTCTCTCTTTCTGTCCTTTCAAAAATGCCTGGTTACCTTCCTTGTACCAAACAGCCTTTCCTGCTTTAAAAGATTCTAATGTTTTGGTGTTCCACTATTTGGTGAAGATGTTCTGTTTTGTTTTTGAGACCAGGTCTCCCACCGTAGGATAGCCTTGTTTAACCTCAAGGTCCTGGTCCTCCTGCCTTAGCCCATGGAGTGTTGGGATTACAGATATGCACCATTGGGCCAGCTTTTAACAATTTGTAATTTAATGCAAGAAGTGCATGTGAAATCTAAACTCACTTAAAGAATCTACTGAAGAAAAGAAACAGCATCCTTTGGTTACATCTAGATGTTCCAGACAAGTAAAATGGGAAATTGTGTGACTAGAAATTGAATGGGAAGAAATTTCTCTAATTTTATTGTGATTATCAAAACCAAATTTATCCTTTCTGTCCTTCTAAATAAATACTGCAAAGCCCCAGAGGAAAAAAAATATATACATACACATACATAGACATATATATATTTGTCATATTTTGGCAGTAAATATACATTAGTCATTGGGTCATGGCTGTATGATTCACAACTGATCCTAACTGGATTGTATATTACATTCACATTGAACTGCCTGATTCATTATTTGCATGTATGTGTATAGGAGGTAAACTGTCAAAAGTTCAAGGCCAGCCTTAGCTACACAGTGAGCTTCAGACCAGTATGAACTGAGACATGCCCCCTCTTTTAAAAAAAAAAAAAAGCGAGAGAGAGAACAGTCGGGCAGTAGTGGTACATACCTTTATTCCCAGCACTTAGGAGGCAGAGGCAGGCGGATTTCTGAGTTTGAGGCCAGCCAGGTCTACAGAGTGAGTTCCAGGATAGCCAGAGCTATATAGAAAAACACTGTCTCGGGAAGAGAGAGAAAGAGAGAGAGAGAGAGAGAGAGAGAGAGAGAAATTTCAGCCGTTTCAAAAGAAAGAAATTATTCCGAGACACTGTCTCAGAATAAAGAATGTCTCAGAATAATAAAGAAAAACATAACAAGTTAACAATAAAGGTAATGCATGCTTCTTGAAGAAGACACACGAGAAAACCATTAAAAGAAGCATTATGTTGTGATCCACATAGCTTTTGGTTTTGTTCTTTAAGTGGCACTGGGTTGAATATCTGAAGAGATGAATCTTTGGATAACTTCACTGATCAATTACTTTCAAAGTCAAACAATGAACTTAAAATTCAGGAGAACAATTTTGTGTGCTGTCAAACTGCCATCCAGAAAAGTTGTACCAGACAGCTTCTCTGCATAATTCAAAGACAGCTGCCCCAAATATCCTCAGACAGTGCAACTTTACATCAGTAAGCACTGTGAACACCAAGTATAAAGAAACCACAACTTAGAATCTCCAGAATATAGAGGTGTTCTAAGAGATGAAGTTATAATTCTGAGGACCTATGTTATGAAACCAGAGAGACCTACAGTTAGATGGAGCATCTCAAGGCATTAGAAAACAAAACAAAAAAATAACAAACAAAATTCAAAACTAGCATAAGGAAAGAATAAGAATCAAGGCTGAAATTAATGAATAGGTAATAAAATAATAACACTAAGTATCAATGACATAAAATTCAATAAATTGCTTTTGAACTGAATTCAGAGGCATACTCAAAAAAATATGTATCATGATAGGCATTTGACTTTGTTCCAAATACAAGAGGGCAGTTCATTTACAAAATAGTAGACATAATACAATAAATAAATATAATTAATGTCAAAAGTTCACATAATCATAGATTCAGAAAACAATTTTGACAAATTTCAACCATTCTTTGTGATAAAGTACATTAAGAAATCTGAAATAGGGGGCTGGAGAGATGGCTTAGTGGTTAAGAGCACTGACTGCTCTTCCAGAGGTCCTGAGTTCAATTCCCAGCAACCACATGGTGGCTCACAACCATCTGTAATGGGACCTGATGCCCTCTTCTGGTATGTCTGAAGACAGCTACAGTGTACTTACATATAATAAATAAATAAATCTTTAAAAAATGAAATCTGAACTAGAAGGATCACACCTCAGATATAAAAGTGCATATATGATAACTATAGCCAGCATTATACTGAAAAGACAGAAACTGAAAGCATTTCCATCAAGATCAGGAATAGCATATCTGTTTTCTACACTCTTACTCAATATACTGCTTTAAATCTCAGTGAGAGCAATGTGGCAGGCAGTCTGAATGAGAACGGCCCCTAGTGACTTTCCAGTTAATGGAACTGTACTGGAAGGATTAGGAAGTTGGGCCTTGTTAGAGGAGGTGTGTCACTGGGGTGAGCTCTGAGGTTCCAAAAACCAGCACCAGGCCCAGTCAGTCAGTCTGTCCATCAGTCAGTCAGTCAATCTATGTCTCCTCTCTCTGTCTCTCTCTGACTCTCTGTCTCTGTCTCTCTGTCTCTCTCTCTCTTTATGCCCCTCTCCCCCTCTCTCCCTGCTGCCTGGGTATCAGGATGTAAAGCTCTTAGCAGCCTCCAGTGGTACTACACCTGACTCCTTTTCACCATAGCAATCATGGACTGACCCTCTGAATCTAGAAACAAGCCTTTAATTAAAAGATTCCTTTCATAAGAGTCGCTTTGGTCATGGTACCTCTTTGCGGCAAGAGAACAGCAACTAAGACAAGAAATAAGGCAAGATTTTTCTTTTTAATGTGTCAATAAGGCTGGCGAGATGGCTCTACAGTTAAGAACAAGTAGAACTCTTACAGGAGATCCCAGTGCAGCAATTTAAAAGAGAAAGTTTGTTGAGGCTCACTGTTTGAGAGCACAGTCCATACCAGAGTCATGGCAGCAGGACTGTAAGAACATGGGTCACCTTGTATGCCAGGTCCAGAATCAGAGACATAAGTGCTAGTGCTCTCTTAAAATAATATTTTTATTTGTTTCAGAATCCCATCCCTCGGAACAGTGTCACCCACATTCAGGGTGGGTCTTCCCTCTACAGTTAAACCTTCAATGTATGTTTCCATGGTGATTCTAAACCCTGTTGGGCTGACAATGAGTATTAGCCATCATGATATTCACATTCATCAAAGCCATGTACACAACAGGCAACTATAGGACCAGGCAATATGCCATTGGTGAAGTCCTGGAAAGAGAACATATTGAGCAAGTATGCTCAATAGAGTATTAGTAATCATCGCTAAAGAAGAGCAAAACCGTGTCATTAGCAGGGGAAAAAGTCTGGAGACTGGAACACTGAGGGAAACAAAACATGTTTCCCTTATATAAATACATCAGGAAAGTATCACACATTTCCTCATACTTTTAATATAAAGGATGAAAGACATCAAAATGAAAGGATCCAGTGATGAATCAAAGGCTTGGTACTTAAGAGCACTGGCTGCCCTTCCAGGAACTAGGTTTGATTCCCAGCACACACATGGAAGCTTGCAACTATCTGTAACTCCACTGCTAAGAGATCTGGTTCCCTCTTCTGGCCTCCGCCACTAGGCAAGCACGTGGTGCACACGCATACATGGAGACAAGTACCCATACATAAAAAATAAATAATCAAGTTTTGAAAATTAAAGTGGTATGGAATATTAGGGGACAGGTGGGGAATCAGTGGAAAAGGGAGGGAAGATGAAGGGAAGGTGATGGATGGGTGTGTGGTCAAAACATAATTGGAAAATATCACAATAAAAACCTTCATTTTACAGTTATTATAAATAAATCAATAATAAAGATTATGTGGTTAAAATAATAATGAAATTCAAAGAATAAAAATGAGCAAAAAATGTCTATGATGTATCAATAACCTTTATAATACTGCACAAGCCAGATGCATACATATGTAATCTAAAGGACTATAAGTGGATAGAATGTCTGAACATACAAATGGCAGAGAATAACACACCAACAACATGTAATAAAGGCCTTAAGTCTGCTAGTAGTGAGGAAAACATAAATCAAAGAGTGCAGTCCCACTCTTCATCCACAGTCTCAAGTAAGCTGCAGCACAGAGGAAGTGTGGTTCTGTGTCCTGCTAAAGTTTGCAGCACTTCAGCCCCGGGGAAAACAACTATGCCAGCTATTAAAATTAAAGCTGTATGTACTCTGTAACTCAGCGATTGTACTCCTGAGAATCCAACCCATTGATATAAAAGTTAGTTTATGAAAGCACGCTTGTAGGGATGTTTATTATAACATTCATCACAAGAGCTTAGGCGTGGAGATGAAATGCCTGTTGGTAACAAACAGCTGGGGCGACATCACCCAACAGGTTTTTATATAGGCGAGACAAGACACAAGGCAGTATGCCACTCGACTGAAAGCAATTCCCAGGAGACATTAGTGTTTCAAACAGCAAGAAGCTGGAAGTTGCATACCAAGGGACATGTGTGGAGACAGAGTAGAGCCGGGGGTGGAGAGATCTCCATATTGATAAACAGTGTGTATTTGAACAGCAGGGTGTTAAGTGGGTGCAAATAAGTTGTAAGTTGATTCATTTGCTTGCTTTATGGGATTGGTTGGACTCATTCATGCTATTATTAACAGTTATCCAAGCGATGGTGGGAGGAACTGATGGAAGGGGTGAAGGGGAGGAGGGAAAGAAATCCAAGCTCAAACAGGAAAGAAAGAAAAAGTATATAGATGTTTTGCAGTCTATAAACTGCCACGTTTGTATGAAACTATATATGTGGAGGTAATATTTTAATATGAATATCCTTAATGAATATCTTACTTGGAATAAAATATATTCCTAAAAGTCGAGGCAAATCCAATTGGAGAGGCTGCTCAGAGGTTAAAGTAGTTACCACACAAATATGAGGAGCAGTGCTCAGATCCACAGAGCCTACATAAAGGCAGGGGAGGTGTAGCAACCCAGGCTGTAATCCCAGCCCTCAGGAAGCAGAGGTATGGGATCTCTGGCATAAGCAGGCCAGCCGGACCTAGCTTGTCCATGAGCGCCGGGTTCCAGAGAGTAAGTGGGGAAAGCAATGGAGTAATCAAGCCACATTCCTTATCTCTATACACACACACATAATCTTGTATGTATGCCCACACACGTGAGCAATCACACACACACACATGTGAACATACACATGAGGAAGAACACATGCAGAAACCCTAATGAAAGAGAATTTTATACTGTCATCTCAAGATATTGAGTCAAGACTCACATACATATAAATTTATCACAATTTATCATGGTCCTAGTTACCACTCTGTTCATAACATAGATTTTAAAGGCTTCTCAAAATATTTTATAGGAATTTTACAAACATGTCCCATGCAAGAAAATGGGATATAAGGTTTCCCAAAGTAGGCTAAATCTCTGCAGAGATCTTTAATGAATTAATTTACAAGGCAAAAAAGAAATAGCATTAACTGTGCTAATTTTAATATGCATGATTTATAGCCCGTTCACAATGATTAAATTAAAATGGTAATTACAAATTTCGATAATAAGATTTAGGTCGAGACAAGCCCTGGGTTTAATCAAAAAATTATGTTTAGGCGTTCTGTGTCTGAGTTAATTGATATTTTTAATGGAGATGCCGCTTGCCTCATAAGATATGATAGTAATAAAGTTCTGAGCAAAACTCAAGTTATGTAATTCTTTATCTTCAAAGTTACATGTGTTTGGCTAGTGAACACAATCTGGAAAGACACCAAGAATGATGTCATCAGAGCTTTATAAAGGGCAAAGTATACTATGGGAGGTAAACATAGGTGACAGAAGCTATGAGGGGTGAAGTCAAACAGTGGGTGGAAATGCAGATCCAGAGTGTACCTCTATGAAAATAGTGAATTTAATAATAATAGTATGATGACAATAATATAGTTCACTTCCCACAATTTTCTTTCAACTCTCCCACATTTCAAATATCTTTGCATTTTAGGCTACTTGTATCTCTAGGAATGTGCTTACTTAGAAGTAGATGTTACAAAACAAAATAGACAAAAGAAAACTTCACTGCTATTCTGTCACAGGACCAGCGTTTACACCTGACTTATAAAACTCAAAACTGGAGTCAGGGTGCCACCATAGAGACTATATCCAGTAAACATGGCATCGTATCCATTACATGACAAAAATGTATTTGTATCTGATAATTTCTTGAATTTGCTCAGTGCCAACTTGAGATGGAAACAAGAAATCCTTCTAAACAAATAGGGAGGAACCGGCATCACCTGAAACCAGCTCCTGGAATGAGCTTGCTCAAGTCAAATGCAGGGCTCTCGCTGGCCGTCCCTAGAGACACTTATGCAGAATGTCTCTTGGCTGTTCTCTGGAGAGTGGACAGGAAGGATAATTCAAATGTCACTGAGCCTCCTTTCCGAGAGTCTCCAGTAGGGAGTCATTATTCCGGTGAGATTCATCTTCTACTGAAGAATAAGAAACCTGCATCCATAAAACTGACTAGGGAGATGTGCATGTGTGTGCACACATGCGACCAAGTGTATTATACTGTCTTACTACAAGGGAACCTCATCACTGATGCACTTGGTTCTTGGGCCTTTGGATTCGGGTAGAAAACATATACCAGTCTTCAGGATCTCCAACTTCCCACTTGGAAACTTGTCTTCCTGATTATTAGTGATTATTAGATTCAGGGACTTTTCAGACCCCTTAATTGCATGAGACAATAACAAATCTATTTGTCTACATGTTTGATTGATAGATGATAGATAGGTAGGTAGGTAGGTAGATAGATAGATAGATAGATAGAGATGGATGATAGAGGGAGAGATAGAGAGATAGGTCTATGTAAATGACTAATATTCTACTTAAGAAAAATTTATACACCTGTATATGAATATATAAATACATATACATATAATGTGTTTATGTATGCCTATGTATAAACCATTAGTTTTATATTTTTCTTATATTAAAAAAGTACTTTCTTGTATTGTGGCATGTGTGTGTGTGTGTGTGTGTGTGTGTGTGTGTGTATGTGTGTGTGTGTGTGTATGGGCTTATGTTCGCAGGTGTCAGCAAAGAGCAGAAACATCACATACCTCTGGAACCACTAGAGTTACAAGTGGTTGTGAGCCACCTTCTACAAGAGCAGTACACACTCATAACCACTTCACCCATCTCTCCAGTCCCTCTAATATTAAGAAGAGTTCCTTTTTCTTGTATAAAATCATCGAATATGAAGTACTTACAGTTTCTCATGTGTTCTACTATTTGTGATTAAATGCACAATAAGGTTATCCTTTTATTCTCCCATGGAAATAATTGTCATCTATTGTTGAGTCCCATTTGTTTGCATTACAGATGTTTGCTATTTGGTTATCATATATGTTTTGAGAATGGATCAAGATATGAGCAACCTATCATATTTTTTCAATTTACAATGAAGTTATAATATGAAAGTCCATGATGTTGAGATATACAATGATGTAGAAAGAGGCTAAAAAACCATTGGACTGAGCACAGGGTTCCCTAATGGAGGAGTTAGAGAAAGGACTGAAGGAGCTGAAAGGGTTTGGAACCCGATAGGAAAAACAACAATATCAACCAACCAGATGCCCCCTAGAACTCCCAGGGACTAAGCCATCAACCGAGGAGTAGACATGGCTCCAGCTGTTCATGTATCAGTGGATGGCCTTGTCAGGCATCAATGGGAAGAGAGGTCCTTGGTCCTATGAAGGCTTGATAGATGCCCCAATGTAGGGGAATGGAGGGCAGGAAAGCAGAGGTGGGTGGGTGGAGAAACACCCTCATAGAAGCAGGGGAGGAAGGATGGGATAGGGGGTTCTGGGAGGTGGGGAAACCAGGAAAGGGGATAACATTTGAAATGTAAATAAAGAAAATATCCAATAAAAATAAACATAAGGAAGGAAGGAAGGAAGGAAGGAAGGAAGGAAGGAAGGAAGGAAGAGGCTAAGACTCTCTGGGTTTAAGAAGAGCAGGACTTAAGTTCTGGGTGGCCTAATACATTAAGTTTATCTTGAGCCTGCTTTTCATTTGCAAAGTAAAATTAGTAGAGCCTGCTGTTTGGTGGAGGCATGCTTGCCTAGAATGTGCAAGGCCCTGAGTTCAATCCCCAGCAAGTCAAGAAACAGAAAACCCTGTTTAAGGCTAATATAGTGCAAAGCACCCAGCACACTGTGTCGCAGCATCTGGACGATGAGAGCTATTTGGGTGGAAAGGATGGGCAGACATGGAGCAACTCTCTGTCAGGAGCCCTGAGCTCTTGACTGTCATATACTTAACGACTCCAGGCTTCAAAACCCACAGGCTCATCGCTCCACATACGGAGATGACTGCTCTGGACTTTATGTTCCTACAGCCCGGCGCCCAGGAGATGCTATTCCAGCTTCCAGTCTCGGGGTGTCAAACATTTAGTTCTTCAGCAGTACTCACTGCTGTCTACCTGGAACGGGGCATGGCATGCTTCTGATCAGAGTATAAGTCTACCAGTCATGCACTTGCAAGCATGTACAACCTTGCATGCAACTGCATGACTTCCAGATCTGTCAATCATAAGCCTCATGACAGCTGCAACACAAGTCTTGTTTGTGGACCTGTCACAAGCTCTACATTGCACAATTATAGACCTTCTGGTGAGTTACTAGAGAAGTCTGTCTGTCTCTCTGTCTCTGTCTCTCTCTCTCTCTCTCACACACACACACACACACACACACACACACACACACACACACGCGCGCGCGCGCGCGCGCACACGCACACGCACATGCACGCACACACACACACACACACATACCAGTCAGAACATCTTCTGGTTGAGAAAGATCATCTAGAGGTCACCAAGACCTCTTTTTGGCAGGAGTGTCTCTTAGCTTCCATCCCTAGAGCACTCTTGAATGAGTCTTTTTGCCTTTCAGACCCTCAGCTTCTTGTAAATTCTGTTAGTGCATATGAAACTTACTTTGGGCTATGTCTTGCTTAGATTAAGCAGAATCACCTGTTTCTGTTGTCTATAACCATAAAGTCCACTGATAGATCCATTCAGCTTCATCCATTCATCTGAGTGTTCTCTCAGAGGAGACCCGACCAGAAAACTGTGGTAAGCACAAAGTCGTAAAGCATGGCGCTTATTTATATATATATATATAAATATCATTAATTAAGAAGTGCCAGATAGTAACAAGAACAACGTTCCAGAGAGGCTCAAAGGAGAAATACAGTTCTGAAGTAGTGCTTGCTTGTGGTAAATACAGAATCTGGGATTGAACACTAGGCTTTTAAGCCTTATCTCTGCTCCTTTGTTTTGCTTGTGCTACATCTTCCAGCGACTCCAACCTTTCTGACTTGCTATATCAAATGAGATAATGGACTTGAAAGCACGCTGGAACCTGGAACCCATAACTCAAACATTAGCTACCTGTTCCTGCTATTAACTGGGTGTGCTCAATTTCCTGACTTGAGTTGTTCTGGGCATGGGAGCGAACATTCGTTGCATGCTGGGCAAACCCTGTAGACTCTAATAAACATAAATTCGGAATCTTATAAAACGATGTGTACATATTTATTTCTCTTCTAGAAACCAGAAATCTATGACTGCTGGCCATTGGCGGTTTGCCAAAGACTGAGAAGCTAGTAATTGGTCATTGCAAGATTTTAACGGCATCTGCCTGACTTCCAAATCGACGTCATTTCCACAAAATTCTGCCTTCCTCACAGTACTTTTGGGAAGCATAATACCCCAACAATGTTATGCTTGGAACGAAAATACACTCATGCACATTGGCTTCTCTGCTTACATTTCCTAAACATGACACGATCCTTCTGACAACCATCCAGACCTGAAGTCTCTCGCACGATCCTTGCCAGGCCTCGCATGTCTCATCAGTACCATGGACTCTGTGGTAAGATTATTAGGGGCAAAGTAGTCTAGATTTCCAGATGTGGTACCTACCAGTGAGGGAACAGAGAAAGTATGTCCCCTCAGCAAAGGTGAAGTTCTACCCCAGAACACATGTTAAGGATGCTCTCTGTAGTGTCACACAAACCTCTGTGCTGCCAAGAGCACACTGCTTGATTTCCCTTCCCTCCAACTGTAGGAGATCCAGTGCACACGCTAAGTTCCCACATGGGGTTAAAAACCAAGACTCCCAACTGAGAAAAGTCACCAGGTTAACTGGAAACTATGGCAAACTATAAGGTTTTTTTTTTCTTTTTTATTCCATATATTCTTTATTTACATTTCAAATGATTTCCCTTTTCCTGGATCCCCCTCCCAAAAGTCCCATAAGTCCCCATCCCTCCCCCTGTTCCCCAATCAACCCCTTCCCGCTCCCCTGTCACTGCTTCCCTGTAGTTCCCCTACACTGCTGCACTGAGCCTTTCCAGGACCAGGGGCCTCTCCTTCCTTCTTCTTGGGCTGTACAGAGCCATATTGGGGCAGTCTTGCACTTGGTCAGAGTTTGACTTTGGTCAAGGTTAACTCCTCCCAGATAGCCAGGATCCTGCTCCACCTAGGGTGGAGTGCTTGAAGTAAAGGTTAAGTTCTTTGTTCCTCCAGGTCTAGGAATTCCTGAATTAAACAGGTGACCCACCCAGCTGCCGGAGCAGCCAAGACGAGGACCTCCAAGAGAAGCTAGACAACTTCCACCGGAACTCAGCCTGGAGTCTGGGGGGAAGGGTTTGCCCAAACTGTTAAAAGGTCTGGCGCCATTAAAGTTTCCGGCTTTGATCAGTGAATATTGTCTTAGCCGTACTTCTTTTCGCCCCTCTTCCCTATTTATTCCTCAGCTTCTGTTCCAGAAACCCACTTCGTAATAGCTGCAGGCAGCTATAGAACCCTACATTGGGCATCATTTTTTTTTTGTTGTTTCACATTTGATATGTGAATTGTCTTGGGTATTCTCAGCTTCTGGGCTAATATCTGCTTAACAGTGAATGCATACCATGAGTGTTCTTTTGTGATTGGGTCACCTCACTCAGAATGACATTCTCCAGTTCCACCCACTTGCCTAAGAATTTCATGAATTCATTGTTTTTAATAGCTGAGTAGTATTCCATAGTGTATATATACCACATTTTCTGTATTAATTCCTCCGTTGAGGGACATCTGGGTTCTTTCCAGCTTCTGGCTATTATAAATAGGGCTGCTATGAACATAGTGGAACACGTGTCCTTATTACATGCTGGGGAGTCTTCTGAGTATATGTCCAGGAATGGTATAGTGGGGCCCTCCAGTAATATCATGCCCAGTTTTCTGAGGAACCACCAGACTGATTTCCAGAGTGGTTGTACCAGCTTGCAACCCCACCAGCAGTGGAAGAGTGTTCCTCTTTCTCCACATTCTTGCCAGCACCTGTTTTCTCCTGAGTTTTTGATCTTAGCCATTCTGACTGGTGTGAGGTAAAATCTCAGGGTTGTTTTGATTTGCATTTCCCTAATGACTAATGATGTTGAACATTTCTTTAGGTGCTTCTCCACCATTCGATATTCCTCAGGTGAAAATTCTTAGTTTAGCTCTGTACCCCATTTTCTAATAGGGTTACTTGGCTCTCTGGAGTCTACCTTCTTGAGTTCTTTGTATATCTTGGATATTAGCCCTCTGTCGGACGTAGGAAAGATCTTCCCAATTTGTTGGTTGTCATTTTGTCCTTTTGACCATGTACTTTGCCTTACAGAAACTTTGTAATTTTATGAGGTCCCATTTGTCAATTTTAAAAGACATGAGAGAGTCCAGATGTCTTTGAACCCCTATAGGCATATTTCCATGGATGTGTTTTGTTATTGCTGATTTGCTTCTGAGGTTTTTAAGTACTGTTTGTGGGTGTGTGTGTGTGTGTGTGTGTGTCTGTGTCTGTGTATGTGTCTGTGTGTATGTGCACATGTGTGTCTGTGTGTGTGTGGGGGGGTTGTGCTTTAAGTTAGAGGCCTAGGCTTTTCCCGAAAGTCTCAATGGACTATAACTCTGAGCCTGCAAGGCTAACTGGTGCAAATCTTTCCTAGGAGATAGATTCACATCTCATAGCATTTTCCACCTGGATCAACCTTATATTGCTGCTAGTTAGGTACAGCCATATTTCTTAGTCACTTAGATACTTTAAATGGCTGGCAATACAGCTATTTAACAACAAGTCATAGGAACCTTGCTGTTCTCAATCTCATTTGCTTAGGGACACATCCCTTGTGTTACCCTGATTGCACAACTGAGCAGAGTGAACCAGCCACTGCTTACCTTTCTTCAGTCAGGTCAAATGACTTAAAGTATTGACTATGCCTGAACTGTACTGCCATGGAATTGAACAAAAATATTATCGACTCATAAAGGTGTGTGGTTCCTGCACAAGGTACCATAATACGTACAGGAGTAAGATGGGTAACCGTTTGACTTACAGCGTGAGAAGCAGCAGACCTTTGGGGAGTGAAATGCGTGTTCTTTGAAATCTTCCATCTAATACTTGCCAAATCCCACAATATGCAAACATATCAGCTCCCTCACTCCCTGATCTCTGCAGGAAGTTCACACTCTCATGTGTTCATTCGTAAGAACAGATGAAGACAAATATTTTTATTTCATATTAATATCTAGCTCACTTTATGTATGTTTAAGAAACTTTGAAGATCATCTTATACCAACAGAATAGCTACAGCAATAAAAATGATCTGTGAAACCCACCTCCTTAGATTGATCTAATGTGAACATTTTATCCTGTATTGCTTCTTCTCTGTGTATATGTCTCTGTGTATCTGTGTACGTGTGTCTCTGTGTATGTGTGTTCCATGTCAATATTTAGTTGTCGGTGTTGTTGTTAACAGTTTTTAAAATTCTTTCCTGTTTTATTTCTCACTATTAGAACGTTTAAAGGCATGATATGAGCCAAGGGGTATGCAGGCCTCCTTTCTAAAGTGAGTAATTTGGGGGCAGGGAGAGTCTGAGATTGTATACCTATCACCATGTTCGAATTCTGGAATGTACCCCCTTTTTATACATCAGCAAACAGAGTAACAGCTTTCCTTGTGGTGTTCTCATACATACTGAGGTCGGTGTGGCTCCTGCTCCACTCCCTCAATGCTGGCCCCTCCCTTGCCCCTCCCACACCTTCACTTGTACCCTTCTGTCCTCAAAAGTTCCCCATCCACCTTCATACAATGTCTTCTTTTGCTCATTCCTCTCAAAGTCTTTTGTCCCTCTCATGACTCCTATATAACTCTCTAGCTTCTGACCACACCAACTCCCACATACACGAGTAGAAATCAGAAGCTAGGATCTGCACTCAAGAGAGAACACAGGATCTGTCTTATTTTAATAACATAGTCTGTAATATTCATTCTTACCATTTAATTTCAAAGATGTAAGTGATGGATGGATTTCAAATGCTTTTATCTTGTTGCAGGATATTTCCTACCCTTTCACATTGAGGCAGTGAAAGGCTAGTGATTGGAGGGGAGAGAGGAGGAGGAGCTAAGGGAAGAGGCAGAGCAAGAATGAGGGAAAGGGCTAGGTGGACCAGAGGAGCTCAGCAGAGAGGGAGACTCAGATATCCAGATGGCTTCAGAAGTGCTTCTCGTGATTTGGAGAGGTTAGAAAAAATGGGATAAGACCTTTATCATTGTAAATTGGCACTATGTAATTGGGAGTTTTATAAACATAAAGATATTTGGTTAACTATTCAAGTTTAAGAGTCACGCTTTACCGGATACTTGAAAGAAGTGGTGCAGAGGACTGGCGGGGCGGTACTCTTTCTTAATTATTACCCACTACATTATCTTATCTATAAACTTTAACGTACAGGCAAAGAGCACATCAGCAATAACAATCAACTGTGTGTTGTGTCCTTGCCAACCTCCTGATCTGGATCTCTTCCTAACCTCCATACAATCCCAGTTACATGAGGTTTCATCATCTCTCAGTACCACACCCTCTGTGAAGTAGCATTGGTCCTTGAATAAAATGTCAATGAAAAGTATTTTATTGATTTAATCTTCCAGCTTTAGTTATCTGTATACACATTTACTAGCTTTATAATCAGCTTTTCCACCTACAACTTTACTAAATAAATCTTTAGCCACTAAGAGTTTATGAGAATCAGGAATATTGCTACAAGGTGTCAACTGCAGCTGCCACCCCCTAAAGGCTACTGAGGAGAAGAACTGCTTCTAAACTCCCTCCCATGGTTGCTGGTGGGATTCAGTCCCGCAAGAGCTGTTGGCTGAAGGCTCTGCTCAATTCCTTGCCACCTGGGCCTCTGTAAGACAGCTCACAACACAGTATCTTATTTCCACCAAATCAAGCAAGTGAGAGAGCCAAAGTTGGTAAGACAGATGGACATCAGATCTTTCTATGTTTTAGTCCCTGACTGTTAGACTGTCACTGTTCTGGGAGCAATCGCCTGTCCATCACACACTCAAGGGAAGAGGATACTTGGACTTGAGTATCACAAGATGGGAAAACCACCACATAAACTGTCTTTTATATTCATCAAGGAAAAGGTTCACACAGTATGATCCTGTATTCTATATTCAAAGTCACACTAAAACTGCCTAATATACTGGAAAAAATGATGAAATTTTTGTATTTAATCTGAACTCAATTATATAGTAGACTCTGAGTCTCTTTATTTCTTGCCAGCTATTCCTGTACAGGATTCATGAATTTTGAGAAGCTAAAATGTATTACCGAAGACAGCCAGAATACAATGTGAGCATCTTCTTGAAGTAAAAAGTTAATAACTGAGTTTCAGAAATAAAATGGGTCAGTTTAATTATAGTATACAGTCTAGGATTTAAGCATCACATACAAACTATGATTTAAGCATGGCATACAGATAGGATTTTTCCATTGCTTTTCTAATATTGCTTTTATTATTCCTTCTGATCAATTTTAACTCCCAACTTTTTTGTTTTGTTTTGGATTTGGGTTTTTGAGACAGGGTTTCTCTGTATGGCCCTGGATGTCCTGGAACTCACTCTGTAGACCAGGCTGGCCTCGAACTCAGAAATCTGCCTGCCTCTGCCTCCCAGAGTGCTGGGATTACAGGCATGCGCCACCACTGCCCGGCAACTCCAAACTTTAATAAAAGATATGGGAATTATTTAGTAGAATGATCTAGGAGGAACAAGATATTCTTAGTAGTAAAATTTTACATTTAATTGTAGATACTTTCTTGCCACTCAAGGAAAAATGGGAGATGATACAGGAAAAAAAATAGAAACTCACTCGTTAGGACTCCATTTTTCTTGGAGCCTTTTTTCTTCAACTAGCCACTGCTGTCACATATCCTCTGGAATACCCCCTTCAGTGTCAGCCAATGATGTTATGTATCCTGTAGAACACCCTATCAGCATCAGCCATTGATGTATCCTCTAGAATACCCCCATCAGTGTCAGCGGTGGATATCATGTATCCTGTGAACACTGCATCAGTGTCAGCCATTGATGTATCCTCTGGAACACAGCCATCAGTGTCAGCCATAGATATCATGTATCCTGTGAACACCCCATCAGTGTCAGCTATAGATATCATGTATTCTCTAGAACACTGCCATCAGTGTGGGCCATGGATATCATGTATCCTGTGAACACTCCATCAGTGTTAACCATGGCTATCATGTATCCTCTGGAACACCCCCATCATTATTGGCATTGGTGTTTCTCATCTTCTGGAATACCTCCACCAGTGTCTTTTAAGAAGCAGGATATTCCTGGAAAACATCAATGGTTCTATTATTTGATATTCATGGTAGTATTTATTGCACTATGGACCTGTGAATAGCCTTCATGCTTCACCAAGGTAGATGACACAAGAAGCTTTAACATCTACTTCCTGTGATTGGAAATGAGGAAGGTATGGTCAACAGGACACCAATCTGTAGAAACATTGCATATTAGAATACACAAACAACATTGTAACTAAGGATGCCACCACCAAATACAACAAAAGCTTGGTTCTTCTTCACACAGGTATCTGTCACCTCACACAAAGGAAGAACACCAAGTCCTTCCACCCTGAGTCACCATTAGCCCCCACATGAACCTTTCCTACATGAAACCTCTGGAACAATCAAAGAAACAGAGACTCTGACTTTCTCTGACTTCAGAACAGGCTCAGGGAAGCTCTAGGGCAGTCTGTTGATGCAAACCTGTCATCACAGATTATCTGTGAGACGGGAGTAAGTGGTAATATTCAATATTAATATTCAAATATTAAATTTTGATATTCAAATATAAAAAATCAAATATAAAATGAATATTCAAATATCAAAAGTAGATACTATCTACCTCTGTCAACTCTCATCTAAAAACTAAAGGTCCACCAGGCTTATGTCAGTGTGTGCGAAAATAATCACTTCTCCATACTTATTTTTTGGGGCAGGCATTTTTCTCAGCCCACAGGCTTAGTAGAATAGACTGTGCCCACTACTTATTGGTCATTGTTCTTCCCACAGAGGAAAATACTGAGGAAGACTTTCAGAGTTGGTTTTTCTATTTACTATATGGCTTTTCCTATATTTACTACATGGTTCCAATAATCATAACTCTTAATGTGCACTGGTACTCACATAACTCAGACATTTGGATAACAATGTCTTTGTGTGTGTGTCTGAGTTAATTCCCAGCCCTCTTCAGGGAAAGGCATTGTTATAGGAAAATAGCAAGTGTGACTTCAAATGGAATTTTGTTGTTGTTGTTGCTGCTGATTATCCAATTTAATGACATCTCTAACAGATACATGAAAATGCTGTTTTGGATACATATGAAGTATTTCATGATTGTTACATACTCTTCTATTAAGTATTTTAACATTAATATTGTTAAAATGCATTGACAAAACAGGACACATTGGGGTACATCTTTTATGCAATAACTTGTATTCAACAGGCTGACACATGAAAATCAAGAGGTAAAATGTAGCCTTGACTAATGGCTGACCTCCAAGCCAGGCTACATAACAAACCAGAACATCTGAAAGGAATTCATAACACTTGTGTTGCCACATCACATGTGACCCCCATATCCCACTAAAGCTATACGTCAAATTAAATTCTTTTATAAGCTGCTTTGGACATTGGGTTTTATCACAGCAACAGAAAAGGCATTAATACACAGCCATAAAGGTTGACACTTGGTTGAGAAATTTTATGCAATTGAAGAGAAATATGATTACAATTTCAAGCAAAATATAGAGGCACATCACACTATACAGCTTGAATAGATTTTTAACTGTGGATGAAATACCCATCTCCATTGTCACCATACCCAGGGAAGATGCAGATCAAATACATTCCCTGCCAGTCAGCTTCAGTCTCTCCTTCTAATACTGCACACATTTCTTTCCTGGGCAGAGATCAAAGCCACAATGTACCTTCGACTGGAGTGTGCTCATCAATCCAAAAGAAACCCAAGTAACAATCTGACAGGGCATTCTTGAAAGATAAAGGAATGACCTGGTATGCTCAGTATATTTTATAGTGGTAGAAACCAGAACTTCAAAGCCTTTTATAGATGAGGGGAATAATTGTCCTAGGGAAATCACGAGGTTGAAAGCATTTCTTCTGCAAGATCATATCCTAACATGCTACTTACTGATACTTTATAATTTTAAAAAGATAACTTTTCTATACACTTACACTACTGTGGCTATTACTTGCCTGCTGGCAAAGAATTTAAGTTTGTTATTGGCCTGCAGGGGAAAAAAATTTAAAAGCAAATCTCTATAAGCCCACTTGAGACATGAGTAGCAGCTCCAAATCATCCTGAAAATCCACCTCAGTCACTGTAATCTCAGCACTTGGAAACTGAGACAGGAGGATTATCACAAATTCAAGGCCAGTCTATGCTAAAGAATAAATTTCAGGATAGTAGCAGTTACACTGTAAGACCCTGTCCCAAAAGGAAAAGGATACAAAAAAGTAACACACACACACACACACACACAGAGATGGGAGTACCTGTTTCAGCAAGATGGAATTCTGAACAGAGTAGGCACAAGTTTTGTTTCTCTGTCTTTAGCCTGAGTCTCACCTGCAGCCTACCAAGAACAAACAGCCTGGACAGCAAACACATTTAGCCTGCTTGTTATGGAGCATCACCAGAACAGAAACTGGTTTCTACAGAAGCAGATCCCTGCAAATGGGCCTTGATAGAACAATCTTTAAACCGCATCAGAAAGGCTGGAGCCAGGAAACTGTCCCCATGCAGCACATGGAATAATAAAACATTAGCCGAAATTGTCACATGGGTTACCTTCTGAATTGATGTCACTTTCTTTTTAGATTTATTTTACTTTGTGTGAGTGTTTTTGCCTGTGTGTATGTATGAGCACCATGTGTGTGCCTGGAACTGGAGTTATGGGGGTTGTGAGCCATAACATGGGTACCGGGAATTGGGCCCAGGTCCTCTGCAAGAGCAGCCCATGTTGTTAAACCACTGAGCCATCTCTCCGTCCCTTAAAGTTACTGTTGCTTGTTAAAAAACAAACAAAAAAAAAAAAAACAGAAAAACAAAGTGTTTGATTTTTTACCAATGAAGACTCGGGAGCTAGATGTTAGGGTGAAAGCCTGCTAGCTCAGAGAGGCTGAAAAAGCACCCAGCTGGCCTTCCTCCTCCACTGACATCCCAGAGGGGAAAAAGCCCTTTTTCTTCATCATGTTGTCTTAATGTCCCTCTTTTCTATTTCCTGTGTTTTCTTATGTTCACTTCCTATCAGCTGGTTGCTTGCTCCACCTCTTGAATTACAGTTGGCTTTATTCAATCCTGATTATAGAAAGCTCTTGAATTAAAGGTCTGTGCTAGGATTGAGCCACACCACAACAAGAAACCGGATTTTCCAGCTCACAGTCTTGAGGGTTACAATGTGACTGAATACCCTGCAACAAGTTACTTTTTCTGATGAGGTTGCTGCTCCTTCTATACACAGGAAAAGAGTATTTTGTGGAATGATTTAAGAGCAACGTGATTGCCTATGTCTGCCAAACTGGGGCTCATCATTACACATGCTCCTAGATATACAATCAGGTTATATCTCAACAAGCCAAGCCTACGCCAAAAATATTTTAAATGTAAAATGTATTAATATACCTTACAGTTTAACAATATTTATGCTGAGGTGACGTTGCTAGCTATAACTACCCCTACCTGGAATCTCCGACATGTTACTAGGTTGAAAAGATCAAACTTCAGTATTCATTGTAGGTTTTCTCTTTTTTGCATATGTATTACTTTGTATGTGTACATACAACTATAGATATATGTATATGTGTGGACATATGTGTCAGTTGTGTATGTTCATGCACATGTGTACATGCATGGGTACATGCATGCATGTGTTAATGTGCATATGTGTTTACATGTGTATGTGTGGCTATGCAAGTATATGTGCATGTGTGGGCATGTGTATATCTCTCAAACTCTAAAATGTTCTACTTTTTCCCTTATTACTATTTAGCTGGGGTTGAACCCAGAGTATTGTGGGAGCTAGAAAGACTCTCTACCACTGAGCTGCATCTACAGCCCTCAGGCTAAGCATGGCTTCCTAGTCAAACAACCTGGCTCCTGTTCAGATGTGTGCTATGAAATTGATCTCTGGGATTCTGTTGTGGGGAGCAGAGAAGGCCCTGAGTGGACTGAGTTCTTAACGAATGAATGCTGAGCACATGAGTGTGACCATGTCAAGGACCCAGAGCCCTTCAGCCTTATGGGAAAATGTCACAGCCTCCCCACAAAAGAGTGAGATACTGGGGTATAGCAAAACCTTCATTGGATCAGTGCAAGGATGCCAATTTTGTGTGCATTGTCCACCATATCTTTCTCCCCACAGATATGTACAGCCTGAAGACTCTTCCTCTATAGAGAATGCCCCTACCACGATGAACTAATCCTGGCTTCTTGATGCAACTGTATAGCAGAAATCCTGCCTCTGTATCTGTATGTAGCAATCTACCTCCTCCTTCAACTGTATGCATTAGCCCTGCTTTCCTGTTCAACTCGACATAATATACATGCTGAGCATCGAGGATCCCAGGGCTTCTCTATCAGAGAGCCTAGTTCATTGGATCCCAGCTTTTCTATGCGATCATGTATTGATCCTTTCTTCACTCGCTTGTTGGCTTCAGTCAGGTCAAGTCCTTGGAACCCCGTGCAAGGACGTGGCATTTTGAAGATGAGCCCCTCCATGCTAAATGCAGTGACCTTACTTGTCTCTATTGAAACACTTCAAGATTTTGGCCACATAGACAAATGCAGAGATTGAAATTTGGGGAGCTAGAGAGAGAGATGGGTTGAGGGATGGAAATCCAATTTCGGGCTCTCCGGGAAGTCTAAGTTGAAGCCTTGAGGGGTAAAAGAGCAGAAAATAAAGGCGAATGGAGCACAATGGCGTTTCCGTGGCTACTGCTGCATGGTTGCTGTCCACAACCCTCACAGCTTAAAATAACAACTTCATTATAACTGATAACACTGTGATCCACAGAGGCTGCTCTTCTCCGGGGCTCATGGGGATCACAGGGAACGCTGAGAGTTAGGACTGCAGAGTCGAAGAGGGCCTCGCTAACATCCGGGATTTTTGCTGATGTCAACCTGTCTGTATTATGTCTGTCATGTATGGTCTTTCATATCCCTTCTACTCTTCACCGGGTCTGCGGATAGCGAAAGGCATGTCAGCACTTTGTACATCAGGACCCACTGGTCTATGCCAACAATCTCTAACAGCATGATACTTTCAGCAGGGTGATGAGTTTGGAATATTTCAATCTATTCATGGGGAAAGCGCGAAGTGGTGAGCATAGAGATTCCACCCTGATTACTGCCAGCATGTGCATTGCCTCCCCACCAACAGGGGGCGTGTATTTTCTTTCCCTTTGAATCTAAGCTAATTGGACACTTGTTTTAACACAGGAGTGGAGCTATGTCAAAGAAACAAATATTTTTAAACAATGAACAATAAAAGTTCCAAGAATGTATGACAACAATTAGATTATCCTATTATCTCCACAGATAATATTATAAAGCCTTTTTAATAGAAATTCAATTAAATAATGTCTGCCAAAAGCGCCTAAGAGGCACACTTGAGCCATTACTTACAGTGTGATATTTTTCTGGGTCTTTTAGCTTTTATATTTATCCATTCCTTTTTATATAAAAATAAAACTTTTCAAAAATTGTTTAAACTCTAGGTACATAAAACTTGTATTCACCCCAGTCATATGTAATTATTTAAGCTTACACTGATGGTTGTTCAAGTCTCCATTTCATAGATAATAAAACTGAAAACATCTCTCTCCTTTGTTCTTTGCCCTATGTCTCTAAAGGTAAAACTGGTCCACTGTCGTGGAGGAATCTGAAAGCCAGCAGTGAGCCAAAACAATAAATGTCACTATAACATGACATGTGACATATTTATACCGGCTGGAGAATTTAAGTCTCTAGGATAATAGGAAAGACTCCGATGAGAAAATGACACCTATCGGGCAACAGTGAAGCTGACAGTGTCCTCTCTTGACATCGGCTGGGGATGGGCTCCTAGGAGACTCCACACTGAAACCCACAGATGCTCCCTTATGTTAAAGATGTCGTGTCTGCATATCTTCCCATGTGCTTCACATCTCTTGAGATGAAGTGACCTCTATTTCTCGATAGCTGGAGGTGACAAGGGAACTGGAGTTAATTTAATGGTATGACAGAGGAAATGTGAACAGGAAACATTTTCAGCCACTCAGTTTTAATGAGCTTCTTCTCCATAGAACTCGGAGAAACTGGGAAAGGAAGTCAACTGTTTCCTGTGAGATCTTCTGAGAGTGGTAAAACAGGCTCGTTGAGATTTCAGTTGTGGAAATAATGCTGAGCAAAAGGCACGTTAATCAATTGGCTTTAGTTTACCAGGTCAGTGCCCGAGTATTAATAGATTTGTTTACTACATTGATTGTTGGGGGGAGCAGACATTAAATTTAAAGATAATTAATACAAAGAAACTGCTTTTTTTTAAAAGGTCCTCCCAAAAAATGTGGACAAACCGGAAAGAAATAGAGAAAGTTCTTGCCTGAAAAATTGGCATGAAAACACTAAGTGTGGCCAGCCTCACCTCCACCCAGTCAAGCCTGCTTGCCCTTCAGGGGTCTGCCTCAGAGCATGGCTTTGCCATCTCATGCTCTCCCAGGAACTCTCATAGTTCCTTTTTGTGCTCCTCCAGTGCACTGTTAAGGTTTAGTTACATTGCAAGTTCATCACCCCCACAATGCCATGTGCCTTCTCTGTATTGTGCAGTGATGCTGATCTCATAAGAGGAGATACTCTAATACCTCCCGAGTACATGCCTGAAATGACTGATAACACTAATAAACTGATTTAGCCTAGATAGAAATACCCCTGATAAAGTCTATGAGCAAGTCGCAATAAGAGATTTTCAACCCCACTAATAGCATAGAGCAATTACAACAATATACTATGTGGGGGAACTACATTTTGTGGATTGGTTCCTTCTAGCTTTTTCCATTTGGTATCTTTGAATAACTGTCAATGGCAGCTAGCAGGAAAGCACCAACCCCTGGGAGCTGAGTGGTACAATACACAAGCCTGCAGGGACAGGTCTCACCATCACGAGCGGTTTCTGTGTTCCCCCCCACACACCCCCCATGAGCCCTGATGGACACTATAAGAGAACCCTGCATTACTTTCATCTTTCCCCGCTTAAATTCTGTTACACTGTGGGGGAGCTTCCAAAGGCTTCCTCTGCTTCAAGAATGCCCCATGTTTTCCTTATCTTTAAACCTTTTCTACCTGGATTCCCCCTCCACTAGAATCACTCCTGTAAGCCCCAAATCTCCCTTTGCAACTGCCTTCTCTATAGATCCAATATAAACACCTTAGAGTTTTCAACTTTGGGCAAAAGCAATATGCAATTATAAAATAAGAATCCAGCAAGTTTGCTCTCACAAACTCACAAGCCTGCCAAGACTTCATAAATCATTTCCAGATTTCCTTTTTCCCAGGTTTCTTTTTAATGTCTATTTTACTTTCGATAATGTATATGGAGGACATGTGGGTGAATTCAGAGGCAAGGCGCAGGTACCCTGAAACTATAGCTAGAGATGGTTTTGGACTTCCCAAAATGGGTGCTAAAACTCCAACTCAGAATTTTTGCAAGAGTACATGTGTCCTTAGCCATTAGCTACATTTCCAGCCTCCATTTTTGTAAAGTCAAAATGTAATTGAAGATCTCTTTTTCTCAGGGCTTTATAAGGATTTCAGTATCTATTTAATGCCTCTTGCTTCTGTTAAAATAAATTTCTACGGCCTCAAGTTCAAACATATAAATAGCTGTAAGGAAAGTTATAATACCCTTGGGACACAAACATTTTTAATCAAGAAAAGCCAGTCTCAAAGAAAAGTTTTAGGCTAAACCAAAACATGCTTCAAGTTTTCAAGGTTTTATGTAATGCTGCATTTTAGCACATATTGACTTGAGTTAGAGCTCGGACCACAATCTATATTTAGAACTGATATTTGAAGGCATAAAGATACAGATTTTGACATTATCCTGTTCAGTAAGCAGAAGCAAGTAATATGAGTGATCTGAGTAAATTATACTATTGTAATAAAGGTAAGCAACACACACACAAAAAAAACTAATTCTCAAACTACTGGGGCGGCCAACGATTCCTCAAGAAGTCTAGAACCATGTTCCCCTCTGTCTCCTCCGTAGCTTGACTTCACTCTGGGACATGGAAATGCCAACAGACATCAATAGAAGCATCCCTGTAGGAAAGTAATCTTAATCCAGTGCTTTTCTAAAGTCTGTCACATGTGATTTTTTTTAAGTATCATCTAAAGTTTTAAAGTCTAATTTTTTTGGTAAAATCACTCAAGTTTTTGTAAAGTTTTTTTTTTAATTTTTTTTATTTTATTTTTATTTTTTATGATTAAGGTTTGAACAGGAATGGAGAAATGGGATGGTGGCCTGGCAAGAAACTGAAGTAGATACAAAGTTGCCACTCAAAAATGTCTCTGCATTTGACACTGATACACAGCCCAAACAAATCCTGAAGACCCCACACTCCTCATGCAAAAGCAGAAGGCTATCAAAATGTCCTGCTAAGAAAGTAACACAACCAAACACCCCATAATGATAAAATGTTTTTCCTCATCCTTTGCTCCCCAGATGAAGTCTGAAGGATAAGGATGCTTCCTTAGTCTCAGCAATGACCCTCTGCTGAAGTTCACAGCATCAGCTCCCAGGACCACAAGACATCAGCTACTCTTTAGTAAAATGGAACATGCCTTGGGTATAAGAGGCAAAGCCAGCAATTCCTGGAGCAGCTGAAACCCAGTCAGTTTCAGCAACACTGGCCTTAGATACACTGGCTGATAGACAGCAACACCTGTCTACAGATAATGAGAAGAATAGTTTGTTGAAAGCAGTTAAAAGTATGGACGTTAACAGGGTTCCAGTCTTTCCTCTGGATTGGTCTTGTGATTTGACAGCATTTATAAAGCAGATCACATGACAGGGTGACTTTTTCTATCATTTGTTCCAGGCTACCCAAGTACAGTTCTTTTGTGGGGCTTAACTAACTATAATTAGCTTGTTTGTATTTCTCAATGATTTCTGCTGATATTCAAAGTTTATTAACTTCCTAAGTGAGGCAGAATAGTGGGCTGTGTCTGCTTCTGCTCTCCTCTACTCCATGTGACAGTCCTATCATTTCTGACTCGATGCTGAGAAGATATTTCAAAATACAGAAAACATCCCATCCCAAAAGCACTCAAGAGCACTGGCGTGCATTGTGCTTGCTGAAGAATTCTTTTCTACAATGGACTGATTGAACAGATGAACTCTTTATAGCATAAAACAAAACAGAAAATAGTTCATTTTTGCTCTATACTCACGACTCAGTGCCTGAAGCATTACATTCTGTTCTGGTCTTGGTGCCATATTTTTTTTTCTACTTTTTTAAACAAAATTCATATAGAATTTATATACCAAAAGCTTATCCTTAATCACTGACAAGTTTGGACAAATGTACACACAAGGACAACTTTCCAGCCTTATAAATATATGTGAATGTGTCTGTACATGCATGCACAGGTATGTGCACATGTGTGTGCATGCGGGCATGCGTGTGTGTGTGTGTGTGTGTGTGTGTGTGTGTGTGCATGCGTGCGTGTGCACACGTGTGGGTGTGTGCGCATGTGTGTGTATGTACATGTGTGCACGCGTGTATTCATGTATGCATGTGCATTTATGCATGTGCATGAGTGCATGCGTGTGTGTGTGTGTGTGTGTGTGTGCATGTGTCTGTATGTACGTGTGTGCACATGAGTGCGTGCATGTGTGTGTGCATGTGTATGTACATGTGTGCACATGTGCGTGTATGTTTGCATGTGTGTGTGTGTGTATGTGTGTGTATGTGTGTGTGTTATTATATTTGCAGATGGGGGAGCTGAACATGGGCTCTGAGTATGACTTCAATTCTAAGATACTGTTTTTGCCATGCAGTTCTATCGGCTTGCAAACCAGTATGGGGGCTGGGCAGACCGTTCAGTGGTTAAGTGCTCCTCTTGCAAAAGACCTGAGTTCAAATCCCAAATGTAAATTCCACATCTGGCTGCATACAACCACCAGCAACTCCGGTTCCAGGGTATCCTCTCCTCTCTTCTGACCTTCACCAGTTCCCACTCACACAACCACATACAGATACATATATACTATTTAAAAATCTAAAAATAAAATAACTTTGAATCTGTGTAGACTCATGAAATCATCTCCACAGTTGGCATACTGAATGCTTCCATCACAAGAGCTTCCTCCAGATGCCCTTGGCTGTTGGAACCTTCCCAGACTATGGCCCCGGCAGTCAGGGACTGTTCTCTGTCCTCAACAATAATGTCATTTCAGCTCAAACCACAGAGTCTGACCTTCTGACTCCTTTTACTCCATATTTTGGGATCCTTTTACACAAATTCATTCTTTCTTCTTATTATGAAGTATTATTTTATTACTTGGATGGCTCACAGTTTATATATCTGGACCCTAATAGGCGCTTGAGTTGTGATCAGTTTTTGACAATTGTGAATAATACTACAATAAAATAGAGAGAGATGCCATTTTATGTGAAAATCTATTTCCCTAGAATAATGAGTTCCTGTATTGGGCAATTATTCTACAACGTTATTGGCACTTAGCACTGTCAGGATATTTTTAATTTTGTTGTTATTTTATTAGTTATTCTAATTGATGCGTAATGGTATATGATACGGTCTTAGTACCCAAAATGGTCTAAGGCAGTGAGAGTCTTCTCACACATACACTTACCACACACCATACACATGCTTCCTTTGAGGAAAATTCAACAGAAAATTTAGCCCTAAATATGAGAACTGCCACTCCATGGAGCTGAGTTCGAAGGAGAAAGGAAACTGAGCCCCAGTAACCTGCTGCCTTTGCTTCCTGACTGCAGACACTACTGCCAAATACTCCACACTTCTGCTGCCCCGCCTTCCCCAGCTTAGTGAACGTACCCTCAAAGCACAACCCAGAATAACCCTGTTTTCTTATGTTCCTTCTGTCCTCTGTTTTCTCACAAAAATGAGCTAAACGAGTCATACAAACATCTCCCAATATTTTGCCCTTTTGTTTTTCACCAGGAATTTGTTTTCTTGCCACGGAGGAGCGAGACCACATTTTACATGATGGGTACATTTGGGTGTGTATAAGATTTGCAAACATTTTCTTTCTGTTTTTTTTTCCCAGAGACTTTGGTTTTGGTGTTTTATATGAAACTTACTGTTGGTCCCTAAGTAATGGAGATAATTTTCGATGATCTCTTTTTAAAGCTTTATGATTTTGTGTTTAATCTATGATCCATTTCAAAGGTAACTTTACATAAGCTGTGAAAAATTATAACTTTTCCTCATGGATATCTAATTATTCCAACACTGTTTGTTTTGTTTTTTGAAAAAAAACACCCTTTCTTTATTGCTTTTGCACCACTGTCAAAAACCAACTGACTGTCTGCACATTAACATCTGGATGTTCTTTTGGACACTTTGGGTCACTGACAGCAACTTTATCCTGAGTCATAAAGCGAAGTTCTATTCTTCCTCCATTTTCCTTTCTCTTCTTTGGACTGTTGTCATTCACGTGCTTTCTCCATTTCCAATCAGCTTGTCCGTGTTTCCAAAGCATTGAGATTCAAGGCTTATCTGCATTTACTGAAATCTATCGGCAATTTAGAGACTAGTTTGTTGTCTGGAGTACATTTTCTGATGGATATCTTGTTTCCAGCAATTCAGGCCTTTCCTTTTCACTTCATCCTCATTGTATTTTAGCATACAGAGTCCGCGCATGCTCTGACTGGACTTAAGTTATTTCCCACGTAGTCAGCTGAAGACTTCACTTGCTCTGGCAACTTATGCATTGCTAGGCCAGAGGAATGAGACGGGCTGTATTTCACAGGAGCTCTTCCTGAAAGGAATGATTTGACCTTGTGTCACGTGGGGTACAAGTCAAGAAACTAGAAATATCTCCACAGACGTAGAAGAAGATGTGGGGAAAGAAGATAAACCATATGATCTGGGAGTGTGAAACATCTGCACCATATTGGTAGGGATCGCAAATGAAACTTATCCTGCCCTCTATGAAATTTTAGAACTATTCCGGAAGGCTAGATGTTGATTAATAACTCAGGGGCTTAGTCAGAAGCCCTAGGATACTCACTTGGAAAGCAAGCTGTCATTACCAACCTTGGGACATTTCTGGGAATTTTCATTGAAGCAGACGTTTTTTTTGTCTTTTAAAGTGGCAAGCCAAAATTAAATAAATGGCTGACCGAGGAAGGTGACTCCTAGCCCAGTGAGGTGTGAAAATAAATTAGTTTCCAGAGGTGCCAAGGGCATACTCCCTCTGCGTGAGAGCTTTTTATACCCATCTCTAAGGTAAATATGGCTTTTAGACTTCAAGGTTGGGCTCCTCTGGATACACAGAGCCTCAGTGCAGTATAGCCCAGCCCTACTGGTATGTGAAAGGGGCAGAGATTCTTATGGAAATGAACTGCTAGTGATGATACTCAGCTTGATCTCCACAAACAAGCTCAAACCCTATCACAGCTCAGAGCTACTCAGGTCCCCCTCCATCTCTGCCCTCTGCAGAGAATAGCAGTACACCTGCCCTAATGCTTCTCACATCCAAGCTCGATCAGAAAGCATCCCTCATCTGGATTACAGGCAAGACCAGGCACATTTGAGCCTTGATCAAAACAAGACTAAGGAGTTTGGTTTGGTTTGTTACAAAAAGCAAACTGGTGTCCAAAAAAAAAAAAAAAAAAAAAAAAAAAAAAAAAACCACACAGCAACAACAAAACAGTTGGTTTTAAACAGCAGTGGAACAACACGTTGTACAGTCAGCGCATACCCTATCAGCAGAACAGACAGAGATGCATGACCTCTGGCATGTCAGTAGTACCCCTGTCACTATGGCAGGGCAATATCAGTGTAGATATTTCCCAGAACTAGAAGCAATGGTATTTTCCTGAGATTTAGCCAGGTATAGTGCATGAAAGACTTTACCACAGCCAACCATGGTAAAGGAGGGGTTAAATCACCAGAGACCATTTAGCAGGAACAGCAAGGAGGGGATGGACAAGCCTCGGGGCACAGTCCATGATGCCAACCCCGATAAATCTTTCTTTTCTGTCGCTTTTACCGCATTTGGACCTCAGTAGCAGTGGCCTGTGAACAGCTTGCTCATAAAAGATTGGCCACATTTATGAAAATATATCTTTGACAACAAACCCAGAACTCTATTTTTAACCTTCTTTTAAAAAATAAACAAAAAAAAAACAAACATCACAGATTCACAGATGCAGACCCACCTTTTGTAATATATTTTAAAAAGAATGTTACCATTCGTTAGAACCTAGCAGAAATCTCTAGTACAAATGCAGTGTTCAGATCTTTAAAAGCCTGCCTGCAGCGCCCTCTTCTGTTCGCTATGGTTAAGCGTGGTTTCCCATCAGCCCTTCAGAATAATGTCTTGGCAGCACACACTGTCATTTTGACAGAGTTTGTTTGAGGAGGAGCTCTGTTTGCTCACACCTACGACAAATGGCTAAAACAAGTGATGAAGACTGGGGTGGGGCGGGACAAATACCTATTCGTTGCCTGCACGCATGTTTAGGAGCATCCTCCAGATTCCAACTGTCCTCTAAATAAAGAAGCAACTCAGTTACTGACCGTTGTCCTTGAGAGCCCTATAACTCCGTCTCTTGGTAATACTACCAAATTGTACTTTGGGAAGGAAAATGGTTTGCTCTGAGGCAATCTTTGAACACCCTCAAAACACATTATAAAACACCTCTTGTTTGATTCCTAAACCCAACATGTCACCAAACCGTGTATATTTTTGCTATGCTCAGAATGCAAAGTGACTCACAATCTCCCATCAGTGCATGCTCCAAATATCAATGTATCATCAGAGGAACCTAAGGATTTCTAGGTTAGCAAATACTCAAAACCTTCAAAGGCTAACAAAAAGTAAGGCTTTTTTTTTTTTTTTTCTGATCACAGCATTTCGTGGTGACTTTTCAGTGGGGCATTCCCTGTTCATGGTAATCACACAGGCACATGCAATCTTCTCCTTGAAGCACCACCACTGTTACCTACAAAGTCAGCACACTTGACAACTCTACGACATAGTTACAAATACAAACCTCAGAAACAATTCTACAACATAGTTACAATTATAAGCTTCTTCACATTTTGAGTATGTTTCCATTTGTGCAGAGCCACATCCATTGCTGTCCATCCCATGCACAGCAACCATGGTAACACGTGGGAAAGAGAATGGCAGAGCCCCTACTGGCTCCTGAAACCCTGGCCCAAAGTGCCACACAATCATCCTGTTTAAGATGTATTAGCCAAAGCACTTCATGTGGCCACAGATATGCTCAAACAACAGGACAAATACATAAGATTCTTCCATGAGGAAGGAAGAAATGTTAATGAGGACTAATATACTCAATGCCACTGGTACACGGAAAAATAAGATGTAAGGTATTAAATCAATATTTACTTGCTCTTGGGTCCAAATGCCAGTTATTCTTATAAAGAGGATGAATAAACATATGATTTAATACACGATTTGAATGTAAATATATGATTTAACATGCGATTTAAATTTTAATTTAGTATTGAAGAGGCATAGACTTAAAAGCCTGCTACTCTTCATGGCATTTATAAAAATTACTGTGCTACTAAAACAGCCAGAGTTTCTCAGAAATTACCATAATTCATATGACAAAAAAAAAGTCAAAAAGAAAAAGATCCAATAGGCACAAAAATAAACAGCTTGACAAAAGATATCGGAAGTTCCAGGCTGGAGAAATGGCTCAGTCAGGAATGTGCTTGCAAAACAAGCACGAGGTCCAAAGGTCCCCAGCACACAACAATCCCAGTGCTGGAAAGGCTGAGGCAGGAGGATGCCTGAGGTCCCCTGACTGTCCTGGCTAGTTTTATGTCAACTTGACACAAGCTAGAGTCATCTGAAAGAAGGAAACTTCAGTTAAGGAAATGATTCCATAAGATCCATTTTCTTAATTAGTGACTGATGAGAAAGACCCCAGCCCATTGTGGGTGGGGCCATCCCTGGGCTGGTGGTTTTGGGCTCTGTAAGAAAGCAGGCTGAGCAAGCCATGATGAGCAAGCCAGTAAGCAGCACCCCTCCATGGCCTCTGCATCAGCTCCTGCCTTCAGCATCCTGCCCTGCCTGAGTTCTTGTCCTGATTTCCTTCAGTGATGGTCTACAATGTGTAAGCCAAATAAACCTTTCCTCCCTACCTTGCTTTTTGGTCATGGTGTTTCATTGCAGTAATCGTAGCTCTAACTAAGATAAGTTGGTACCAGGATTATTGAGTATTTCTGTGAAAGACCTGACTGTGTTGTTTGGGGAGCGTAGTGGCTATTCCTGGTTGTCAACTTGACTATATCTGGAATGAACTACAATTGGTGGGGTCACCAATTCTGTGATCCAGATCTTGAGGCTGGAAGACACTGGATCTTGCCAGTGGCCCAGGCAAGGCAGTAGACGTCTTTGGTCCCAGGAGACTGAGGCAAGGAGAGCTCTGAATTCAAGGTCAGCCTGGGACAGAACAAGCCCTAGATTCGGGCATGGTGGCACACACCTTTAATCTAGCCCACACCTTCTACTGGAGGCCTACCTAAGGACTTTGGAAGAAGGAAGATTCACTCTTCTTTACCTGCTTGCACTTACTTGCCAGCACATCTGTTGGAACCTACTTCTACAGAAGACCAACTGAAGCAACTAGCCTCATGGGACTGAGAAACTACTAGATTCTTGGACTTCCAATTCACAGCTGTCCATTGTTGGGCTAGTTGAACTACAGTTTTTAGTCATCACAATAAATTACCTCAATACAGAGATACATTCCATAAGTTCTGTGACTCTAGTGAACCCTAATACATAGCCCAAATTGAGTCTAAATTTTGAAAACCTAAGAAGCCATAGCAGCCCAAGTATAATGGCACACAGCTGTGATCTAGAACTTGCTCGGTGGAAGCAAGAAATCATCCTCCACAATTTAGTGTTTGTCAGGAAAACCTGAGCTGTATGAAAGTTGGGAGACAGAGGAGGAGGAGGAGCAAGCAGGGGGGAGGACTGAAAGGATCCCTCTCAGTCATTTGACTCTGAAGGACTAAACTGTAGTCTTAAAATATAATTTTTAAAAAGAGATTATAATCACAAATAAATACTACAATACTAGAAAATATCCCCAGAAGTAGCTCTAGGATCAAGAAATATTACTGAAAAGCACAATCAATTTTTCAAGAATATTTCTGTGTTGTCTAGCATGATCTAGGAACATTTTTTAAAAGCCAAAGTGTAGCCAGCCCAGTGACAGGACCCTAACAACAACCTTGACATAAAACAAAGTGTAATAAAAATTAAAAAGAACCTCAAAGTAGTGAATATGTATTAGGGTTTTACTGCTGTGAACAGACACCATGACCAAGGCAGCTCTTAAAAACATTTAATTGGGGCTGACTTACAGGTTCAGAAGTTCAATCCATTATCGTCAAAGCGGGAGCATGGCACCGTCCAGGCAGGCATGGAGCAGGAGGAGCTGAGAGTTCAGCATCTTGTTCTGAAGGCAAACAGGAGAAAACTGACTTCCAGGCAGCTAGGAAGAGGCCCCGCCCACAGCCCGCACCTACTCCAACAAGGCCACACCTACTCCAACAAGGCCACACCTCCTTATAGTGCGGCTCCCTGGGCCAAGCACATACAACACACTTCTTAGTTTTCTTCTGAGTTTTCTTTTATCTTATTTTGTGTGTGCCTGTGCATGAGTGAGTGTGAGTCTGTGAAGATCAGAGGACTGTTTTTCCGTGGTTGCATCCCTTCTTCCAGTTGGGATCTGGTTTTCAGGATAAGTGTATTTACTAGATGAGCCATCATGCAGGCTTGTGAATGTGCACTGTTGGTCAGAAGTTATCTATTGTCTTGTTTGGTTAAGGAAGGCAATACATTCTGTTTACTGTCTTCCAAAAACAATACACCTCTATAGAGTCTCTTTAGTTATATTTATCAGCATTATACACAGAAAACTCCCTACTACTGGGTATGAGTCTTACGAACTTAACACATAAACATATATAACCTATTGATTGTATAAAGGGAAACAGTTCAAACCTTCCACTCTGCATTTGGCACAGACTGATTTCACGATGTCAGAAGGTGTGGGGTTTGTCCCCACCATCAAGCAAGTAATTTTGCAATGGATTCAAGCCATGTGTCCTTTAAGTTCTGACATGTTCTGCATGTCACAAGTTGAAAGTTCAGTCCCCAAGACAGTCCCTACTCCAGATCTGGACACAAGTCCTGGCTTCGAGATTCTGATAAACCTAGCTACAAAGGTTTTTCCATGAGTCCCTTCAATGAAGCGAATTAATTTGCTAGAGTGTCTCACAGAACTTGGGGTAACTCGATGCTTACCTTTACTGGTTTGTGGTTAAGGGAATGCAAAAGAGACGTCCAGTTGAAGACACAGGTAGAGTGAGGACTTGCATAAAGCTGAGCGTATGATGGAGGAGAGACACACCATCATCCGAGCACTGGGGTGAGTGACTATGTTCCTGGAGGTCCCCCTCAAACACTGCATAATTCTGTCTTTGGATAATTTTTTTCATGCCCATTCATCGACAAGGCATGAGCGAAGGATGGACAATCACGCTTAGAAATGGTTGGACAAAGGGTGTGATCTTACGCTGATGGGCTGGGTGGGGAACCCAGCAAGACTTTTTCTCCCAGCCTCCTGGCAACACTCCAGGTCTCTAGGCATGGGGCTGAGGTCCTGCTGAAGCAGACGGACAGACGGACGGTTGTTATGTGACCTACTTACTGAGCCATAAGTCAGATCAGAGATTTTCTTACTGGCCAGCTCCAGGTCGCCCACGTAGGAGGAAGACTCCATTCTTATGGTCTGCCTGGGAGAAAGGAAATCCTAGTTTCTATGATGTCCCTTAAAGGAAATAACAGGGCTGACGTATAGAGAAGGTAGTTATGTATGGATATATCCTAATTTCATAGCTATAGTCAGTGACGTATAGGTCCTTACACGGCCCAGGAATGATGGAAACAAGGCTGGTCTGGCCGAGCTGTAAAGAAAATCTCTCAGTGTTGTGAAGACACCCCTTGAGAATTACTAGCACAATGATGAGCGGAAGGGGTCGTTTTCAGCCAATACCACAACAGTAAGTACTTTGGACTTCTTCTACGAATATACGTGTAATTCAGTCAGCCAGCAGCAGGAAAGGCGAGCTTTGTGTGGGGTTGTGGGCGCCATCCCGGGATAAGATGAGTCCTGTGTTGGAGAGGGGCTGCCCAGGAGATCTGAGCAGAGCTCAGCTGGAAGTGCACCAGCCCCTGTCAAGGGAGGACGCTGGGGACTGACCTTGGCTGGGCTGTGCAAGGAAGGAGATGAGGCTGATCAGAACTGAGCTCTGACCCCCCCCCCCCCCCCCCCCCGCATTCCTCGAGAAGACAGAGGAGGAGGAGGAGGCGTGGTCTGAGAGAATTTAAGAGTAAAGGGCGGCGTGTGAGGCTGTGAAAAATGAGGCTGAGCCTCCTTAGGCCTGTGTGAGGCTGTGAGTGGGGAGGTGGAGGTCTGAGTAAGGTTTGGGGTGAGGAGGCGGGGTCTGAGTGAGATTTGGGATAAGGAGGCGGGGTCTGAGTTCGATTTGGGGTGAGGAGGCGGGGTCTGAGTGAGATTTGGGATAAGGAGGCGGGGTCTGAGTGAGATTTGGGGTGAGGAGGCGGGGTCTGAGTGAGGTTTGGGGTGAGGAGGCGGGGTCTGAGAGATTTGGGGTGAGGAAGTGGGGTCTGAGTGAGGTTTGGGGTGAGTAGGTGGGGTCTGAGTGAGGTTTGGGGTGAGGAGGCGGGGTCTGAGTGAGGTTTGGGGTGAGGAGGCGGAGTTTGAGATTTGGGGTGAGGAGGCGGGGTCTAAGTGAGGTTTGGAGTGAGGAGGTGGAGTCTGAGATTTGGGGTGAGGAGGTTTGGGGTGAAGAGGCAGGGTCTGAGTGAGATTTGCGGTGAGGAAGCGGGGTCTGAGTGAGGCTTGGAGTGAGGAGGCGGAGTCTGAGATTTGGGGTGAGGAGGTTTGGGGTGAGGAGGCAGGTTCTGAGTGAAGTTTGAGGTGAGAAGGCGGGGTCTGAGTGAGGCTTGGAGTGAGGAGGCAAGGTCTGAGAAAGTGTCTGGGTGAGGAGGCGGGGTCTGAGAGAGGCTGTGGGTGAGAGGCGGGGCCTGAGTGCGGCTGAGGGCAAGGAGGCGGGGTCTGAGAGAGGCTGTGGGTGAGAGGCGGGGCCTGAGTGCGGCTTCTTGTAAGGAGGCGGGGCCTGATGTCAGCTGCCCCAAGGTGAAGCCGGCGTTTCCGGAGCTGTCAGGCGCGGGCTCCTTTAAGGACAGGCGGGGCCGAAGGAGCGGAGGGCGGGGACAGAACGCGGAGGACCTGCAGCCCTGGGCGGGAGCTTTTCCTCGCGCCTAGGGCGGAGGCCAGGACGCCGGGCGGGGAAGGCACAGTGGGATGCGGCTGACGCGGACGAGGCTATGCTCACTCCTCGTCGCCGTGTACTGCCTCTTCTCCATCTACGCCGCCTACCACGTCTTCTTCGGGCGCCGCCGCCGGCCACCCGGCGCGACCTCGCGGAACTCCAGGAAGGCGGCGGCGCAGGCGAAGGAGAGGCGCGGCCGAGGTAGGACGCGGGCAGGACGGACGGGCAGCGGCCTAGCGGCTCTGCCGCGTGCGTGGACGCGGGGCGGCAGGACCTCTCGGCGTCCTCAGCCCCGGGAGCCAGCTCTGGGCTCGGCTCGGAGGCTTTGCTCGCCCTGGGCGAGCTTCTTGCAACAGTGGCCACCCGGGCTGGCGGCTTGCACGCAGGCCTTTAAACCGTGGAGCAGACCCTCAGAGGCCAGAGATTTGCAGAAATGCTGAGGCTGAGTTTAAAGCGTCCATTCACATAATAAGCACAGTCCTTTCTAACCATGTGACTTCGGAAATCCCTGATTTATATTTACAGCAACGAGCTCCGTTTGGTGTTTGTGACCCGTTTGGTATTCGTGACTTGTTTTGGAATTGCGGTCCTTTTCTACTCCCCTGCCCAGAATTATTTATTTATTTATTTATTTACTTATTTATTGCACAGTTGTATATGAAATTGATGGCGACAGTGTGCTAAAGATTTACCTACTAGTAGGTCACTTACGTAAAACCAGGAAACAGCTCCAGAACTAAAGCATGGGACTTGATTATTCGTTCTGTAGGTTCTAATGGTTTATGGAGGACATACTTATCTAGTGTTAAACTTTTTTAAATCTTTGACAGAGATGGTTCAATAAAATACAAGTTGGCTTATTTTCTTTTTTTCAGTCGTATGCCTCAGATTCGCTTGTTTGTCTCTGAAACCTGAAGATAAGATGAAACTAGCATCTCACTGAAATGACTTGGCTTTATGTCTGCAGTTAGTCCTCACTGGTAAACCCAGTCCCTCTCTTTAAAACAGAGCAGGCCGCTTTGGAGAGTGAAGAATGGAATCCTTGGGAAGGGGATGAAAAGAACGAGCAGCAACACAGAATTAAAACCAGCCTGCAAATCTTAAACAGATCCACGAAAGAAAAAACAGACCGTAGTGTGCAAATCTGGGGCAAAGCTGCCATTGGTAAGTTACTGTAGAGAGGAGAAGCGTGCAGAGAGTGTGTCATATGTACTGTGCTGGTATTGAACTTGCTAGTGTGTATTTCACTGGTTAATGAAGTCAGTTTTTGACAGTCTGTGTGTCCTTAAGACAATATAGGTTGTCTCTACTGCGGTCCTCTTTCCTGAGTCTTCCTCACTAATTGGACTATGAGCATTCCTTCTGCAGTGGATGTGAGGCAGTCCAATGTAGACTTTGTTTAAAAACCATACTCTTAAGAACTAGTAGCTCCTTACTTCCAGGTACCACGTTCTGCCCCCACACCTCACAGTTTCTACAGCTGCTATAACAAAGTGTCATAGGCAGTGAATCAAAGCATTTTAACTTTCTCTCTCCTTTCTCAAGGCAGGAGAGTCGCCTGTCTCTGGAAGGCTCTCTATCTCAGCTCCTAGACACACTGAGACACTTTCACCGTGTAATAGTCACAGGGTCTAAAGATTAAGATATAACATGGAGAAGTAAGGGGGTTATTCAGCCAGACACATTTGGCAGCTTGATCTGACTGCCCAGTTTGTTAGGGTGACTGGTAATGGGCTATAATGGAAGTGAAACAAAATACATCTTTTGGTATTAGTGACACAAGGTTCTCAAAGGTTTTATATGGCTCCATATTAATATCGACTTGTGGGTACTGCTGATCTTGTCCACTCTTAAAAGCATTCATTCAGATGAAACGAAACCCAAAGCCTAGTGGGTGTCCCAAGGTGATAGTATGAGGTGTCAGTTGTCTGCAGAAGGAATTATGCATTCTAGGATGTCTGGTCAGATGGGGAGGTAATGGCCCCTTGACACACTCAATGCTTTGCTATACTGGTGAGCTCCTTTGGCTTCAGAACAAAATGTTTAGTCCCTCCAGTTATATTAAATCTAATAATGATATTTTAGTTTATAGTATACATTTTGCTTCTAGAAATGATGACTAATAAGCATTCAGTAGTGTTAGTGATTCCTCAGTGTAAATAAAACATTCTGTTGTCTTTACCACCATCCACTTTAACACCTACAACCACTCAAGTCTGACCTGCATACAGTTAGCTGGCTTATTGAGGACTGAGGTTTGTCTTGGTAGAACTGCCAACAAGCAGACCATGGCAGGAAACTTCTAGGTTCATAGTCAAAATAGAAAAAAAAAAACTTACATATTTTTGACATACTAATGTGGATAAAACAACAGATGTTTCTATTTTTGTCCTATGATTGGCAGGTCTGTATCTCTGGGAACATATTTTTGAAGGCACTCTTGATCCTACCGATGTGACTGCTCAGTGGAGGGAAGGACAGTCAGTTGTAGGAAGAACACATTACAGGTACTCACTGGAAAACATTAACCTTGCATTGCTATGTGATGTTCTATGTAACTACCAGAGGAAGATATACTTTTACAAGTCATTTCCCCTTCAGCTTGGGGAATAAATACAGAAATAAATCTTAGAAATATGTGTTTATAGCTCAAGCTACATCAAACATATTCTTAATAAATTGGACGTTTCAGAATAATTTTGGAGGGAGAACTGGCAATGGCCCTCAGTGATAGAGCACTGACTGGCATGTGCAAGGTCCTCAGTCAGTCCCCAATACTGAAAAAAAAATTAGAAGTCTGTAAAATAAATTTTGGAGTCTTATTTCTGTTGTGTTTTTAGCTGACAATATGGAAAACTTCATGTTCCACATCTTGTATGTAAATGGACACATAATGTCCTGTGCCTTAGAGGACTAACATGTAAAAAAAATTACTTTATGATTTTTTTTCATTAATAGTTATGTGAACCTGGAAATATTCAGGTAGAATTCAACTTTCTTTTATTACAACATTTTATGTCCTATCTACTATGATTTATTTGGTGATACAGTTTTCCATTATTTGTATTTGCAAAATTCAGAACTGTTTCTGTTTTGGTTTTTAAGAGTCTGTAAAACCCATGCGTTGTCAGGGCCTTTAGGGATTTTACTTTCATTTAACTTACCTATCACTGTATGATTTCTTAATTTTTAAATAGAATTAAGGTGATTTAAATTAGAAAAGCCATAGTTTTGTCATGAAAGTACTGTTTGCATTTGGCTTTTTAACTGAAATAAACAGTTGTCTTCATGTGTTTATTTCCTGTGACAATGGCATTGTCATGGGAGTGGGCTATCAAGCAGAGATTTTGGTTTTCAGTAGGAACCCATTTCTTCTGCACAGAAACCAAGAGAGGGAAAGCTGTAGTTCAGTTTCATTTGAATTTTCACTGCTGCAGTGGTTGCTTCCCAGTTTGACTGACTTACCTTTGTTTCTGTATCCATGCTCCTGGGGAGGAGCGTGCTTCCAAGTGGAAGACAAGTCAGCCATGGGCATTCTCCATGAGGAGCTGGAAACGCTGTTTGTTTTCAAGTCGATAGTTTATTTACTGTTAGGAGATAAGTAGAGTGTGTTTGGATGCAAGTCCACCCTCAGTCTCTGCCCTCCAGTTCCCTCTTTGTACAAATCTACCGCTCTTCCATCTTCATGTCTACATACGTGCACAGGCACACTGCCACAGACTCTGTCTTTCTGTGTCTGTATGTGTCTCTCTCCCCTCCCCCCCCCCAAAAAAGCCACCAGCTGCCAGTTGTCTTTTTGAGAACAAGGTCTCTTACAGAAGTTTAATGATTAGGCTATGCCATCTGGACAGTGAGCCCCAGGGATCTGCCTGTTCCTAACACCACATCCACCGTTTTATGTTAGTTCAAGAATTGAACTTAGGGTTTCCATGCTTGGAAGCAAGCATGTCACAAAATAAGCTGCCTCCCTAACCCCTGATGGCATAAATCTCTTGAAGGAATCATACTTGAAAGGTGTAAATACCTTGGGTATTATACTCATTGCTGTAATCTCATTGTAGGTCATATGTCTACTCCCACATTTTGCAGTCCTTATTTCACTATTTGAAGGGAAATGTGTGGCTGGACATGGATCGTTGTGCTTCCCAGAATGTGTAACACTTTGGATTCAGTTGCTAGTTAGAGAATATGTCTATTGTGTGTATAAATTGCTATCTGTATTTGTATTTGAACAGCAAACATGGCAGTAGACTTGAGCTAATAATTGATATACTTCATTACATGGAAGTTTTAAAGTCATAAGTAGCATCCTTAAGTTTACAATAACTTGGTGTTACCACAGTGATAGAAAGGGGATTAAAGCAAGCACTGTTTATTCCCACCAGGAGGCTAAACCCCAGTTTACTTTTCTGAAATTTCTAAGCAAGATTTTCTGTTATCATCAAAAAACAGTGAGCCAGGCAGTGGTGGTACACGCCTTTAATCCAAGCACTTGGGAGGCAGAGGCAGGTGGATTTCTGAGTTCGAGGCCAGCCTGGTCTACAGAGTGAGTTCCAGGATAGCCAGGGCTACACAGAGAAACCCTGTGTCGAAAAAACAAAAACAAAAACAAAAAACAATGCTGTTTTCTCTTACAGAACTTTGTATTTGAGTGCTGTAATAGATTATTAAAATACTTTATTAAGCAATGAAGAGTAGAATGTAATGGATCTAAAACATATGGAATTGCAAGTTGTAAGCTCAGTCAAATTACATAGGTACTAACTTAACTGAATTCCAAAACTACATTGTTTGCACAGTCATTCAAGACTTAAATGATTTCTCTGGGTTCTCTATATTGACGTATTTAGTATTCACTTTGAAGACTTTTTTTTTCAATTGAGGCAGGCAATAGGAAATATATTGAAATGTGTAAGTTCTAATCATATGGAAATTATATTACATACAAGAATAAATTACCTTTTAGAATTCTGTGCATGAGCTCTTTAGATATGATTATTCTTCAGTAATTGGATCTTCAGAGATCACCTTAGTTAATTAAACCATAGCATTCATTCTGTTTGTTACACACTAAGTCATAAACTTTATTTTACAGTGTTAACGAATAATAGGAAAATACATTTTCCTACTTGGTTTGGCTCCCAACATCACGTAGACAGATAGTGGAGGCATACGTTTTTATTCCCAACACTCTGAAGGAGGATCAGCAGTTCGAGGGAAAGTGAGGACATTCATAACTAGCCCCCCTGACTAAATGCTCAGGCATGTTTGCCCATTCTCTGTCAGAGGCTTCACTCATCCTGCATTCTCTATGAGGTGCTCTTCCCTAGTCCACGTCTATTCCTACATCTGCGTTCATCACTGTGCTCTGTCAGGCACTACCTCTCTCCTTCATTCTCCTATTTCCACTTTCTCCGCATCAATCCTTCCAGCGCGGTTGTCCACACTGTTTCATTTCCCAACAGCCCATTCCCTTGTGCTTTGACTAAGAGAGTTCAGAATACTTCTCGGTGACTGGGGCAGCATGTGACAGTCCGAGTTCTAAAACATGTCTATTTCTTTTATGAAAACTGGAAAAAATAAATATTTCAAATAAATAAATACAGCATACTCCCATTTCCTCACTACTCATACATAACATGTTTTAGCTGCCTTGAATTCTTAATATTTAGCTTTCCTCTTAAAAGAATGGCTTCTGATAAAAGAAGGCCTTTGTTTCCTAGCCCTTTTGTTCTTCATTCCTCAAAGAGAATTGCTCTTTTGAATTCAGTGTATACACTTGCTCAAACTTTATTTCTGCTGATAGAATGTATATACATATTTTTTCAATATGTACTTTCATATTTATATAAAATCATACTTTAAGGACTGGCAAGATGAGTTAAAAGTGGTTGCCCCCAATTTAGACAACCTGAATTCAACCCCAAGACCTTCATGTTGGAAGGAGAGAAACAATCCCTGCTAAGTGTCCTCTGGCCTCCACACACACACTTGGCATGCATACATGCATGTCCACATGGGCACACAAACATTCATACAAATCCTTTAAATATATGTTAAGAATCCCCTAATGCTTGTTTTTTTCCTTGACATTATTTTTGATGCCTTCAGTGAGGAAATGAGCCTTTCTCATATGCTAGTTGAATTTCTACACCCAAAGCTTTCTATTAATCTATGGGCCTGTCCCAGTTTTACTCAAAGAACTTGCATTATACAAATTGCATTTCTAAAGAAAATATTAAATTGAATCTTACTCTGGATTTTATATAAAGTTACTGACACTTTCCTTTGCTCGGCTTTGTTTCTGTTTTTTTTTGTTTGTTTGTTTGTTTGTTTTTTGTGGTGTGTTGTGTTCTACAGCTTCCTCACTGGCCCAGCTGTAGTTCCCGGGTACTTCTCCATAGACGTGGATAACGTGGTTCTTGTTTTAAATGGAAGAGAGAAATCGAAGGTCTTCCATGCCACCCAGTGGTTAATTTATGCACAGAACTTAATACAAACCCAAAAACTGCAACATCTGGCTGTTGTCTTGCTTGGAAATGAGCACTGTGAAAACGACTGGATCATGCAGTTCCTCAAAAGAAATGGAGGCTTTGTGGACCTACTTTTCATAACGTATGACAGCCCCTGGATTAATGGTGCAGACATTCTCCAGTGGCCTTTAGGTGTAGCAACGTAAGTACAAGATCAGATAATGCATCCCTAGACTCTTATGATCTTTCGAATGGTCTGAACCAGGAAGATGGTGTTTTAAATGGAGATAAGCTCACAGATGATGATGCTGGAGCAGTCTTTCCCACAGTCAAAAAGAGTGTGGCCTTGTGCCCCGGTGACAATAGTGACTGATTTGTCATTGCTACTACTACTGCTGAATTTTGCCCTCTTCTGAGAGCTGATGAGTACTTTTTTATTGTATTTGTTTTAAAATGGATATAGGATAAAGTGTTAAGCTTATTAGTGTCCCAAAGAAGTATTTAACAGGGACTGAACAAGTGCCATAATTTCTAGGGAAAACAAATACTGTTGAGGCAATATGTCTATATAGAATATATGCTTACTCTTAGAGGTTTGTTATTGGATGATTGATGTAAATCCTAACTGTTGTAAAAGCAAAGGTTAATTAAATGATAGTTTAGGGTCCTCAATATATGATCATCTTCCAGCTTTAAGAAATGGAAATGTTTGAAGCTTTCTATGATCAGTTTTTTCAACCTCCAGATAGGCTCTCGCTCGTATATAATCTTTCTAAGAGCAGGAATTTTCTTCCCTGCTTTAAAATAGTTCATGAAGGTCTAGAGGTAGTTCTGAAGGTCTAGAGATTGTTTTTCTATTTAGCTGCACAGATGTCACTAGAGAAATAACACATTCCCACATCTACATGTACAATATTCCAGCTGAATACATTTGGGCTAGGACCAGTCTTAAATTGTCAAATACTCAGAGAAACCCTGTCTCGAGAAAAAAAAAAAACCAAATTGTCAAATACTTTTTAACTACATTCACCCTTACAACCTTCAGAAACATTTCTTGAGAAGGCCTATATTTGTAGAAATACTTTCACTTTTTCCAAACTGTATGACACACCTATTCATATAATAGAACATAGAAATATAGTGATTCAAGTATTGCCAGATTCATCCTGTTCCCAATGAGGAGACATTCGGTAACATCTTGAAACTTTTTTGATTGTCTCAACAAAAGAGAAGAAATTGTAACAAGTGTCATCAAATGGGTAGAGCCCAGGGATGTTGTTAATCATAGCACATATAAGGCTGTTCCAATAACAAGTTATTTAATGCAAAATGCCATGATGATCTCGTGTACAGCATAGATTTTAGGCACACATTTTTATTCAAATCATTGCCTGGTGCCCATGCAGTGAGTCACTTGTGGTCAGCCCTTTGTAGACTAACACGGGTTTTATTAATTACTTGTCTTAATATAGTTGACATTTTTCTTGGAATTAATCTTTCAGAGCTCATGACTATAATAGTACATTTTCTTTTTAATGGACAAATATGATTATATATGCCTGTGTTGTACAGTGTGTTTGGAAACCATATTTTAAATCTCCTTAATATATATAACCTAACAAGCCTAGCTGTAGGACAGTCCTACCATGTAGTTATTTATTACTTGTTTTTATAGATACAGGCAGTTTCCTGTGGTTGAAGCCAGCTGGTCGATGCTGCATGATGAGAGGCCCTACATATGTAATTTCTTAGGAACTGTCTATGAAAATTCATCAAGACAAGCACTGATGAACATTTTGAAACAAGATGGAAATGATAAACTTTGTTGGGTTTCTGCAAGAGAACAGTAAGTTGTGTGTTTGCATGTCCCCAAATCTGAGTGTTGCCTTGTATGCAGAAGGGTTTCCAAACAATCCCTGGGAGCTCTGTTTAAGCTTCTAGATCTAGACATTTATTTTTTAGTTGTAACAGAAATTGCCATCTAGATGGCTGTCACTGCTGTTAATGTAATTATATTAAATTCATTTACTCAACTTACCAAACCACTATCATATGCCAGAAACGATTTTACTCATGATAATATCAACAGTGGGGGGAGGGGCTACAGAACAGAGGATGTGCTCTTCAGTGTTGGTTGCAGGAAGAGACAAGTAAAACGGTGGGCGCCAGATGATAATGCCATGCGAGAAAAAGAGTTAAGCAGAAGGCCATGCAGACTCTGGGTAGACAGGCCTGAAGAGGGTGCAGGAATCAGCAGTGTCCACACAGAGGGATGAGCAAGGTCAAAGGTCATGAGGCAGGAGGGGAGGGTGTGAGTGAGTGGATGAGGGTGGTGTAGAAGAGGAAAGCCTTACAGGAGGAATAGTAGATTCTTGTTGCAACCTTTAGAATTACGGAATCATATATCCAGTTTTATGGATAGATTATGATCAATACTAGGTCTCAGTTCTACCACCTGGGCTGTATCCACATCCCAAAATCCTAAAAAGTTTTAAGAAATGTATTTGATCCAACGTTTTCAATGTCTCTCATATTTATCATCTCTATAATGCATTCACAATTTTGATAATTGACATTAAAAGATTTCCTTCAAAAAAAGATTTCCATAAAAAGTAAAACCCTCCGTGGATTTGTTTGTTTTCCTGTCTAGGTGGCAGCCTCAGGAGACAAATGAAAGCCTTAAGAATTACCAAGATGCTTTGCTTCACAGTGACCTCACATTGTGCCCTGTGGGAGTGAACACTGAATGTTACAGGATCTATGAGGCCTGCTCCTTTGGCTCCATCCCTGTTGTGGAAGACGTGATGACAGCTGGCCAGTGTGGAAACACATCCAGTCAGCACAGTGCTCCCCTGCAGTTACTCAAGGCCATGGGGGCTCCCTTCATCTTCATCAAGAACTGGAAGGAGCTTCCTGCTATTTTAGAAAAGGAGAAGACTGTAAGCTTACAAGAAAAGGTTCAAAGAAGAAAAATGTTACTTCAGTGGTACCAACACTTCAAAACAGAACTAAAGTGGAAATTTACTGAAGCTTTAGAAAGTTAATTTTTTATGAATAATAAAGGTTAATCATATCTAGGACTGTGGATTCGTGCGTGTGAATGCAGTGCTTGCCTAGCTGCCTGGGTCGGCTTTATCATGTAAGGGACCACATGCTCTCCTCTTTGGCTGCTACCATGTACAAGATAAAAGAGATGGCACTGTCTCTCTGAGCTTGAGCTGGCAGGATGGTTGAGTGGTTAAAGGTGCTTGATGCCAAACCTGATGACCTACGTTCAATCCCCAGAAACTACACAGTGTAGGAGAGAAATGAGCCTCCTTTGTCTTATGACCACCCTACCAGCATGCACACCAAAGCACGTGCAGCAGATAAGTCATAAATAAATACCTTACTCAGTTCCACTAAAATAAGTAAGTCAACATTTACAAACTTTTCTTACTGACTTTAACCCACTCAGGGACTAGAGAGAGCATCGGCTCAGTGGTTAAAGTGCCTACTACTACCTTATGGTATAAGTATAGATGCTGATCAATGCCTGCAAACATTTTCCAACTCGACTATACAACATGGTCATTATGATAATGTAATCAGAAAGTGCATGCATAAATGTTACATGTTCTCACAAAACGAACTCTGATGTAATTTATATGCTAATTAGCTAGCTATGGCCAGGCCACTATATACATATGTCTGTGTGTATGTGTGTGTGTGTGTGTGTGTGTGTGTATACATACACACACATATACATATATGTATGTGACAGCCTGTAATCCTGAGTTCAGGAATGGCTAAAGGTCCTGAGAAGACACAGTGCATCCTGGGATCCTGAGATGCTGGACCAGAGTCATGCCAGCTGTGGGCCGCAGTGAAGGCCAGCTTCCAGGCACAGAGCCTTGCTCAGGCTAGCCCTGCCTTTCTGTACCCCTCCATGTTCCAGTCTTACTGTTGCCCTGCATCATAAAACTCCAGAGCTGGAGACCTTCTCTCTGACCAGGCTCCATCCCATAGTGCCTTCCTCTAGTACTGCTCCATGACCCTAAGACTCACTTCAGTTACGGGACGTGGTGTGCACACTTGCACACACGTGCACAAACACACACTAAACGAGTAAATTTTAAATTCTTTTTAAAAGAAGAGTTGGAGAGGTGGCTTATTGGGGAAACTCGGTGACTTGATGTGGAAGCCTACCCTGTCCAGGTAACTTGGGACAAAAGGGAAGATGCCTTTTCCAAGCAGGACTTCCTCTTTGATACCCTATCTAGGGAGTCTGGACCCCCACACTCTATCTGAGGAATGTCACTTAATACTTGGTAGAAATTACAGGTTCAGCATCCTGGAATGCCTCTCCAGGCAAATGAAGCATCTCCAGGACCTTAAAACTTAGCCAAGGAAACTTCACCCTAAGAAGAACCTCTTCTCAATTTTCAATGTGTATATAGTCCTTGTTCACCCCAAATAAAGAGCAGACTCTCTTTTGTTGACTATGTTCTAAGAATGGTGTCTCAAAGAGCTGTAAGCCTCAAATCTTTAGGGATCTCCTCCCTCAGCACTCACAGCCAGATGGAGATCCTGCTGACCCCCCTGCTCAGCCTTTGCTTCACCCTTTATTACCCAGTGTGCATTGGGGCATGGACATCCCAATGGAAGACTCCAAGGACCATGGAGCTAGGCTCGACTCCTTCCTTCCCCATTTGGTGTGGAGCAGCACCTAGACATCCTAAGGAAAGAAGGGAAAACAGCTTAGTAGTTGAAAGCACTTGTTGCTCTTGCAGAGGACACAAGTTCAAGTCCCAGACCTGCCTGGTGCCACAAACCATATATCACTCCAGTTCCCAGAGTCTGAAACCTTCTACTCACTTCTACAAGTAAAACATATGAACCTGATACACATACATACATACAGGCAAAATATATATCTAAACATACACTTTCAATAATGTATTTAATAAGCCTGATTTTTGAATGCTAAACTAATATTTCAGAAAATGATCATAAATAAGACCAACAAAAATTAATCCAATAATTCTCCTGAGTCTACCTTAAAATAAAACTAGCGCCAGGCAGTGGTGGCACATGCCTTTAATCCCAACACTTGGGAGGCAGAGGAAGGCAGATTTCTGAGTTTGAGACCAGCCTGGTCTACAGAGTGAGTTCCAGGACAGCCAGGGCTACACAAAGAAACCCTGTCTTAAACAAACAAACAAAATTAGGATATTTAAAACGGGTCTTTGCTTTTGTTTAAAAATCATGAATTTGTATTAATTTTTAATACTTATTTTATTTTGATAGGTTTTAAAACAATAAACAATCTTCTTTTCAGTCAAAAACAAATTTCTACTGCAGAATTTAGGTGATGTACCAAAATTAGGTCTTTTTTTTTTTTTAAAGACTCTGTAACAGTGTAAAACTCTCCTTCCTGAAATATCCTATTTGATCTAGAAAATGACTTAAAATTGCATAGCATCTGAACCATGACTTTTATAATACATTCAACAATATCTAAGTCCCTGTGACATGGGACAATGATTTCATGTCAAACAAGAATTAGTTTCATATACAACATCAACTGGCATCTAGACCCTAGTTTCCTTGAATACTAAATATTTTAAATGCTTCAGTTAATTAGATTCAGCAGGCCAGATATACAAAAGTGAAGCTAAGCTAAGTTGGGTCCTTCCCCTTTTGTCCTGCCCAATCACTGGCTCAAGCCTTTATTTGAAAAGTTAAGGTGGGGAGAAGGTTCACAAAGCAACTCCTCATCTGCATCCCCTGCTAGGAGTGGAATTAGCATCAAAATACAAGCCCAGGGCTAGTCGCAACACTTCCCCCTTTCTGTCCAATTAAAAGACTCTTTTATCTCAGACATCAATTGAGCACAATTATTACCATTTTGTAATTTATAACATACAGGTTATACCTAACACCCAGTCTATCAGTTTTTACCAACTAAATAGTACCTCTTGCCATCTATCCGAACTTAAAAGACTTATAATTCTACACCTGACTCAAGTCCTGGCTTTAGATTTTAACCCATCTGAAAACCATCCTCTCAAATCTGTATCATCTTCTGTACTTGCTGGTTTTGTGTGTCAACTTGAAACAGACTGGAGTTATCACAGAGAAAGGAACTTCAGTTGGGGAAGTGCCTCCATGAGATCCAGCTGTGGAGCATTTTCTCAATTAGTGATCAAGGGGGGAAGTTCCCTTGTGGGTGGTACCATCTCTGGGCTGGTAGTCTTTGGTTCTATAAGAAAGCAAGCTGAGCAAGACAGGGGAAGCAAGCCAGTAAGAAACATCCCTCCATGGCCTCTGCATCAGCTCCTGCTTCCTGACCTGCTTGAGTTCCAGTCCTGACTTCCTTTAGTGATGAAGAGCAGTGTGGAAGTGTAAGCTCAAAAAACCCTTTCCTCCCCAACTTGCTTCTTGGTCATGATGTTTGTGCAGGAATAGAAACCCTGACTAAGACATCTTCCTAAATGCTAAACAGCTTGGACTGGCTATGAGACTACTAGTCTTCACCCCATCAGAAATCCAAGAAGGACTAATATTCCCTGAAAGTATAAGCACAAAATATTGCTTCTAAAACGTAGCTACTTATAGAGACTGTTGACCCCCTGGACAGGCCCTATATGTCAAAATGTTGGAGCATCAGTCTTCAGCCTTCTGGCCCAGGATCATCTGACAGACCTTAGTAATGCAGAATTTTGAAGGGCTGATTACTCTGTCTTGGCAGACATTATCAGTGGACTATTCCACGTAGTGTGTTCTTTTTTTGGACAGTATTTGTCTGTAGATGAAATGAGGCAGTTCTTGCCTGGTGAGTGTCTTACCACAACTGAAGCAACTCCACTGATGCTCAATTTCTTCTTTGAATTCAAGAAAGGGTGCTGTCAGGAGCAGGCAGGTCTCCAGTCAAATGATCTTTAATAAAGAAATGCCAATAAACATATTCTGTGGACTTCTGATGCCTTTGAAGACCATCTATCTATCTACCTAAAGCATCTCTGAACTGTAAAGCCTTGACTACTCTTGAGCATTTCTAATTGAAATAACTCAGGAACACCCTTTAAACTTTCTCACAATCATGAATTTGCTATCTGGTCCTTAACTTGTATTACTTAATCATCTAAAAACAGTTTATAATAGCAGTTATAGAAGTCTAAACCTTGTGTTCTTAATTGTGTAATATAGGCACAATGCCTATATGGGATTAACAACATTAATCCCACTTTTATATCAATAATAATTTTATACCAATGAAAACTTTAATTTGCATCAAATAAATTCTGAACCAATATGAGATTATAACTTCAACTTCTTATCAATTATAAAGACTTCTACCAATGTAAGATCTGGCTATGTAATGTTTTGCTTAAAAGTACATTTGCTAACCTATCCCTATTAGTCTATTTCTATAATTTCTATGAAATGACTATTACCCCCTTTTTCTTTTCTGTCGCCAAGATCTTGTTACATCTGATTTATTATCAACTTGGAAGGAACAGGCAGCTTTTCTTTTCCCCTGGAAACATAGACGTAGCCCCTCCCCCAGCGTAACACATTTCCCATTCTGATTTTAGAATATCTTTGAGGAAAATGCAGTGTTGAAGTCACCCACAATTATTTTGTTAGGTGCAATGTGTCCTTTGAGCTTTAATAACGTTTCTATTATGAATGAGGGCGCCCTTGCATTTGGGAGCATAGATGTTCAGGATTGACAGTTCTTCTTGTTGTGTTTTTCCTTTCACCAGCAAGAAGTGTCCCTCAGAGTCTCTTTTGATGACTTTGGGTTGAAAGTCAATTTTATCTGATCTTAGAATGGCTACTCCAGCTTGTTTCCTGAGACCATTTGCATGTATAATTGTCTTCCAGCCTTTTACTCAAAGGTAGTGTTTGTCTTTGACCCTGAGGTGTGTTTCCTGTATGCAGCAAAATATAGGGTCCTGTTTACATATCCAGTCGGTTAGTCTATCTCTTTTTGTTGAGGCATTGAGTCCATTGACGTTAAGAGATATTAAAGAATAGTGATTGTTACTTCCTGTCATTTTTGATGTTAGTTTTTAAATTTGATTGGTTGACTTCTTTTGGGTTTGATGAGAGAAGGTTACATACACTATGACAGGGAGGAAAGGGACAACTGATTCTTGGTGTTCTCTTTTGCACTCTACATTCATGCTATGACTATGACACTGTTTTTCCTACTGTTCAGGCAACTGTCATGGCTTTTCTGGCTTGTAATTTTGATTACACCTGGAATTAACTACCCCCACACCCAAACTAAAGGGCAAATCTGGTAAGAATGTTTGCTTTATATAAAGCTAGAAGATCTACCTTTAATCCTTATCTTTGAGGTGGGAAAATATACCTATGTTAGGAATTGTTTTGTTTTGTTTTGTTTTGTTTTGTTTTGTTTTGTTTTGTTTTTGAGACAGGGATTCTCTGTACATCCCTGGATGTCCCGGAACTCACTCTGTAGACCATGCTGACATTGAACTCAGAAATCTGCCTGCCTCTGCCTCCCAAGTGCTGTGATTAAAGGTGTGTGCCACCAAGGCCACCCCTTAGAGATCTTTTGAGATGGATAACATTAGGTGGTATTTACCACATCTTGGCCACGCCCACTTCTCCCAGCACATATAAGGCTGGGCAAGTGGGAAGTTTCTGTTCTTTGCCTCCTTGGTCTTGTGTGGTAAGAGGTCCATTCTTCCAGTCTCCACCAGAGTTTACTTCTGTGGGAATCTGGCTTTCACTAAAGACCAGCCGTGACATCCATAGTGGTTGACTGAAAAACTACTGGACACTTAGTACATCTTCCTGTAACAGGTAGTCATTGTTGGATCAGTTGGACCACAGACTGTAAGTCATTTTAATAGAATTCCATTTACATATGTGTAGACCGCCAGCGGCTACAGGTGAACTGGGTGGCCTGAAAGAGAATTTTGAGGTTAAGGCGAAAAAGATTTGAGTCAAGGCGGTAATTCCGGTCAAGACTGAGTTTAATATTTTTAAGGCAAGTTATATAGTTATTGGGGAATCGACCACCCCTCCCAGAAGTCGGTCACATCAAAGGCGGAGCTGTGAATTTTCTTTGGCTCCAGGTCTCAGCGGGTTGCCTGCCTTCAGACTGGCGAGTCTGTGTTGGGAGTCAGGTGAAAACCGCCTTGGGGCGATGTCGGTAGTCGAGGTGAGGAGCCTTATTGTTCACAGGAACAAAGGCCGGAGGTAGCCATCGGAAGAGTTGGGAGCTGCCAGCCAGCTTAGTTGTCGGGGAGGAGACACATATGTATATATTTGTTGATAATGTGCATATGTATGTATGTGTATGTACATATGTATGCATGTGTGTACATATGTGTATGGGTTGTGTACAGCAACTGCTGACTAATACAGCAACCTAGACCATCTTAATTCAATCAGACTCAGAGACCCTTTCTTCCAGGCAGAAATTTCCAGAGTGTATACTGGCTGGGAGCATTTCCGATGGGATAGTAGGAATACCTCAGATTCCTGAAGTTTTCTTTCATGGGGCCCCTCTTCATATTCCTAGTGTTGCTGGTTTTCTGTAGTTGAGTAGCATTGATGCAAAGCAGGCAGTCTTTGGGAAGGTAGGATGAGTCTTCTCCAAGTGAGTGCAGCCAGAAGCAGAGAGTAGTATCTCAGTAGAGCTTAGAAAAACAAGCAAGTTCTTGTCCCTGCACCCTGTCTTAGGGACACCTATAATGACCCCACAATTGGTCTCTCCTGTGCTCAGAATCCCTTTCAGGCTTTTTTGGGCACCATTCCTACAATTCAGTTATGGCTCAGAAACTTTGGATGGGGCCTATTCCAAGTTGAAAGAAGAAAGCTGAGACTGTGTTTGTGTGTGAAACATGTGTGCACATGTACACAAGTGACTATGATATCCAGAGGTGTGTGTGTGTGCTAGTCTGTTCGTGTTTCACTTTTTCTTTTGTTTTGTTTTGTTTTTTTGTTATTCTTTATTCATTTATTTTTTGGTTTTATGAGACAAGGTTTAAATAAAAAATGTTTTTTTTTTTTTTTGAGCCATGTGTGTAGCCCTGACTGTCCTGGGACATACTCTGTAGACCAGGCTAGCCATGAACTTAAAAATCCATCTGCCTCTGCCTACCAAGGGCTGGGATTAAAGGTGTGTGACACCACCTGCTGGGATTAAAGGTGTGTGCCACCACCAGCCAGCTGTGTTTCTCTTTGTGTGGGTGTGTGAATGTGTTTTGTAGATTTGCATACACATACCAGAGGTTATCACAGGTTTTCCTCTATTGAGCTCCACTTGGTTGAATCAAGCCTGGCCTGCTGCTTTGGCTAGCCTGACTGCCCAGCCATGCCTCAAGAAAAACAGCAGCAACAAAAAAGAGTGAGCATAGGGCTGGAGAAAGAGTTTAGATTGTGAAATGCTTCCCACAAACACCATAATAAAATACAAAGGCACTGTGATATTTCCTTGTCATCCAGTTCTGGGAGGCAAAAAGACAAGTGGATCATGGGGGATTTTCTCGTCAGCCATCTTGCCACTAGGAGAATGCAGCCATTGAGAATCCCTGCCTCAAAAAAAAATGTAGGAAATTCCCTAGAACAATAAATAACAATAAATACCTGAGGGTCCTTGGGATGGAACATTACTAACACATTGCACTGAGTGTGTGTGTGTGTGTTTGTGTGTGTGTCTGTGGTGTGTTTCCTGGTTAACTAAGGAGAGCTTGCCAGATCATGTAGGACTGGAGATATAGGTGGTTTTCAGCTGCAAAGTTGAGAGTAGAAACCAACATGGGCTCTTTGTGAAGAAGCTCTTGTAAGCCTTCAAGTTTAGTTCAGAACTAGTGTGTTTTGACAAAACTTCACCCTTAAGCCATTCAACCATTTTCCTGAGTCATCATTTAAATATGGTGGCACCTGCTGTGAATCTGAGCACATGGGAAATTTATGCTTATTTATGTTTTGTGTGTGAATATTTGTCTATGTGTGGCCAGGCATGTTCTAAAGCATGAATGTGGAGGACAAAAGACAATGCCAAAGGATGGATCTCTCTTTCCAATCTGTGGTTACCAGAGACCTGTGTCTGTTACCTGAGTCTGTGTGTCTGTGTGTCTGTGAGCCTGTGCCTGTCTTCACTGTTTTCTTAAGTCTGGTTTTGCATCAGTAGAATGTGTGAATCCTTTTTCTTATGAATGTAGGAAAGTCTCTGTGTCACTTAAGGTTTCATGTGTTATAATTTTTCTCTCAGTTGACCAATTGAGACTATTGTGAGGAGCCCCCTCCCCCCATCTCAGCCTCCATATGGTGAGATTGCAGGTTAAACCACACCAGATCTTTGGTTTCAATAATGTCCTTTGATTGAATTCTTGAAAGTGCACTTAGGGGATAGCTTCATGGTTTTAGATGTTTTCAGGGTTGTCACAGACATTGCATGTGTTTTACTCAAAAGACCCAACAAGTTTCCACAGAATGTTGAATGATCCCATTATTATTAAATTACAGAGTGTTAGCTGTGATGAACCAGGTTTCAGAGGTCTAACTTCTTTAGTAATTACAAAGCATATTGAGAGGCGTTTCATTGATATCCTGTAAATCTCCTTTCCATATCAATTTCATCCAGTCATGCTAGAAACACTGAGCTCCAAGCCATGGAGCAATAGTATTTTGTTTAATGCACTAGCCATGCAGGACACAAAGGAAACCCTTCCCTAAGAGTGAATTGCCATAGATGGGTTAGGTTATAAGGAGACACAAAAGAACCTTCCATCTCAGGGACTGGCAATTTAGGAGTTCATATAAAGCTAGAAGGTCTAGGTTTAATTCTTATCTTTGAGGTGGGAAAATACACCTATGTTAGGAATAGTTTTGTTTTGTTTTGTTTTGTTTTCGAGACAGGGTTTTTCTGTATATCCCTGACTGTCCTGGAACTTACTCTGTAGATCAGGCTGACAATGAACTCAGAAATCTGCCTGCCTCTGCCTCCCAAGTGCTGTGATTAAAGGCGTGTGCCACCACTGCCTGCCCCTTAGAGATCTTTTGAGATGGATAATATTAGGTGGTATTTTCCACATCTTGGCCATGCCCACTTCTCCCAGCACATATAAGGCTGGGTAAGCAGGAAGTTTCTGTTCTTTGCCTCCTTGGACTTGTGTGGTAAGAAGTCCATTTTTCCAGTCTCTACCAGAGTTTACTTCTGTGGGAATCTGGCATTCACTAAAGACCAGTCGCGACATCCATACTGGTGGACTGAAAAACTACTGGACACTTAGTACATCTTCTTCCACACGTAGCCATTGTTGGATTATCTGGACCACAGACTGTAAGTCATTTTAATAGAATTCCATTTACATATATTTATATATGTGTTGGGTTCCATAGCTGCCTGCAGCTACTACGAAGTGGGTTTCTGGAACAGAAGCTGAGGGATAAATGGGGAAGAGGGGAGAAAAGAAGTATGGCTAAGACAATATTCACTGATCAAAGCCAGAAACTTTAATGGTGCCAGACCTTTTAACAGTTTGGGCAAACCCTTCCCCCCAGACTCCAGGCTGAGTTCCGGTGGAAGTTGTCTAGCTTCTCTTGGAGGTCCTTGTCTTGACTGCTCCGGCAGCTGGGTGGGTCACCTGCTTAATTCAGGAATTCCTAGACCTGGAGGAACAATGAACTTAACCTTTACTTCGAGCACTCGGCCCTAGGTGGAGCAGGATCCTGGCTATCTGGGAGAAGTCAACCTTGACCAAAGTCAAACTCTGACCAAGTGCATGAATGCCCCAATATGGCTCTGTACAATTCCTCCCTTTTTTATTAATTAGAACACGAGGAGGTAGAAAACAAGTGGATAAATATCCTTCATAAGAAGGCGGGCCTTAACCAGGAGGGGAAGCATTGACCGTAATTCCTCTTAAACATTGTATAACGTCTTTTTCAGAGGAGGGGTAATAGGCTCCCTTATTATTTTAAGGACAGCCTCTCGACATTAAGCCCTATGTAATTAGGTGTACTTCCTGGGGACTCAGAAGCAGAAATTCACCTCCCCATGTGGTGCTTTGCCTCGCACTTCTCACTGGTACCCATGTTTGTTCATAAACAAACACACATAGATCTGAGTTCTATGTGGCTCCCTCTTTGGAGATCCACTTGTGTAAGTTTTGAAGCCAGGGGGGTCTGCAAGTGTCTTTAACAGACATGCAATCTCTCCATCCAGGTGAGCCTGGGCGGAGACAGCCAGTCTGCTTAACAAACAAGGTCAAGAGTTAAAGGTGGAATAGGATTAACTTGTCCCTGAAGTATCCAATTCAGTTGCAAATTAACAACTTTAAGGACCCAAAGCTTGGCCTCTGGGGTGGGAGAGGTAGCCTTGTGTATCAAGAGATATGCTGTTACTTCTCAGGAAAAGTGGAGACTATATGTTAAATTAACACAGCTGGCTGAAGATTGTTAGCCATCTTCAAAATTGGAATCCTCAATATTGGAATTATTTCTAGACCAGTCTATGGTTGAGTCAGCTGAACACAATAAGGAGAAGAGTCATTTTAACTCTTCTTTAGATTAATTTTTCCTAAGCTAGCTTAACAGTCTCCATGTTCTGTCCCACAAAGTCTAAAAGCTTGAAGCTAGGCAATTTATCTAACCTGGGACATTTGACAATTAAGGTAAGTCAAGAACATATACCCAATATAGCTCTTATGTTACCATGGTCTGGGCATTCAGCAAGCACAGTCAGCATCTCTTCTGCAGCATTCTGTGGAAAAAACATAGGGGACATGCCTTCTTCCCCAATATTAAATCAGGATCATGGCATATGTCAATAAGTGAATTCCTTCATTTCACCCAGGCATCAATATGCCTAATTACAAGATGTCATATACATTTAGCAAGGAGTTTCTTGGCATCCAAATTTTAAAATTTTCTTAAAAACATGCAAGCATAATTTAAATTATATGCACAGGGACACAATTTCCCCTCTCTTCTCTCTTCCAAGAAGATATTGTTTTATTAATTTAAGTTGGAACACAAAGTATACACCATAACATAGGCAATAACTATGTAATTATAGAAAATAAACATAGCATTTTTAGTTGCTTTTTCTGTTAGAGCAGTTGCAACTAGAAAGCCTAAAAGTGAATCATTAGTCACATGCACATATTTTTTAATCTTCTAAATTAGAAATATGAGTATCATTTATCTGTAATAACTAAGTCCTCTAGGATTAACACCCTTACGTGGTAGAGGTAGAAATTGAGGACATCAAGAACAAATCTTTATAATTTGATGTGTACAAACTATAAAATTATTTCAAATACCTAAAGGACAGTCATTTAGAGAACATATCCTTTGTTCTTAGAAATTTGAATCACATTTGCATAAACTGTAAAAATTAAGAATTAGCAGTATTAAAAATGGACCAATTTTAAGCAATTATAAACCATGAGCTATATATATATATATATATATATATATATATATATATATATATATATATATATACTATTATAAAAGCTTGACTTTTAACATCTTAAAAATAGCTGCTATAGCACCCAATTCAGGTATCTGTGTTGAAGCAGGGAGAAACATAAAGGAATAAACATGTGATCTGATAGTACAAATTATCTTTTGGATAACAATTATTAATTTTGCCTAAAAATGCTTGCCATGTAATAGATCAACCATTAGTAATAAATTTGATTGCTGCTTGAAGCAAGGAACAAACGTTTCCTACCTTGAAAACAGAGGTTTAAGACCTTCTGTGGCAAGCTTAAAATGAGGTAAATATAAGATAAAGCCAATTAATATATCCTAACAACCTTTGAAAGCCATTACCTAAAAATTCTAAAGGTCCATAGTTAGGAGCAAGGGCCTGTAACAAACATTCCATGAACATTATACACTGAAAATTTTAAGATCCTAACTTCTAGTATTGAAACAGAGACAAAACATTTTTTTTTTATCTGTCCTAGGATCCACCTTTAGTCCTTGGCAAGGACTAGATCTGAGCCTTTTATCTAAGACCAGACCCAAATCTGCAAGGACGTTTTGAGGATTAAACAAAAGAAACCTGTAATTCCATGGTCAAAGGAACCTACTTGATATCAAATACATTTCCACTGAGATCTCCTTTTTAATCTTGGAGGGTTAAATTTTGCTCCTACCATTGTAGCCTATAAACTTGTGGAAAAGTGGCAATGGGCCTCTAAAACCCATAGCTGTATCACTCTCAAAATTATCTTAATTACAAAATGTTAAGAATTATGAGCCTGCAAACTGAAAACTGCAGCCAATGACACACTGATTTTTATTTCAACTCAATGTTTTCTTGCAATGTTAGAGCACAATTGCAATTTTGGAAGCAAATCCCAATTTTAAACAATCTAATTTCTTTAAAATCAATGGCAAACACATATTTACAGCACAAGGTTTGTCTGCCAGTTCTTATGTTCAAGTGTATGACAGTGTAACTTATTAAAGAGACATTATTTTAAATCTTAATTTTCATTGAGTCCAATCTCCAGGCCAAGATTCACATGAAACACCATGCCAATTTAGGAGCATCTTAAAGGCCTGTATTTCCTGGATTGCATCATGCCACGTGTTGTTTAAAAATGGCGACTACCCTAAACTACCAGCTTTAACCTAACTTTTTGTTAATAACATTATACCTTTTAAATCATGTCCAGTGACTTAAGCCAATACTCTATAGTCAAGACATGCAAAATATACCTTTAAATCCAATTATAAACAAGAACAAAGCATGAGTTGCGTTAGGCCACGTGTAGCTAGTTAAGATGGCTCCAACACTGAATCACCAGTTTTAAACTAACCTTTTCTTAATCACACTATACCTTAACTCTTTAGTCAAGACATGTAAAACCTTATACCGTTAAGACCAATTAGAAACAAGTATAACGCGACTACATGAATTTCACAAGCCAAACCAAGGTTTTCCCAAATCTTGAGGCTTCTGGGCTTTTAAAGCGGCTTTTTCCCCAGCCATGCTTGCCTCTTGGGTGAGTGAGCTGCGCTGCTGCGGCGCGGCTTTAAATCAATCCCCACACAAACTGTGGCTGGCTCAAGAGGTTGCCAGCAGATGAAATCCTTACCAATTTTTCTTTTTAACATGAAACAGTCATTCACACAAAAACACAGAGAGGACATAAACATACACATAGACAAACAGTCGGTGCACCGGGACAAACACGGAAAGATACACAGAAAGTTAAGCGCGCTTGTTAAGCAATTACATCCATTTTCCTCTTTAAACAGCTCTTAGAGGCTGTGGACATATGCCTATTTTTAAAACCCCTTTCTTTTTCGCCTAAATAAGCTCTAACGAGCTTTGGGCAAATGCCTACCAAATTCCTTTTTCATATTCCACTGTCTATCCCCTAAGCGAGTACAGCACTGGGCCCATACTGCCTCACTTAGTCCGTATCGTATAACTCACCATGCAGGATACTATCTTTTCCTTTTTACGTTTTCCGAGAAGCTTCGCCAAGACAGGGTCACCTCAGGTAATCTTCTGGAATCCAGCCAGTCCCGCGTCCGGGCGCCACTCCGTTGGGTTCCATAGCTGCCTGCAGCTATTACGAAGTGGGTTTCTGGAACAGAAGCTGAGGGATAAATGGGGAAGAGGGGTGAAAAGAAGTATGGCTAAGACAATATTCACTGATCAACGTCAGAAACTTTAATGGCGCCAGACCTTTTAACAGTTTGGGCAAACCCTTCCCCCCAGACTCCAGGCTGAGTTCCGGTGGAAGTTGTCTAGCTTCTCTTGGAGGTCCTTGTCTTGACTGCTCCGGCAGCTGGGTGGGTCACCTGCTTAATTCAGGAATTCCTAGACCTGGAGGAACAATGAACTTAACCTTTACTTCGAGCACTCGGCCCTAGGTGGAGCAGGATCCTGGCTATCTGGGAGAAGTTAACCTTGACCAAAGTCAAACTCTGACCAAGTGCATGTCTGCCCCAATATGGCTCTGTACATATATGTATATATTTGTTGATAGTGTGCATATGTATGTGTGTATATGTATGTATGTATTTGTGTGTACATACATATGTATGCATGTGTGTGTATATGTGTATGGGTTGTGTACAGCAACTGCTGACTAATACAGCAACCTAGACCAAATTAATTCAATCAGACTCAGAGGCCCTTTCTCCCAGACAGAAATTTCCAGAGTCTATACTGGCTGGGAGCATTTCCAATGGGATAGTAGGAATACCTCAGATTCCCGAAGTCTTCTTTCGTGGGGCCCCTCTTCATATTCCTAGTGTTGCTGGTTTTCTGTAGTTGAGTAGCATTGATGCAAAGCAGGCAATCTTTGGGAAGGTAGGATGAGCCTTCCCCAAGTGAGTGCAGCCTGAAGTAGAGAGTAGTATCTCAGTAGAGCTTAGAAAAACAAGCAAGTTCTTGTCCCTGTGCTCTGTCTTAGGGACACCAAGAACGACCTCACAATTGGTCTCTCCTGTGCTCAGAATCCCTTTAAGGCTTTTTTGGGCCCCATGCCTACAATTCAGTCATGGCTCAGTAACTTTGGATGGGGCCTCTTCCATGTTGAAAGAAGAAAGCTGAGACTGTGTTTGTGTGTGACCCATGTGTGCACATGTGCACAAGTGACTATGATATGGGGTGGTATGTATGTGTGTGTGTCTGCTAGTCTGTGTTTCTCTTTTTTTTTTGTTATTGTTTTTTCTCTTTTCTTCTTCTTTTCTTTCCTTTTCTCTTCTCTTCTTTTCTTTTTTTCTTTCTTTCTTTCCTTCTTCTTCTTCTTCTTTTTTTTTTTGATTTTTTGAGACATGGTTTCAAAAAAAAAAAAAAAAGGGTTTTTTGAGCCAGGTGTGTAGCCCTGGCTGTCCTAGAACATACTCTGTAGACCAGGCTGGCCATGAACTCAGAAATACACCTGCCTCTGCCTACCAAGTGCTGGGATTAAAGGTGTGTGCCACCATTGCCGGGCTGTGTTTCTCTTTGTGTGGGTGTGTGAATGTGTTTTGTAGATTTGCATACACATACCAGAGGTTATCACAGGTTTCCCTCTATTGAGCTCCACTTGATTGACTCAAGTCTAGCCTACTGCTTTGGCTAGCCTGACTGCCCAACCATGCCTCAAGATCTTCTGTTATTACTCTTTTCTTTCCAGAAAAACAGCAGCAACAAAAAAGAGTGAGCATAGGGCTGGAGAGAGAGTTTAGATGGTGAAGTGCTTCCCACAAACACCATAATAAAATACAAAAGCATTGTGATATTTCCTCGTCATCTAGTTCTGGGAGGCAAAAAGACAAGTGGATCATGGGGGATTTTCTGGTCAGCCATCTTGCCACTAGGAGAATGCAGCCATTGAGAATCCCTGCCTCAAAAAATGTAGGAAATTCCCTAGAACAATAAATAACAATAAATACCTGAGGGTCCTTGGGCTGGAACATTACTAACACATTGCACTGTCTGTGTATGTGTATGTGTGTGTGTGTGGGGGGGGGTGTTTCCTGGGAAACTCAGGAGAGAGTAACCTCAGCTGTGGAAAGGAGTATATCACATTCCGCAGCAAGGAAGGCAATGAATGAGTCTTTCGCTTTTGAGAATGCAAATACTGAAATCAAGGAAGTAATCAGTCACACACAAACACACACACACACACACACACAGGTGAACACTAGAAAGAGAAAAAACACAGGACAGAATGGCACAAACTCACTCTTTTTCCAACTGTAATGACAAATGTCCTGGCTTTTCTGGCTTTTAATTTTGATTACACCTGGAATTAACTACCCTCACACACAAATTAAATGGCAAGCCTGGTAAGAATGTTTGATTCATATAAACCTAAAAGGTCTACCTTTAATCCTTATGTTTGAGGTGGGAAAATACACCTATGTTAGGAATTGTTTTGTTTCGTTTTGTTTGTCTGTATATTCCTGGCTGTCCTGGAACTTACTCTGTAGACCAGGCTGACATTGAACTCAGAAATCTGCCTGCCTCTGCCTCCCAAGTGCTGGGATTAAAGGTGCGTGCCACCACTGCCTGCCCCTTAGAGATCTTTTGAGATGGATAACATTAGGTGGTATTTACCACATCTTGGCCACGCCCACTTCTCCCAGCACATATAAGGCTGGGCAAGCAGGAAGCTTCTGCTCTTTGCCTCCTCGGTCTTGTGTGGTAAAAGGTCCATTCTTCCAGTCTCCACCAGAGTTTACTTCTGTGGGAATCTGGCTTTCACTAAAGACCAGCCGTGACATCCATACTGGTCGACTGAAAAACTATTGGACACTTAGTACATTTTCCTCTCACAGGTAGTTATGTTGGATTAGCTGGACCACAGACTGTAAGTCATTTTAATAGAATTCCATTTACATATATTTATATATGTATATATTTATTGATAATGTGTGTATGTATATATGTATGCATGTGTGTTTATATGTGTATGGGTTGTGTACAGCAACTGCTGACTAATACAGCAACCTAGACCATCTTAATTCAATCAGACTCAGAGGCCCTTTCTCCCAGGCAGAAATTTCCAGAGTCTATACTGGCTGGGAGCATTTCCAATGGGATAGTAGGAATACCTCAGATTCCCGAAGTCTTCTTTCATGGGGCCCCTCTTCATATTCCTAGTGTTGCTGGTTTTCTGTAGTTGAGTAGCATTATGCAAAGCAGGCAGTCTTTGGGAAGATAGGATGAGTCTTCCCCAAGTGAGTGCAGCCTGAAGTAGAGAGTATTATCTCAGTAGAGCTTAGAAAAACAAGCAAGTTCTTGTTCCTGTGCCCTGTCTTAGGGACACCTATAATGACCCCACAATTGGCCTCTCCTGTCCTCAGAATCCCTTCCCTAAGAGTGAATCGCCATAGATGGGTTAGGTTATAAGGAGACACAAAAGAACCTTCCATCTTAGGGACTGGCAATTTAGGAGTTCATCCTGTAGTTTTCACTAGTGCTTTCCATAGATGGATGACCACTCAGGGTGGAGGTGACTGAGGTTCTCCTTGATCCCGTGTCTATCCATTTGGGGCTAGTGAGTGGAAGTCAGGTATATTCTGCATTCACTCTTAGATCATTCATAGGTGCACATACATGGAGCTATACTTTTGACCGCCTAGACTGCAAAGCTGGATCCAAGGAAGTGAACCTAATCTTACTCTGTTCAACTGAGGGCAAATAAGCTGTGTCTTAGCCCTTCCAAGGATCCAACCTTCTCTCCTAGAATTCACATTTCATAAAAATGTAACCTAGTGAATCAACTGTTCCCCTCAATACATTTTCCCTCTTTGAAGACACAGCTACACTCCTGCCTCATTGAATTCTAACGGTTTTTCTGTTTGCTTTATCCAGGCACTGTCCAGAAGGTACTCATGGATTGAAAGAAGTGTTAAGACCAGAGACCTGTGTTGTTCTGTGTGGAGTCCCCACTTGCCTCAGAATACTGTGAGGATCTGTCAGTCTGCATCTCAGCCAGAGCCAGGACAAGAACTAGGAACAAAACAGTCTTGCCTCTAGTTCCGTTGGCTGTGCTGCCAACGTTTGCTGTCTTTGGAAGACTCCGTCTGATAACCATAGTGACCCCGTGAGTTTGGATCTGCAGATGCTCATTGTGCCCTGAATCCCACAAGGTAAAAGGCACTGCCTGAATTTCAAGGACTTTTCTACAGCGGGACTGGTGAACTCTCCGATTAAACACAAGGTGAGATTGATCAGTTGAGGTAGAACTACTCTTGGGTACTGTTGCCTCCATTGGACTTCACCTCGCAACTGAATCCAATAACAAAGTAAATCTGAGCTCTTCACTCAGAAGTTTCAGATCTTGGACCAACATGTCCAATTTGGATGAGACACCTTCAACTTCACTAATTAATCCTTCAGCCATGAAGACAACAGCCCTAGAGCCCTCACCGACAGGCTGGGTGACATGCACAGTGACATATAAATCAGAAAGCTGGGCTACCACAGAGAGCCACCAGGTGAGCAAAGGCAATCAGAGAATCCCCTCTCCATTACAGTCTTGTAAACAGCTTGGGACGGTGTATCATGCACACTCAGAGAAAGGCCATGAGAGGAAATGTGAGGCAGAGGGTGAAAATGACATGTTGTCTGAAGAGATCATCCGCTTTCTAAAGAGACTGAAACAGGAGATACAGGAGAGAGAGCTGAGGTGTGACCAGCCAGGCATTGGTCAGATAAGGAATCCCCTTGAAGAGGCTGGATTACAGCTGAGGCCCACAGAGTACACCCAAGATCCTGAGGTAGAGGCTGTGTTTGATGTGAGATCTATGTATGCAGGAAAAGTTCTCCTGGGTCCCTACAGCAGCATGGTGGAAGGTGTTCAGAAACAACACAATGGAAGGTTCTCAAGCTTCTTTGGACACCTACAACCCGGTGTCCCCGAGTGCTATGAGTCTCTTCCTTCTCAGAGGATTCCAGTGGCCGCCTCAAAGAAGATCAGTGGCTGTGTGAATGGGGAGATTCCTGCTTCTCAACTTCCTCCAAATTGCCCAGACAGAGTCAGCCATACCATTCTGCCCAACCAAATGCCAACACCCTCTCCATTGCAGCCTTGTAAACAGCCTGGGACAGTGTACCATGCACAAGCAGAGAAAGGCCAAAAGAGGAAATGTGTGGCAGAGGGTGAAAATGACATGTTGTCTGAAGAGATCTGCTTTCCAAGGAGACTGAAACAGGAGATACTTGAGAGAGAGCTGGGGTGTGACCAGACAGACAATGGTCAGATAAGGAATCCCCTTGAAGAGGCTGGATTACAGCTGAGGCCCACAGAGTACACCCAAGATCCTGAGGTAGAGGCTGTGTTTGACGTGAGGTCTATGTATGCAGGAAAAGTTCACCGGTGTCCCTACAGCAGCATGGTGGAAGGTGTTCAGACACAACAAAATGGAAGGTTCTCAAGCTTCTTTGGACACCTGCAACCCAGTGGCCCCGAGTGCTATGAGTCTCTTCCTTCTCAGAGGATTCTAGTGGCCACCTCAAAGAAGATCAGTGGCTGTGTGAATGGGGAGATTCCTGCTTCTCAACTTCCTCCAAATTGCCCAGACAGAGTCAGCCATACCATTCTGCCCAACCAAATGCCAACACCCTCTCCATTGCAGCCTTGTAAACAGCCTGGGACAGTGTACCATGCACAAGCAGAGAAAGGCCAAAAGAGGAAATGTGTGGCAGAGGGTGAAAATGACATGTTGTCTGAAGAGATCTGCTTTCCAAGGAGACTGAAACAGGAGATACTTGAGAGAGAGCTGGGGTGTGACCAGAAAGACAATGGTCAGATAAGGAATCCCCTTGAAGAGGCTGGATTACAGCTGAGGCCCACAGAGTACACCCAAGATCCTGAGGTAGAGGCTGTGTTTGACGTGAGGTCTATGTATGCAGGAAAAGTTCACCGGTGTCCCTACAGCAGCATGGTGGAAGGTGTTCAGACACAACACAATGGAAGGTTCTCAAGCTTCTTTGGACACCTGCAACCCAGTGGCCCCGAGTGCTATGAGTCTCTTCCTTCTCAGAGGATTCTAGTGGCCACCTCAAAGAAGATCAGTGGCTGTGTGAATGGGGAGATTCCTGCTTCTCAACTTCCTCCAAATTGCCCAGACAGAGTCAGCCATACCATTCTGCCCAACCAAATGCCAACACCCTCTCCATTGCAGCCTTGTAAACAGCCTGGGACAGTGTACCATGCACAAGCAGAGAAAGGCCAAAAGAGGAAATGTGTGGCAGAGGGTGAAAATGACATGTTGTCTGAAGAGATCTGCTTTCCAAGGAGACTGAAACAGGAGATACTTGAGAGAGAGCTGGGGTGTGACCAGACAGACAATGGTCAGATAAGGAATCCCCTTGAAGAGGCTGGATTACAGCTGAGGCCCACAGAGTACACCCAAGATCCTGAGGTAGAGGCTGTGTTTGACGTGAGGTCTATGTATGCAGGAAAAGTTCACCGGTGTCCCTACAGCAGCATGGTGGAAGGTGTTCAGACACAACACAATGGAAGGTTCTCAAGCTTCTTTGGACACCTGCAACCCAGTGGCCCCGAGTGCTATGAGTCTCTGCCTTCTCAGAGGATTCTAGTGGCCACCTCAAAGAAGATCAGTGGCTGTGTGAATGGGGAGATTCCTGCTTCTCAACTTCCTCCAAATTGCCCAGACAGAGTCAGCCATACCATTCTGCCCAACCAAATGCCAACACCCTCTCCATTGCAGCCTTGTAAACAGCCTGGGACAGTGTACCATGCACAAGCAGAGAAAGGCCAAAAGAGGAAATGTGTGGCAGAGGATGAAAATGACATGTTGTCTGAAGAGATCTGCTTTCCAAGGAGACTGAAACAGGAGATACTTGAGAGAGAGCTGGGGTGTGACCAGACAGACAATGGTCAGATAAGGAATCCCCTTGAAGAGGCTGGATTACAGCTGAGGCCCACAGAGTACACCCAAGATCCTGAGGTAGAGGCTGTGTTTGACGTGAGGTCTATGTATGCAGGAAAAGTTCACCGGTGTCCCTACAGCAGCATGGTGGAAGGTGTTCAGACACAACACAATGGAAGGTTCTCAAGCTTCTTTGGACACCTGCAACCCAGTGGCCCCGAGTGCTATGAGTCTCTGCCTTCTCAGAGGATTCTAGTGGCCACCTCAAAGAAGATCAGTGGCTGTGTGAATGGGGAGATTCCTGCTTCTCAACTTCCTCCAAATTGCCCAGACAGAGTCAGCCATACCATTCTGCCCAACCAAATGCCAACACCCTCTCCATCGCAGCCTTGTAAACAGCCTGGGACAGTGTACCATGCACAAGCAGAGAAAGGCCAAAAGAGGAAATGTGTGGCAGAGGGTGAAAATGACATGTTGTCTGAAGAGATCTGCTTTCCAAGGAGACTGAAACAGGAGATACTTGAGAGAGAGCTGGGGTGTGACCAGACAGACAATGGTCAGATAAGGAATCCCCTTGAAGAGGCTGGATTACAGCTGAGGCCCACAGAGTACACCCAAGATCCTGAGGTAGAGGCTGTGTTTGACGTGAGGTCTATGTATGCAGGAAAAGTTCACCGGTGTCCCTACAGCAGCATGGTGGAAGGTGTTCAGACACAACACAATGGAAGGTTCTCAAGCTTCTTTGGACACCTGCAACCCAGTGGCCCCGAGTGCTATGAGTCTCTGCCTTCTCAGAGGATTCTAGTGGCCACCTCAAAGAAGATCAGTGGCTGTGTGAATGGGGAGATTCCTGCTTCTCAACTTCCTCCAAATTGCCCAGACAGAGTCAGCCATACCATTCTGCCCAACCAAATGCCAACACCCTCTCCATTGCAGCCTTGTAAACAGCCTGGGACAGTGTACCATGCACAAGCAGAGAAAGGCCAAAAGAGGAAATGTGTGGCAGAGGGTGAAAATGACATGTTGTCTGAAGAGATCTGCTTTCCAAGGAGACTGAAACAGGAGATACTTGAGAGAGAGCTGGGGTGTGACCAGAACGACAATGGTCAGATAAGGAATCCCCTTGAAGAGGCTGGATTACAGCTGAGGCCCACAGAGTACACCCAAGATCCTGAGGTAGAGGCTGTGTTTGACGTGAGGTCTATGTATGCAGGAAAAGTTCACCGGTGTCCCTACAGCAGCATGGTGGAAGGTGTTCAGACACAACACAGTGGAAGGTTCTCAAGCTTCTTTGGACACCTGCAACCCAGTGGCCCCGAGTGCTATGAGTCTCTGCCTTCTCAGAGGATTCCAGTGGCCACCTCAAAGATGATCAGTGGCTGTGTGAATGGGGAGATTCCTGCTTCTCAACTTCCTCCAAATTGCCCAGACAGAGTCAGCCATACCATTCTGCCCAACCAAATGCCAACACCCTCTCCATTGCAGCCTTGTAAACAGCCTGGGACAGTGTACCATGCACAAGCAGAGAAAGGCCAAAAGAGGAAATGTGTGGCAGAGGGTGAAAATGACATGTTGTCTGAAGAGATCTGCTTTCCAAGGAGACTGAAACAGGAGATACTTGAGAGAGAGCTGGGGTGTGACCAGACAGACAATGGTCAGATAAGGAATCCCCTTGAAGAGGCTGGATTACAGCTGAGGCCCACAGAGTACACCCAAGATCCTGAGGTAGAGGCTGTGTTTGACGTGAGGTCTATGTATGCAGGAAAAGTTCACCGGTGTCCCTACAGCAGCATGGTGGAAGGTGTTCAGACACAACACAATGGAAGGTTCTCAAGCTTCTTTGGACACCTGCAACCCAGTGGCCCCGAGTGCTATGAGTCTCTTCCTTCTCAGAGGATTCTAGTGGCCACCTCAAAGAAGATCAGTGGCTGTGTGAATGGGGAGATTCCTGCTTCTCAACTTCCTCCAAATTGCCCAGACAGAGTCAGCCATACCATTCTGCCCAACCAAATGCCAACACCCTCTCCATTGCAGCCTTGTAAACAGCCTGGGACAGTGTACCATGCACAAGCAGAGAAAGGCCAAAAGAGGAAATGTGTGGCAGAGGGTGAAAATGACATGTTGTCTGAAGAGATCTGCTTTCCAAGGAGACTGAAACAGGAGATACTTGAGAGAGAGCTGGGGTGTGACCAGACAGACAATGGTCAGATAAGGAATCCCCTTGAAGAGGCTGGATTACAGCTGAGGCCCACAGAGTACACCCAAGATCCTGAGGTAGAGGCTGTGTTTGACGTGAGGTCTATGTATGCAGGAAAAGTTCACCGGTGTCCCTACAGCAGCATGGTGGAAGGTGTTCAGACACAACACAGTGGAAGGTTCTCAAGCTTCTTTGGACACCTGCAACCCAGTGGCCCCCAGTGCTATGAGTCTCTTCCTTCTCAGAGGATTCCAGTGGCCACCTCAAAGAAGATCAGTGGCTGTGTGAATGGGGAGATTCCTGCTTCTCAACTTCCTCCAAATTGCCCAGACAGAGTCAGCCATACCATTCTGCCCAACCAAATGCCAACACCCTCTCCATTGCAGCCTTGTAAACAGCCTGGGACAGTGTACCATGCACAAGCAGAGAAAGGCCAAAAGAGGAAATGTGTGGCAGAGGGTGAAAATGACATGTTGTCTGAAGAGATCTGCTTTCCAAGGAGACTGAAACAGGAGATACTTGAGAGAGAGCTGGGGTGTGACCAGACAGACAATGGTCAGATCAGGAATCCCCTTCAAGAGGCTGGATTACAGCTGAGGCCCACAGAGTACACCCAAGATCCTGAGGTAGAGGCTGTGTTTGACGTGAGGTCTATGTATGCAGGACAAGTTCTCCTGTGTCCCTACAGCAGCATGGTGGAAGGTGTTCAGACACAACACAATGGAAGGTTCTCAAGCTTCTTTGGACACCTACAACCCGGTGTCCCCGAGTGCTATGAGTCTCCTCCTTCTCAGAGGATTCCAGTGTCCGCCTCAAAGAAGATCAGTGGCTGTGTGAATGGGGAGATTCCTGCTTCTCAACTTCCTCCAATCTGCCCAGACAGAGTCAGCCATACCATTCTGCCCAACCAAATGCCAATACCCACAGCCAAAGAAAAGGCTCCTGGAGGCCAAGGGAAGATCACAGGGCTGGACTGTGGCCCTCAGCTCACAGAGGACATGCAGAAGGAAGTCAGCAGTGCTCTAGGCCCAGGGCCCAAAGAGGAGATTTTGAGTCAAGCCTTCAAGATGGCAGTTACTCGAGAAGACATGCGCACCCTGAGGGACAGCCACTGGCTCAATGACACAGTCATCAATTTTTACATGAATCTTCTCATGGCCAGAAATCAAACTCAAGGATACCCTGCACTTTATGCATTTAATACCTTCTTTTATTCCAAGTTACAGAGTGGTGGCCACAAGTCAGTCAGAAGTTGGACCAAGGCAGTAAACCTCTTTGCAAAGGAACTGATCCTGGTGCCTGTTCACCTGGATAATCACTGGAGCCTGGTGGTGACAGACCTGAGGGAGAAGAGTATTGTCTACCTGGATTCCATGGGACTCAAGAGACCAGAAGTCCTTGCTCAGATTTTCCAGTATCTGCAGGATGAGAGCATAGCCAGAAGGAATGTGGCTCTGAAGCCTTTGGAGTGGAAGCAGCACAGCATGGCAGCAGAGGAGATTCCTCAGCAGGGGAATGGCAGTGACTGTGGCCTGTTCACCTGTCAATATGCAGAATACATCTCCAGAGGCCAGCCCCTCACCTTCTCTCAGCAGCACATGCCTCTGTTTAGGAAGAAGATGGTGTGGGAAATCCTGCACCAGTGCTTACTGGAGCCCCGCCCACCCAGCTGCTGAGGCTGCTCTCAAGCCTTTGGTGGGTGGAGCTAAGGACTTGAGGCAGGGTGGGCTGAAGACTCTGGCAAGAGTTTCTGGGCTGTAAGGAGTGGGGGATGTCCCCCATCCTTCTACTTAGTGCTAACCAGGGACAAAGAGATTGACACCTGAAGCCATCTGTGAGACAGATGTGCCCAGCACAGGTTAGAAGCTACTCAGCCCACGCTGTAGACACTTGCAAGCATGTTTCTTTAAAGACTGTTAATTTTTAAAGGTGGGTTCTCTCAGTCAATCATTGGACTGAGCACAAGGTCCCCAGTGGAAGAGCTAGAGAAAGGACCCAAGGAACTGAAGGAGTTTGCAGCCCCACAGGAGGAACAAGAATATGAACCAACCAGAGCTCCCAGAGACTAAATTATAAACCAAAGAGTTCACATGGAAGGACCCATGGCTCCAGCTGCATATGTATCAGAGGATGGTCTTGTTGGACATCAAAGGGAGGAGAGGCCCTTGGTCCTGAGAAGACCAGGGGCCGGTGTAGAGTGGAATACCAGGACAGGGAAGCAGGGATGGGAGGGTGGGTGAGAAGGGGGAGGGGAGATGGGATAGGGTGTTTTCAGTGTGGAAACCAGAAAGGGCAAATCATTCAAAATGTAAAGAAAGAAAATATCTCATAAAAAAAATAGACTGTATTTGTGAACTTAGGTCAATGTTGGGGTCAGTTGTGGATAACCCTGGTCTTGTATTTTGATGCTACTTCCACTTCTCGAAGGGGCTTCAAAGGAGGAGTTGCAAACCTTTTCTCCACCTTTACTTTTGAAATAAAGGCTTGAGCCAATGATTGTGCAGGAGGAAAGGGGGAGGAACTGTGGGATCAACTGAGAGGCTGCAGAGAGAGAAGCTCCTGGCCTGGAGAAACCCCAAGTTCTATGGGATAATAAAGATGGGAACAGAGTAGGGTAGTGGGAGATCTGCCCTATGTAAGCTAATAGCTTGTACTGTTACTGATCGAGATGAGATTTCTTTTGCCTGATTGAAAAATATAGCATCAAAATGGCACCCATCTTTTGACTTAGAACCAAACAAACCTGAGATAAAAATTTCACTGCCCCCCATCCACTAATAAGGCTTGGGCAGCAATATAGGCTGCAGCTGTATGGATTGGAAGCCAAATAGGTCTGATAGGCCCCCAGGGAAAGGCAGAGAGACCCCTCCCCTTGAATAAATCCCTAGACAAAGGAACAATTGGTTCTAGACCAGGTAATTCACTGATATGAGAGATATATAGCATCTTGATACTTAAAAGATGGGAAAAAACAATACATGTCTTTTTGTCTTTATTTCATGATATTTTGAATGGTTTGACAGGGATGGAATTAGAGGAAAAAGTCACCTTATTTACTGGTATTGCAATAACTATTCTCTTGATTCACTATGTCCTCTCAAAAGTCGATGCCCTAGACAAAAAGTTCCTTGCCTTAGAAAAGAGATTAGAAGTAACACTAGAACTAAAGGTTCAGGATTTCATAGGTCAAAATATGGTAGATGCTGCAATATTAGAATTACAACATAAAGAGAATCTAAGATTTTGGAAGCAGGGCTTATAACAGAATTATAGGAAATTATAGAGCAGCATGAACAACAGAAATAGAAATTTAAGACTTGGCAATGTGGCCTAGAGGAAACACTAGAATTGAAGGCCCAGGAAATTATAGAACAGAATAAGAGACAGAAAGAAGAGAATGAAGGTGGGGGACAGGAGTTAGAAAAGATGCTAGAACAAAGGATGCAGCAGCTCACAGATCAGACTGAGCAGCAGAGAGAGAATAATGAGGATTGGAAGCTAGACTTGGAGAATAACCTTTTCAAATTAATCAATCAAAATAAAATGGACAGCAGACTATCAGAACTGCAATATAAAGAAAAGATCAAAATGTGGAGGCAGAACCTTGAACAGAAATGACAGGAACTCAAGGAACAGGAAGAGTGACAAAAGGAGAACCATGAAGTTTGGACACAAACCTTAAGGGAGGAATTTAAAATTTCAATTAAAGCCAGGTGGTGGTGGCACACGCCTGTAATCCCAGCACTCTGGGAAGCAGAGGCAGGCAGATTTCTGAGTTTGAGGCCAGCCTGGTCTACAGAGTGAGTTCCAGGACAGCCAGGACAACACAGAGAAACCCAGTCTCAACAAAAACCAAACCCCAAAACCAAAAATAAATAAATAAATAAATAAATAAATAAATAAATAAATAAATAAATAAATAAAATTCCAATTAAGGAAAATACTCAGGTGGAGACAGAAGATAAAAGTAGAGAAAGCCAACCACAGGTTTTTAAAAAACAAACCTTAGTCTATCCAGTCAATATAGAACAAAGACCTCCAGATGGTGATCATCCCGAGGGTTATCAGGAATTCAATTGGCAACCTGTGGATGTGTTAGATCTGAGAAATTTTAAGGAAAATGTCACTAATCTGGGAATGCATTAGACATTTTTAAAGCTAATCCTGACTTCTTGGGTAATAAAAATAGAATAATCCCTCAAGACTTGAAGAATATGCCAAGAGAAATACTAGATCCTGCTGCTAATTTGCAATGAGTCGCATGGTGTGGAGATGAGACCATGGAGGGAGATAGCAGGACACAATAGAGCCAGGGTAGAGAGATTTCCACAGACCAACTGCTTGGTGAGGGTTGCTTTGCTGAGGCAGAGGTACAGGCTATATATGATGAAGACACTCTAGCGTTGTGATGATTGTCAGCTTTAAAGGCCTGGGACAAAGTTGCAGAATCAGGGAAAAGACTTGAACCATTTATTCAAGTCATACAAGGTCCATAGGAAACCATCTCTGACTTTTTACAAAGACTAACCTCAGCTGTGAAAAGGAGTATATCAGATTCCACAGCATGGAAGGCAATGATTGAGTCTTTAGCTTTTGAGAATGCAAATCCTGAAGTCAAGGAAGTAATCAGACCACTGAGGGCAAGGTTAGCATCAATAGATGAGTGGATTAGATATACAACTGATGTTGTATCTGGCTCACCTGATATGACTGTAATTGGAGAAGCTGCCACTAGACACCTAGAAGTGACCCAAGCTTTTAAATGTTGTAATTGTGGTGATTGGGGTCATCTCAGAAATGACAGTAGAAAAAAACCAAAGTAATACCAAAAGGGGGCCTATGCCTTTTGCAATATATCAAAGGTGTGGCAAAGGCTGACATTTGACTAGGGAATATAGAGCAACAACAGACAAATGGGGAAATATCCGGCCAAAAAACCTGCCAGGTGTACCTGTCACAGGCCCAGTGCCAGGCAGGGAGAGTTCTCTTCTTCAAGACAATTAAGTGTCACTGCTTCAAAAACAGATGTTCTGAGATCAGATAAGGCGGAGACAATTTCTCAACACAATTCAGAAAGCCTCAAAACGACCCAAAAACTAATATTTTTTCACACTTCTATAGAGGATCAAAATGCAGGATATTAGTGAACAATATTGAGATTGAAGGAATTGTTGACACTGAAGCAGACGACACCATTATAGCTCCAAAATCTTGGCCTGTAATTTGTTCACTTCAAGAAGTAGACATCCAATTGCGAGGTGTTGGGACCTTATCCCCAATAAAGCAAAGTCTCAGATGTCTTAAATATATAGGACCAGTAGGTCAGGTAGGAAGGAAAAGTAACCTTGGCTTCCTGGGGATTGCAAATAAACCCTGAAAAAATACAAGGAGGAGATTCTATTAATTATCTAGGATATAAAATAAATCTGCAAAGGGTTAGGCCACAAAAGGTGCAAATCAGAAGAAGCTAATTAAGGATCCTTAATGATTTTCAGAAGCTCCTGGGAGATATCAACTGGTGGTGGCATTCGATTGGCTTGGCCATTCAAGAGTTAAGCAATATATTTGAACCTTATAAGGTGATAAGGATTTAAATAGTGCAAGGAAACTATCAGCTGAGGGTGAGAAGGAGTTTACTTTGGTAGAAAGGAAATTGTGGGATACACATCTAGGTCAGATTGATCCAAAGATGGCCTGCATCTTAGTTATCTTATGTTCTACACCTTCCCCTACAGGAATTCTTATGCAGAGGGAAGATTACATCTTAGAACATATATTTTTAACACATAAACAGAGTAAGAAATTAAAAACCTACATTGAGAAAGTCTCTGAATTGATAATTAAAGGAATAATGAGACTTTGACAATTGGTCGGAATGGATCCAGCTGAAAACTGTGGTACCTTTTACTAACACAGAAATTGCCTCACTATGGGTACAAGATGAACATTGGCAAAGAGCATGCAGTGACTTCTCGGGAGAGATTAACACCAGATACCCTAAAAGCAAGTGGCTTCAAGTCATAAAAAGAACTTATTGGATTCTACCTCATATAATAAAGAAAACTCCAGGCCGGTGGTGGTGGTGGTGGCAGCGGCGGTACACGCCTGTAATCCCAATACTCTGGGAGGCAGAGGCAGGGGGACTTCGAGGCCAGCCTGGTCTAGTTTCAGGACAGCCAGGGCTATACAGAGAAACCCTGTCTCGAAAAAAACAAATACAAAAAACCAAAACCAAACAAACAAACAAAATAAGAAACAAACAATCAAAAAAAAAAACCCTCCAATATCTGGAGCCCCTACATTTTACACTGATGACAATAAATCAGAAAGGGCAGGATATAAATCAGAAGATGTAAGTAAGGTGGCTAAGAGTCCCTATAAGTCAGTTCAAAAATCTGAATTATATGCAATAATCATGGTGTTACCAGATTTTCAAGAGTCTTTTAATATAGTAACTGATTCTCAATATGCAGAAGGGGTTGTGTTACATATAGAGACTGCTGAACTTATACAGGATGATTCTGAACTGACTTCATTATTTATTCAGCTATAACAAATAATCAGAAATAGGAGTTATCCACTATATACAACACACATAAGATCCCAGGTAGGTCTGCCAGGCCCTCTGGCACAAGGTAATAATGAAATTGACCAACTACTGATAGGAAATGTACTAGAGGCTTCAGAATTCCATAAAAACACCATGTTAGCAGCAAAGGTTTAAAGAGAGAATTCTCTCACTTGACAAAAAGCCAAGGAAATTGTGAAGCAATGCCCCACTTGTTCGTTGTATAACCAGACTCCATTGCCTACAGGAAATAACCCTAAGGATTCCCAAGGAAATGACATTTGGCAAGTGGATGTCTTCCATTTTACAGAGTTTGGCAAACTGAAATATGTGCACCATTCTATAGACACGTACTCAGGATTTCAATGGGCAACTGCATTACCGCCAGAAAAAGCTGATTCTATAATTACACATTTGTTAGAAGTTATGGCCATTATGGGAATACCAACACAAATTAAAACGAACAATGTGCCACTGTATATCTCTAATAAGATGAAGCAGTTTTTTGAATATTACAATATAAAACAAGTTAAAGGCATACCACACAATCCTACAGGACAAGCAATGTGGAGAGATCCAATTGAACTCTAAAGAAGATGCTTAATAGGTAAAAAGGGTCAACCAGAAACCCCAAGGATAGATTATATAGTGCTTTATTAATATTAAATTTTGTTTGTTTGTTTTTTGGATTTTTTTTTTTTTTTGAGACAGGGTTTCTCTGTATAGTCCTGGCTGTCCTGGAACTCACTCTGTAGACCAGGCTGGCTTCCAACTCAGGAAACTGCCTGCCTGTGCCTCCCAGAGTGCTGGGATTACAGGCATGTGCCACCACCGCCTGGCTAACCTTAAATTTTTTAAATGCCAATGAACAAAACACCACAGCTGCTGAAAGACATTGTATTGTGGAATGAACTATTGAACTGAACCAGCCTGTTTACATTAAAGATATTCTAACATCAGAATGGGAAATGTGTTACGCTGGGGGAGGGGCTATGCCTATGTTTTCAGGGGAAAAGAAAAGCTGTGTGTTCCTTCCAAGTTGATAAAAATCAAGGTCTGTCCAGGTGATCAGCGGTCTCTATAAATTAGCTACGTTTTAGAAGCAATATTTTGTACTTCTCATACTTTCAGGTAATATTAGTTCTTCATAGATTTCTGACGGGGTTGAAGACTAGTAGTCTCATAGCCAGTCCAAGCTGTTTAACATTTAGAAAGATGATATCAATTTGAGAGGATGGTTTTCAGATGGGTTACAATCTAAAGCCAGGCCTTGAGTCAGGTGTAGAATTATAAGTCTTTTAAGTTCAGATAGATGACAGATGTACTATTTAATTGATAAAATCGATGGACTGGGTGTTAGGTATAACCTGTATGTTATAAATTACAAAATGGTAATAATTGCGCTCAATTGATGTCTGAGATAAAAGAGTCTTTTAATTGGACAGAAAGGGGGAAGGCTTGTGCATAGCTTGTTTATTGATGCTAATTCCACTCTTAGGAGTGGCTGCAGATGAGGAGTTGCCTTGTGAACCTTCTCCCCACCTTATCATTTCAAATAAAGTCTTGAGCCAATGATTGGGCAGGAGGAAGGGGGAGGAGCTATGGGGGATCAGAGAGAATCTCTGGCCTGGAGAAACCACAAGTTCTATGGGATAATATAGACGGGAATAGAGTAGTGTAGTGGGAGATCCACCAAATCTAGGCTTGTAGGTTGTATTGTTATTGATTGAGTAGAGATTTCTCTTACCAAGTTGTAAAAATATAGCAACATGTGTCCTTATGCAATTTTTCAATTTTTATATTTTTAATAAGTTTTTACTAATTGGCCTTGCATGTTTTCCACCACTCTCTAGTATTAAATACTCACTGTTTCACAGTGCTGTAATTTGACCTCTGGATCTGGCATCCAAACCATCAAAGACTACATATATATATATATATATATATATATATATATATATATACACATACATATATATATGTATGTATGTATATATATATATATATATATATATATATATATATATATATATATATATATATTGTTCGTTTGTTTTTGTTTTGTTTTTGTTTTCTGAGACTGGGTTTCTCTGTGTAGCCCCAGCTGTTCTGGAACTCACTCTATATTCCAGGCTGGCCTCGAACTCAGAAATTTGCCTGCCTCTGCTTCCCAAGTGCTGGGATTAAAGGCGTGCACCACCACTGCCTGGCCAAAGACTATTTATAAAAGTAGCAAAGACATTTCAAGATGCAGTTTGCCTGGGAACAAGGAGATTTTTCTTGTTCGTGGAAGTTGAATGAAGTGACTGTACAGTTAAATGTGTCTTTTACACCCAGAACTCTTTAACATAAGTCTCACTCTTGTGGGTGCTGGACAGAACTTCATATTCCAAAATAATATTCAATTTTAAGATACCTTTGTAAATGTTTTCTTTGTATATAGTAAGGTGAAATTAAATACTTCATTGTTCATGTATTCTACCACTTTACCCACTTTTCCTGGTTAGACATATTGATATTTAGTGTGTTTACTGTGTGGTGTATATAATGCAAACTTACAGCAATCTACTTTATGTATGAAAGTTTGAATTTAAGTCTTCTCTTAATTGTAAACTTCGCATTTCTGTTCATGATGTTCTTTTAAATAAAGTTTAGTATTGTTTGAACATATTCTGTCAGGTGTGGTTCCTGTTGTTCCTTACATGGTGTAATGAGGTTTTCTGTGAGAGCTGGAAAGCAGATACCTCTGGAGAGATTCATCAGGATGAACTGTTCATACATTTGCATGTTAGGTATTATTTTTTCTCAGCCCATGTTGTGGAGCCAGAGCACTTTAGTGAGGACCTCTCCTCTGGCCTGGAATGTGAGGAAGCATTGGAGAAACTCAGCAGAGCATAACACAGTCGCACCCTGCAGCTGCAGCAATGTACACCCTCCATGTAATGGGAGCATTGATCTCAGGACTGTCTAGGCAAGTGCAACCATACTTGTGCATGTGTACACACACACACATACATTGTATGCTCATGTCTTTCAATGAACCCAAACCAACAGTAGGAAAACTAAGCTGTGTTTCCTTGTGGACCAGCAGTGTTTAGATGGCTGTTTCCTTTCTCCTCTACTTCTGAGCCCTACATCATCATCACAAGTTCCTGTTTCTCTGCTCTGCTACAATATGGATCATTACAGTCAAGTCTTTAAACAGAAAGGCACCATAGCTTATAGGTATAGACGTCGGATCCCAGCTCTCTGTGGAGGAGTTATGAATATTACTATGGTGGGGTCTTCCAGGTTGTGTATGAACACCTTGTGTCACAACCAAGAGTCTGACTGTTCCACATCCTAAACCACCTTCCTCTTACTGTGGTTTCCCTGCAGAATCTCCCAGTCACCACTGAAGGAGTTTCCTTGGAATTGGTTGCAACACTATCTGTATTGTCCTGTAGAAAATGACCCAACTTAACTTAGCTTCACTTTTGTATATCTGGCCTGCTGAATCTGATTAACTGAAGCATTTAAAATTTTTAGTTTTCAAGGAATAAGTATACTGACTAGATGCCAGTTGATGTTCTATATGAAAATCATTCTTATTTGACATGAAATCACTGTCCCATGTTTCTAGGTATTTAGATATTGTTGAAAGTATTCTACATGTCATGGTTGAGAAACTATGCAGTTTTACTCTGAGGGTTAAGAAGAGTCCCGAGTCAAGTTTATAAACTCAAGTGTGAGCTGCACATGGCAATGCCATATTTGCCCGCACAGGTCTATAGGCAGATAAACAACAGTGCCTATTGGAATGAATAGCCTAAGGTGAAGGTGCTCCTGTCTGTCACATCTGGAAGGGGCTGGACAAACACATCCTAAGAACAACCCAAGTCACCGAGGAACAAAGACTACAGGACTCTTGTTTACTTGTTTTCTCTCAAGGTCTCAGACATATCAACAGCTCTCTCTCTCTCTCTCTCTCTCTCTCTCTCTCTCTCTCTCTCTCTGTGTGTGTGTGTGTGTGTGTGTGTGTGTGTGTGTGTGTGTGTTCCTTTATATGATTACAGTTTGGGGCTTTGTTTTATTCTGTTTGGGGTTTTTTGGGGGGGGCATAGTGTTTTACTGTGTTTTCTCTGTTCATGGATGGTTTGTTGTTGCAGTAGATTTCTGTTTCTTTTTGAGAAACAGCTTAAAGTTAGGTAGGTAGGGGCCTGGGAGGGGTCTGTAAAGACTTGTGGAAGGGAAAGTATATGATCTAAATATATGTTATATTTAAAATTTCATTTAAGTAATACAACTTATCATTTTTTAAAAAGTTGGCAAGAGGGTAAAAGGGCCTGTCTTCCACATCTCTCCATATGGGCTGCCATCTTTCCAACCCACATTCACGGTGGGTCTTTCTGCTTCAAATGCTCTGATCAAAAAATCCCCTAAAGGAAGGAATGCTCAGCTTGTTTTGGATTTTGTTTCAGATGCAGTCCAGTTGAGGACCGTGATTGGCCATCTTGGCATGATTTTCTGTTAAGAAAGTCTAGATCTGACTGAGCTGAACAATCTGCAGGAGACATACAGATGCTCAGAATTCATCGAGTGAGGAAGAGTCAGAAGAGCAGGGAGCCCAATGGAGAGTCATTGTCTTACTACACAGGATGTCCTAGGCTGAGTGTTGATAGGAATGTTCATATTGATGGAATTCTGGGCAGGGAAATGAGGGCTGTGCTATTGGATATGAGAAAAAGACCCATGCTGTACAAGAGCCACAGGCTTAGCTGAATTGTGCCCCAGAGGTGTGTATGTATAGATTATAACTGATAACTGGTCACCTTGTGAAAGTAACAGAAATCTAAACATGGTTTTAAAACTATGGGCTAGCCTCTCTCTCTCTCTCTCTCTCTCTCTCTCTCTCTCTCTCTGTGTGTGTGTGTGTGTGTGTGTGTGTGTGTGTGTGTGTGAATAATATTAAATAATGACTGGTACAAGATGTCCCATAAAGAGGAAGTGTCGTGTGATGCAGATTTACTAGGTGTTTGCTGAAGCATGACCCATGAGAGGACATGGAATGCTTGATAAGTATAAATAGGACTCAGCAGACCATGACAGAGCTCATGCACAGCTAGTTTTGCAATGCTTCCTTGGCCTGTATCTTGTCTGATCTTCACTTGGTTGAGAGAGGCAGGGCAGATAACTTCTCCTTGAGACCCAGCTGGTCCCAGTCACTCCTGCTGACTGGAGCCCATTTGTGCAGTCCTGGAGGTCCTTCCTGATCATGTGACTCTACTGACATGTCTTGGTGTCCTGAGACTACAGAACTGGACTGCTGCTAACCAGACAAAGAGAGATTGGAATCCTTAGATCGCCCCTAAGAACTACTTCTAAAAAGGTCCACAGTCTCTTGTCCTATTTACCATCTTTTCTCACCTACCTTTGGACATTGAGCTAGAAAGGGGGCAAGATGAAGTATTGATAACCCTTATTGAAGATAAATTTTGAAAAATCTAAACCTACAAACCCCAAAGTATCTTGAAGAGAACCAGCACCTATGAAAATGTGCTGAAGCTCATCTCAGAGGAAACACTTCCTGCCTGACCTTTGAACCCAGTCAGCTGCTATGCCTGGTGACACAATGGAACCTATAGAAGAAACCAACCCTGACTCTTTCCCAAAACGAGATGATTTAAACCTGCATCATAAATACTTATACTCTCAGGTAACTGTGACTCCCACCAAAGAGGCTTCTTTATTTCAGCAGAGGGAACCCATTAATGAAAGGCACTGCTATGTAAAAACCCAGATAACAACTGAATTGGGAGGCCTAGCCACAGGTAATCTATCTTCAGCACAGCTACTACAGATGAGGCACAGGAACACCACAGAAGACCAGGCAGAATACTGCAAGAGCCGGAGGGCCCAGATATCTGCTGCGAGATTGTGCCTTCTATAGAGGCTAGGGAAGGAACATCCATGTTATCTTAACAGCAAGGCCACCTAAGCAAGTCCTGGACAACGACAACCTCAAGGCACATGCCAACATGGATGGTGAAAGCTCACAACTTCCCACCAATCGCTGAAAGAGCTACAGGCACATAATGAGTACTGAGAAGGAGAGGAAGGTGTTCTTGGGGACAAGGAGACCCTAATTGGTCATCCATTCCAAAGTTCTCAACCCTAAACAGATGCACAGGCTAGCAGCACTAAATGAACACACTGGGATTCAGATAGATAGATAGATAGATAGATAGATAGATAGATAGATAGATAGACAGGCAGACAGGCAGACAGGCAGACAGATAGGGATATTTATAGATAATAACTTAATATTTGAGGCATACTTAGAATTTTTCTAATGTTGAAAGGGGTGTGGGGAAAGCATTCTGCAGAATGGACCCTAAGAAAAGATGTGGTAGTTGTACCTTTTCACTAGAGCCCCAGAATTGGAGTAAATACGCATTCACATAAAGGGTTTTTCAAAGGAGATTGTGTGTGTGATGTATGGATCTCCTTGGCCCCCTTATAATAGAAATAGAGAAGAGACCATCCAAGAAAGACGTGAGAGTGGGATGGGTGGGGAGTTCTGTGCTAAATACAGTGATTTTTTTAAATTCTCTCATATATCACATCCTAAACATCATTTATCCTCACTCCTCCAAGTCCTCCCCACTCCCACCCCACCTCCACTGTCTCCTCCTCTGTTTCCCTTCAGAAGAGGACAGACCTCCCACAAATATCAACCAAACCCAGCCTATTATATTGCAACAAGACTAGACACTTCCCTGTTACTGAGGCTGGGTGAGGAAACCCAAAAGGAGGAAAAGGGTTCCAAGCAAGCACCAGAGTCACATATAGCCCCTGGTCCCAACGTAGCGAGTTCTACAAAAACACCAAGCCACAGGCCGTCACATGCATGCAGAGGACCTAGTTAGACCCACGATGGCTCAATGATTGTTGGGTCTGTCTCTGTGAACCCCTGTAAGCCCTGTTTAGCTGATGCTATGGGCCACTTTCTTGAGGAGTCCTTGACCCCTCTGCCCCTGCAATCCTTCCTCCCCCTCTCCCCAAGGATTCTCTGAGGTCCAGCTAATGTTCAGCTGTGGGTCTCTGCATCTGCTCCCATCAGTTGCTGGATGAAGCCTCTCTCAAGATGAGAACTATGCTAGGCTCCTGTCTACAAGTTTAGCAGAATTTCCTTAGGAGTGATTTCACTGAAATTACCTATTAATGTGTTTGATTGTTTGTTTGTTTGTTTATTCATTTTTTGGCAGTTGTATTTGTCTCAATCCCCAGTCTCTGGGCTAGCCTCTGGTTCCCAGACCTGCACACAGTGTCAGGCCTGAGCTCCCTTTTAAGGCATGGGTCTCAAGCTGGACTAATCGTTGGTCGGCCACTCACACAAATTCTTAGCCATCTTTATCCCAGCATCTCTGACAGGCAGGATAAATTGTAGGTCAAAGGTTTGTGGATGGTTTGGTGTCGCAGTCCCCTCACTGGAAGTCTTATAGGTGATGGGCAGTTCACAGGATTCCTAGAGAATACTCTATTAGGGTCTGGAGAGATGGCTGTGCAGTGAAGAAGACTTGTTTCTCTCGGAGAATTGGAGTTAGGTTCCCAGCCCCCACATGGTGAGGCTCAACCCCTGGAACTCCAGTTCCAGGAGACCTGATGCTCTCTCCTTGCCTTGACTCTGTAGCCACCAGGCACACAAGTGGAACACAGATTCAAGTAGGAAAACACCCATACAAATTTGTGTGTGTGTGTGTGTGTGTATGTGTGTATACATACATATATATAAGAGAATATTACTAACATGGGACCTGTCAGGTTAGATCAAATGTGACAGAGGTTAAAACACAGGAAGTCCATTTAGATTTTAAAATTCTACCAGCAGGCAGCCTGCTGATGAATCCCAAGCAAATGTCAGGGACTCCCCAAAGGAGGGCCTGGGGAAACAGGAGGCAGTGCTGTGGCAGAGATTACTCTAGCTGACAAAAATCGACCGTGCTTTCCCTCAGTTTCCAAGGTTCTTGGACCAAGGACTCCTCCTCATATCCATTTCCAGTTTGAACATGAATGTCTGTCGCTGGTCTGTAGTTAGAGTGTGGTTCACAGACGGATGGAAAACGTGTTGAGTGAAATTCGCTGGCCAATGTGATGCCTTCTGGAAAGTCTGAAAACTTGAAAACACTACTATATAAAATTAAGAACAGGAATAGGAATGTGGAGATATAACTGCTTCTGGCACAACCACCAAAAACAAAAACAAACAAACACAAAACAAACACACTTCTAAAATCTCATAGACGCAAATCCATGTCCAGGTTCTTGAAACATAGGGCAGTGGTGCTCTGAGAAAGTACACTCATCCGTGAGCATCAACAAAGCTCTTGGGCCAGCTGAGCAGAGGGTTGTCTGCCCCGCTCCTGTGTGAGAGGATTTATCAATCCTTTCACAGTATATAGATTCTAGTGGGGTTCCTACTGGCTACGTGAGGCTGTTTCTAATTAACTGCTTACTTGTAGTCCTCCAGAGTGGACACATCCTGGCTCAGGAGATCTCCCCCCCTCCCCCCTATTCTAACTGTTCCCTCAGGCAACCAAGACCTTTCCATTGTAGTACTCAGGATCCAGCCTGGAGCTGTGGACACGCCCCAGCACTGGGCTTTACCCCTGCCTGTCGATCAAATTTAATCATTCCTAGGATATCTCCCTGCACTACACACTCACAGAGAACACTAGCACAGTAGAAGAGCCTGTACCGAAGACCCTTCTTTAACACTGCAGTGTTCAGCATCCCCCAAATCTGTTTAGCCATTAAGGACAGCAGCTGCACAGGGCACAACTGTATCACATGCCCGCTATAGGGACTGAAGGAACTCTAGGTAGCACGCGTGATTCAGTAATGTAATAACCCTACACTCTACCTTGTACTTAGCAGTGTGTCTTGTGACCAACACAGGAGGGTGTGTCTCTGCACAGAACTGTCGATTGAAAAGGAACAAAGATGCCCTAACACAAGATGAAAATGTGTTATGGTGTCTTCCTGAAACAACGATGACTGCCATACTGCTACAGTGACCTACAGTTCATTTGATATTGCTTTTGCATGATTTCCCTCTTTATACTAACTTAGCATAGTCAGCTTTGCCCCAGGTTTGGGCAACCTGTTGGTCCCACCATAGTTAAGAACTATGCTGCAGGTAGGGGGACACCCATGTCAGGCCCTGCCTACTCAGAGGAGAAGGGGAGGGGGCATGAGGGGATAGAGTGGGTGGTGGGGTGACCAGGAAGGGGGTTGAAAACTGGACATAAACTAAATAAGTAAAAATTAAGTAATAATAAATTTTAAAATAAGGAAAGAAATTTCTATTATTAAACAAAACAAAAAAACAATGATAACAACAACAACAACAACAAAACACCAGCCTGTAATCCTGAGCTCAGGAATGGCTAAAGGTCCTGAGAAGACACAGTGCATCCTGGGATCCTGAGATACTGGACCAGAGTCATGCCAGCTGTGGGCCGCAGTGAAGGCCAGCTTCCAGGCACAGAGCCTTGCTCAGGCTAGCCCTGCCTTTCTGTGCCCCTCCATGTTCCAGCCTTACTGTTGCCCTGCATCGCAAAACTCCAGAGCTGGAGACCTTCTCTCTGACCAGGCTCCATCCCGTAGTGCCTTCCTCTAGTACTGCTCCATGACCCTAAGACTCACTTCAGTTACGGGACGTGGTGTGCACACTTGCACACACTTGCACAAACATATGCTAAACAAGAGTAAATTTTAAATTCTTTTTAAAAGAAGAGTTGGAGAGGTGGCTTATTGGGAAACCCGGTGATTTGATGTGGAAGCCTACCTTGTCCAGGTAACTTGGGAAAAAAGGGAAGATGCCTTTTCCCAGCAGGGCTTCCTCTTTGATACCCTATCTAGGGAGTCTGGACCCCCACACTCTATCTGAGGAATGTCACTTAATACTTGGTAGAAATTACAGGTTCAGCATCCTGGAATGCCTCTCCATGCAAATGAAGTATCTCCAGGACCTTAAAACTTAGCCAAGGAAACTTCACCCTAAGAAGAACCTCTTCTCAATTTTCAATGTGTATACAGTCCTTGTTCACCCCAAATAAAGAGCAGACTCTCTTTTGTTGACTAGGTTCTAAGAATGATGGTGTCTCAAAGAGCTGGAAGCCTCAAATCTTTAGGGATCTCCTCCCTCAGCACTCACAGCCAGATGGAGATCCTGCTGACCCCCCTGCTCAGCCTTTGCTTCACCCTTTATTACCCAGTGTGCATTGGGGCATGGACATCCCAATGGAAGACTCCAAGGACCATGGAGCTTGGCTCGACTCCTTCCTTCCCCATTTGGTGTGCAGCAGCACCTAGACATCCTAAGGAAAGAAGGGAAAACAGCTTAGTAGTTGAAAGCACTTGTTGCTCTTGCAGAGGACACAAGTTCAAGTCCCAGACCTGCCTGGTGCCACAAACCATATATCACTCCAGTTCCCAGAGTCTGAAACCTTGTACTCACTTCTACAAGTAAAACATATGAACCTGATACACATACATACACACAGGCAAAATATATATCTAAACATATACTTTCAATAATGTATTTAAAAAGCCTGATTTTTGAATGCTAAACTAATATTTCAGAAAATGATCATAAATAAGACCAACAAAAATTAATCCAATAATTCTCCTGAGTCTACCTTAAAATAAAACTAGGGCCAGGCAGTGGTGGCACATGCCTTTAATTCCAACACTTGGGAGGCAGAGGAAGGCAGATTTCTGAGTTTGAGACCAGCCTGGTCTACAGAGTGAGTTCCAGGACAGCCAGGGCTACACAAAGAAACCCTGTCTTAAACAAACAAACAAAATTAGGATATTTAAAATGGGTCTTTGCTTTTGTTTAAAAATCATGAATTTGTATTAATTTTTAATACTTATTTTATTTTGATAGCTTTTAAAACAATAAACAATCTTCTTTTCAGTCAAAAAAAATTTCTACTGCAGAATTTAGGTGATGTACCAAAATTAGGTCTTTTTTTTTTTAAAGACTCTGTAACAGTGTAAAACTCTCTTTCCTGAAATATCCTATTTGATCTAGAAAATACTTAAAATTGCATAGCATCTGAACCATGACTTTTATAATACATTCGACAATATCTAAGTCCCTGTGACATGGGACAATGATTTCATTTCAAACAAGAATTAGTTTCATATACAACATCAACTGGCATCTAGACACTAGTTTCCTTGAATACTAAATATTTTAAATGCTTCAGTTAATTCGATTCAGCAGGCCAGATATGCAAAAGTGAAGCTAAGCTAAGTTGGGTCCTTCCCCTTTTGTCCTGCCCAATCACTGGCTCAAGCCTTTATTTGAAAAGCTAAGGTGGGGAGAAGGTTCACAAAGCAACTCCTCATCTGCATCCCCTGCTAGAAGTAGAATTAGCATCAAAATACAAGCCCAGGGCTAGTCGCAACACTTCCCCCTTTCTGTCCAATTAAAAGACTCTTTTATCTCAGACATCAATTGAGCACAATTATTACCATTTTGTAATTTATAACATACAGGTTATACCTAACACCCAGTCTATCAGTTTTTACCAACTAAATAGTACCTCTTGCCATCTATCCGAACTTAAAAGACTTATAATTCTACACCTGACTCAAGTCCTGGCTTTAGATTTTAACCCATCTGAAAACCATCCTCTCAAATCTGTATCATTTTCTGTACTTGCTGGTTTTGTGTGTCAACTTGACACAGACTGGAGTTATCACAGAGAAAGGAACTTCAGTTGGGGAAGTGCCTCCATGAGATCCAGCTGTGGAGCATTTTCTCAATTAGTGATCAAGGGAGGAGGTTCCCTTGTGGGTGGTACCATCTCTGGGCTGGTAGTCTTTGGTTCTATAAGAAAGCAAGCTGAGCAACACAGGGGAAGCAAGCCAGTAAGAAACATCCCTCCATGGCCTCTGCATCATCTCCTGCTTCCTGACCTGCTTGAGTTCCAGTCCTGACTTCCTTTAGTGATGAACAGCAGTGTGGAAGTGTAAGCTCAAAAAACCCTTTCCTCCCCAACTTGCTTCTTGGTCATGATGTTTGTGCAGGAATAGAAACCCTGTCTAAGACATCTTCCTAAATGCTAAACAGCTTGGACTGGCTATGAGACTACTAGTCTTCAACCCCGGCAGAAATCCAAGAAGGACAAATATTCTCTGAAAGTATGAGAAGCACAAAATATTGCTTCTAAATCGTAGCTAACTTATAGAGACTGTTGACCCCCTGGACAGGCCCTATATGTCAAAATGTTGGAGCATCAGTCTTCAGCCTTCTGGCCCAGGATCATCTGACAGACCTTAGTAATGCAGAATTTTGAAGGTCTGATTACTCTGTCTTGGCAGACATTATCAGTGGACTATTCCATATAGTGTTCCCATTTTTTTTTTTTTTGGTCAATATTTGCCTTTAGATGAAATGAGGTAATTCTTGCCTGGTGACTGTCTTACCACAACTGAAGCAACTCCACTGATGCTCAATTTCTTCTTTGAATTCAAGAAAGGGTGCTGTCAGGAGCAGGCAGGTCTCCAGTCAAATGATCTTTAATAAAGAAATGCCAATAAACATATTCTGTGGACTTCTGATGCCTTTGAAGACCATCTATCTACCTAAAGCATCTCTGAACTGTTAAGCCTTGACTACTCTTGGGCATTTCTAATTGAAATAACTCAGGAACACCCTTTAAACTTTCTCACAATCACGAATTTGCTATCTGGTCCTTAACTTGTATTACTTAATCATCTAAAAACAGTTTATAATAGCAGTTATAGAAGTCTAAACCTTGTGTTCTTAATTGTGTAATATAGGCACAATGCCTATATGGGATTAACAACATTAATCCCAGTTTTATATCAATAATAATTTTATACCAATGAAAACTTTAATTTGCATCAAATAAATTCTGAACCAATATGAGATTATAACTTCAACTTCTTATCAATTATAAAGACTTCTACCAATGTAAGATCTGGCTATGTAATGTTTTGCTTAAAAGTACATTTGCTAACCTATCCCTATTAGTCTATTTCTATAATTTCTATGAAATGACTATTACCCCCTTTTTCTTTTCTGTCGCCAAGATCTTGTTACATCTGATTTATTATCAACTTGGAAGGAACACACAGCTTTTCATTTCCCCTGGAAACATAGACGTAGCCCATCCCCCGGCGTAACACATTTCCCATTGTGATTTTAGAATATCTTTGAGGAAAATGCAGTGTTGAAGTCACCCACAATTATTGTGTTAGGTGCAATGTGTCCTTTGAGCTTTAATAACGTTTCTATTATGAATGAGGGCGCCCTTGCATTTGGGAGCATAGATGTTCAGGATTGACAGTTCTTCTTGTTGTGTTTTTCCTTTGACCAGCAAGAAGTGTCCCTCAGAGTCTCTTTTGATGACTTTGGGTTGAAAGTCAATTTTATCTGATCTTAGAATGGCTACTCCAGCTTGTTTCCTGAGACCATTTGCATGTATAATTGTCTTCCAGCCTTTTACTCAAAGGTAGTGTTTGTCTTTGACCCTGAGGTGTGTTTCCTGTATGCAGCAAAATATAGGGTCCTGTTTACATATCCAGTCGGTTAGTCTATCTCTTTTTATTGAGGCATTGAGTCCATTGACGTTAAGAGATATTAAAGAATAGTGATTGTTACTTCCTGTCATTTTTGATGTTAGTTTTTAAATTTGATTGGTTGACTTCTTTTGGGTTTGATGAGAGAAGGTTACATACACTATGACAGGGAGGAAAGGGACAACTGATTCTTGGTGTTCTCTTTTGCACTCTACATTCATGCTATGACTATGACACTGTTTTTCCTACTGTTCAGGCAACTGTCATGACTTTTCTGGCTTGTAATTTTGATTGCACCTGGAATTAACTACCCCCACACCCAAACTAAAGGGCAAATCTGGTAAGAATGTTTGCTTTATATAAAGCTAGAAGGTCTACCTTTAATCCTTATCTTTGAGGTGGGAAAATATACCTATGTTAGGAATTGTTTTGTTTTGTTTTGTTTTGTTTTGTTTTGTTTTGTTTTGTTTTTGAGACAGGGATTCTCTGTATATCCCTGGATGTCCTGGAACTCACTCTGTAGACCAGGCTGACATTGAACTCAGAAATCTGCCTGCCTCTGCCTCCCAAGTGCTGTGATTAAAGGTGTGTGCCACCAAGGCCACCCCTTAGAGATCTTTTGAGATGGATAACATTAGGTGGTATTTACCACATCTTGGCCACGCCCACTTCTCCCAGCACATATAAGGCTGGGCAAGTGGGAAGTTTCTGTTCTTTGCCTCCTTGGTCTTGTATGGTAAGAGGTCCATTCTTCCAGTCTCCACCAGAGTTTACTTCTGTGGGAATCTGGCTTTCACTAAAGACCAGCGGCGACATCCATAGTGGTTGACTGAAAAACTACTGGACACTTAGTACATCTTCCTGTAACAGGTAGTCATTGTTGGATCAGCTGGACCACAGACTGTAAGTCATTTTAATAGAATTCCATTTACATATATTTACATATGTGTAGACCGCCAGAGGCTACATGTGAACTGGGTGGCCTGAAAGAGAATTTTGAGGTTAAGGCGAAAAAGATTTGAGTCAAGGCAGTTATTCCGGTCAAGACTGACTTTAATATTTTTAAGGCAAGTTATAAAGTTATTGGGGAATCGACCACCCCTCCCAGAAGCCTGTGCTACAAATTCCTGGCATAAAGCCAGACTATTAGCCATGCCCTGAGGAAGTACTGTCCACTGATATCTCTTCATAGGCTCTGTAAAGTTAATAGAAGGAATGCTGAACGCGAACCTTTTGCAATCCTCAGGGTGCAATCGAATGGTAAAGAAACAATCTTTTAAATCTATGACTATTTTATGAAACCCTTTCGGGATAGCCACGGGGGATGGAAGACCAGCTTGTAAGGTTCCCATGGGCAACATAGTTTCATTTACTTTTCCTAAATCCTGTAACAATCTCCATTTGCTGGATTTTTTTTAATGACAAATATTGGCGTGTTCCATGGAGATAATGACTCTATTAAATGTCAAGAGGCGGCTTCCAATTTCTCCTTCATCTATAATATCCTTTATAAGTGTCCAGAGGCAGAGAGTAATATTGTCTGCCTTGGCTGCCTTTAGCGAATTACCAATTCTTACCCAAGTTCTCTCATTTAACGTTCGTTTTTCTTGGAACCAAGGACAGCAAGAATATATCTGGTCCAAGAAATCCTCCAATCTTTCTTCTTCAAACCCTATCCCTTTCGCCTGAAGCAACTCTTGAATGTTGCGGGCGCAAATTTCGCGCGAACTTTCCTGTCCCATATTTCCCTATCTTTTCAATCCAAGCGGCCACTGTGCCGGGTCAACACAGTTTGCTTGCAAAACCCGTATCCCTCTGCACTTACAACAATAGAAAAATTTTTCACTAGCGCTAGTATTTGACCTCTATGTTACTTACCGTGCGGATACCATTCCTTATCACCTTTTCTGCGAAGCTTCGCTCGATAGGGTTACCTCAGGAAATTCTCCTGTACCAGGTTTTCCCACGTTCTGGCGCCAATATGTAGACCGCCAGCGGCCACATGTGAACTGGGTGGCCTGAAAGAGAATTTTGAGGTTAAGGCGAAAAAGATTTGAGTCAAGGCGGTAATTCCGGTCAAGACTGAGTTTAATATTTTTAAGGCAAGTTATATAGTTATTGGGGAATCGACCACCCCTCCCAGAAGTCGGTCACATCAAAGGCGGAGCTGTGAATTTTCTTTGGCTCCAGGTCTCAGCGGGTTGCCTGCCTTCAGACTGGCGAGTCTGTGTTGAGAGTCAGGTGAAAACCGCCTTGGGGCGGTGTCGGTAGTCGAGGTGAGGAGCCTTATTGTTCACAGGAACAAAGGCCGGAGGTAGCCATCGGAAGAGTTGGGAGCTGCCAGCCAGCTTAGTTGTGGGGGAGGAGACACATATGTATATATTTGTTGATAATGTGCATATGTATGTATGTGTATGTACATATGTATGCATGTGTGTATATATGTATATGGGTTGTATACAGCAACTGCTGACTAATACATCAACCTAGACCATCTTAATTCAATCAGACTCAGAGGCCCTTTCTTCCAGGCAGAAATTTCCAGAGTCTATACTGGCTGGGAGCATTTCCGATGGGATAGTAGGGATACCTCAGATTACCGAAGTCTTCTTTCATGGGGCCCCTCTTCATATTCCTAGTGTTGCTGGTTTTCTGTAGTTGAGTAGCATTGATGCAAAGCAGGCAGTCTTTGGGAAGGTAGGATGAGTCTTCCCCAAGTGAGTGCAGCCAGAAGCAGAGAGTAGTATCTCAGTAGAGCTTAGAAAAACAAGCAAGTTCTTGTCCCTTCCCCCCGTCTTAGGAACACCTATAATGACCCCACAATTGGTCTCTCCTGTGCTCAGAATCCCTTTCAGGCTTTTTAGGGCACCATTCCTACAATTCAGTTATGGCTCAGAAACTTTGGATGGGGCCTATTCCAAGTTGAAAGAAGAAAACTGAGACTGTGTTTGTGTGTGAACCATGTGTGCACATGTACACAAGTGACTATGATATCCAGAGGTGTGTGTGTCTGCTAGTCTGTTTGTGTTTCACTTTTTGTTTTGTTTTGTTTTGTTTTTTTGTTATTCTTTATTCATTTATTTTTTGGTTTTATGAGACAAGGTTTAAATAAAAAATGTTTTTTTTTTTTTTTTGAGCCAGGTGTGTAGCCCTGGCTGTCCTGGGACATACTCTGTAGACCAGGCTGGCCATGTACTTAAAAATCCATCTGCCTCTGCCTACCAAGTGCTGGGATTAAAGGTGTGTGACACCACCTGCTGGGATTAAAGGTGTGTGCCACCACCAGCCAGCTGCGTTTCTCTTTGTGTGGGTGTGTGAATGTGTTTTGTAGATTTGCATACACATACCAGAGGTTATCACAGGTTTTCCTCTATTGAGCTCCACTTGGTTGAATCAAGCCTGGCCTGCTGCTTTGGCTAGCTTGTCTGCCCAGCCATGCCTCAAGAAAAACAGCAGCAACAAAAAAGAGTGAGCAAAGGGCTGGAGAAAGAGTTTAGATTGTGAAATGCTTCCCACAAACACCATAATAAAATACAAAGGCACTGTGATATTTCCTTGTCATCCAGTTCTGGGAGGCAAAAAGACAAGTGGATCATGGGGGATTTTCTGGTCAGCCATCTTGCCACTAGGAGAATGCAGCCATTGAGAATCCCTGCCTCAAAAAAAATGTAGGAAATTCCCTAGAACAATAAATAACAATAAATACCTGAGGGTCCTAGGGATGGAACATTACTAACACCTTGCACTGAGTGTGTGTATGTGTGTGTGTGTGTGTGTGTGTGTTGTGTGTGTGTCTGTGGTGGGTTTCCTGGTTAACTAAGGAGAGCTTGCCAGATCATGTAGGACTGGAGATATAGGTGGTTTTCAGCTGCAAAGTTGAGAGTAGAAACCAACATGGGCTCTTTGTGAAGAAGCTCTTGTAAGCCTTCAAGTTTAATTCAGAACTAGTGTGTTTTGACAAAACTTCACCCTTAAGCCATTCAACCATTTTCCTGACTCATCATTTAAATATGGTGGCACCTGCTGTGAATCTGAGCACATGGGAAATTTATGCTTATTTATGTTTTGTGTGTGAATATTTGTCTATGTGTGGCCAGGCATGTTCTAAAGCATGAATATGGAGGACAAAAGACAATGCCAAAGGATGGATCTCTCTTTCCAATCTGTGGTTACCAGAGACCTGTGTCTGTTACCTGAGTCTGTGTGTCTGTGTGTCTGTGAGCCTGTGCCTGTCTTCACTGTTTTCTTAAGTCTGGTTTTGCATCAGTAGAATGTGTGAATCCTTTTTCTTATGAATGTAGGAAAGTCTCTGTGTCACTTAAGGTTTCATGTGTTATAATTTTTCTCTCAGTTGACCAATTGAGACTATTGTGAGGAACCCCCTCCCCCCATCTCAGCCTCCATATGGTGAGATTGCAGGTTAAACCACACCAGATATTTGGTTTCAATAATGTCCTTTGATTGAATTCTTGAAAGTGCACTTAGGGGATAGCTTCATGGTTTTAGATGTTTTCAGGGTTGTCACAGACATTGCATGTGTTTTACTCAAAACACCCAACAAGTTTCTACAGAATGTTGAATGATCCCATTATTATTAAATTACAGAGTGTTAGCTGTGATGAACCAGGTCTCAGAGCTCTAACTTCTTTAGTAATTACAAAGCATATTGAGAGGAGTTACATTGATATCCTGTAAATCTCCTTTCCTTATCAATTTCATCCAGTCATGCTAGAAACACTGAGCTCCAAGCCATGGAGCAATAGTATTTTGTTTAATGCACTAGCCATGCAGGACACAAAGGAAACCCTTCCCTAAGAGTGAATTGCCATAGATGGGTTAGGTTATAAGGAGACACAAAAGAACCTTCCATCTCAGGGACTGGCAATTTAGGAGTTCATATAAAGCTAGAAGGTCTACGTTTAATTCTTATCTTTGAGGTGGGAAAATACACCTATGTTAGGAATAGTTTTGTTTTGTTTTGTTTTCGAGACAGGGTTTTTCTGTATATCCCTGACTGTCCTGGAACTTACTCTGTAGATCAGGCTGACAATGAACTCAGAAATCTGCCTGCCTCTGCCTCCCAAGTGCTGTGATTAAAGGCGTGTGCCACCACTGCCTGCCCCTTAGAGATCTTTTGAGATGGATAATATTAGGTGGTATTTTCCACATCTTGGCCACGCCCACTTCTCCCAGCACATATAAGGCTGGGTAAGCAGGAAGTTTCTGTTCTTTGCCTCCTTGGACTTGTGTGGTAAGAAGTCCATTTTTCCAGTCTCTACCAGAGTTTACTTCTGTGGGAATCTGGCATTCACTAAAGACCAGTCTCGACATCCATACTGGTGGACTCAAAAACTACTGGACACTTAGTACATCTTCTTCCACACGTAGCCATTGTTGGATTAGCTGGACCACAGACTGTAAGTCATTTTAATAGAATTCCATTTACATATATTTATATATGTGTTGAGTTCCATAGCTGCCTGCAGCTATTACGAAGTGGGTTTCTGGAACAGAAGCTGAGGGATAAATGGGGAAGAGGGGCGAAAAGAAGTATGGCTAAGACAATATTCACTGATCAAAGCCAGAAACTTTAATGGCGCCAGACCTTTTAACAGTTTGGGCAAACCCTTCCCCCCAGACTCCAGGCTGAGTTCTGGTGGAAGTTGTCTAGCTTCTCTTGGAGGTCCTTGTCTTGACTGCTCTGGCAGCTGGGTGGGTCACCTGCTTAATTCAGGAATTCCTAGACCTGGAGGAACAATGAACTTAACCTTTACTTCGAGCACTCAGCCCTAGGTGGAGCAGGATCCTGGCTATCTGGGAGAAGTTAACCTTGACCAAAGTCAAACTCTGACCAAGTGCATGACTGCCCCAATATGGCTCTGTACAATTCCTCCCTTTTTTTTATTAATTAGAACACGAGGAGGTAGAAAACAAGTGGATAAATATCCTTCATAAGAAGGCGGGCCTTAACCAGGAGGGGAAGCGTTGACCGTAATTCCTCTTAAATATTGTATAACGCCTTTTTCAGAGGAGGGGTAATAGGCTCCCTTATTATTTTAAGGACAGCCTCTCCGACGTTAACCCCTATGCAATTAGGTGTACTTCCGGGGGACTCAGAAGCAGAAATTCACCTCCCCATGCGGTGCTTTGCCTCGCATGTCTCACTGGTACCCATGTTTGTTCATAAACAAACACACATAGATCTGAGTTCTATGTGGCTCCCTCTTTGGAGATCCACTTGTGTAAGTTTTGAAGCCAGGGGGATCTGCAAGTGTCTTTAACAGACATGCAATCTCTCCATCCAGGTGAGCCTGGGTGGAGACAGCCAGTCTGCTTAACAAACAAGGTCAAGAGTTAAAGGTGGAATAGGATTAACTTGTCCCTGAAGTATCCAATTCAGTTGCAAATTAACAACTTTAAGGACCCAAAGCTTGGCCTCTGGGGTGGGAGAGGTAGCCTTGTGTATCAAGAGATATGCTGTTACTTCTCAGGAAAAGTGGAGACTATATGTTAAATTAACACAGCTGGCTGAAGATTGTTAGCCATCTTCAAAATTGGAATCCTCAGTATTGGAATTATTTCTAGACCAGTCTATGGTTGAGTCAGCTGAACACAATAAGGAGAAGAGTCATTTTAACTCTTCTTTAGATTAATTTTTCCTAAGCTAGCTTAACAGTCTCCATGTTCTGTCCCACAAAGTCTAAAAGCTTGAAGCTAGGCAATTTATCTAACCTGGGACATTTGACAATTAAGGTAAGTCAAGAACATATACCCAATATAGCTCTTATGTTACCATGGTCTGGGCATTCAGCAAGCACAGTCAGCATCTCTTCTGCAGCATTCTGTGGAAAAAACATAGGGGACATGCCTTCTTCCCCAATATTAAATCAGGATCATGGCATATGTCAATAAGTGAATTCCTTCATTTCACCCAGGCATCAATATGCCTAATTACAAGATGTCATATACATTTAGCAAGGAGTTTCTTGGCATCCAAATTTTAAAATTTTCTTAAAAACATGCAAGCATAATTTAAATTATATGCACAGGGACACAATTTCCCCTCCCTTCTCTCTTCCAAGAAGATATTGTTTTATTAATTTAAGTTGGAACACAAAGTTTACACCATACCATAGGCAATAACTATGTAATTATAGAAAATAAACATAGCATTTTTAGTTGCTTTTTCTGTTAGAGCAGTTGCAACTAGAAAGCCTAAAAGTGAATCATTAGTCACATGCACATATTTTTTAATCTTCTAAATTAGAAATATGAGTATCATTTATCTGTAATAACTAAGTCCTCTAGGATTAACACCATTACATGGTAGAGGTAGAAATTGAGGACATCAAGAACAAATCTTTATAATTTGATGTGTACAAACTATAAAATTATTTCAAATACCTAAAGGACAGTCATTTAGAGAACATATCCTTTGTTCTTAGAAATTTGAATCACATTTGCATAAACTGTAAAAATTAAGAATTAGCAGTATTAAAAATGGACCAATTTTAAGCAATTATAAGCCATGATATATATATATATATATATATATATATATATATATATATATATACTATTATTAAAAGCTTGACTTTTAACATCTTAAAAATAGCTGCTATAGCACCCAATTCAGGTATCTGTGTTGAAGCAGGGAGAAACTTAAAGGAATAAACATGTGATCTGATAGTACAAATTATCTTTTGGATAACAATTATTAATTTTGCCTAAAAATGCTTGCCATGTAATAGATCAACCATTAGTAATAAATTTGATTGCTGCTTGAAGCAAGGAACAAACGTTTCCTACCTTGAAAACAGAGGTTTAAGACCTTCTGTGGCAAGCTTAAAATGAGGTAAATATAAGATAAAGCCAATTAATATATCCTAACAACCTTTGAAAGCCATTACCTAAAAATTCTAAAGGTCCATAGTTAGGAGCAAGGGCCTGTAACAAACATTCCATGAACATTATACACTGAAAATTTTAAGATCCTAACTTCTAGTATTGAAACAGAGACAAAACATTTTTTTTTATCTGTCCTAGGATCCACCTTTAGTCCTTGGCAAGGACTAGATCTGAGCCTTTTATCTAAGACCAGACCCAAATCTGCAAGGACGTTTTGAGGATTAAACAAAAGAAACCTGTAATTCCATGGTCAAAGGAACCTACTTGATATCAAATACATTTCCACTGAGATTTCCTTTTTAATCTTGGAGGGTTAAATTTTGCTCCTACCATTGTAGCCTATAAACTTGTGGAAAAGTGGCAATGGGCCTCTAAAACCCATAGCTGTATCACTCTCAAAATTATCTTAATTACAAAATGTTAAGAATTATGAGCCTGCAAACTGAAAACTGCAGCCAATGACACACTGATTTTTATTTCAACTCAATGTTTTCTTGCAATGTTAGAGCACAATTGCAATTTTGGAAGCAAATCCCAATTTTAAACAATCTAATTTCTTTAAAATCAATGGCAAACACATATTTACAGCACAAGGTTTGTCTGCCAGTTCTTATGTTCAAGTGTATGACAGTGTAACTTATTAAAGAGACATTATTTTAAATCTTAATTTTCATTGAGTCCAATCTCCAGGCCAAGATTCACATGAAACACCATGCCAATTTAGGAGCATCTTAAAGGCCTGTATTTCCTGGATTGCATCATGCCACGTGTTGTTTAAAAATGGCGACTACCCTAAACTACCAGCTTTAACCTAACTTTTTGTTAATAACATTATACCTTTTAAATCATGTCCAGTGACTTAAGCCAATACTCTATAGTCAAGACATGCAAAATATACCTTTAAATCCAATTATAAACAAGAACAAAGCATGAGTTGCGTTAGGCCACGTGTAGCTAGTTAAGATGGCTCCAACACTGAATCACCAGTTTTAAACTAACCTTTTCTTAATCACACTATACCTTAACTCTTTAGTCAAGACATGTAAAACCTTATACCGTTAAGACCAATTAGAAACAAGTATAACGCGACTACATGAATTTCACAAGCCAAACCAAGGTTTTCCCAAATCTTGAGGCTTCTGGGCTTTTAAAGCGGCTTTTTCCCCAGCCATGCTTGCCTCTTGGGTGAGTGAGCTGCGCTGCTGCGGCGCGGCTTTAAATCAATCCCCACACAAACTGTGGCTGGCTCAAGAGGTTGCCAGCAGATGAAATCCTTACCAATTTTTCTTTTTAACATGAAACAGTCATTCACACAAAAACACAGAGAGGACATAAACATACACATAGACAAACAGTCGGTGCACCGGGACAAACACGGAAAGATACACAGAAAGTTAAGCGCGCTTGTTAAGCAATTACATCCATTTTCCTCTTTAAACAGCTCTTAGAGGCTGTGGACATATGCCTATTTTTAAAACCCCTTTCTTTTTCGCCTAAATAAGCTCTAACGAGCTTTGGGCAAATGCCTACCAAATTCCTTTTTCATATTCCACTGTCTATCCCCTAAGCGAGTACAGCACTGGGCCCATACTGCCTCACTTAGTCCGTATCGTATAACTCACCATGCAGGATACTATCTTTTCCTTTTTACGTTTTCCGAGAAGCTTCGCCAAGACAGGGTCACCTCAGGTAATCTTCTGGAATCCAGCCAGTCCCGCGTCCGGGCGCCACTCTGTTGGGTTCCATAGCTGCCTGCAGCTATTACGAAGTGGGTTTCTGGAACAGAAGCTGAGGGATAAATGGGGAAGAGGGGTGAAAAGAAGTATGGCTAAGACAATATTCACTGATCAACGTCAGAAACTTTAATGGCGCCAGACCTTTTAACAGTTTGGGCAAACCCTTCCCCCCAGACTCCAGGCTGAGTTCCGGTGGAAGTTGTCTAGCTTCTCTTGGAGGTCCTTGTCTTGACTGCTCCGGCAGCTGGGTGGGTCACCTGCTTAATTCAGGAATTCCTAGACCTGGAGGAACAATGAACTTAACCTTTACTTCGAGCACTCGGCCCTAGGTGGAGCAGGATCCTGGCTATCTGGGAGAAGTTAACCTTGACCAAAGTCAAACTCTGACCAAGTGCATGTCTGCCCCAATATGGCTCTGTACATATATGTATATATTTGTTGATAGTGTGCATATGTATGTGTGTATATGTATGTATGTATTTGTGTGTACATACATATGTATGCATGTGTGTGTATATGTGTATGGGTTGTGTACAGCAACTGCTGACTAATACAGCAACCTAGACCAAATTAATTCAATCAGACTCAGAGGCCCTTTCTCCCAGACAGAAATTTCCAGAGTCTATACTGGCTGGGAGCATTTCCAATGGGATAGTAGGAATACCTCAGATTCCCGAAGTCTTCTTTCGTGGGGCCCCTCTTCATATTCCTAGTGTTGCTGGTTTTCTGTAGTTGAGTAGCATTGATGCAAAGCAGGCAATCTTTGGGAAGGTAGGATGAGCCTTCCCCAAGTGAGTGCAGCCTGAAGTAGAGAGTAGTATCTCAGTAGAGCTTAGAAAAACAAGCAAGTTCTTGTCCCTGTGCTCTGTCTTAGGGACACCAAGAACGACCTCACAATTGGTCTCTCCTGTGCTCAGAATCCCTTTAAGGCTTTTTTGGGCCCCATGCCTACAATTCAGTCATGGCTCAGTAACTTTGGATGGGGCCTCTTCCATGTTGAAAGAAGAAAGCTGAGACTGTGTTTGTGTGTGACCCATGTGTGCACATGTGCACAAGTGACTATGATATGGGGTGGTATGTATGTGTGTGTGTCTGCTAGTCTGTGTTTCTCTTTTTTTTTTATTATTGTTTTTTCTCTTTTCTTCTTCTTTTCTTTCCTTTTCTCTTCTCTTCTTTTCTTTTTTTCTTTCTTTCTTTCCTTCTTCTTCTTCTTCTTTTTTTTTTTGATTTTTTGAGACATGGTTTCAAAAAAAAAAAAAAGGGTTTTTTGAGCCAGGTGTGTAGCCCTGGCTGTCCTAGAACATACTCTGTAGACCAGGCTGGCCATGAACTCAGAAATACACCTGCCTCTGCCTACCAAGTGCTGGGATTAAAGGTGTGTGCCACCATTGCCGGGCTGTGTTTCTCTTTGTGTGGGTGTGTGAATGTGTTTTGTAGATTTGCATACACATACCAGAGGTTATCACAGGTTTCCCTCTATTGAGCTCCACTTGATTGACTCAAGTCTAGCCTACTGCTTTGGCTAGCCTGACTGCCCAACCATGCCTCAAGATCTTCTGTTATTACTCTTTTCTTTCCAGAAAAACAGCAGCAACAAAAAAGAGTGAGCATAGGGCTGGAGAGAGAGTTTAGATGGTGAAGTGCTTCCCACAAACACCATAATAAAATACAAAAGCATTGTGATATTTCCTCGTCATCTAGTTCTGGGAGGCAAAAAGACAAGTGGATCATGGGGGATTTTCTGGTCAGCCATCTTGCCACTAGGAGAATGCAGCCATTGAGAATCCCTGCCTCAAAAAATGTAGGAAATTCCCTAGAACAATAAATAACAATAAATACCTGAGGGTCCTTGGGCTGGAACATTACTAACACATTGCACTGTCTGTGTATGTGTATGTGTGTGTGTGGGGGGGGGGGGTGTTTCCTGGGAAACTCAGGAGAGAGTAACCTCAGCTGTGGAAAGGAGTATATCACATTCCGCAGCAAGGAAGGCAATGAATGAGTCTTTCGCTTTTGAGAATGCAAATACTGAAATCAAGGAAGTAATCAGTCACACACAAACACACACACACACACACACACAGGTGAACACTAGAAAGAGAAAAAACACAGGACAGAATGGCACAAACTCACTCTTTTTCCAACTGTAATGACAAATGTCCTGGCTTTTCTGGCTTTTAATTTTGATTACACCTGGAATTAACTACCCTCACACACAAATTAAATGGCAAGCCTGGTAAGAATGTTTGATTCATATAAACCTAAAAGGTCTACCTTTAATCCTTATGTTTGAGGTGGGAAAATACACCTATGTTAGGAATTGTTTTGTTTCGTTTTGTTTGTCTGTATATTCCTGGCTGTCCTGGAACTTACTCTGTAGACCAGGCTGACATTGAACTCAGAAATCTGCCTGCCTCTGCCTCCCAAGTGCTGGGATTAAAGGTGCGTGCCACCACTGCCTGCCCCTTAGAGATCTTTTGAGATGGATAACATTAGGTGGTATTTACCACATCTTGGCCACGCCCACTTCTCCCAGCACATATAAGGCTGGGCAAGCAGGAAGCTTCTGCTCTTTGCCTCCTCGGTCTTGTGTGGTAAAAGGTCCATTCTTCCAGTCTCCACCAGAGTTTACTTCTGTGGGAATCTGGCTTTCACTAAAGACCAGCCGTGACATCCATACTGGTCGACTGAAAAACTATTGGACACTTAGTACATTTTCCTCTCACAGGTAGTTATGTTGGATTAGCTGGACCACAGACTGTAAGTCATTTTAATAGAATTCCATTTACATATATTTATATATGTATATATTTATTGATAATGTGTGTATGTATATATGTATGCATGTGTGTTTATATGTGTATGGGTTGTGTACAGCAACTGCTGACTAATACAGCAACCTAGACCATCTTAATTCAATCAGACTCAGAGGCCCTTTCTCCCAGGCAGAAATTTCCAGAGTCTATACTGGCTGGGAGCATTTCCAATGGGATAGTAGGAATACCTCAGATTCCCGAAGTCTTCTTTCATGGGGCCCCTCTTCATATTCCTAGTGTTGCTGGTTTTCTGTAGTTGAGTAGCATTATGCAAAGCAGGCAGTCTTTGGGAAGATAGGATGAGTCTTCCCCAAGTGAGTGCAGCCTGAAGTAGAGAGTATTATCTCAGTAGAGCTTAGAAAAACAAGCAAGTTCTTGTTCCTGTGCCCTGTCTTAGGGACACCTATAATGACCCCACAATTGGCCTCTCCTGTCCTCAGAATCCCTTCCCTAAGAGTGAATCGCCATAGATGGGTTAGGTTATAAGGAGACACAAAAGAACCTTCCATCTTAGGGACTGGCAATTTAGGAGTTCATCCTGTAGTTTTCACTAGTGCTTTCCATAGATGGATGACCACTCAGGGTGGAGGTGACTGAGGTTCTCCTTGATCCCGTGTCTATCCATTTGGGGCTAGTGAGTGGAAGTCAGGTATATTCTGCATTCACTCTTAGATCATTCATAGGTGCACATACATGGAGCTATACTTTTGACCGCCTAGACTGCAAAGCTGGATCCAAGGAAGTGAACCTAATCTTACTCTGTTCAACTGAGGGCAAATAAGCTGTGTCTTAGCCCTTCCAAGGATCCAACCTTCTCTCCTAGAATTCACATTTCATAAAAATGTAACCTAGTGAATCAACTGTTCCCCTCAATACATTTTCCCTCTTTGAAGACACAGCTACACTCCTGCCTCATTGAATTCTAACGGTTTTTCTGTTTGCTTTATCCAGGCACTGTCCAGAAGGTACTCATGGATTGAAAGAAGTGTTAAGACCAGAGACCTGTGTCGTTCTGTGTGGAGTCCCCACTTGCCTCAGAATACTGTGAGGATCTGTCAGTCTGCATCTCAGCCAGAGCCAGGACAAGAACTAGGAACAAAACAGTCTTGCCTCTAGTTCCGTTGGCTGTGCTGCCAACGTTTGCTGTCTTTGGAAGACTCCGTCTGATAACCATAGTGACCCCGTGAGTTTGGATCTGCAGATGCTCATTGTGCCCTGAATCCCACAAGGTAAAAGGCACTGCCTGAATTTCAAGGACTTTTCTACAGCGGGACTGGTGAACTCTCCGATTAAACACAAGGTGAGATTGATCAGTTGAGGTAGAACTACTCTTGGGTACTGTTGCCTCCATTGGACTTCACCTCGCAACTGAATCCAATAACAAAGTAAATCTGAGCTCTTCACTCAGAAGTTTCAGATCTTGGACCAACATGTCCAATTTGGATGAGACACCTTCAACTTCACTAATTAATCCTTCAGCCATGAAGACAACAGCCCTAGAGCCCTCACCGACAGGCTGGGTGACATGCACAGTGACATATAAATCAGAAAGCTGGGCTACCACAGAGAGCCACCAGGTGAGCAAAGGCAATCAGAGAATCCCCTCTCCATTACAGTCTTGTAAACAGCTTGGGACGGTGTATCATGCACACTCAGAGAAAGGCCATGAGAGGAAATGTGAGGCAGAGGGTGAAAATGACATGTTGTCTGAAGAGATCATCCGCTTTCTAAAGAGACTGAAACAGGAGATACAGGAGAGAGAGCTGAGGTGTGACCAGCCAGGCATTGGTCAGATAAGGAATCCCCTTGAAGAGGCTGGATTACAGCTGAGGCCCACAGAGTACAACCAAGATCCTGAGGTAGAGGCTGTGTTTGATGTGAGATCTATGTATGCAGGAAAAGTTCTCCTGGGTCCCTACAGCAGCATGGTGGAAGGTGTTCAGAAACAACACAATGGAAGGTTCTCAAGCTTCTTTGGACACCTACAACCCGGTGTCCCCGAGTGCTATGAGTCTCTTCCTTCTCAGAGGATTCCAGTGGCCGCCTCAAAGAAGATCAGTGGCTGTGTGAATGGGGAGATTCCTGCTTCTCAACTTCCTCCAAATTGCCCAGACAGAGTCAGCCATACCATTCTGCCCAACCAAATGCCAACACCCTCTCCATTGCAGCCTTGTAAACAGCCTGGGACAGTGTACCATGCACAAGCAGAGAAAGGCCAAAAGAGGAAATGTGTGGCAGAGGGTGAAAATGACATGTTGTCTGAAGAGATCTGCTTTCCAAGGAGACTGAAACAGGAGATACTTGAGAGAGAGCTGGGGTGTGACCAGACAGACAATGGTCAGATAAGGAATCCCCTTGAAGAGGCTGGATTACAGCTGAGGCCCACAGAGTACACCCAAGATCCTGAGGTAGAGGCTGTGTTTGACGTGAGGTCTATGTATGCAGGAAAAGTTCACCGGTGTCCCTACAGCAGCATGGTGGAAGGTGTTCAGACACAACAAAATGGAAGGTTCTCAAGCTTCTTTGGACACCTGCAACCCAGTGGCCCCGAGTGCTATGAGTCTCTTCCTTCTCAGAGGATTCTAGTGGCCACCTCAAAGAAGATCAGTGGCTGTGTGAATGGGGAGATTCCTGCTTCTCAACTTCCTCCAAATTGCCCAGACAGAGTCAGCCATACCATTCTGCCCAACCAAATGCCAACACCCTCTCCATTGCAGCCTTGTAAACAGCCTGGGACAGTGTACCATGCACAAGCAGAGAAAGGCCAAAAGAGGAAATGTGTGGCAGAGGGTGAAAATGACATGTTGTCTGAAGAGATCTGCTTTCCAAGGAGACTGAAACAGGAGATACTTGAGAGAGAGCTGGGGTGTGACCAGAAAGACAATGGTCAGATAAGGAATCCCCTTGAAGAGGCTGGATTACAGCTGAGGCCCACAGAGTACACCCAAGATCCTGAGGTAGAGGCTGTGTTTGACGTGAGGTCTATGTATGCAGGAAAAGTTCACCGGTGTCCCTACAGCAGCATGGTGGAAGGTGTTCAGACACAACACAATGGAAGGTTCTCAAGCTTCTTTGGACACCTGCAACCCAGTGGCCCCGAGTGCTATGAGTCTCTGCCTTCTCAGAGGATTCTAGTGGCCACCTCAAAGAAGATCAGTGGCTGTGTGAATGGGGAGATTCCTGCTTCTCAACTTCCTCCAAATTGCCCAGACAGAGTCAGCCATACCATTCTGCCCAACCAAATGCCAACACCCTCTCCATTGCAGCCTTGTAAACAGCCTGGGACAGTGTACCATGCACAAGCAGAGAAAGGCCAAAAGAGGAAATGTGTGGCAGAGGGTGAAAATGACATGTTGTCTGAAGAGATCTGCTTTCCAAGGAGACTGAAACAGGAGATACTTGAGAGAGAGCTGGGGTGTGACCAGACAGACAATGGTCAGATAAGGAATCCCCTTGAAGAGGCTGGATTACAGCTGAGGCCCACAGAGTACACCCAAGATCCTGAGGTAGAGGCTGTGTTTGACGTGAGGTCTATGTATGCAGGAAAAGTTCACCGGTGTCCCTACAGCAGCATGGTGGAAGGTGTTCAGACACAACACAATGGAAGGTTCTCAAGCTTCTTTGGACACCTGCAACCCAGTGGCCCCGAGTGCTATGAGTCTCTTCCTTCTCAGAGGATTCTAGTGGCCACCTCAAAGAAGATCAGTGGCTGTGTGAATGGGGAGATTCCTGCTTCTCAACTTCCTCCAAATTGCCCAGACAGAGTCAGCCATACCATTCTGCCCAACCAAATGCCAACACCCTCTCCATTGCAGCCTTGTAAACAGCCTGGGACAGTGTACCATGCACAAGCAGAGAAAGGCCAAAAGAGGAAATGTGTGGCAGAGGATGAAAATGACATGTTGTCTGAAGAGATCTGCTTTCCAAGGAGACTGAAACAGGAGATACTTGAGAGAGAGCTGGGGTGTGACCAGACAGACAATGGTCAGATAAGGAATCCCCTTGAAGAGGCTGGATTACAGCTGAGGCCCACAGAGTACACCCAAGATCCTGAGGTAGAGGCTGTGTTTGACGTGAGGTCTATGTATGCAGGAAAAGTTCACCGGTGTCCCTACAGCAGCATGGTGGAAGGTGTTCAGACACAACACAATGGAAGGTTCTCAAGCTTCTTTGGACACCTGCAACCCAGTGGCCCCGAGTGCTATGAGTCTCTGCCTTCTCAGAGGATTCTAGTGGCCACCTCAAAGAAGATCAGTGGCTGTGTGAATGGGGAGATTCCTGCTTCTCAACTTCCTCCAAATTGCCCAGACAGAGTCAGCCATACCATTCTGCCCAACCAAATGCCAACACCCTCTCCATTGCAGCCTTGTAAACAGCCTGGGACAGTGTACCATGCACAAGCAGAGAAAGGCCAAAAGAGGAAATGTGTGGCAGAGGGTGAAAATGACATGTTGTCTGAAGAGATCTGCTTTCCAAGGAGACTGAAACAGGAGATACTTGAGAGAGAGCTGGGGTGTGACCAGACAGACAATGGTCAGATAAGGAATCCCCTTGAAGAGGCTGGATTACAGCTGAGGCCCACAGAGTACACCCAAGATCCTGAGGTAGAGGCTGTGTTTGACGTGAGGTCTATGTATGCAGGAAAAGTTCACCGGTGTCCCTACAGCAGCATGGTGGAAGGTGTTCAGACACAACACAATGGAAGGTTCTCAAGCTTCTTTGGACACCTGCAACCCAGTGGCCCCGAGTGCTATGAGTCTCTGCCTTCTCAGAGGATTCTAGTGGCCACCTCAAAGAAGATCAGTGGCTGTGTGAATGGGGAGATTCCTGCTTCTCAACTTCCTCCAAATTGCCCAGACAGAGTCAGCCATACCATTCTGCCCAACCAAATGCCAACACCCTCTCCATTGCAGCCTTGTAAACAGCCTGGGACAGTGTACCATGCACAAGCAGAGAAAGGCCAAAAGAGGAAATGTGTGGCAGAGGGTGAAAATGACATGTTGTCTGAAGAGATCTGCTTTCCAAGGAGACTGAAACAGGAGATACTTGAGAGAGAGCTGGGGTGTGACCAGAACGACAATGGTCAGATAAGGAATCCCCTTGAAGAGGCTGGATTACAGCTGAGGCCCACAGAGTACACCCAAGATCCTGAGGTAGAGGCTGTGTTTGACGTGAGGTCTATGTATGCAGGAAAAGTTCACCGGTGTCCCTACAGCAGCATGGTGGAAGGTGTTCAGACACAACACAATGGAAGGTTCTCAAGCTTCTTTGGACACCTGCAACCCAGTGGCCCCGAGTGCTATGAGTCTCTGCCTTCTCAGAGGATTCTAGTGGCCACCTCAAAGAAGATCAGTGGCTGTGTGAATGGGGAGATTCCTGCTTCTCAACTTCCTCCAAATTGCCCAGACAGAGTCAGCCATACCATTCTGCCCAACCAAATGCCAACACCCTCTCCATTGCAGCCTTGTAAACAGCCTGGGACAGTGTACCATGCACAAGCAGAGAAAGGCCAAAAGAGGAAATGTGTGGCAGAGGGTGAAAATGACATGTTGTCTGAAGAGATCTGCTTTCCAAGGAGACTGAAACAGGAGATACTTGAGAGAGAGCTGGGGTGTGACCAGACAGACAATGGTCAGATAAGGAATCCCCTTGAAGAGGCTGGATTACAGCTGAGGCCCACAGAGTACACCCAAGATCCTGAGGTAGAGGCTGTGTTTGACGTGAGGTCTATGTATGCAGGAAAAGTTCACCGGTGTCCCTACAGCAGCATGGTGGAAGGTGTTCAGACACAACACAATGGAAGGTTCTCAAGCTTCTTTGGACACCTGCAACCCAGTGGCCCCGAGTGCTATGAGTCTCTGCCTTCTCAGAGGATTCTAGTGGCCACCTCAAAGAAGATCAGTGGCTGTGTGAATGGGGAGATTCCTGCTTCTCAACTTCCTCCAAATTGCCCAGACAGAGTCAGCCATACCATTCTGCCCAACCAAATGCCAACACCCTCTCCATTGCAGCCTTGTAAACAGCCTGGGACAGTGTACCATGCACAAGCAGAGAAAGGCCAAAAGAGGAAATGTGTGGCAGAGGGTGAAAATGACATGTTGTCTGAAGAGATCTGCTTTCCAAGGAGACTGAAACAGGAGATACTTGAGAGAGAGCTGGGGTGTGACCAGAACGACAATGGTCAGATAAGGAATCCCCTTGAAGAGGCTGGATTACAGCTGAGGCCCACAGAGTACACCCAAGATCCTGAGGTAGAGGCTGTGTTTGACGTGAGGTCTATGTATGCAGGAAAAGTTCACCGGTGTCCCTACAGCAGCATGGTGGAAGGTGTTCAGACACAACACAGTGGAAGGTTCTCAAACTTCTTTGGACACCTGCAACCCAGTGGCCCCGAGTGCTATGAGTCTCTGCCTTCTCAGAGGATTCCAGTGGCCACCTCAAAGATGATCAGTGGCTGTGTGAATGGGGAGATTCCTGCTTCTCAACTTCCTCCAAATTGCCCAGACAGAGTCAGCCATACCATTCTGCCCAACCAAATGCCAACACCCTCTCCATTGCAGCCTTGTAAACAGCCTGGGACAGTGTACCATGCACAAGCAGAGAAAGGCCAAAAGAGGAAATGTGTGGCAGAGGGTGAAAATGACATGTTGTCTGAAGAGATCTGCTTTCCAAGGAGACTGAAACAGGAGATACTTGAGAGAGAGCTGGGGTGTGACCAGACAGACAATGGTCAGATAAGGAATCCCCTTGAAGAGGCTGGATTACAGCTGAGGCCCACAGAGTACACCCAAGATCCTGAGGTAGAGGCTGTGTTTGACGTGAGGTCTATGTATGCAGGAAAAGTTCACCGGTGTCCCTACAGCAGCATGGTGGAAGGTGTTCAGACACAACACAATGGAAGGTTCTCAAGCTTCTTTGGACACCTGCAACCCAGTGGCCCCGAGTGCTATGAGTCTCTTCCTTCTCAGAGGATTCTAGTGGCCACCTCAAAGAAGATCAGTGGCTGTGTGAATGGGGAGATTCCTGCTTCTCAACTTCCTCCAAATTGCCCAGACAGAGTCAGCCATACCATTCTGCCCAACCAAATGCCAACACCCTCTCCATTGCAGCCTTGTAAACAGCCTGGGACAGTGTACCATGCACAAGCAGAGAAAGGCCAAAAGAGGAAATGTGTGGCAGAGGGTGAAAATGACATGTTGTCTGAAGAGATCTGCTTTCCAAGGAGACTGAAACAGGAGATACTTGAGAGAGAGCTGGGGTGTGACCAGACAGACAATGGTCAGATAAGGAATCCCCTTGAAGAGGCTGGATTACAGCTGAGGCCCACAGAGTACACCCAAGATCCTGAGGTAGAGGCTGTGTTTGACGTGAGGTCTATGTATGCAGGAAAAGTTCACCGGTGTCCCTACAGCAGCATGGTGGAAGGTGTTCAGACACAACACAGTGGAAGGTTCTCAAGCTTCTTTGGACACCTGCAACCCAGTGGCCCCCAGTGCTATGAGTCTCTTCCTTCTCAGAGGATTCCAGTGGCCACCTCAAAGAAGATCAGTGGCTGTGTGAATGGGGAGATTCCTGCTTCTCAACTTCCTCCAAATTGCCCAGACAGAGTCAGCCATACCATTCTGCCCAACCAAATGCCAACACCCTCTCCATTGCAGCCTTGTAAACAGCCTGGGACAGTGTACCATGCACAAGCAGAGAAAGGCCAAAAGAGGAAATGTGTGGCAGAGGGTGAAAATGACATGTTGTCTGAAGAGATCTGCTTTCCAAGGAGACTGAAACAGGAGATACTTGAGAGAGAGCTGGGGTGTGACCAGACAGACAATGGTCAGATCAGGAATCCCCTTCAAGAGGCTGGATTACAGCTGAGGCCCACAGAGTACACCCAAGATCCTGAGGTAGAGGCTGTGTTTGACGTGAGGTCTATGTATGCAGGACAAGTTCTCCTGTGTCCCTACAGCAGCATGGTGGAAGGTGTTCAGACACAACACAATGGAAGGTTCTCAAGCTTCTTTGGACACCTACAACCCGGTGTCCCCGAGTGCTATGAGTCTCCTCCTTCTCAGAGGATTCCAGTGTCCGCCTCAAAGAAGATCAGTGGCTGTGTGAATGGGGAGATTCCTGCTTCTCAACTTCCTCCAATCTGCCCAGACAGAGTCAGCCATACCATTCTGCCCAACCAAATGCCAATACCCACAGCCAAAGAAAAGGCTCCTGGAGGCCAAGGGAAGATCACAGGGCTGGACTGTGGCCCTCAGCTCACAGAGGACATGCAGAAGGAAGTCAGCAGTGCTCTAGGCCCAGGGCCCAAAGAGGAGATTTTGAGTCAAGCCTTCAAGATGGCAGTTACTCGAGAAGACATGCGCACCCTGAGGGACAGCCACTGGCTCAATGACACAGTCATCAATTTTTACATGAATCTTCTCATGGCCAGAAATCAAACTCAAGGATACCCTGCACTTTATGCATTTAATACCTTCTTTTATTCCAAGTTACAGAGTGGTGGCCACAAGTCAGTCAGAAGTTGGACCAAGGCAGTAAACCTCTTTGCAAAGGAACTGATCCTGGTGCCTGTTCACCTGGATAATCACTGGAGCCTGGTGGTGACAGACCTGAGGGAGAAGAGTATTGTCTACCTGGATTCCATGGGACTCAAGAGACCAGAAGTCCTTGCTCAGATTTTCCAGTATCTGCAGGATGAGAGCATAGCCAGAAGGAATGTGGCTCTGAAGCCTTTGGAGTGGAAGCAGCACAGCATGGCAGCAGAGGAGATTCCTCAGCAGGGGAATGGCAGTGACTGTGGCCTGTTCACCTGTCAATATGCAGAATACATCTCCAGAGGCCAGCCCCTCACCTTCTCTCAGCAGCACATGCCTCTGTTTAGGAAGAAGATGGTGTGGGAAATCCTGCACCAGTGCTTACTGGAGCCCCGCCCACCCAGCTGCTGAGGCTGCTCTCAAGCCTTTGGTGGGTGGAGCTAAGGACTTGAGGCAGGGTGGGCTGAAGACTCTGGCAAGAGTTTCTGGGCTGTAAGGAGTGGGGGATGTCCCCCATCCTTCTACTTAGTGCTAACCAGGGACAAAGAGATTGACACCTGAAGCCATCTGTGAGACAGATGTGCCCAGCACAGGTTAGAAGCTACTCAGCCCACGCTGTAGACACTTGCAAGCATGTTTCTTTAAAGACTGTTAATTTTTAAAGGTGGGTTCTCTCAGTCAATCATTGGACTGAGCACAAGGTCCCCAGTGGAAGAGCTAGAGAAAGGACCCAAGGAACTGAAGGAGTTTGCAGCCCCACAGGAGGAACAAGAATATGAACCAACCAGAGCTCCCAGAGACTAAATTATAAACCAAAGAGTTCACATGGAAGGACCCATGGCTCCAGCTGCATATGTATCAGAGGATGGTCTTGTTGGACATCAAAGGGAGGAGAGGCCCTTGGTCCTGAGAAGACCAGGGGCCGGTGTAGAGTGGAATACCAGGACAGGGAAGCAGGGATGGGAGGGTGGGTGAGAAGGGGGAGGGGAGATGGGATAGGGTGTTTTCAGTGTGGAAACCAGAAAGGGCAAATCATTCAAAATGTAAAGAAAGAAAATATCTCATAAAAAAAATAGACTGTATTTGTGAACTTAGGTCAATGTTGGGGTCAGTTGTGGATAACCCTGGTCTTGTATTTTGATGCTACTTCCACTTCTCGAAGGGGCTTCAAAGGAGGAGTTGCAAACCTTTTCTCCACCTTTACTTTTGAAATAAAGGCTTGAGCCAATGATTGTGCAGGAGGAAAGGGGGAGGAACTGTGGGATCAACTGAGAGGCTGCAGAGAGAGAAGCTCCTGGCCTGGAGAAACCCCAAGTTCTATGGGATAATAAAGATGGGAACAGAGTAGGGTAGTGGGAGATCTGCCCTATGTAAGCTAATAGCTTGTACTGTTACTGATCGAGATGAGATTTCTTTTGCCTGATTGAAAAATATAGCATCAAAATGGCACCCATCTTTTGACTTAGAACCAAACAAACCTGAGATAAAAATTTCACTGCCCCCCATCCACTAATAAGGCTTGGGCAGCAATATAGGCTGCAGCTGTATGGATTGGAAGCCAAATAGGTCTGATAGGCCCCCAGGGAAAGGCAGAGAGACCCCTCCCCTTGAATAAATCCCTAGACAAAGGAACAATTGGTTCTAGACCAGGTAATTCACTGATATGAGAGATATATAGCATCTTGATACTTAAAAGATGGGAAAAAACAATACATGTCTTTTTGTCTTTATTTCATGATATTTTGAATGGTTTGACAGGGATGGAATTAGAGGAAAAAGTCACCTTATTTACTGGTATTGCAATAACTATTCTCTTGATTCACTATGTCCTCTCAAAAGTCGATGCCCTAGACAAAAAGTTCCTTGCCTTAGAAAAGAGATTAGAAGTAACACTAGAACTAAAGGTTCAGGATTTCATAGGTCAAAATATGGTAGATGCTGCAATATTAGAATTACAACATAAAGAGAATCTAAGATTTTGGAAGCAGGGCTTATAACAGAATTATAGGAAATTATAGAGCAGCATGAACAACAGAAATAGAAATTTAAGACTTGGCAATGTGGCCTAGAGGAAACACTAGAATTGAAGGCCCAGGAAATTATAGAACAGAATAAGAGACAGAAAGAAGAGAATGAAGGTGGGGGACAGGAGTTAGAAAAGATGCTAGAACAAAGGATGCAGCAGCTCACAGATCAGACTGAGCAGCAGAGAGAGAATAATGAGGATTGGAAGCTAGACTTGGAGAATAACCTTTTCAAATTAATCAATCAAAATAAAATGGACAGCAGACTATCAGAACTGCAATATAAAGAAAAGATCAAAATGTGGAGGCAGAACCTTGAACAGAAATGACAGGAACTCAAGGAACAGGAAGAGTGACAAAAGGAGAACCATGAAGTTTGGACACAAACCTTAAGGGAGGAATTTAAAATTTCAATTAAAGCCAGGTGGTGGTGGCACACGCCTGTAATCCCAGCACTCTGGGAAGCAGAGGCAGGCAGATTTCTGAGTTTGAGGCCAGCCTGGTCTACAGAGTGAGTTCCAGGACAGCCAGGACAACACAGAGAAACCCAGTCTCAACAAAAACCAAACCCCAAAACCAAAAATAAATAAATAAATAAATAAATAAATAAATAAATAAATAAATAAATAAATAAATAAAATTCCAATTAAGGAAAATACTCAGGTGGAGACAGAAGATAAAAGTAGAGAAAGCCAACCACAGGTTTTTAAAAAACAAACCTTAGTCTATCCAGTCAATATAGAACAAAGACCTCCAGATGGTGATCATCCCGAGGGTTATCAGGAATTCAATTGGCAACCTGTGGATGTGTTAGATCTGAGAAATTTTAAGGAAAATGTCACTAATCTGGGAATGCATTAGACATTTTTAAAGCTAATCCTGACTTCTTGGGTAATAAAAATAGAATAATCCCTCAAGACTTGAAGAATATGCCAAGAGAAATACTAGATCCTGCTGCTAATTTGCAATGAGTCGCATGGTGTGGAGATGAGACCATGGAGGGAGATAGCAGGACACAATAGAGCCAGGGTAGAGAGATTTCCACAGACCAACTGCTTGGTGAGGGTTGCTTTGCTGAGGCAGAGGTACAGGCTATATATGATGAAGACACTCTAGCGTTGTGATGATTGTCAGCTTTAAAGGCCTGGGACAAAGTTGCAGAATCAGGGAAAAGACTTGAACCATTTATTCAAGTCATACAAGGTCCATAGGAAACCATCTCTGACTTTTTACAAAGACTAACCTCAGCTGTGAAAAGGAGTATATCAGATTCCACAGCATGGAAGGCAATGATTGAGTCTTTAGCTTTTGAGAATGCAAATCCTGAAGTCAAGGAAGTAATCAGACCACTGAGGGCAAGGTTAGCATCAATAGATGAGTGGATTAGATATACAACTGATGTTGTATCTGGCTCACCTGATATGACTGTAATTGGAGAAGCTGCCACTAGACACCTAGAAGTGACCCAAGCTTTTAAATGTTGTAATTGTGGTGATTGGGGTCATCTCAGAAATGACAGTAGAAAAAAACCAAAGTAATACCAAAAGGGGGCCTATGCCTTTTGCAATATATCAAAGGTGTGGCAAAGGCTGACATTTGACTAGGGAATATAGAGCAACAACAGACAAATGGGGAAATATCCGGCCAAAAAACCTGCCAGGTGTACCTGTCACAGGCCCAGTGCCAGGCAGGGAGAGTTCTCTTCTTCAAGACAATTAAGTGTCACTGCTTCAAAAACAGATGTTCTGAGATCAGATAAGGCGGAGACAATTTCTCAACACAATTCAGAAAGCCTCAAAACGACCCAAAAACTAATATTTTTTCACACTTCTATAGAGGATCAAAATGCAGGATATTAGTGAACAATATTGAGATTGAAGGAATTGTTGACACTGAAGCAGACGACACCATTATAGCTCCAAAATCTTGGCCTGTAATTTGTTCACTTCAAGAAGTAGACATCCAATTGCGAGGTGTTGGGACCTTATCCCCAATAAAGCAAAGTCTCAGATGTCTTAAATATATAGGACCAGTAGGTCAGGTAGGAAGGAAAAGTAACCTTGGCTTCCTGGGGATTGCAAATAAACCCTGAAAAAATACAAGGAGGATAGTCTATTAATTATCTAGGATATAAAATAAATCTGCAAAGGGTTAGGCCACAAAAGGTGCAAATCAGAAGAAGCTAATTAAGGATCCTTAATGATTTTCAGAAGCTCCTGGGAGATATCAACTGGTGGTGGCATTCGATTGGCTTGGCCATTCAAGAGTTAAGCAATATATTTGAACCTTATAAGGTGATAAGGATTTAAATAGTGCAAGGAAACTATCAGCTGAGGGTGAGAAGGAGTTTACTTTGGTAGAAAGGAAATTGTGGGATACACATCTAGGTCAGATTGATCCAAAGATGGCCTGCATCTTAGTTATCTTATGTTCTACACCTTCCCCTACAGGAATTCTTATGCAGAGGGAAGATTACATCTTAGAACATATATTTTTAACACATAAACAGAGTAAGAAATTAAAAACCTACATTGAGAAAGTCTCTGAATTGATAATTAAAGGAATAATGAGACTTTGACAATTGGTCGGAATGGATCCAGCTGAAAACTGTGGTACCTTTTACTAACACAGAAATTGCCTCACTATGGGTACAAGATGAACATTGGCAAAGAGCATGCAGTGACTTCTCGGGAGAGATTAACACCAGATACCCTAAAAGCAAGTGGCTTCAAGTCATAAAAAGAACTTATTGGATTCTACCTCATATAATAAAGAAAACTCCAGGCCGGTGGTGGTGGTGGTGGCAGCGGCGGTACACGCCTGTAATCCCAATACTCTGGGAGGCAGAGGCAGGGGGACTTCGAGGCCAGCCTGGTCTAGTTTCAGGACAGCCAGGGCTATACAGAGAAACCCTGTCTCGAAAAAAACAAATACAAAAAACCAAAACCAAACAAACAAACAAAATAAGAAACAAACAATCAAAAAAAAACCCTCCAATATCTGGAGCCCCTACATTTTACACTGATGACAATAAATCAGAAAGGGCAGGATATAAATCAGAAGATGTAAGTAAGGTGGCTAAGAGTCCCTATAAGTCAGTTCAAAAATCTGAATTATATGCAATAATCATGGTGTTACCAGATTTTCAAGAGTCTTTTAATATAGTAACTGATTCTCAATATGCAGAAGGGGTTGTGTTACATATAGAGACTGCTGAACTTATACAGGATGATTCTGAACTGACTTCATTATTTATTCAGCTATAACAAATAATCAGAAATAGGAGTTATCCACTATATACAACACACATAAGATCCCAGGTAGGTCTGCCAGGCCCTCTGGCACAAGGTAATAATGAAATTGACCAACTACTGATAGGAAATGTACTAGAGGCTTCAGAATTCCATAAAAACACCATGTTAGCAGCAAAGGTTTAAAGAGAGAATTCTCTCACTTGACAAAAAGCCAAGGAAATTGTGAAGCAATGCCCCACTTGTTCGTTGTATAACCAGACTCCATTGCCTACAGGAAATAACCCTAAGGATTCCCAAGGAAATGACATTTGGCAAGTGGATGTCTTCCATTTTACAGAGTTTGGCAAACTGAAATATGTGCACCATTCTATAGACACGTACTCAGGATTTCAATGGGCAACTGCATTACCGCCAGAAAAAGCTGATTCTATAATTACACATTTGTTAGAAGTTATGGCCATTATGGGAATACCAACACAAATTAAAACGAACAATGTGCCACTGTATATCTCTAATAAGATGAAGCAGTTTTTTGAATATTACAATATAAAACAAGTTAAAGGCATACCACACAATCCTACAGGACAAGCAATGTGGAGAGATCCAATTGAACTCTAAAGAAGATGCTTAATAGGTAAAAAGGGTCAACCAGAAACCCCAAGGATAGATTATATAGTGCTTTATTAATATTAAATTTTGTTTGTTTGTTTTTTGGATTTTTTTTTTTTTGAGACAGGGTTTCTCTGTATAGTCCTGGCTGTCCTGGAACTCACTCTGTAGACCAGGCTGGCTTCCAACTCAGGAAACTGCCTGCCTGTGCCTCCCAGAGTGCTGGGATTACAGGCATGTGCCACCACCGCCTGGCTAACCTTAAATTTTTTAAATGCCAATGAACAAAACACCACAGCTGCTGAAAGACATTGTATTGTGGAATGAACTATTGAACTGAACCAGCCTGTTTACATTAAAGATATTCTAACATCAGAATGGGAAATGTGTTACGCTGGGGGAGGGGCTATGCCTATGTTTTCAGGGGAAAAGAAAAGCTGTGTGTTCCTTCCAAGTTGATAAAAATCAAGGTCTGTCCAGGTGATCAGCGGTCTCTATAAATTAGCTACGTTTTAGAAGCAATATTTTGTACTTCTCATACTTTCAGGTAATATTAGTTCTTCATAGATTTCTGACGGGGTTGAAGACTAGTAGTCTCATAGCCAGTCCAAGCTGTTTAACATTTAGAAAGATGATATCAATTTGAGAGGATGGTTTTCAGATGGGTTACAATCTAAAGCCAGGCCTTGAGTCAGGTGTAGAATTATAAGTCTTTTAAGTTCAGATAGATGACAGATGTACTATTTAATTGATAAAATCGATGGACTGGGTGTTAGGTATAACCTGTATGTTATAAATTACAAAATGGTAATAATTGCGCTCAATTGATGTCTGAGATAAAAGAGTCTTTTAATTGGACAGAAAGGGGGAAGGCTTGTGCATAGCTTGTTTATTGATGCTAATTCCACTCTTAGGAGTGGCTGCAGATGAGGAGTTGCCTTGTGAACCTTCTCCCCACCTTATCATTTCAAATAAAGTCTTGAGCCAATGATTGGGCAGGAGGAAGGGGGAGGAGCTATGGGGGATCAGAGAGAATCTCTGGCCTGGAGAAACCACAAGTTCTATGGGATAATATAGACGGGAATAGAGTAGTGTAGTGGGAGATCCACCAAATCTAGGCTTGTAGGTTGTATTGTTATTGATTGAGTAGAGATTTCTCTTACCAAGTTGTAAAAATATAGCAACATGTGTCCTTATGCAATTTTTCAATTTTTATATTTTTAATAAGTTTTTACTAATTGGCCTTGCATGTTTTCCACCACTCTCTAGTATTAAATACTCACTGTTTCACAGTGCTGTAATTTGACCTCTGGATCTGGCATCCAAACCATCAAAGACTACATATATATATATATATATATATATATATATATACACATACATATATATATGTATGTATGTATATATATATATATATATATATATATATATATATATATATATTGTTCGTTTGTTTTTGTTTTGTTTTTGTTTTCTGAGACTGGGTTTCTCTGTGTAGCCCCAGCTGTTCTGGAACTCACTCTATGTTCCAGGCTGGCCTCGAACTCAGAAATTTGCCTGCCTCTGCCTCCCAAGTGCTGGGATTAAAGGCGTGCACCACCACTGCCTGGCCAAAGACTATTTATAAAAGTAGCAAAGACATTTCAAGATGCAGTTTGCCTGGGAACAAGGAGATTTTTCTTGTTCGTGGAAGTTGAATGAAGTGACTGTACAGTTAAATGTGTCTTTTACACCCAGAACTCTTTAACATAAGTCTCACTCTTGTGGGTGCTGGACAGAACTTCATATTCCAAAATAATATTCAATTTTAAGATACCTTTGTAAATGTTTTCTTTGTATATAGTAAGGTGAAATTAAATACTTCATTGTTCATGTATTCTACCACTTTACCCACTTTTCCTGGTTAGACATATTGATATTTAGTGTGTTTACTGTGTGGTGTATATAATGCAAACTTACAGCAATCTACTTTATGTATGAAAGTTTGAATTTAAGTCTTCTCTTAATTGTAAACTTCGCATTTCTGTTCATGATGTTCTTTTAAATAAAGTTTAGTATTGTTTGAACATATTCTGTCAGGTGTGGTTCCTGTTGTTCCTTACATGGTGTAATGAGGTTTTCTGTGAGAGCTGGAAAGCAGATACCTCTGGAGAGATTCATCAGGATGAACTGTTCATACATTTGCATGTTAGGTATTATTTTTTCTCAGCCCATGTTGTGGAGCCAGAGCACTTTAGTGAGGACCTCTCCTCTGGCCTGGAATGTGAGGAAGCATAGGAGAAACTCAGCAGAGCATAACACAGTCGCACCCTGCAGCTGCAGCAATGTACACCCTCCATGTAATGGGAGCATTGATCTCAGGACTGTCTAGGCAAGTGCAACCATACTTGTGCATGTGTACACACACACACATACATTGTATGCTCATGTCTTTCAATGAACCCAAACCAACAGTAGGAAAACTAAGCTGTGTTTCCTTGTGGACCAGCAGTGTTTAGATGGCTGTTTCCTTTCTCCTCTACTTCTGAGCCCTACATCATCATCACAAGTTCCTGTTTCTCTGCTCTGCTACAATATGGATCATTACAGTCAAGTCTTTAAACAGAAAGGCACCATAGCTTATAGGTATAGACGTCGGATCCCAGCTCTCTGTGGAGGAGTTATGAATATTACTATGGTGGGGTCTTCCAGGTTGTGTATGAACACCTTGTGTCACAACCAAGAGTCTGACTGTTCCACATCCTAAACCACCTTCCTCTTACTGTGGTTTCCCTGCAGAATCTCCCAGTCACCACTGAAGGAGTTTCCTTGGAATTGGTTGCAACACTATCTGTATTGTCCTGTAGAAAATGACCCAACTTAACTTAGCTTCACTTTTGTATATCTGGCCTGCTGAATCTGATTAACTGAAGCATTTAAAATTTTTAGTTTTCAAGGAATAAGTATACTGACTAGATGCCAGTTGATGTTCTATATGAAAATCATTCTTATTTGACATGAAATCACTGTCCCATGTTTCTAGGTATTTAGATATTGTTGAAAGTATTCTACATGTCATGGTTGAGAAACTATGCAGTTTTACTCTGAGGGTTAAGAAGAGTCCCGAGTCAAGTTTATAAACTCAAGTGTGAGCTGCACATGGCAATGCCATATTTGCCCGCACAGGTCTATAGGCAGATAAACAACAGTGCCTATTGGAATGAATAGCCTAAGGTGAAGGTGCTCCTGTCTGTCACATCTGGAAGGGGCTGGACAAACACATCCTAAGAACAACCCAAGTCACCGAGGAACAAAGACTACAGGACTCTTGTTTACTTGTTTTCTCTCAAGGTCTCAGACATATCAACAGCTCTCTCTCTCTCTCTCTCTCTCTCTCTCTGTGTGTGTGTGTGTGTGTGTGTGTGTGTGTGTGTGTGTGTGTGTTCCTTTATATGATTACAGTTTGGGGCTTTGTTTTATTCTGTTTGGGGTTTTTTGGGGGGGGCATAGTGTTTTACTGTGTTTTCTCTGTTCATGGATGGTTTGTTGTTGCAGTAGATTTCTGTTTCTTTTTGAGAAACAGCTTAAAGTTAGGTAGGTAGGGGCCTGGGAGGGGTCTGTAAAGACTTGTGGAAGGGAAAGTATATGATCTAAATATATGTTATATTTAAAATTTCATTTAAGTAATACAACTTATCATTTTTTAAAAAGTTGGCAAGAGGGTAAAAGGGCCTGTCTTCCACATCTCTCCATATGGGCTGCCATCTTTCCAACCCACATTCACGGTGGGTCTTTCTGCTTCAAATGCTCTGATCAAAAAATCCCCTAAAGGAAGGAATGCTCAGCTTGTTTTGGATTTTGTTTCAGATGCAGTCCAGTTGAGGACCGTGATTGGCCATCTTGGCATGATTTTCTGTTAAGAAAGTCTAGATCTGACTGAGCTGAACAATCTGCAGGAGACATACAGATGCTCAGAATTCATCGAGTGAGGAAGAGTCAGAAGAGCAGGGAGCCCAATGGAGAGTCATTGTCTTACTACACAGGATGTCCTAGGCTGAGTGTTGATAGGAATGTTCATATTGATGGAATTCTGGGCAGGGAAATGAGGGCTGTGCTATTGGATATGAGAAAAAGACCCATGCTGTACAAGAGCCACAGGCTTAGCTGAATTGTGCCCCAGAGGTGTGTATGTATAGATTATAACTGATAACTGGTCACCTTGTGAAAGTAACAGAAATCTAAACATGGTTTTAAAACTATGGGCTAGCCTCTCTCTCTCTCTCTCTCTCTCTCTGTGTGTGTGTGTGTGTGTGTGTGTGTGTGTGTGTGTGTGTGTGTGTGTGAATAATATTAAATAATGACTGGTACAAGATGTCCCATAAAGAGGAAGTGTCGTGTGATGCAGATTTACTAGGTGTTTGCTGAAGCATGACCCATGAGAGGACATGGAATGCTTGATAAGTATAAATAGGACTCAGCAGACCATGACAGAGCTCATGCACAGCTAGTTTTGCAATGCTTCCTTGGCCTGTATCTTGTCTGATCTTCACTTGGTTGAGAGAGGCAGGGCAGATAACTTCTCCTTGAGACCCAGCTGGTCCCAGTCACTCCTGCTGACTGGAGCCCATTTGTGCAGTCCTGGAGGTCCTTCCTGATCATGTGACTCTACTGACATGTCTTGGTGTCCTGAGACTACAGAACTGGACTGCTGCTAACCAGACAAAGAGAGATTGGAATCCTTAGATCGCCCCTAAGAACTACTTCTAAAAAGGTCCACAGTCTCTTGTCCTATTTACCATCTTTTCTCACCTACCTTTGGACATTGAGCTAGAAAGGGGGCAAGATGAAGTATTGATAACCCTTATTGAAGATAAATTTTGAAAAATCTAAACCTACAAACCCCAAAGTATCTTGAAGAGAACCAGCACCTATGAAAATGTGCTGAAGCTCATCTCAGAGGAAACACTTCCTGCCTGACCTTTGAACCCAGTCAGCTGCTATGCCTGGTGACACAATGGAACCTATAGAAGAAACCAACCCTGACTCTTTCCCAAAACGAGATGATTTAAACCTGCATCATAAATACTTATACTCTCAGGTAACTGTGACTCCCACCAAAGAGGCTTCTTTATTTCAGCAGAGGGAACCCATTAATGAAAGGCACTGCTATGTAAAAACCCAGATAACAACTGAATTGGGAGGCCTAGCCACAGGTAATCTATCTTCAGCACAGCTACTACAGATGAGGCACAGGAACACCACAGAAGACCAGGCAGAATACTGCAAGAGCCGGAGGGCCCAGATATCTGCTGCGAGATTGTGCCTTCTATAGAGGCTAGGGAAGGAACATCCATGTTATCTTAACAGCAAGGCCACCTAAGCAAGTCCTGGACAACGACAACCTCAAGGCACATGCCAACATGGATGGTGAAAGCTCACAACTTCCCACCAATCGCTGAAAGAGCTACAGGCACATAATGAGTACTGAGAAGGAGAGGAAGGTGTTCTTGGGGACAAGGAGACCCTAATTGGTCATCCATTCCAAAGTTCTCAACCCTAAACAGATGCACAGGCTAGCAGCACTAAATGAACACACTGGGATTCAGATAGATAGATAGATAGATAGATAGATAGATAGATAGATAGATAGACAGGCAGACAGGCAGACAGGCAGACAGATAGGGATATTTATAGATAATAACTTAATATTTGAGGCATACTTAGAATTTTTCTAATGTTGAAAGGGGTGTGGGGAAAGCATTCTGCAGAATGGACCCTAAGAAAAGATGTGGTAGTTGTACCTTTTCACTAGAGCCCCAGAATTGGAGTAAATACGCATTCACATAAAGGGTTTTTCAAAGGAGATTGTGTGTGTGATGTATGGATCTCCTTGGCCCCCTTATAATAGAAATAGAGAAGAGACCATCCAAGAAAGACGTGAGAGTGGGATGGGTGGGGAGTTCTGTGCTAAATACAGTGATTTTTTTAAATTCTCTCATATATCACATCCTAAACATCATTTATCCTCACTCCTCCAAGTCCTCCCCACTCCCACCCCACCTCCACTGTCTCCTCCTCTGTTTCCCTTCAGAAGAGGACAGACCTCCCACAAATATCAACCAAACCCAGCCTATTATATTGCAACAAGACTAGACACTTCCCTGTTACTGAGGCTGGGTGAGGAAACCCAAAAGGAGGAAAAGGGTTCCAAGCAAGCACCAGAGTCACATATAGCCCCTGGTCCCAACGTAGCGAGTTCTACAAAAACACCAAGCCACAGGCCGTCACATGCATGCAGAGGACCTAGTTAGACCCACGATGGCTCAATGATTGTTGGGTCTGTCTCTGTGAACCCCTGTAAGCCCTGTTTAGCTGATGCTATGGGCCACTTTCTTGAGGAGTCCTTGACCCCTCTGCCCCTGCAATCCTTCCTCCCCCTTTCCCCAAGGATTCTCTGAGGTCCAGCTAATGTTCAGCTGTGGGTCTCTGCATCTGCTCCCATCAGTTGCTGGATGAAGCCTCTCTCAAGATGAGAACTATGCTAGGATCCTGTCTACAAGTTTAGCAGAATTTCCTTAGGAGTGATTTCACTGAAATTACCTATTAATGTGTTTGATTGTTTGTTTGTTTGTTTATTCATTTTTTGGCAGTTGTATTTGTCTCAATCCCCAGTCTCTGGGCTAGCCTCTGGTTCCCAGACCTGCACACAGTGTCAGGCCTGAGCTCCCTTTTAAGGCATGGGTCTCAAGCTGGACTAATCGTTGGTCGGCCACTCACACAAATTCTTAGCCATCTTTATCCCAGCATCTCTGACAGGCAGGATAAATTGTAGGTCAAAGGTTTGTGGATGGTTTGGTGTCGCAGTCCCCTCACTGGAAGTCTTATAGGTGATGGGCAGTTCACAGGATTCCTAGAGAATACTCTATTAGGGTCTGGAGAGATGGCTGTGCAGTGAAGAAGACTTGTTTCTCTCGGAGAATTGGAGTTAGGTTCCCAGCCCCCACATGGTGAGGCTCAACCCCTGGAACTCCAGTTCCAGGAGACCTGATGCTCTCTCCTTGCCTTGACTCTGTAGCCACCAGGCACACAAGTGGAACACAGATTCAAGTAGGAAAACACCCATACAAATTTGTGTGTGTGTGTGTGTGTATGTGTGTATACATACATATATATAAGAGAATATTACTAACATGGGACCTGTCAGGTTAGATCAAATGTGACAGAGGTTAAAACACAGGAAGTCCATTTAGATTTTAAAATTCTACCAGCAGGCAGCCTGCTGATGAATCCCAAGCAAATGTCAGGGACTCCCCAAAGGAGGGCCTGGGGAAACAGGAGGCAGTGCTGTGGCAGAGATTACTCTAGCTGACAAAAGTCGACCGTGCTTTCCCTCAGTTTCCAAGGTTCTTGGACCAAGGACTCCTCCTCATATCCATTTCCAGTTTGAACATGAATGTCTGTCGCTGGTCTGTAGTTAGAGTGTGGTTCACAGACGGATGGAAAACGTGTTGAGTGAAATTCGCTGGCCACTGTGATGCCTTCTGGAAAGTCTGAAAACTTGAAAACACTACTATATAAAATTAAGAACAGGAATAGGAATGTGGAGATATAACTGCTTCTGGCACAACCACCAAAAACAAAAACAAACAAACACAAAACAAACACACTTCTAAAATCTCATAGACGCAAATCCATGTCCAGGTTCTTGAAACATAGGGCAGTGGTGCTCTGAGAAAGTACACTCATCCGTGAGCATCAACAAAGCTCTTGGGCCAGCTGAGCAGAGGGTTGTCTGCCCCGCTCCTGTGTGAGAGGATTTATCAATCCTTTCACAGTATATAGATTCTAGTGGGGTTCCTACTGGCTACGTGAGGCTGTTTCTAATTAACTGCTTACTTGTAGTCCTCCAGAGTGGACACATCCTGGCTCAGGAGATCTCCCCCCCTCCCCCCTATTCTAACTGTTCCCTCAGGCAACCAAGACCTTTCCATTGTAGTACTCAGGATCCAGCCTGGAGCTGTGGACACGCCCCAGCACTGGGCTTTACCCCTGCCTGTCGATCAAATTTAATCATTCCTAGGATATCTCCCTGCACTACACACTCACAGAGAACACTAGCACAGTAGAAGAGCCTGTACCGAAGACCCTTCTTTAACACTGCAGTGTTCAGCATCCCCCAAATCTGTTTAGCCATTAAGGACAGCAGCTGCACAGGGCACAACTGTATCACATGCCCGCTATAGGGACTGAAGGAACTCTAGGTAGCACGCGTGATTCAGTAATGTAATAACCCTACACTCTACCTTGTACTTAGCAGTGTGTCTTGTGACCAACACAGGAGGGTGTGTCTCTGCACAGAACTGTCGATTGAAAAGGAACAAAGATGCCCTAACACAAGATGAAAATGTGTTATGGTGTCTTCCTGAAACAACGATGACTGCCATACTGCTACAGTGACCTACAGTTCATTTGATATTGCTTTTGCATGATTTCCCTCTTTATACTAACTTAGCATAGTCAGCTTTGCCCCAGGTTTGGGCAACCTGTTGGTCCCACCATAGTTAAGAACTATGCTGCAGGTAGGGGGACACCCATGTCAGGCCCTGCCTACTCAGAGGAGAAGGGGAGGGGGCATGAGGGGATAGAGTGGGTGGTGGGGTGACCAGGAAGGGGGTTGAAAACTGGACATAAACTAAATAAGTAAAAATTAAGTAATAATAAATTTTAAAATAAGGAAAGAAATTTCTATTATTAAACAAAACAAAAAAACAATGATAACAACAACAACAACAACAAAACACCAGCCTGTAATCCTGAGCTCAGGAATGGCTAAAGGTCCTGAGAAGACACAGTGCATCCTGGGATCCTGAGATACTGGACCAGAGTCATGCCAGCTGTGGGCCGCAGTGAAGGCCAGCTTCCAGGCACAGAGCCTTGCTCAGGCTAGCCCTGCCTTTCTGTGCCCCTCCATGTTCCAGCCTTACTGTTGCCCTGCATCGCAAAACTCCAGAGCTGGAGACCTTCTCTCTGACCAGGCTCCATCCCGTAGTGCCTTCCTCTAGTACTGCTCCATGACCCTAAGACTCACTTCAGTTACGGGACGTGGTGTGCACACTTGCACACACTTGCACAAACATATGCTAAACAAGAGTAAATTTTAAATTCTTTTTAAAAGAAGAGTTGGAGAGGTGGCTTATTGGGAAACCCGGTGATTTGATGTGGAAGCCTACCTTGTCCAGGTAACTTGGGAAAAAAGGGAAGATGCCTTTTCCCAGCAGGGCTTCCTCTTTGATACCCTATCTAGGGAGTCTGGACCCCCACACTCTATCTGAGGAATGTCACTTAATACTTGGTAGAAATTACAGGTTCAGCATCCTGGAATGCCTCTCCATGCAAATGAAGTATCTCCAGGACCTTAAAACTTAGCCAAGGAAACTTCACCCTAAGAAGAACCTCTTCTCAATTTTCAATGTGTATACAGTCCTTGTTCACCCCAAATAAAGAGCAGACTCTCTTTTGTTGACTAGGTTCTAAGAATGATGGTGTCTCAAAGAGCTGGAAGCCTCAAATCTTTAGGGATCTCCTCCCTCAGCACTCACAGCCAGATGGAGATCCTGCTGACCCCCCTGCTCAGCCTTTGCTTCACCCTTTATTACCCAGTGTGCATTGGGGCATGGACATCCCAATGGAAGACTCCAAGGACCATGGAGCTTGGCTCGACTCCTTCCTTCCCCATTTGGTGTGCAGCAGCACCTAGACATCCTAAGGAAAGAAGGGAAAACAGCTTAGTAGTTGAAAGCACTTGTTGCTCTTGCAGAGGACACAAGTTCAAGTCCCAGACCTGCCTGGTGCCACAAACCATATATCACTCCAGTTCCCAGAGTCTGAAACCTTGTACTCACTTCTACAAGTAAAACATATGAACCTGATACACATACATACACACAGGCAAAATATATATCTAAACATATACTTTCAATAATGTATTTAAAAAGCCTGATTTTTGAATGCTAAACTAATATTTCAGAAAATGATCATAAATAAGACCAACAAAAATTAATCCAATAATTCTCCTGAGTCTACCTTAAAATAAAACTAGGGCCAGGCAGTGGTGGCACATGCCTTTAATTCCAACACTTGGGAGGCAGAGGAAGGCAGATTTCTGAGTTTGAGACCAGCCTGGTCTACAGAGTGAGTTCCAGGACAGCCAGGGCTACACAAAGAAACCCTGTCTTAAACAAACAAACAAAATTAGGATATTTAAAATGGGTCTTTGCTTTTGTTTAAAAATCATGAATTTGTATTAATTTTTAATACTTATTTTATTTTGATAGCTTTTAAAACAATAAACAATCTTCTTTTCAGTCAAAAAAAATTTCTACTGCAGAATTTAGGTGATGTACCAAAATTAGGTCTTTTTTTTTTTAAAGACTCTGTAACAGTGTAAAACTCTCTTTCCTGAAATATCCTATTTGATCTAGAAAATACTTAAAATTGCATAGCATCTGAACCATGACTTTTATAATACATTCGACAATATCTAAGTCCCTGTGACATGGGACAATGATTTCATTTCAAACAAGAATTAGTTTCATATACAACATCAACTGGCATCTAGACACTAGTTTCCTTGAATACTAAATATTTTAAATGCTTCAGTTAATTCGATTCAGCAGGCCAGATATGCAAAAGTGAAGCTAAGCTAAGTTGGGTCCTTCCCCTTTTGTCCTGCCCAATCACTGGCTCAAGCCTTTATTTGAAAAGCTAAGGTGGGGAGAAGGTTCACAAAGCAACTCCTCATCTGCATCCCCTGCTAGAAGTAGAATTAGCATCAAAATACAAGCCCAGGGCTAGTCGCAACACTTCCCCCTTTCTGTCCAATTAAAAGACTCTTTTATCTCAGACATCAATTGAGCACAATTATTACCATTTTGTAATTTATAACATACAGGTTATACCTAACACCCAGTCTATCAGTTTTTACCAACTAAATAGTACCTCTTGCCATCTATCCGAACTTAAAAGACTTATAATTCTACACCTGACTCAAGTCCTGGCTTTAGATTTTAACCCATCTGAAAACCATCCTCTCAAATCTGTATCATTTTCTGTACTTGCTGGTTTTGTGTGTCAACTTGACACAGACTGGAGTTATCACAGAGAAAGGAACTTCAGTTGGGGAAGTGCCTCCATGAGATCCAGCTGTGGAGCATTTTCTCAATTAGTGATCAAGGGAGGAGGTTCCCTTGTGGGTGGTACCATCTCTGGGCTGGTAGTCTTTGGTTCTATAAGAAAGCAAGCTGAGCAACACAGGGGAAGCAAGCCAGTAAGAAACATCCCTCCATGGCCTCTGCATCATCTCCTGCTTCCTGACCTGCTTGAGTTCCAGTCCTGACTTCCTTTAGTGATGAACAGCAGTGTGGAAGTGTAAGCTCAAAAAACCCTTTCCTCCCCAACTTGCTTCTTGGTCATGATGTTTGTGCAGGAATAGAAACCCTGTCTAAGACATCTTCCTAAATGCTAAACAGCTTGGACTGGCTATGAGACTACTAGTCTTCAACCCCGGCAGAAATCCAAGAAGGACAAATATTCTCTGAAAGTATGAGAAGCACAAAATATTGCTTCTAAATCGTAGCTAACTTATAGAGACTGTTGACCCCCTGGACAGGCCCTATATGTCAAAATGTTGGAGCATCAGTCTTCAGCCTTCTGGCCCAGGATCATCTGACAGACCTTAGTAATGCAGAATTTTGAAGGTCTGATTACTCTGTCTTGGCAGACATTATCAGTGGACTATTCCATATAGTGTTCCCATTTTTTTTTTTTTTGGTCAATATTTGCCTTTAGATGAAATGAGGTAATTCTTGCCTGGTGACTGTCTTACCACAACTGAAGCAACTCCACTGATGCTCAATTTCTTCTTTGAATTCAAGAAAGGGTGCTGTCAGGAGCAGGCAGGTCTCCAGTCAAATGATCTTTAATAAAGAAATGCCAATAAACATATTCTGTGGACTTCTGATGCCTTTGAAGACCATCTATCTACCTAAAGCATCTCTGAACTGTTAAGCCTTGACTACTCTTGGGCATTTCTAATTGAAATAACTCAGGAACACCCTTTAAACTTTCTCACAATCACGAATTTGCTATCTGGTCCTTAACTTGTATTACTTAATCATCTAAAAACAGTTTATAATAGCAGTTATAGAAGTCTAAACCTTGTGTTCTTAATTGTGTAATATAGGCACAATGCCTATATGGGATTAACAACATTAATCCCAGTTTTATATCAATAATAATTTTATACCAATGAAAACTTTAATTTGCATCAAATAAATTCTGAACCAATATGAGATTATAACTTCAACTTCTTATCAATTATAAAGACTTCTACCAATGTAAGATCTGGCTATGTAATGTTTTGCTTAAAAGTACATTTGCTAACCTATCCCTATTAGTCTATTTCTATAATTTCTATGAAATGACTATTACCCCCTTTTTCTTTTCTGTCGCCAAGATCTTGTTACATCTGATTTATTATCAACTTGGAAGGAACACACAGCTTTTCATTTCCCCTGGAAACATAGACGTAGCCCATCCCCCGGCGTAACACATTTCCCATTGTGATTTTAGAATATCTTTGAGGAAAATGCAGTGTTGAAGTCACCCACAATTATTGTGTTAGGTGCAATGTGTCCTTTGAGCTTTAATAACGTTTCTATTATGAATGAGGGCGCCCTTGCATTTGGGAGCATAGATGTTCAGGATTGACAGTTCTTCTTGTTGTGTTTTTCCTTTGACCAGCAAGAAGTGTCCCTCAGAGTCTCTTTTGATGACTTTGGGTTGAAAGTCAATTTTATCTGATCTTAGAATGGCTACTCCAGCTTGTTTCCTGAGACCATTTGCATGTATAATTGTCTTCCAGCCTTTTACTCAAAGGTAGTGTTTGTCTTTGACCCTGAGGTGTGTTTCCTGTATGCAGCAAAATATAGGGTCCTGTTTACATATCCAGTCGGTTAGTCTATCTCTTTTTATTGAGGCATTGAGTCCATTGACGTTAAGAGATATTAAAGAATAGTGATTGTTACTTCCTGTCATTTTTGATGTTAGTTTTTAAATTTGATTGGTTGACTTCTTTTGGGTTTGATGAGAGAAGGTTACATACACTATGACAGGGAGGAAAGGGACAACTGATTCTTGGTGTTCTCTTTTGCACTCTACATTCATGCTATGACTATGACACTGTTTTTCCTACTGTTCAGGCAACTGTCATGACTTTTCTGGCTTGTAATTTTGATTGCACCTGGAATTAACTACCCCCACACCCAAACTAAAGGGCAAATCTGGTAAGAATGTTTGCTTTATATAAAGCTAGAAGGTCTACCTTTAATCCTTATCTTTGAGGTGGGAAAATATACCTATGTTAGGAATTGTTTTGTTTTGTTTTGTTTTGTTTTGTTTTGTTTTTGAGACAGGGATTCTCTGTATATCCCTGGATGTCCTGGAACTCACTCTGTAGACCAGGCTGACATTGAACTCAGAAATCTGCCTGCCTCTGCCTCCCAAGTGCTGTGATTAAAGGTGTGTGCCACCAAGGCCACCCCTTAGAGATCTTTTGAGATGGATAACATTAGGTGGTATTTACCACATCTTGGCCACGCCCACTTCTCCCAGCACATATAAGGCTGGGCAAGTGGGAAGTTTCTGTTCTTTGCCTCCTTGGTCTTGTATGGTAAGAGGTCCATTCTTCCAGTCTCCACCAGAGTTTACTTCTGTGGGAATCTGGCTTTCACTAAAGACCAGCGGCGACATCCATAGTGGTTGACTGAAAAACTACTGGACACTTAGTACATCTTCCTGTAACAGGTAGTCATTGTTGGATCAGCTGGACCACAGACTGTAAGTCATTTTAATAGAATTCCATTTACATATATTTACATATGTGTAGACCGCCAGAGGCTACATGTGAACTGGGTGGCCTGAAAGAGAATTTTGAGGTTAAGGCGAAAAAGATTTGAGTCAAGGCAGTTATTCCGGTCAAGACTGACTTTAATATTTTTAAGGCAAGTTATAAAGTTATTGGGGAATCGACCACCCCTCCCAGAAGCCTGTGCTACAAATTCCTGGCATAAAGCCAGACTATTAGCCATGCCCTGAGGAAGTACTGTCCACTGATATCTCTTCATAGGCTCTGTAAAGTTAATAGAAGGAATGCTGAACGCGAACCTTTTGCAATCCTCAGGGTGCAATCGAATGGTAAAGAAACAATCTTTTAAATCTATGACTATTTTATGAAACCCTTTCGGGATAGCCACGGGGGATGGAAGACCAGCTTGTAAGGTTCCCATGGGCAACATAGTTTCATTTACTTTTCCTAAATCCTGTAACAATCTCCATTTGCTGGATTTTTTTTAATGACAAATATTGGCGTGTTCCATGGAGATAATGACTCTATTAAATGTCAAGAGGCGGCTTCCAATTTCTCCTTCATCTATAATATCCTTTATAAGTGTCCAGAGGCAGAGAGTAATATTGTCTGCCTTGGCTGCCTTTAGCGAATTACCAATTCTTACCCAAGTTCTCTCATTTAACGTTCGTTTTTCTTGGAACCAAGGACAGCAAGAATATATCTGGTCCAAGAAATCCTCCAATCTTTCTTCTTCAAACCCTATCCCTTTCGCCTGAAGCAACTCTTGAATGTTGCGGGCGCAAATTTCGCGCGAACTTTCCTGTCCCATATTTCCCTATCTTTTCAATCCAAGCGGCCACTGTGCCGGGTCAACACAGTTTGCTTGCAAAACCCGTATCCCTCTGCACTTACAACAATAGAAAAATTTTTCACTAGCGCTAGTATTTGACCTCTATGTTACTTACCGTGCGGATACCATTCCTTATCACCTTTTCTGCGAAGCTTCGCTCGATAGGGTTACCTCAGGAAATTCTCCTGTACCAGGTTTTCCCACGTTCTGGCGCCAATATGTAGACCGCCAGCGGCTACATGTGAACTGGGTGGCCTGAAAGAGAATTTTGAGGTTAAGGCGAAAAAGATTTGAGTCAAGGCGGTAATTCCGGTCAAGACTGAGTTTAATATTTTTAAGGCAAGTTATATAGTTATTGGGGAATCGACCACCCCTCCCAGAAGTCGGTCACATCAAAGGCGGAGCTGTGAATTTTCTTTGGCTCCAGGTCTCAGCGGGTTGCCTGCCTTCAGACTGGCGAGTCTGTGTTGAGAGTCAGGTGAAAACCGCCTTGGGGCGGTGTCGGTAGTCGAGGTGAGGAGCCTTATTGTTCACAGGAACAAAGGCCGGAGGTAGCCATCGGAAGAGTTGGGAGCTGCCAGCCAGCTTAGTTGTGGGGGAGGAGACACATATGTATATATTTGTTGATAATGTGCATATGTATGTATGTGTATGTACATATGTATGCATGTGTGTATATATGTATATGGGTTGTATACAGCAACTGCTGACTAATACATCAACCTAGACCATCTTAATTCAATCAGACTCAGAGGCCCTTTCTTCCAGGCAGAAATTTCCAGAGTCTATACTGGCTGGGAGCATTTCCGATGGGATAGTAGGGATACCTCAGATTACCGAAGTCTTCTTTCATGGGGCCCCTCTTCATATTCCTAGTGTTGCTGGTTTTCTGTAGTTGAGTAGCATTGATGCAAAGCAGGCAGTCTTTGGGAAGGTAGGATGAGTCTTCCCCAAGTGAGTGCAGCCAGAAGCAGAGAGTAGTATCTCAGTAGAGCTTAGAAAAACAAGCAAGTTCTTGTCCCTTCCCCCCGTCTTAGGAACACCTATAATGACCCCACAATTGGTCTCTCCTGTGCTCAGAATCCCTTTCAGGCTTTTTAGGGCACCATTCCTACAATTCAGTTATGGCTCAGAAACTTTGGATGGGGCCTATTCCAAGTTGAAAGAAGAAAACTGAGACTGTGTTTGTGTGTGAACCATGTGTGCACATGTACACAAGTGACTATGATATCCAGAGGTGTGTGTGTCTGCTAGTCTGTTTGTGTTTCACTTTTTGTTTTGTTTTGTTTTGTTTTTTTGTTATTCTTTATTCATTTATTTTTTGGTTTTATGAGACAAGGTTTAAATAAAAAATGTTTTTTTTTTTTTTTTGAGCCAGGTGTGTAGCCCTGGCTGTCCTGGGACATACTCTGTAGACCAGGCTGGCCATGTACTTAAAAATCCATCTGCCTCTGCCTACCAAGTGCTGGGATTAAAGGTGTGTGACACCACCTGCTGGGATTAAAGGTGTGTGCCACCACCAGCCAGCTGCGTTTCTCTTTGTGTGGGTGTGTGAATGTGTTTTGTAGATTTGCATACACATACCAGAGGTTATCACAGGTTTTCCTCTATTGAGCTCCACTTGGTTGAATCAAGCCTGGCCTGCTGCTTTGGCTAGCTTGTCTGCCCAGCCATGCCTCAAGAAAAACAGCAGCAACAAAAAAGAGTGAGCAAAGGGCTGGAGAAAGAGTTTAGATTGTGAAATGCTTCCCACAAACACCATAATAAAATACAAAGGCACTGTGATATTTCCTTGTCATCCAGTTCTGGGAGGCAAAAAGACAAGTGGATCATGGGGGATTTTCTGGTCAGCCATCTTGCCACTAGGAGAATGCAGCCATTGAGAATCCCTGCCTCAAAAAAAATGTAGGAAATTCCCTAGAACAATAAATAACAATAAATACCTGAGGGTCCTAGGGATGGAACATTACTAACACCTTGCACTGAGTGTGTGTATGTGTGTGTGTGTGTGTGTGTGTGTTTGTGTGTGTGTCTGTGGTGGGTTTCCTGGTTAACTAAGGAGAGCTTGCCAGATCATGTAGGACTGGAGATATAGGTGGTTTTCAGCTGCAAAGTTGAGAGTAGAAACCAACATGGGCTCTTTGTGAAGAAGCTCTTGTAAGCCTTCAAGTTTAATTCAGAACTAGTGTGTTTTGACAAAACTTCACCCTTAAGCCATTCAACCATTTTCCTGACTCATCATTTAAATATGGTGGCACCTGCTGTGAATCTGAGCACATGGGAAATTTATGCTTATTTATGTTTTGTGTGTGAATATTTGTCTATGTGTGGCCAGGCATGTTCTAAAGCATGAATATGGAGGACAAAAGACAATGCCAAAGGATGGATCTCTCTTTCCAATCTGTGGTTACCAGAGACCTGTGTCTGTTACCTGAGTCTGTGTGTCTGTGTGTCTGTGAGCCTGTGCCTGTCTTCACTGTTTTCTTAAGTCTGGTTTTGCATCAGTAGAATGTGTGAATCCTTTTTCTTATGAATGTAGGAAAGTCTCTGTGTCACTTAAGGTTTCATGTGTTATAATTTTTCTCTCAGTTGACCAATTGAGACTATTGTGAGGAACCCCCTCCCCCCATCTCAGCCTCCATATGGTGAGATTGCAGGTTAAACCACACCAGATATTTGGTTTCAATAATGTCCTTTGATTGAATTCTTGAAAGTGCACTTAGGGGATAGCTTCATGGTTTTAGATGTTTTCAGGGTTGTCACAGACATTGCATGTGTTTTACTCAAAACACCCAACAAGTTTCTACAGAATGTTGAATGATCCCATTATTATTAAATTACAGAGTGTTAGCTGTGATGAACCAGGTCTCAGAGCTCTAACTTCTTTAGTAATTACAAAGCATATTGAGAGGAGTTACATTGATATCCTGTAAATCTCCTTTCCTTATCAATTTCATCCAGTCATGCTAGAAACACTGAGCTCCAAGCCATGGAGCAATAGTATTTTGTTTAATGCACTAGCCATGCAGGACACAAAGGAAACCCTTCCCTAAGAGTGAATTGCCATAGATGGGTTAGGTTATAAGGAGACACAAAAGAACCTTCCATCTCAGGGACTGGCAATTTAGGAGTTCATATAAAGCTAGAAGGTCTACGTTTAATTCTTATCTTTGAGGTGGGAAAATACACCTATGTTAGGAATAGTTTTGTTTTGTTTTGTTTTCGAGACAGGGTTTTTCTGTATATCCCTGACTGTCCTGGAACTTACTCTGTAGATCAGGCTGACAATGAACTCAGAAATCTGCCTGCCTCTGCCTCCCAAGTGCTGTGATTAAAGGCGTGTGCCACCACTGCCTGCCCCTTAGAGATCTTTTGAGATGGATAATATTAGGTGGTATTTTCCACATCTTGGCCACGCCCACTTCTCCCAGCACATATAAGGCTGGGTAAGCAGGAAGTTTCTGTTCTTTGCCTCCTTGGACTTGTGTGGTAAGAAGTCCATTTTTCCAGTCTCTACCAGAGTTTACTTCTGTGGGAATCTGGCATTCACTAAAGACCAGTCTCGACATCCATACTGGTGGACTCAAAAACTACTGGACACTTAGTACATCTTCTTCCACACGTAGCCATTGTTGGATTAGCTGGACCACAGACTGTAAGTCATTTTAATAGAATTCCATTTACATATATTTATATATGTGTTGAGTTCCATAGCTGCCTGCAGCTATTACGAAGTGGGTTTCTGGAACAGAAGCTGAGGGATAAATGGGGAAGAGGGGCGAAAAGAAGTATGGCTAAGACAATATTCACTGATCAAAGCCAGAAACTTTAATGGCGCCAGACCTTTTAACAGTTTGGGCAAACCCTTCCCCCCAGACTCCAGGCTGAGTTCTGGTGGAAGTTGTCTAGCTTCTCTTGGAGGTCCTTGTCTTGACTGCTCTGGCAGCTGGGTGGGTCACCTGCTTAATTCAGGAATTCCTAGACCTGGAGGAACAATGAACTTAACCTTTACTTCGAGCACTCAGCCCTAGGTGGAGCAGGATCCTGGCTATCTGGGAGAAGTTAACCTTGACCAAAGTCAAACTCTGACCAAGTGCATGACTGCCCCAATATGGCTCTGTACAATTCCTCCCTTTTTTTTTATTAATTAGAACACGAGGAGGTAGAAAACAAGTGGATAAATATCCTTCATAAGAAGGCGGGCCTTAACCAGGAGGGGAAGCGTTGACCGTAATTCCTCTTAAATATTGTATAACGCCTTTTTCAGAGGAGGGGTAATAGGCTCCCTTATTATTTTAAGGACAGCCTCTCCGACGTTAACCCCTATGCAATTAGGTGTACTTCCGGGGGACTCAGAAGCAGAAATTCACCTCCCCATGCGGTGCTTTGCCTCGCATGTCTCACTGGTACCCATGTTTGTTCATAAACAAACACACATAGATCTGAGTTCTATGTGGCTCCCTCTTTGGAGATCCACTTGTGTAAGTTTTGAAGCCAGGGGGATCTGCAAGTGTCTTTAACAGACATGCAATCTCTCCATCCAGGTGAGCCTGGGTGGAGACAGCCAGTCTGCTTAACAAACAAGGTCAAGAGTTAAAGGTGGAATAGGATTAACTTGTCCCTGAAGTATCCAATTCAGTTGCAAATTAACAACTTTAAGGACCCAAAGCTTGGCCTCTGGGGTGGGAGAGGTAGCCTTGTGTATCAAGAGATATGCTGTTACTTCTCAGGAAAAGTGGAGACTATATGTTAAATTAACACAGCTGGCTGAAGATTGTTAGCCATCTTCAAAATTGGAATCCTCAATATTGGAATTATTTCTAGACCAGTCTATGGTTGAGTCAGCTGAACACAATAAGGAGAAGAGTCATTTTAACTCTTCTTTAGATTAATTTTTCCTAAGCTAGCTTAACAGTCTCCATGTTCTGTCCCACAAAGTCTAAAAGCTTGAAGCTAGGCAATTTATCTAACCTGGGACATTTGACAGTTAAGGTAAGTCAAGAACATATACCCAATATAGCTCTTATGTTACCATGGTCTGGGCATTCAGCAAGCACAGTCAGCATCTCTTCTGCAGCATTCTGTGGAAAAAACATAGGGGACATGCCTTCTTCCCCAATATTAAATCAGGATCATGGCATATGTCAATAAGTGAATTCCTTCATTTCACCCAGGCATCAATATGCCTAATTACAAGATGTCATATACATTTAGCAAGGAGTTTCTTGGCATCCAAATTTTAAAATTTTCTTAAAAACATGCAAGCATAATTTAAATTATATGCACAGGGACACAATTTCCCCTCCCTTCTCTCTTCCAAGAAGATATTGTTTTATTAATTTAAGTTGGAACACAAAGTTTACACCATACCATAGGCAATAACTATGTAATTATAGAAAATAAACATAGCATTTTTAGTTGCTTTTTCTGTTAGAGCAGTTGCAACTAGAAAGCCTAAAAGTGAATCATTAGTCACATGCACATATTTTTTAATCTTCTAAATTAGAAATATGAGTATCATTTATCTGTAATAACTAAGTCCTCTAGGATTAACACCATTACATGGTAGAGGTAGAAATTGAGGACATCAAGAACAAATCTTTATAATTTGATGTGTACAAACTATAAAATTATTTCAAATACCTAAAGGACAGTCATTTAGAGAACATATCCTTTGTTCTTAGAAATTTGAATCACATTTGCATAAACTGTAAAAATTAAGAATTAGCAGTATTAAAAATGGACCAATTTTAAGCAATTATAAGCCATGATATATATATATATATATCTACTATTATTAAAAGCTTGACTTTTAACATCTTAAAAATAGCTGCTATAGCACCCAATTCAGGTATCTGTGTTGAAGCAGGGAGAAACTTAAAGGAATAAACATGTGATCTGATAGTACAAATTATCTTTTGGATAACAATTATTAATTTTGCCTAAAAATGCTTGCCATGTAATAGATCAACCATTAGTAATAAATTTGATTGCTGCTTGAAGCAAGGAACAAACGTTTCCTACCTTGAAAACAGAGGTTTAAGACCTTCTGTGGCAAGCTTAAAATGAGGTAAATATAAGATAAAGCCAATTAATATATCCTAACAACCTTTGAAAGCCATTACCTAAAAATTCTAAAGGTCCATAGTTAGGAGCAAGGGCCTGTAACAAACATTCCATGAACATTGTACACTGAAAATTTTAAGATCCTAACTTCTAGTATTGAAACAGAGACAAAACATTTTTTTTTATCTGTCCTAGGATCCACCTTTAGTCCTTGGCAAGGACTAGATCTGAGCCTTTTATCTAAGACCAGACCCAAACCTGCAAGGACGTTTTGAGGATTAAACAAAAGAAACCTGTAATTCCATGGTCAAAGGAACCTACTTGATATCAAATACATTTCCACTGAGATCTCCTTTTTAATCTTGGAGGGTTAAATTTTGCTCCTACCATTGTAGCCTATAAACTTGTGGAAAAGTGGCAATGGGCCTCTAAAACCCATAGCTGTATCACTCTCAAAATTATCTTAATTATAAAATGTTAAGAATTATGAGCCCGCAAACTGAATACTGCAGCCAATGACACACTGATTTTTATTTCAACTCAATGTTTTCTTGCAATGTTAGAGCACAATTGCAATTTTGGAAGCAAATCCCAATTTTAAACAATCTAATTTCTTTAAAATCAATGGCAAACACATATTTACAGCACAAGGTTTGTCTGCCAGTTCTTATGTTCAAGTGTATGACAGTGTAACTTATTAAAGAGACATTATTTTAAATCTTAATTTTCATTGAGTCCAATCTCCAGGCCAAGATTCACATGAAACACCATGCCAATTTAGGAGCATCTTAAAGGCCTGTATTTCCTGGATTGCATCATGCCACGTGTTGTTTAAAAATGGCGACTACCCTAAACTACCAGCTTTAACCTAACTTTTTGTTAATAACATTATACCTTTTAAATCATGTCCAGTGACTTAAGCCAATACTCTATAGTCAAGACATGCAAAATATACCTTTAAATCCAATTATAAACAAGAACAAAGCATGAGTTGCGTTAGGCCACGTGTAGCTAGTTAAGATGGCTCCAACACTGAATCACCAGTTTTAAACTAACCTTTTCTTAATCACACTATACCTTAACTCTTTAGTCAAGACATGTAAAACCTTATACCGTTAAGACCAATTAGAAACAAGTATAACGCGACTACATGAATTTCACAAGCCAAACCAAGGTTTTCCCAAATCTTGAGGCTTCTGGGCTTTTAAAGCGGCTTTTTCCCCAGCCATGCTTGCCTCTTGGGTGAGTGAGCTGCGCTGCTGCGGCGCGGCTTTAAATCAATCCCCACACAAACTGTGGCTGGCTCAAGAGGTTGCCAGCAGATGAAATCCTTACCAATTTTTCTTTTTAACATGAAACAGTCATTCACACAAAAACACAGAGAGGACATAAACATACACATAGACAAACAGTCGGTGCACCGGGACAAACACGGAAAGATACACAGAAAGTTAAGCGCGCTTGTTAAGCAATTACATCCATTTTCCTCTTTAAACAGCTCTTAGAGGCTGTGGACATATGCCTATTTTTAAAACCCCTTTCTTTTTCGCCTAAATAAGCTCTAACGAGCTTTGGGCAAATGCCTACCAAATTCCTTTTTCATATTCCACTGTCTATCCCCTAAGCGAGTACAGCACTGGGCCCATACTGCCTCACTTAGTCCGTATCGTATAACTCACCATGCAGGATACTATCTTTTCCTTTTTACGTTTTCCGAGAAGCTTCGCCAAGACAGGGTCACCTCAGGTAATCTTCTGGAATCCAGCCAGTCCCGCGTCCGGGCGCCACTCCGTTGGGTTCCATAGCTGCCTGCAGCTATTACGAAGTGGGTTTCTGGAACAGAAGCTGAGGGATAAATGGGGAAGAGGGGTGAAAAGAAGTATGGCTAAGACAATATTCACTGATCAACGTCAGAAACTTTAATGGCGCCAGACCTTTTAACAGTTTGGGCAAACCCTTCCCCCCAGACTCCAGGCTGAGTTCCGGTGGAAGTTGTCTAGCTTCTCTTGGAGGTCCTTGTCTTGACTGCTCCGGCAGCTGGGTGGGTCACCTGCTTAATTCAGGAATTCCTAGACCTGGAGGAACAATGAACTTAACCTTTACTTCGAGCACTCGGCCCTAGGTGGAGCAGGATCCTGGCTATCTGGGAGAAGTTAACCTTGACCAAAGTCAAACTCTGACCAAGTGCATGTCTGCCCCAATATGGCTCTGTACATATATGTATATATTTGTTGATAGTGTGCATATGTATGTGTGTATATGTATGTATGTATTTGTGTGTACATACATATGTATGCATGTGTGTGTATATGTGTATGGGTTGTGTACAGCAACTGCTGACTAATACAGCAACCTAGACCAAATTAATTCAATCAGACTCAGAGGCCCTTTCTCCCAGACAGAAATTTCCAGAGTCTATACTGGCTGGGAGCATTTCCAATGGGATAGTAGGAATACCTCAGATTCCCGAAGTCTTCTTTCGTGGGGCCCCTCTTCATATTCCTAGTGTTGCTGGTTTTCTGTAGTTGAGTAGCATTGATGCAAAGCAGGCAATCTTTGGGAAGGTAGGATGAGCCTTCCCCAAGTGAGTGCAGCCTGAAGTAGAGAGTAGTATCTCAGTAGAGCTTAGAAAAACAAGCAAGTTCTTGTCCCTGTGCTCTGTCTTAGGGACACCAAGAACGACCTCACAATTGGTCTCTCCTGTGCTCAGAATCCCTTTAAGGCTTTTTTGGGCCCCATGCCTACAATTCAGTCATGGCTCAGTAACTTTGGATGGGGCCTCTTCCATGTTGAAAGAAGAAAGCTGAGACTGTGTTTGTGTGTGACCCATGTGTGCACATGTGCACAAGTGACTATGATATGGGGTGGTATGTATGTGTGTGTGTCTGCTAGTCTGTGTTTCTCTTTTTTTTTTGTTATTGTTTTTTCTCTTTTCTTCTTCTTTTCTTTCCTTTTCTCTTCTCTTCTTTTCTTTTTTTCTTTCTTTCTTTCCTTCTTCTTCTTCTTCTTTTTTTTTTTTGATTTTTTGAGACATGGTTTCAAAAAAAAAAAAAGGGTTTTTTGAGCCAGGTGTGTAGCCCTGGCTGTCCTAGAACATACTCTGTAGACCAGGCTGGCCATGAACTCAGAAATACACCTGCCTCTGCCTACCAAGTGCTGGGATTAAAGGTGTGTGCCACCATTGCCAGGCTGTGTTTCTCTTTGTGTGGGTGTGTGAATGTGTTTTGTAGATTTGCATACACATACCAGAGGTTATCACAGGTTTCCCTCTATTGAGCTCCACTTGATTGACTCAAGTCTAGCCTACTGCTTTGGCTAGCCTGACTGCCCAACCATGCCTCAAGATCTTCTGTTATTACTCTTTTCTTTCCAGAAAAACAGCAGCAACAAAAAAGAGTGAGCATAGGGCTGGAGAGAGAGTTTAGATGGTGAAGTGCTTCCCACAAACACCATAATAAAATACAAAAGCATTGTGATATTTCCTCATCATCTAGTTCTGGGAGGCAAAAAGACAAGTGGATCATGGGGGATTTTCTGGTCAGCCACCTTGCCACTAGGAGAATGCAGCCATTGAGAATCCCTGCCTCAAAAAATGTAGGAAATTCCCTAGAACAATAAATAACAATAAATACCTGAGGGTCCTTGGGCTGGAACATTACTAACACATTGCACTGTCTGTGTATGTGTATGTGTGTGTGTGTGTGTGGGGGGGGGTGTTTCCTGGGAAACTCAGGAGAGAGTAACCTCAGCTGTGGAAAGGAGTATATCACATTCCGCAGCAAGGAAGGCAATGAATGAGTCTTTCGCTTTTGAGAATGCAAATACTGAAATCAAGGAAGTAATCAGTCACACACAAACACACACACACACACACACACAGGTGAACACTAGAAAGAGAAAAAACACAGGACAGAATGGCACAAACTCACTCTTTTTCCAACTGTAATGACAAATGTCCTGGCTTTTCTGGCTTTTAATTTTGATTACACCTGGAATTAACTACCCTCACACACAAATTAAATGGCAAGCCTGGTAAGAATGTTTGATTCATATAAACCTAAAAGGTCTACCTTTAATCCTTATGTTTGAGGTGGGAAAATACACCTATGTTAGGAATTGTTTTGTTTCGTTTTGTTTGTCTGTATATTCCTGGCTGTCCTGGAACTTACTCTGTAGACCAGGCTGACATTGAACTCAGAAATCTGCCTGCCTCTGCCTCCCAAGTGCTGGGATTAAAGGTGCGTGCCACCACTGCCTGCCCCTTAGAGATCTTTTGAGATGGATAACATTAGGTGGTATTTACCACATCTTGGCCACGCCCACTTCTCCCAGCACATATAAGGCTGGGCAAGCAGGAAGCTTCTGCTCTTTGCCTCCTCGGTCTTGTGTGGTAAAAGGTCCATTCTTCCAGTCTCCACCAGAGTTTACTTCTGTGGGAATCTGGCTTTCACTAAAGACCAGCCGTGACATCCATACTGGTCGACTGAAAAACTATTGGACACTTAGTACATTTTCCTCTCACAGGTAGTTATGTTGGATTAGCTGGACCACAGACTGTAAGTCATTTTAATAGAATTCCATTTACATATATTTATATATGTATATATTTATTGATAATGTGTGTATGTATATATGTATGCATGTGTGTTTATATGTGTATGGGTTGTGTACAGCAACGGCTGACTAATACAGCAACCTAGACCATCTTAATTCAATCAGACTCAGAGGCCCTTTCTCCCAGGCAGAAATTTCCAGAGTCTATACTGGCTGGGAGCATTTCCAATGGGATAGTAGGAATACCTCAGATTCCCGAAGTCTTCTTTCATGGGGCCCCTCTTCATATTCCTAGTGTTGCTGGTTTTCTGTAGTTGAGTAGCATTATGCAAAGCAGGCAGTCTTTGGGAAGATAGGATGAGTCTTCCCCAAGTGAGTGCAGCCTGAAGTAGAGAGTATTATCTCAGTAGAGCTTAGAAAAACAAGCAAGTTCTTGTTCCTGTGCCCTGTCTTAGGGACACCTATAATGACCCCACAATTGGCCTCTCCTGTCCTCAGAATCCCTTCCCTAAGAGTGAATCGCCATAGATGGGTTAGGTTATAAGGAGACACAAAAGAACCTTCCATCTTAGGGACTGGCAATTTAGGAGTTCATCCTGTAGTTTTCACTAGTGCTTTCCATAGATGGATGACCACTCAGGGTGGAGGTGACTGAGGTTCTCCTTGATCCCGTGTCTATCCATTTGGGGCTAGTGAGTGGAAGTCAGGTATATTCTGCATTCACTCTTAGATCATTCATAGGTGCACATACATGGAGCTATACTTTTGACTGCCTAGACTGCAAAGCTGGATCCAAGGAAGTGAACCTAATCTTACTCTGTTCAACTGAGGGCAAATAAGCTGTGTCTTAGCCCTTCCAAGGATCCAACCTTCTCTCCTAGAATTCACATTTCATAAAAATGTAACCTAGTGAATCAACTGTTCCCCTCAATACATTTTCCCTCTTTGAAGACACAGCTACACTCCTGCCTCATTGAATTCTAACGGTTTTTCTGTTTGCTTTATCCAGGCACTGTCCAGAAGGTACTCATGGATTGAAAGAAGTGTTAAGACCAGAGACCTGTGTTGTTCTGTGTGGAGTCCCCACTTGCCTCAGAATACTGTGAGGATCTGTCAGTCTGCATCTCAGCCAGAGCCAGGACAAGAACTAGGAACAAAACAGTCTTGCCTCTAGTTCCGTTGGCTGTGCTGCCAACGTTTGCTGTCTTTGGAAGACTCCGTCTGATAACCATAGTGACCCCGTGAGTTTGGATCTGCAGATGCTCATTGTGCCCTGAATCCCACAAGGTAAAAGGCACTGCCTGAATTTCAAGGACTTTTCTACAGCGGGACTGGTGAACTCTCCGATTAAACACAAGGTGAGATTGATCAGTTGAGGTAGAACTACTCTTGGGTACTGTTGCCTCCATTGGACTTCACCTCGCAACTGAATCCAATAACAAAGTAAATCTGAGCTCTTCACTCAGAAGTTTCAGATCTTGGACCAACATGTCCAATTTGGATGAGACACCTTCAACTTCACTAATTAATCCTTCAGCCATGAAGACAACAGCCCTAGAGCCCTCACCGACAGGCTGGGTGACATGCACAGTGACATATAAATCAGAAAGCTGGGCTACCACAGAGAGCCACCAGGTGAGCAAAGGCAATCAGAGAATCCCCTCTCCATTACAGTCTTGTAAACAGCTTGGGACGGTGTATCATGCACACTCAGAGAAAGGCCATGAGAGGAAATGTGAGGCAGAGGGTGAAAATGACATGTTGTCTGAAGAGATCATCCGCTTTCTAAAGAGACTGAAACAGGAGATACAGGAGAGAGAGCTGAGGTGTGACCAGCCAGGCATTGGTCAGATAAGGAATCCCCTTGAAGAGGCTGGATTACAGCTGAGGCCCACAGAGTACACCCAAGATCCTGAGGTAGAGGCTGTGTTTGATGTGAGATCTATGTATGCAGGAAAAGTTCTCCTGGGTCCCTACAGCAGCATGGTGGAAGGTGTTCAGAAACAACACAATGGAAGGTTCTCAAGCTTCTTTGGACACCTACAACCCGGTGTCCCCGAGTGCTATGAGTCTCTTCCTTCTCAGAGGATTCCAGTGGCCGCCTCAAAGAAGATCAGTGGCTGTGTGAATGGGGAGATTCCTGCTTCTCAACTTCCTCCAAATTGCCCAGACAGAGTCAGCCATACCATTCTGCCCAACCAAATGCCAACACCCTCTCCATTGCAGCCTTGTAAACAGCCTGGGACAGTGTACCATGCACAAGCAGAGAAAGGCCAAAAGAGGAAATGTGTGGCAGAGGGTGAAAATGACATGTTGTCTGAAGAGATCTGCTTTCCAAGGAGACTGAAACAGGAGATACTTGAGAGAGAGCTGGGGTGTGACCAGACAGACAATGGTCAGATAAGGAATCCCCTTGAAGAGGCTGGATTACAGCTGAGGCCCACAGAGTACACCCAAGATCCTGAGGTAGAGGCTGTGTTTGACGTGAGGTCTATGTATGCAGGAAAAGTTCACCGGTGTCCCTACAGCAGCATGGTGGAAGGTGTTCAGACACAACAAAATGGAAGGTTCTCAAGCTTCTTTGGACACCTGCAACCCAGTGGCCCCGAGTGCTATGAGTCTCTTCCTTCTCAGAGGATTCCAGTGTCCGCCTCAAAGAAGATCAGTGGCTGTGTGAATGGGGAGATTCCTGCTTCTCAACTTCCTCCAAATTGCCCAGACAGAGTCAGCCATACCATTCTGCCCAACCAAATGCCAACACCCTCTCCATTGCAGCCTTGTAAACAGCCTGGGACAGTGTACCATGCACAAGCAGAGAAAGGCCAAAAGAGGAAATGTGTGGCAGAGGGTGAAAATGACATGTTGTCTGAAGAGATCTGCTTTCCAAGGAGACTGAAACAGGAGATACTTGAGAGAGAGCTGGGGTGTGACCAGACAGACAATGGTCAGATAAGGAATCCCCTTGAAGAGGCTGGATTACAGCTGAGGCCCACAGAGTACACCCAAGATCCTGAGGTAGAGGCTGTGTTTGACGTGAGGTCTATGTATGCAGGAAAAGTTCACCGGTGTCCCTACAGCAGCATGGTGGAAGGTGTTCAGACACAACACAATGGAAGGTTCTCAAGCTTCTTTGGACACCTGCAACCCAGTGGCCCCGAGTGCTATGAGTCTCTGCCTTCTCAGAGGATTCTAGTGGCCACCTCAAAGAAGATCAGTGGCTGTGTGAATGGGGAGATTCCTGCTTCTCAACTTCCTCCAAATTGCCCAGACAGAGTCAGCCATACCATTCTGCCCAACCAAATGCCAACACCCTCTCCATTGCAGCCTTGTAAACAGCCTGGGACAGTGTACCATGCACAAGCAGAGAAAGGCCAAAAGAGGAAATGTGTGGCAGAGGGTGAAAATGACATGTTGTCTGAAGAGATCTGCTTTCCAAGGAGACTGAAACAGGAGATACTTGAGAGAGAGCTGGGGTGTGACCAGAACGACAATGGTCAGATAAGGAATCCCCTTGAAGAGGCTGGATTACAGCTGAGGCCCACAGAGTACACCCAAGATCCTGAGGTAGAGGCTGTGTTTGACGTGAGGTCTATGTATGCAGGAAAAGTTCACCGGTGTCCCTACAGCAGCATGGTGGAAGGTGTTCAGACACAACACAGTGGAAGGTTCTCAAGCTTCTTTGGACACCTGCAACCCAGTGGCCCCCAGTGCTATGAGTCTCTGCCTTCTCAGAGGATTCCAGTGGCCACCTCAAAGAAGATCAGTGGCTGTGTGAATGGGGAGATTCCTGCTTCTCAACTTCCTCCAAATTGCCCAGACAGAGTCAGCCATACCATTCTGCCCAACCAAATGCCAACACCCTCTCCATTGCAGCCTTGTAAACAGCCTGGGACAGTGTACCATGCACAAGCAGAGAAAGGCCAAAAGAGGAAATGTGTGGCAGAGGGTGAAAATGACATGTTGTCTGAAGAGATCTGCTTTCCAAGGAGACTGAAACAGGAGATACTTGAGAGAGAGCTGGGGTGTGACCAGAACGACAATGGTCAGATAAGGAATCCCCTTGAAGAGGCTGGATTACAGCTGAGGCCCACAGAGTACACCCAAGATCCTGAGGTAGAGGCTGTGTTTGACGTGAGGTCTATGTATGCAGGAAAAGTTCACCGGTGTCCCTACAGCAGCATGGTGGAAGGTGTTCAGACACAACACAATGGAAGGTTCTCAAGCTTCTTTGGACACCTGCAACCCAGTGGCCCCGAGTGCTATGAGTCTCTTCCTTCTCAGAGGATTCTAGAGGCCACCTCAAAGAAGATCAGTGGCTGTGTGAATGGGGAGATTCCTGCTTCTCAACTTCCTCCAAATTGCCCAGACAGAGTCAGCCATACCATTCTGCCCAACCAAATGCCAACACCCTCTCCATCGCAGCCTTGTAAACAGCCTGGGACAGTGTACCATGCACAAGCAGAGAAAGGCCAAAAGAGGAAATGTGTGGCAGAGGGTGAAAATGACATGTTGTCTGAAGAGATCTGCTTTCCAAGGAGACTGAAACAGGAGATACTTGAGAGAGAGCTGGGGTGTGACCAGACAGACAATGGTCAGATAAGGAATCCCCTTGAAGAGGCTGGATTACAGCTGAGGCCCACAGAGTACACCCAAGATCCTGAGGTAGAGGCTGTGTTTGACGTGAGGTCTATGTATGCAGGAAAAGTTCACCGGTGTCCCTACAGCAGCATGGTGGAAGGTGTTCAGACACAACACAATGGAAGGTTCTCAAGCTTCTTTGGACACCTGCAACCCAGTGGCCCCGAGTGCTATGAGTCTCTGCCTTCTCAGAGGATTCTAGTGGCCACCTCAAAGAAGATCAGTGGCTGTGTGAATGGGGAGATTCCTGCTTCTCAACTTCCTCCAAATTGCCCAGACAGAGTCAGCCATACCATTCTGCCCAACCAAATGCCAACACCCTCTCCATTGCAGCCTTGTAAACAGCCTGGGACAGTGTACCATGCACAAGCAGAGAAAGGCCAAAAGAGGAAATGTGTGGCAGAGGGTGAAAATGACATGTTGTCTGAAGAGATCTGCTTTCCAAGGAGACTGAAACAGGAGATACTTGAGAGAGAGCTGGGGTGTGACCAGACAGACAATGGTCAGATAAGGAATCCCCTTGAAGAGGCTGGATTACAGCTGAGGCCCACAGAGTACACCCAAGATCCTGAGGTAGAGGCTGTGTTTGACGTGAGGTCTATGTATGCAGGAAAAGTTCACCGGTGTCCCTACAGCAGCATGGTGGAAGGTGTTCAGACACAACACAATGGAAGGTTCTCAAGCTTCTTTGGACACCTGCAACCCAGTGGCCCCGAGTGCTATGAGTCTCTGCCTTCTCAGAGGATTCTAGTGGCCACCTCAAAGAAGATCAGTGGCTGTGTGAATGGGGAGATTCCTGCTTCTCAACTTCCTCCAAATTGCCCAGACAGAGTCAGCCATACCATTCTGCCCAACCAAATGCCAACACCCTCTCCATTGCAGCCTTGTAAACAGCCTGGGACAGTGTACCATGCACAAGCAGAGAAAGGCCAAAAGAGGAAATGTGTGGCAGAGGGTGAAAATGACATGTTGTCTGAAGAGATCTGCTTTCCAAGGAGACTGAAACAGGAGATACTTGAGAGAGAGCTGGGGTGTGACCAGACAGACAATGGTCAGATAAGGAATCCCCTTGAAGAGGCTGGATTACAGCTGAGGCCCACAGAGTACACCCAAGATCCTGAGGTAGAGGCTGTGTTTGACGTGAGGTCTATGTATGCAGGAAAAGTTCACCGGTGTCCCTACAGCAGCATGGTGGAAGGTGTTCAGACACAACACAATGGAAGGTTCTCAAGCTTCTTTGGACACCTGCAACCCAGTGGCCCCGAGTGCTATGAGTCTCTGCCTTCTCAGAGGATTCTAGAGGCCACCTCAAAGAAGATCAGTGGCTGTGTGAATGGGGAGATTCCTGCTTCTCAACTTCCTCCAAATTGCCCAGACAGAGTCAGCCATACCATTCTGCCCAACCAAATGCCAACACCCTCTCCATTGCAGCCTTGTAAACAGCCTGGGACAGTGTACCATGCACAAGCAGAGAAAGGCCAAAAGAGGAAATGTGTGGCAGAGGGTGAAAATGACATGTTGTCTGAAGAGATCTGCTTTCCAAGGAGACTGAAACAGGAGATACTTGAGAGAGAGCTGGGGTGTGACCAGACAGACAATGGTCAGATAAGGAATCCCCTTGAAGAGGCTGGATTACAGCTGAGGCCCACAGAGTACACCCAAGATCCTGAGGTAGAGGCTGTGTTTGACGTGAGGTCTATGTATGCAGGACAAGTTCTCCTGTGTCCCTACAGCAGCATGGTGGAAGGTGTTCAGACACAACACAATGGAAGGTTCTCAAGCTTCTTTGGACACCTACAACCCGGTGTCCCCGAGTGCTATGAGTCTCCTCCTTCTCAGAGGATTCCAGTGTCTGCCTCAAAGAAGATCAGTGGCTGTGTGAATGGGGAGATTCCTGCTTCTCAACTTCCTCCAATCTGCCCAGACAGAGTCAGCCATACCATTCTGCCCAACCAAATGCCAATACCCACAGCCAAAGAAAAGGCTCCTGGAGGCCAAGGGAAGATCACAGGGCTGGACTGTGGCCCTCAGCTCACAGAGGACATGCAGAAGGAAGTCAGCAGTGCTCTAGGCCCAGGGCCCAAAGAGGAGATTTTGAGTCAAGCCTTCAAGATGGCAGTTACTCGAGAAGACATGCGCACCCTGAGGGACAGCCACTGGCTCAATGACACAGTCATCAATTTTTACATGAATCTTCTCATGGCCAGAAATCAAACTCAAGGATACCCTGCACTTTATGCATTTAATACCTTCTTTTATTCCAAGTTACAGAGTGGTGGCCACAAGTCAGTCAGAAGTTGGACCAAGGCAGTAAACCTCTTTGCAAAGGAACTGATCCTGGTGCCTGTTCACCTGGATAAGCACTGGAGCCTGGTGGTGACAGACCTGAGGGAGAAGAGTATTGTCTACCTGGATTCCATGGGACTCAAGAGACCAGAAGTCCTTGCTCAGATTTTCCAGTATCTGCAGGATGAGAGCATAGCCAGAAGGAATGTGGCTCTGAAGCCTTTGGAGTGGAAGCAGCACAGCATGGCAGCAGAGGAGATTCCTCAGCAGGGGAATGGCAGTGACTGTGGCCTGTTCACCTGTCAATATGCAGAATACATCTCCAGAGGCCAGCCCCTCACCTTCTCTCAGCAGCACATGCCTCTGTTTAGGAAGAAGATGGTGTGGGAAATCCTGCACCAGTGCTTACTGGAGCCCCGCCCACCCAGCTGCTGAGGCTGCTCTCAAGCCTTTGGTGGGTGGAGCTAAGGACTTGAGGCAGGGTGGGCTGAAGACTCTGGCAAGAGTTTCTGGGCTGTAAGGAGTGGGGGATGTCCCCCATCCTTCTACTTAGTGCTAACCAGGGACAAAGAGATTGACACCTGAAGCCATCTGTGAGACAGATGTGCCCAGCACAGGTTAGAAGCTACTCAGCCCACGCTGTAGACACTTGCAAGCATGTTTCTTTAAAGACTGTTAATTTTTAAAGGTGGGTTCTCTCAGTCAATCATTGGACTGAGCACAAGGTCCCCAGTGGAAGAGCTAGAGAAAGGACCCAAGGAACTGAAGGAGTTTGCAGCCCCACAGGAGGAACAAGAATATGAACCAACCAGAGCTCCCAGAGACTAAATTATAAACCAAAGAGTTCACATGGAAGGACCCATGGCTCCAGCTGCATATGTATCAGAGGATGGTCTTGTTGGACATCAAAGGGAGGAGAGGCCCTTGGTCCTGAGAAGACCAGGGGCCGGTGTAGAGTGGAATACCAGGACAGGGAAGCAGGGATGGGAGGGTGGGTGAGAAGGGGGAGGGGAGATGGGATAGGGTGTTTTCAGTGTGGAAACCAGAAAGGGCAAATCATTCAAAATGTAAAGAAAGAAAATATCTCATAAAAAAAATAGACTGTATTTGTGAACTTAGGTCAATGTTGGGGTCAGTTGTGGATAACCCTGGTCTTGTATTTTGATGCTACTTCCACTTCTCGAAGGGGCTTCAAAGGAGGAGTTGCAAACCTTTTCTCCACCTTTACTTTTGAAATAAAGGCTTGAGCCAATGATTGTGCAGGAGGAAAGGGGGAGGAACTGTGGGATCAACTGAGAGGCTGCAGAGAGAGAAGCTCCTGGCCTGGAGAAACCCCAAGTTCTATGGGATAATAAAGATGGGAACAGAGTAGGGTAGTGGGAGATCTGCCCTATGTAAGCTAATAGCTTGTACTGTTACTGATCGAGATGAGATTTCTTTTGCCTGATTGAAAAATATAGCATCAAAATGGCACCCATCTTTTGACTTAGAACCAAACAAACCTGAGATAAAAATTTCACTGCCCCCCATCCACTAATAAGGCTTGGGCAGCAATATAGGCTGCAGCTGTATGGATTGGAAGCCAAATAGGTCTGATAGGCCCCCAGGGAAAGGCAGAGAGACCCCTCCCCTTGAATAAATCCCTAGACAAAGGAACAATTGGTTCTAGACCAGGTAATTCACTGATATGAGAGATATATAGCATCTTGATACTTAAAAGATGGGAAAAAACAATACATGTCTTTTTGTCTTTATTTCATGATATTTTGAATGGTTTGACAGGGATGGAATTAGAGGAAAAAGTCACCTTATTTACTGGTATTGCAATAACTATTCTCTTGATTCACTATGTCCTCTCAAAAGTCGATGCCCTAGACAAAAAGTTCCTTGCCTTAGAAAAGAGATTAGAAGTAACACTAGAACTAAAGGTTCAGGATTTCATAGGTCAAAATATGGTAGATGCTGCAATATTAGAATTACAACATAAAGAGAATCTAAGATTTTGGAAGCAGGGCTTATAACAGAATTATAGGAAATTATAGAGCAGCATGAACAACAGAAATAGAAATTTAAGACTTGGCAATGTGGCCTAGAGGAAACACTAGAATTGAAGGCCCAGGAAATTATAGAACAGAATAAGAGACAGAAAGAAGAGAATGAAGGTGGGGGACAGGAGTTAGAAAAGATGCTAGAACAAAGGATGCAGCAGCTCACAGATCAGACTGAGCAGCAGAGAGAGAATAATGAGGATTGGAAGCTAGACTTGGAGAATAACCTTTTCAAATTAATCAATCAAAATAAAATGGACAGCAGACTATCAGAACTGCAATATAAAGAAAAGATCAAAATGTGGAGGCAGAACCTTGAACAGAAATGACAGGAACTCAAGGAACAGGAAGAGTGACAAAAGGAGAACCATGAAGTTTGGACACAAACCTTAAGGGAGGAATTTAAAATTTCAATTAAAGCCAGGTGGTGGTGGCACACGCCTGTAATCCCAGCACTCTGGGAAGCAGAGGCAGGCAGATTTCTGAGTTTGAGGCCAGCCTGGTCTACAGAGTGAGTTCCAGGACAGCCAGGACAACACAGAGAAACCCAGTCTCAACAAAAACCAAACCCCAAAACCAAAAATAAATAAATAAATAAATAAATAAATAAATAAATAAATAAATAAATAAATAAAATTCCAATTAAGGAAAATACTCAGGTGGAGACAGAAGATAAAAGTAGAGAAAGCCAACCACAGGTTTTTAAAAAACAAACCTTAGTCTATCCAGTCAATATAGAACAAAGACCTCCAGATGGTGATCATCCCGAGGGTTATCAGGAATTCAATTGGCAACCTGTGGATGTGTTAGATCTGAGAAATTTTAAGGAAAATGTCACTAATCTGGGAATGCATTAGACATTTTTAAAGCTAATCCTGACTTCTTGGGTAATAAAAATAGAATAATCCCTCAAGACTTGAAGAATATGCCAAGAGAAATACTAGATCCTGCTGCTAATTTGCAATGAGTCGCATGGTGTGGAGATGAGACCATGGAGGGAGATAGCAGGACACAATAGAGCCAGGGTAGAGAGATTTCCACAGACCAACTGCTTGGTGAGGGTTGCTTTGCTGAGGCAGAGGTACAGGCTATATATGATGAAGACACTCTAGCGTTGTGATGATTGTCAGCTTTAAAGGCCTGGGACAAAGTTGCAGAATCAGGGAAAAGACTTGAACCATTTATTCAAGTCATACAAGGTCCATAGGAAACCATCTCTGACTTTTTACAAAGACTAACCTCAGCTGTGAAAAGGAGTATATCAGATTCCACAGCATGGAAGGCAATGATTGAGTCTTTAGCTTTTGAGAATGCAAATCCTGAAGTCAAGGAAGTAATCAGACCACTGAGGGCAAGGTTAGCATCAATAGATGAGTGGATTAGATATACAACTGATGTTGTATCTGGCTCACCTGATATGACTGTAATTGGAGAAGCTGCCACTAGACACCTAGAAGTGACCCAAGCTTTTAAATGTTGTAATTGTGGTGATTGGGGTCATCTCAGAAATGACAGTAGAAAAAAACCAAAGTAATACCAAAAGGGGGCCTATGCCTTTTGCAATATATCAAAGGTGTGGCAAAGGCTGACATTTGACTAGGGAATATAGAGCAACAACAGACAAATGGGGAAATATCCGGCCAAAAAACCTGCCAGGTGTACCTGTCACAGGCCCAGTGCCAGGCAGGGAGAGTTCTCTTCTTCAAGACAATTAAGTGTCACTGCTTCAAAAACAGATGTTCTGAGATCAGATAAGGCGGAGACAATTTCTCAACACAATTCAGAAAGCCTCAAAACGACCCAAAAACTAATATTTTTTCACACTTCTATAGAGGATCAAAATGCAGGATATTAGTGAACAATATTGAGATTGAAGGAATTGTTGACACTGAAGCAGACGACACCATTATAGCTCCAAAATCTTGGCCTGTAATTTGTTCACTTCAAGAAGTAGACATCCAATTGCGAGGTGTTGGGACCTTATCCCCAATAAAGCAAAGTCTCAGATGTCTTAAATATATAGGACCAGTAGGTCAGGTAGGAAGGAAAAGTAACCTTGGCTTCCTGGGGATTGCAAATAAACCCTGAAAAAATACAAGGAGGAGATTCTATTAATTATCTAGGATATAAAATAAATCTGCAAAGGGTTAGGCCACAAAAGGTGCAAATCAGAAGAAGCTAATTAAGGATCCTTAATGATTTTCAGAAGCTCCTGGGAGATATCAACTGGTGGTGGCATTCGATTGGCTTGGCCATTCAAGAGTTAAGCAATATATTTGAACCTTATAAGGTGATAAGGATTTAAATAGTGCAAGGAAACTATCAGCTGAGGGTGAGAAGGAGTTTACTTTGGTAGAAAGGAAATTGTGGGATACACATCTAGGTCAGATTGATCCAAAGATGGCCTGCATCTTAGTTATCTTATGTTCTACACCTTCCCCTACAGGAATTCTTATGCAGAGGGAAGATTACATCTTAGAACATATATTTTTAACACATAAACAGAGTAAGAAATTAAAAACCTACATTGAGAAAGTCTCTGAATTGATAATTAAAGGAATAATGAGACTTTGACAATTGGTCGGAATGGATCCAGCTGAAAACTGTGGTACCTTTTACTAACACAGAAATTGCCTCACTATGGGTACAAGATGAACATTGGCAAAGAGCATGCAGTGACTTCTCGGGAGAGATTAACACCAGATACCCTAAAAGCAAGTGGCTTCAAGTCATAAAAAGAACTTATTGGATTCTACCTCATATAATAAAGAAAACTCCAGGCCGGTGGTGGTGGTGGTGGCAGCGGCGGTACACGCCTGTAATCCCAATACTCTGGGAGGCAGAGGCAGGGGGACTTCGAGGCCAGCCTGGTCTAGTTTCAGGACAGCCAGGGCTATACAGAGAAACCCTGTCTCGAAAAAAACAAATACAAAAAACCAAAACCAAACAAACAAACAAAATAAGAAACAAACAATCAAAAAAAAAAACCCTCCAATATCTGGAGCCCCTACATTTTACACTGATGACAATAAATCAGAAAGGGCAGGATATAAATCAGAAGATGTAAGTAAGGTGGCTAAGAGTCCCTATAAGTCAGTTCAAAAATCTGAATTATATGCAATAATCATGGTGTTACCAGATTTTCAAGAGTCTTTTAATATAGTAACTGATTCTCAATATGCAGAAGGGGTTGTGTTACATATAGAGACTGCTGAACTTATACAGGATGATTCTGAACTGACTTCATTATTTATTCAGCTATAACAAATAATCAGAAATAGGAGTTATCCACTATATACAACACACATAAGATCCCAGGTAGGTCTGCCAGGCCCTCTGGCACAAGGTAATAATGAAATTGACCAACTACTGATAGGAAATGTACTAGAGGCTTCAGAATTCCATAAAAACACCATGTTAGCAGCAAAGGTTTAAAGAGAGAATTCTCTCACTTGACAAAAAGCCAAGGAAATTGTGAAGCAATGCCCCACTTGTTCGTTGTATAACCAGACTCCATTGCCTACAGGAAATAACCCTAAGGATTCCCAAGGAAATGACATTTGGCAAGTGGATGTCTTCCATTTTACAGAGTTTGGCAAACTGAAATATGTGCACCATTCTATAGACACGTACTCAGGATTTCAATGGGCAACTGCATTACCGCCAGAAAAAGCTGATTCTATAATTACACATTTGTTAGAAGTTATGGCCATTATGGGAATACCAACACAAATTAAAACGAACAATGTGCCACTGTATATCTCTAATAAGATGAAGCAGTTTTTTGAATATTACAATATAAAACAAGTTAAAGGCATACCACACAATCCTACAGGACAAGCAATGTGGAGAGATCCAATTGAACTCTAAAGAAGATGCTTAATAGGTAAAAAGGGTCAACCAGAAACCCCAAGGATAGATTATATAGTGCTTTATTAATATTAAATTTTGTTTGTTTGTTTTTTGGATTTTTTTTTTTTTTTGAGACAGGGTTTCTCTGTATAGTCCTGGCTGTCCTGGAACTCACTCTGTAGACCAGGCTGGCTTCCAACTCAGGAAACTGCCTGCCTGTGCCTCCCAGAGTGCTGGGATTACAGGCATGTGCCACCACCGCCTGGCTAACCTTAAATTTTTTAAATGCCAATGAACAAAACACCACAGCTGCTGAAAGACATTGTATTGTGGAATGAACTATTGAACTGAACCAGCCTGTTTACATTAAAGATATTCTAACATCAGAATGGGAAATGTGTTACGCTGGGGGAGGGGCTATGCCTATGTTTTCAGGGGAAAAGAAAAGCTGTGTGTTCCTTCCAAGTTGATAAAAATCAAGGTCTGTCCAGGTGATCAGCGGTCTCTATAAATTAGCTACGTTTTAGAAGCAATATTTTGTACTTCTCATACTTTCAGGTAATATTAGTTCTTCATAGATTTCTGACGGGGTTGAAGACTAGTAGTCTCATAGCCAGTCCAAGCTGTTTAACATTTAGAAAGATGATATCAATTTGAGAGGATGGTTTTCAGATGGGTTACAATCTAAAGCCAGGCCTTGAGTCAGGTGTAGAATTATAAGTCTTTTAAGTTCAGATAGATGACAGATGTACTATTTAATTGATAAAATCGATGGACTGGGTGTTAGGTATAACCTGTATGTTATAAATTACAAAATGGTAATAATTGCGCTCAATTGATGTCTGAGATAAAAGAGTCTTTTAATTGGACAGAAAGGGGGAAGGCTTGTGCATAGCTTGTTTATTGATGCTAATTCCACTCTTAGGAGTGGCTGCAGATGAGGAGTTGCCTTGTGAACCTTCTCCCCACCTTATCATTTCAAATAAAGTCTTGAGCCAATGATTGGGCAGGAGGAAGGGGGAGGAGCTATGGGGGATCAGAGAGAATCTCTGGCCTGGAGAAACCACAAGTTCTATGGGATAATATAGACGGGAATAGAGTAGTGTAGTGGGAGATCCACCAAATCTAGGCTTGTAGGTTGTATTGTTATTGATTGAGTAGAGATTTCTCTTACCAAGTTGTAAAAATATAGCAACATGTGTCCTTATGCAATTTTTCAATTTTTATATTTTTAATAAGTTTTTACTAATTGGCCTTGCATGTTTTCCACCACTCTCTAGTATTAAATACTCACTGTTTCACAGTGCTGTAATTTGACCTCTGGATCTGGCATCCAAACCATCAAAGACTACATATATATATATATATATATATATATATATATATATATATACATACATATATATATGTATGTATGTATATATATATATATATATATATATATATATATATATATATTGTTCGTTTGTTTTTGTTTTGTTTTTGTTTTCTGAGACTGGGTTTCTCTGTGTAGCCCCAGCTGTTCTGGAACTCACTCTATATTCCAGGCTGGCCTCGAACTCAGAAATTTGCCTGCCTCTGCCTCCCAAGTGCTGGGATTAAAGGCGTGCACCACCACTGCCTGGCCAAAGACTATTTATAAAAGTAGCAAAGACATTTCAAGATGCAGTTTGCCTGGGAACAAGGAGATTTTTCTTGTTCGTGGAAGTTGAATGAAGTGACTGTACAGTTAAATGTGTCTTTTACACCCAGAACTCTTTAACATAAGTCTCACTCTTGTGGGTGCTGGACAGAACTTCATATTCCAAAATAATATTCAATTTTAAGATACCTTTGTAAATGTTTTCTTTGTATATAGTAAGGTGAAATTAAATACTTCATTGTTCATGTATTCTACCACTTTACCCACTTTTCCTGGTTAGACATATTGATATTTAGTGTGTTTACTGTGTGGTGTATATAATGCAAACTTACAGCAATCTACTTTATGTATGAAAGTTTGAATTTAAGTCTTCTCTTAATTGTAAACTTCGCATTTCTGTTCATGATGTTCTTTTAAATAAAGTTTAGTATTGTTTGAACATATTCTGTCAGGTGTGGTTCCTGTTGTTCCTTACATGGTGTAATGAGGTTTTCTGTGAGAGCTGGAAAGCAGATACCTCTGGAGAGATTCATCAGGATGAACTGTTCATACATTTGCATGTTAGGTATTATTTTTTCTCAGCCCATGTTGTGGAGCCAGAGCACTTTAGTGAGGACCTCTCCTCTGGCCTGGAATGTGAGGAAGCATAGGAGAAACTCAGCAGAGCATAACACAGTCGCACCCTGCAGCTGCAGCAATGTACACCCTCCATGTAATGGGAGCATTGATCTCAGGACTGTCTAGGCAAGTGCAACCATACTTGTGCATGTGTACACACACACACATACATTGTATGCTCATGTCTTTCAATGAACCCAAACCAACAGTAGGAAAACTAAGCTGTGTTTCCTTGTGGACCAGCAGTGTTTAGATGGCTGTTTCCTTTCTCCTCTACTTCTGAGCCCTACATCATCATCACAAGTTCCTGTTTCTCTGCTCTGCTACAATATGGATCATTACAGTCAAGTCTTTAAACAGAAAGGCACCATAGCTTATAGGTATAGACGTCGGATCCCAGCTCTCTGTGGAGGAGTTATGAATATTACTATGGTGGGGTCTTCCAGGTTGTGTATGAACACCTTGTGTCACAACCAAGAGTCTGACTGTTCCACATCCTAAACCACCTTCCTCTTACTGTGGTTTCCCTGCAGAATCTCCCAGTCACCACTGAAGGAGTTTCCTTGGAATTGGTTGCAACACTATCTGTATTGTCCTGTAGAAAATGACCCAACTTAACTTAGCTTCACTTTTGTATATCTGGCCTGCTGAATCTGATTAACTGAAGCATTTAAAATTTTTAGTTTTCAAGGAATAAGTATACTGACTAGATGCCAGTTGATGTTCTATATGAAAATCATTCTTATTTGACATGAAATCACTGTCCCATGTTTCTAGGTATTTAGATATTGTTGAAAGTATTCTACATGTCATGGTTGAGAAACTATGCAGTTTTACTCTGAGGGTTAAGAAGAGTCCCGAGTCAAGTTTATAAACTCAAGTGTGAGCTGCACATGGCAATGCCATATTTGCCCGCACAGGTCTATAGGCAGATAAACAACAGTGCCTATTGGAATGAATAGCCTAAGGTGAAGGTGCTCCTGTCTGTCACATCTGGAAGGGGCTGGACAACCCAAGTCACTGAGGAACAAAGACTACAGGACTCTTGTTTACTTGTTTTCTCTCAAGGTCTCAGACATATCAACAGCTCTCTCTCTCTCTCTCTCTCTCTCTCTCTCTCTCTCTCTCTCTCTCTCTGTGTGTGTGTGTGTGTGTGTGTGTGTGTGTGTGTGTGTGTGTGTGTTCCTTTATATGATTACAGTTTGGGGCTTTGTTTTATTCTGTTTGGGGTTTTTTGGGGGGGGCATAGTGTTTTACTGTGTTTTCTCTGTTCATGGATGGTTTGTTGTTGCAGTAGATTTCTGTTTCTTTTTGAGAAACAGCTTAAAGTTAGGTAGGTAGGGGCCTGGGAGGGGTCTGTAAAGACTTGTGGAAGGGAAAGTATATGATCTAAATATATGTTATATTTAAAATTTCATTTAAGTAATACAACTTATCATTTTTTAAAAAGTTGGCAAGAGGGTAAAAGGGCCTGTCTTCCACATCTCTCCATATGGGCTGCCATCTTTCCAACCCACATTCACGGTGGGTCTTTCTGCTTCAAATGCTCTGATCAAAAAATCCCCTAAAGGAAGGAATGCTCAGCTTGTTTTGGATTTTGTTTCAGATGCAGTCCAGTTGAGGACCGTGATTGGCCATCTTGGCATGATTTTCTGTTAAGAAAGTCTAGATCTGACTGAGCTGAACAATCTGCAGGAGACATACAGATGCTCAGAATTCATCGAGTGAGGAAGAGTCAGAAGAGCAGGGAGCCCAATGGAGAGTCATTGTCTTACTACACAGGATGTCCTAGGCTGAGTGTTGATAGGAATGTTCATATTGATGGAATTCTGGGCAGGGAAATGAGGGCTGTGCTATTGGATATGAGAAAAAGACCCATGCTGTACAAGAGCCACAGGCTTAGCTGAATTGTGCCCCAGAGGTGTGTATGTATAGATTATAACTGATAACTGGTCACCTTGTGAAAGTAACAGAAATCTAAACATGGTTTTAAAACTATGGGCTAGCCTCTCTCTCTCTCTCTCTCTCTCTCTCTCTCTCTCTCTCTCTCTCTCTGTGTGTGTGTGTGTGTGTGTGTGTGTGTGTGTGTGTGAATAATATTAAATAATGACTGGTACAAGATGTCCCATAAAGAGGAAGTGTCGTGTGATGCAGATTTACTAGGTGTTTGCTGAAGCATGACCCATGAGAGGACATGGAATGCTTGATAAGTATAAATAGGACTCAGCAGACCATGACAGAGCTCATGCACAGCTAGTTTTGCAATGCTTCCTTGGCCTGTATCTTGTCTGATCTTCACTTGGTTGAGAGAGGCAGGGCAGATAACTTCTCCTTGAGACCCAGCTGGTCCCAGTCACTCCTGCTGACTGGAGCCCATTTGTGCAGTCCTGGAGGTCCTTCCTGATCATGTGACTCTACTGACATGTCTTGGTGTCCTGAGACTACAGAACTGGACTGCTGCTAACCAGACAAAGAGAGATTGGAATCCTTAGATCGCCCCTAAGAACTACTTCTAAAAAGGTCCACAGTCTCTTGTCCTATTTACCATCTTTTCTCACCTACCTTTGGACATTGAGCTAGAAAGGGGGCAAGATGAAGTATTGATAACCCTTATTGAAGATAAATTTTGAAAAATCTAAACCTACAAACCCCAAAGTATCTTGAAGAGAACCAGCACCTATGAAAATGTGCTGAAGCTCATCTCAGAGGAAACACTTCCTGCCTGACCTTTGAACCCAGTCAGCTGCTATGCCTGGTGACACAATGGAACCTATAGAAGAAACCAACCCTGACTCTTTCCCAAAACGAGATGATTTAAACCTGCATCATAAATACTTATACTCTCAGGTAACTGTGACTCCCACCAAAGAGGCTTCTTTATTTCAGCAGAGGGAACCCATTAATGAAAGGCACTGCTATGTAAAAACCCAGATAACAACTGAATTTGGAGGCCTAGCCACAGGTAATCTATCTTCAGCACAGCTACTACAGATGAGGCACAGGAACACCACAGAAGACCAGGCAGAATACTGCAAGAGCCGGAGGGCCCAGATATCTGCTGCGAGATTGTGCCTTCTATAGAGGCTAGGGAAGGAACATCCATGTTATCTTAACAGCAAGGCCACCTAAGCAAGTCCTGGACAACGACAACCTCAAGGCACATGCCAACATGGATGGTGAAAGCTCACAACTTCCCACCAATCGCTGAAAGAGCTACAGGCACATAATGAGTACTGAGAAGGAGAGGAAGGTGTTCTTGGGGACAAGGAGACCCTAATTGGTCATCCATTCCAAAGTTCTCAACCCTAAACAGATGCACAGGCTAGCAGCACTAAATGAACACACTGGGATTCAGATAGATAGATAGATAGATAGATAGATAGATAGATAGATAGATAGATAGATAGACAGGCAGACAGGCAGACAGGCAGACAGATAGGGATATTTATAGATAATAACTTAATATTTGAGGCATACTTAGAATTTTTCTAATGTTGAAAGGGGTGTGGGGAAAGCATTCTGCAGAATGGACCCTAAGAAAAGATGTGGTAGTTGTACCTTTTCACTAGAGCCCCAGAATTGGAGTAAATACGCATTCACATAAAGGGTTTTTCAAAGGAGATTGTGTGTGTGATGTATGGATCTCCTTGGCCCCCTTATAATAGAAATAGAGAAGAGACCATCCAAGAAAGACGTGAGAGTGGGATGGGTGGGGAGTTCTGTGCTAAATACAGTGATTTTTTTAAATTCTCTCATATATCACATCCTAAACATCATTTATCCTCACTCCTCCAAGTCCTCCCCACTCCCACCCCACCTCCACTGTCTCCTCCTCTGTTTCCCTTCAGAAGAGGACAGACCTCCCACAAATATCAACCAAACCCAGCCTATTATATTGCAACAAGACTAGACACTTCCCTGTTACTGAGGCTGGGTGAGGAAACCCAAAAGGAGGAAAAGGGTTCCAAGCAAGCACCAGAGTCACATATAGCCCCTGGTCCCAACGTAGCGAGTTCTACAAAAACACCAAGCCACAGGCCGTCACATGCATGCAGAGGACCTAGTTAGACCCACGATGGCTCAATGATTGTTGGGTCTGTCTCTGTGAACCCCTGTAAGCCCTGTTTAGCTGATGCTATGGGCCACTTTCTTGAGGAGTCCTTGACCCCTCTGCCCCTGCAATCCTTCCTCCCCCTTTCCCCAAGGATTCTCTGAGGTCCAGCTAATGTTCAGCTGTGGGTCTCTGCATCTGCTCCCATCAGTTGCTGGATGAAGCCTCTCTCAAGATGAGAACTATGCTAGGCTCCTGTCTACAAGTTTAGCAGAATTTCCTTAGGAGTGATTTCACTGAAATTACCTATTAATGTGTTTGATTGTTTGTTTGTTTGTTTATTCATTTTTTGGCAGTTGTATTTGTCTCAATCCCCAGTCTCTGGGCTAGCCTCTGGTTCCCAGACCTGCACACAGTGTCAGGCCTGAGCTCCCTTTTAAGGCATGGGTCTCAAGCTGGACTAATCGTTGGTCGGCCACTCACACAAATTCTTAGCCATCTTTATCCCAGCATCTCTGACAGGCAGGATAAATTGTAGGTCAAAGGTTTGTGGATGGTTTGGTGTCGCAGTCCCCTCACTGGAAGTCTTATAGGTGATGGGCAGTTCACAGGATTCCTAGAGAATACTCTATTAGGGTCTGGAGAGATGGCTGTGCAGTGAAGAAGACTTGTTTCTCTCGGAGAATTGGAGTTAGGTTCCCAGCCCCCACATGGTGAGGCTCAACCCCTGGAACTCCAGTTCCAGGAGACCTGATGCTCTCTCCTTGCCTTGACTCTGTAGCCACCAGGCACACAAGTGGAACACAGATTCAAGTAGGAAAACACCCATACAAATTTGTGTGTGTGTGTGTGTGTGTATGTGTGTATACATACATATATATAAGAGAATATTACTAACATGGGACCTGTCAGGTTAGATCAAATGTGACAGAGGTTAAAACACAGGAAGTCCATTTAGATTTTAAAATTCTACCAGCAGGCAGCCTGCTGATGAATCCCAAGCAAATGTCAGGGACTCCCCAAAGGAGGGCCTGGGGAAACAGGAGGCAGTGCTGTGGCAGAGATTACTCTAGCTGACAAAAGTCGACCGTGCTTTCCCTCAGTTTCCAAGGTTCTTGGACCAAGGACTCCTCCTCATATCCATTTCCAGTTTGAACATGAATGTCTGTCGCTGGTCTGTAGTTAGAGTGTGGTTCACAGACGGATGGAAAACGTGTTGAGTGAAATTCGCTGGCCAATGTGATGCCTTCTGGAAAGTCTGAAAACTTGAAAACACTACTATATAAAATTAAGAACAGGAATAGGAATGTGGAGATATAACTGCTTCTGGCACAACCACCAAAAACAAAAACAAACAAACACAAAACAAACACACTTCTAAAATCTCATAGACGCAAATCCATGTCCAGGTTCTTGAAACATAGGGCAGTGGTGCTCTGAGAAAGTACACTCATCCGTGAGCATCAACAAAGCTCTTGGGCCAGCTGAGCAGAGGGTTGTCTGCCCCGCTCCTGTGTGAGAGGATTTATCAATCCTTTCACAGTATATAGATTCTAGTGGGGTTCCTACTGGCTACGTGAGGCTGTTTCTAATTAACTGCTTACTTGTAGTCCTCCAGAGTGGACACATCCTGGCTCAGGAGATCTCCCCCCCTCCCCCCTATTCTAACTGTTCCCTCAGGCAACCAAGACCTTTCCATTGTAGTACTCAGGATCCAGCCTGGAGCTGTGGACACGCCCCAGCACTGGGCTTTACCCCTGCCTGTCGATCAAATTTAATCATTCCTAGGATATCTCCCTGCACTACACACTCACAGAGAACACTAGCACAGTAGAAGAGCCTGTACCGAAGACCCTTCTTTAACACTGCAGTGTTCAGCATCCCCCAAATCTGTTTAGCCATTAAGGACAGCAGCTGCACAGGGCACAACTGTATCACATGCCCGCTATAGGGACTGAAGGAACTCTAGGTAGCACGCGTGATTCAGTAATGTAATAACCCTACACTCTACCTTGTACTTAGCAGTGTGTCTTGTGACCAACACAGGAGGGTGTGTCTCTGCACAGAACTGTCGATTGAAAAGGAACAAAGATGCCCTAACACAAGATGAAAATGTGTTATGGTGTCTTCCTGAAACAACGATGACTGCCATACTGCTACAGTGACCTACAGTTCATTTGATATTGCTTTTGCATGATTTCCCTCTTTATACTAACTTAGCATAGTCAGCTTTGCCCCAGGTTTGGGCAACCTGTTGGTCCCACCATAGTTAAGAACTATGCTGCAGGTAGGGGGACACCCATGTCAGGCCCTGCCTACTCAGAGGAGAAGGGGAGGGGGCATGAGGGGATAGAGTGGGTGGTGGGGTGACCAGGAAGGGGGTTGAAAACTGGACATAAACTAAATAAGTAAAAATTAAGTAATAATAAATTTTAAAATAAGGAAAGAAATTTCTATTATTAAACAAAACAAAAAAACAATGATAACAACAACAACAACAACAAAACACCAGCCTGTAATCCTGAGCTCAGGAATGGCTAAAGGTCCTGAGAAGACACAGTGCATCCTGGGATCCTGAGATACTGGACCAGAGTCATGCCAGCTGTGGGCCGCAGTGAAGGCCAGCTTCCAGGCACAGAGCCTTGCTCAGGCTAGCCCTGCCTTTCTGTGCCCCTCCATGTTCCAGCCTTACTGTTGCCCTGCATCGCAAAACTCCAGAGCTGGAGACCTTCTCTCTGACCAGGCTCCATCCCGTAGTGCCTTCCTCTAGTACTGCTCCATGACCCTAAGACTCACTTCAGTTACGGGACGTGGTGTGCACACTTGCACACACTTGCACAAACATATGCTAAACAAGAGTAAATTTTAAATTCTTTTTAAAAGAAGAGTTGGAGAGGTGGCTTATTGGGAAACCCGGTGATTTGATGTGGAAGCCTACCTTGTCCAGGTAACTTGGGAAAAAAGGGAAGATGCCTTTTCCCAGCAGGGCTTCCTCTTTGATACCCTATCTAGGGAGTCTGGACCCCCACACTCTATCTGAGGAATGTCACTTAATACTTGGTAGAAATTACAGGTTCAGCATCCTGGAATGCCTCTCCATGCAAATGAAGTATCTCCAGGACCTTAAAACTTAGCCAAGGAAACTTCACCCTAAGAAGAACCTCTTCTCAATTTTCAATGTGTATACAGTCCTTGTTCACCCCAAATAAAGAGCAGACTCTCTTTTGTTGACTAGGTTCTAAGAATGATGGTGTCTCAAAGAGCTGGAAGCCTCAAATCTTTAGGGATCTCCTCCCTCAGCACTCACAGCCAGATGGAGATCCTGCTGACCCCCCTGCTCAGCCTTTGCTTCACCCTTTATTACCCAGTGTGCATTGGGGCATGGACATCCCAATGGAAGACTCCAAGGACCATGGAGCTTGGCTCGACTCCTTCCTTCCCCATTTGGTGTGCAGCAGCACCTAGACATCCTAAGGAAAGAAGGGAAAACAGCTTAGTAGTTGAAAGCACTTGTTGCTCTTGCAGAGGACACAAGTTCAAGTCCCAGACCTGCCTGGTGCCACAAACCATATATCACTCCAGTTCCCAGAGTCTGAAACCTTGTACTCACTTCTACAAGTAAAACATATGAACCTGATACACATACATACACACAGGCAAAATATATATCTAAACATATACTTTCAATAATGTATTTAAAAAGCCTGATTTTTGAATGCTAAACTAATATTTCAGAAAATGATCATAAATAAGACCAACAAAAATTAATCCAATAATTCTCCTGAGTCTACCTTAAAATAAAACTAGGGCCAGGCAGTGGTGGCACATGCCTTTAATTCCAACACTTGGGAGGCAGAGGAAGGCAGATTTCTGAGTTTGAGACCAGCCTGGTCTACAGAGTGAGTTCCAGGACAGCCAGGGCTACACAAAGAAACCCTGTCTTAAACAAACAAACAAAATTAGGATATTTAAAATGGGTCTTTGCTTTTGTTTAAAAATCATGAATTTGTATTAATTTTTAATACTTATTTTATTTTGATAGCTTTTAAAACAATAAACAATCTTCTTTTCAGTCAAAAAAAATTTCTACTGCAGAATTTAGGTGATGTACCAAAATTAGGTCTTTTTTTTTTTAAAGACTCTGTAACAGTGTAAAACTCTCTTTCCTGAAATATCCTATTTGATCTAGAAAATACTTAAAATTGCATAGCATCTGAACCATGACTTTTATAATACATTCGACAATATCTAAGTCCCTGTGACATGGGACAATGATTTCATTTCAAACAAGAATTAGTTTCATATACAACATCAACTGGCATCTAGACACTAGTTTCCTTGAATACTAAATATTTTAAATGCTTCAGTTAATTCGATTCAGCAGGCCAGATATGCAAAAGTGAAGCTAAGCTAAGTTGGGTCCTTCCCCTTTTGTCCTGCCCAATCACTGGCTCAAGCCTTTATTTGAAAAGCTAAGGTGGGGAGAAGGTTCACAAAGCAACTCCTCATCTGCATCCCCTGCTAGAAGTAGAATTAGCATCAAAATACAAGCCCAGGGCTAGTCGCAACACTTCCCCCTTTCTGTCCAATTAAAAGACTCTTTTATCTCAGACATCAATTGAGCACAATTATTACCATTTTGTAATTTATAACATACAGGTTATACCTAACACCCAGTCTATCAGTTTTTACCAACTAAATAGTACCTCTTGCCATCTATCCGAACTTAAAAGACTTATAATTCTACACCTGACTCAAGTCCTGGCTTTAGATTTTAACCCATCTGAAAACCATCCTCTCAAATCTGTATCATTTTCTGTACTTGCTGGTTTTGTGTGTCAACTTGACACAGACTGGAGTTATCACAGAGAAAGGAACTTCAGTTGGGGAAGTGCCTCCATGAGATCCAGCTGTGGAGCATTTTCTCAATTAGTGATCAAGGGAGGAGGTTCCCTTGTGGGTGGTACCATCTCTGGGCTGGTAGTCTTTGGTTCTATAAGAAAGCAAGCTGAGCAACACAGGGGAAGCAAGCCAGTAAGAAACATCCCTCCATGGCCTCTGCATCATCTCCTGCTTCCTGACCTGCTTGAGTTCCAGTCCTGACTTCCTTTAGTGATGAACAGCAGTGTGGAAGTGTAAGCTCAAAAAACCCTTTCCTCCCCAACTTGCTTCTTGGTCATGATGTTTGTGCAGGAATAGAAACCCTGTCTAAGACATCTTCCTAAATGCTAAACAGCTTGGACTGGCTATGAGACTACTAGTCTTCAACCCCGGCAGAAATCCAAGAAGGACAAATATTCTCTGAAAGTATGAGAAGCACAAAATATTGCTTCTAAATCGTAGCTAACTTATAGAGACTGTTGACCCCCTGGACAGGCCCTATATGTCAAAATGTTGGAGCATCAGTCTTCAGCCTTCTGGCCCAGGATCATCTGACAGACCTTAGTAATGCAGAATTTTGAAGGTCTGATTACTCTGTCTTGGCAGACATTATCAGTGGACTATTCCATATAGTGTTCCCATTTTTTTTTTTTTTTGGTCAATATTTGCCTTTAGATGAAATGAGGTAATTCTTGCCTGGTGACTGTCTTACCACAACTGAAGCAACTCCACTGATGCTCAATTTCTTCTTTGAATTCAAGAAAGGGTGCTGTCAGGAGCAGGCAGGTCTCCAGTCAAATGATCTTTAATAAAGAAATGCCAATAAACATATTCTGTGGACTTCTGATGCCTTTGAAGACCATCTATCTACCTAAAGCATCTCTGAACTGTTAAGCCTTGACTACTCTTGGGCATTTCTAATTGAAATAACTCAGGAACACCCTTTAAACTTTCTCACAATCACGAATTTGCTATCTGGTCCTTAACTTGTATTACTTAATCATCTAAAAACAGTTTATAATAGCAGTTATAGAAGTCTAAACCTTGTGTTCTTAATTGTGTAATATAGGCACAATGCCTATATGGGATTAACAACATTAATCCCAGTTTTATATCAATAATAATTTTATACCAATGAAAACTTTAATTTGCATCAAATAAATTCTGAACCAATATGAGATTATAACTTCAACTTCTTATCAATTATAAAGACTTCTACCAATGTAAGATCTGGCTATGTAATGTTTTGCTTAAAAGTACATTTGCTAACCTATCCCTATTAGTCTATTTCTATAATTTCTATGAAATGACTATTACCCCCTTTTTCTTTTCTGTCGCCAAGATCTTGTTACATCTGATTTATTATCAACTTGGAAGGAACACACAGCTTTTCATTTCCCCTGGAAACATAGACGTAGCCCATCCCCCGGCGTAACACATTTCCCATTGTGATTTTAGAATATCTTTGAGGAAAATGCAGTGTTGAAGTCACCCACAATTATTGTGTTAGGTGCAATGTGTCCTTTGAGCTTTAATAACGTTTCTATTATGAATGAGGGCGCCCTTGCATTTGGGAGCATAGATGTTCAGGATTGACAGTTCTTCTTGTTGTGTTTTTCCTTTGACCAGCAAGAAGTGTCCCTCAGAGTCTCTTTTGATGACTTTGGGTTGAAAGTCAATTTTATCTGATCTTAGAATGGCTACTCCAGCTTGTTTCCTGAGACCATTTGCATGTATAATTGTCTTCCAGCCTTTTACTCAAAGGTAGTGTTTGTCTTTGACCCTGAGGTGTGTTTCCTGTATGCAGCAAAATATAGGGTCCTGTTTACATATCCAGTCGGTTAGTCTATCTCTTTTTATTGAGGCATTGAGTCCATTGACGTTAAGAGATATTAAAGAATAGTGATTGTTACTTCCTGTCATTTTTGATGTTAGTTTTTAAATTTGATTGGTTGACTTCTTTTGGGTTTGATGAGAGAAGGTTACATACACTATGACAGGGAGGAAAGGGACAACTGATTCTTGGTGTTCTCTTTTGCACTCTACATTCATGCTATGACTATGACACTGTTTTTCCTACTGTTCAGGCAACTGTCATGACTTTTCTGGCTTGTAATTTTGATTGCACCTGGAATTAACTACCCCCACACCCAAACTAAAGGGCAAATCTGGTAAGAATGTTTGCTTTATATAAAGCTAGAAGGTCTACCTTTAATCCTTATCTTTGAGGTGGGAAAATATACCTATGTTAGGAATTGTTTTGTTTTGTTTTGTTTTGTTTTGTTTTGTTTTGTTTTTGAGACAGGGATTCTCTGTATATCCCTGGATGTCCTGGAACTCACTCTGTAGACCAGGCTGACATTGAACTCAGAAATCTGCCTGCCTCTGCCTCCCAAGTGCTGTGATTAAAGGTGTGTGCCACCAAGGCCACCCCTTAGAGATCTTTTGAGATGGATAACATTAGGTGGTATTTACCACATCTTGGCCACGCCCACTTCTCCCAGCACATATAAGGCTGGGCAAGTGGGAAGTTTCTGTTCTTTGCCTCCTTGGTCTTGTATGGTAAGAGGTCCATTCTTCCAGTCTCCACCAGAGTTTACTTCTGTGGGAATCTGGCTTTCACTAAAGACCAGCGGCGACATCCATAGTGGTTGACTGAAAAACTACTGGACACTTAGTACATCTTCCTGTAACAGGTAGTCATTGTTGGATCAGCTGGACCACAGACTGTAAGTCATTTTAATAGAATTCCATTTACATATATTTACATATGTGTAGACCGCCAGAGGCTACATGTGAACTGGGTGGCCTGAAAGAGAATTTTGAGGTTAAGGCGAAAAAGATTTGAGTCAAGGCAGTTATTCCGGTCAAGACTGACTTTAATATTTTTAAGGCAAGTTATAAAGTTATTGGGGAATCGACCACCCCTCCCAGAAGCCTGTGCTACAAATTCCTGGCATAAAGCCAGACTATTAGCCATGCCCTGAGGAAGTACTGTCCACTGATATCTCTTCATAGGCTCTGTAAAGTTAATAGAAGGAATGCTGAACGCGAACCTTTTGCAATCCTCAGGGTGCAATCGAATGGTAAAGAAACAATCTTTTAAATCTATGACTATTTTATGAAACCCTTTCGGGATAGCCACGGGGGATGGAAGACCAGCTTGTAAGGTTCCCATGGGCAACATAGTTTCATTTACTTTTCCTAAATCCTGTAACAATCTCCATTTGCTGGATTTTTTTTAATGACAAATATTGGCGTGTTCCATGGAGATAATGACTCTATTAAATGTCAAGAGGCGGCTTCCAATTTCTCCTTCATCTATAATATCCTTTATAAGTGTCCAGAGGCAGAGAGTAATATTGTCTGCCTTGGCTGCCTTTAGCGAATTACCAATTCTTACCCAAGTTCTCTCATTTAACGTTCGTTTTTCTTGGAACCAAGGACAGCAAGAATATATCTGGTCCAAGAAATCCTCCAATCTTTCTTCTTCAAACCCTATCCCTTTCGCCTGAAGCAACTCTTGAATGTTGCGGGCGCAAATTTTGCGCGAACTTTCCTGTCCCATATTTCCCTATCTTTTCAATCCAAGCGGCCACTGTGCCGGGTCAACACAGTTTGCTTGCAAAACCCGTATCCCTCTGCACTTACAACAATAGAAAAATTTTTCACTAGCGCTAGTATTTGACCTCTATGTTACTTACCGTGCGGATACCATTCCTTATCACCTTTTCTGCGAAGCTTCGCTCGATAGGGTTACCTCAGGAAATTCTCCTGTACCAGGTTTTCCCACGTTCTGGCGCCAATATGTAGACCGCCAGCGGCCACATGTGAACTGGGTGGCCTGAAAGAGAATTTTGAGGTTAAGGCGAAAAAGATTTGAGTCAAGGCGGTAATTCCGGTCAAGACTGAGTTTAATATTTTTAAGGCAAGTTATATAGTTATTGGGGAATCGACCACCCCTCCCAGAAGTCGGTCACATCAAAGGCGGAGCTGTGAATTTTCTTTGGCTCCAGGTCTCAGCGGGTTGCCTGCCTTCAGACTGGCGAGTCTGTGTTGAGAGTCAGGTGAAAACCGCCTTGGGGCGGTGTCGGTAGTCGAGGTGAGGAGCCTTATTGTTCACAGGAACAAAGGCCGGAGGTAGCCATCGGAAGAGTTGGGAGCTGCCAGCCAGCTTAGTTGTGGGGGAGGAGACACATATGTATATATTTGTTGATAATGTGCATATGTATGTATGTGTATGTACATATGTATGCATGTGTGTATATATGTATATGGGTTGTATACAGCAACTGCTGACTAATACATCAACCTAGACCATCTTAATTCAATCAGACTCAGAGGCCCTTTCTTCCAGGCAGAAATTTCCAGAGTCTATACTGGCTGGGAGCATTTCCGTTGGGATAGTAGGGATACCTCAGATTACCGAAGTCTTCTTTCATGGGGCCCCTCTTCATATTCCTAGTGTTGCTGGTTTTCTGTAGTTGAGTAGCATTGATGCAAAGCAGGCAGTCTTTGGGAAGGTAGGATGAGTCTTCCCCAAGTGAGTGCAGCCAGAAGCAGAGAGTAGTATCTCAGTAGAGCTTAGAAAAACAAGCAAGTTCTTGTCCCTTCCCCCCGTCTTAGGAACACCTATAATGACCCCACAATTGGTCTCTCCTGTGCTCAGAATCCCTTTCAGGCTTTTTAGGGCACCATTCCTACAATTCAGTTATGGCTCAGAAACTTTGGATGGGGCCTATTCCAAGTTGAAAGAAGAAAACTGAGACTGTGTTTGTGTGTGAACCATGTGTGCACATGTACACAAGTGACTATGATATCCAGAGGTGTGTGTGTCTGCTAGTCTGTTTGTGTTTCACTTTTTGTTTTGTTTTGTTTTGTTTTTTTGTTATTCTTTATTCATTTATTTTTTGGTTTTATGAGACAAGGTTTAAATAAAAAATGTTTTTTTTTTTTTTTTGAGCCAGGTGTGTAGCCCTGGCTGTCCTGGGACATACTCTGTAGACCAGGCTGGCCATGTACTTAAAAATCCATCTGCCTCTGCCTACCAAGTGCTGGGATTAAAGGTGTGTGACACCACCTGCTGGGATTAAAGGTGTGTGCCACCACCAGCCAGCTGCGTTTCTCTTTGTGTGGGTGTGTGAATGTGTTTTGTAGATTTGCATACACATACCAGAGGTTATCACAGGTTTTCCTCTATTGAGCTCCACTTGGTTGAATCAAGCCTGGCCTGCTGCTTTGGCTAGCTTGTCTGCCCAGCCATGCCTCAAGAAAAACAGCAGCAACAAAAAAGAGTGAGCAAAGGGCTGGAGAAAGAGTTTAGATTGTGAAATGCTTCCCACAAACACCATAATAAAATACAAAGGCACTGTGATATTTCCTTGTCATCCAGTTCTGGGAGGCAAAAAGACAAGTGGATCATGGGGGATTTTCTGGTCAGCCATCTTGCCACTAGGAGAATGCAGCCATTGAGAATCCCTGCCTCAAAAAAATGTAGGAAATTCCCTAGAACAATAAATAACAATAAATACCTGAGGGTCCTAGGGATGGAACATTACTAACACCTTGCACTGAGTGTGTGTATGTGTGTGTGTGTGTGTGTGTTTGTGTGTGTGTCTGTGGTGGGTTTCCTGGTTAACTAAGGAGAGCTTGCCAGATCATGTAGGACTGGAGATATAGGTGGTTTTCAGCTGCAAAGTTGAGAGTAGAAACCAACATGGGCTCTTTGTGAAGAAGCTCTTGTAAGCCTTCAAGTTTAATTCAGAACTAGTGTGTTTTGACAAAACTTCACCCTTAAGCCATTCAACCATTTTCCTGACTCATCATTTAAATATGGTGGCACCTGCTGTGAATCTGAGCACATGGGAAATTTATGCTTATTTATGTTTTGTGTGTGAATATTTGTCTATGTGTGGCCAGGCATGTTCTAAAGCATGAATATGGAGGACAAAAGACAATGCCAAAGGATGGATCTCTCTTTCCAATCTGTGGTTACCAGAGACCTGTGTCTGTTACCTGAGTCTGTGTGTCTGTGTGTCTGTGAGCCTGTGCCTGTCTTCACTGTTTTCTTAAGTCTGGTTTTGCATCAGTAGAATGTGTGAATCCTTTTTCTTATGAATGTAGGAAAGTCTCTGTGTCACTTAAGGTTTCATGTGTTATAATTTTTCTCTCAGTTGACCAATTGAGACTATTGTGAGGAACCCCCTCCCCCCATCTCAGCCTCCATATGGTGAGATTGCAGGTTAAACCACACCAGATATTTGGTTTCAATAATGTCCTTTGATTGAATTCTTGAAAGTGCACTTAGGGGATAGCTTCATGGTTTTAGATGTTTTCAGGGTTGTCACAGACATTGCATGTGTTTTACTCAAAACACCCAACAAGTTTCTACAGAATGTTGAATGATCCCATTATTATTAAATTACAGAGTGTTAGCTGTGATGAACCAGGTCTCAGAGCTCTAACTTCTTTAGTAATTACAAAGCATATTGAGAGGAGTTACATTGATATCCTGTAAATCTCCTTTCCTTATCAATTTCATCCAGTCATGCTAGAAACACTGAGCTCCAAGCCATGGAGCAATAGTATTTTGTTTAATGCACTAGCCATGCAGGACACAAAGGAAACCCTTCCCTAAGAGTGAATTGCCATAGATGGGTTAGGTTATAAGGAGACACAAAAGAACCTTCCATCTCAGGGACTGGCAATTTAGGAGTTCATATAAAGCTAGAAGGTCTACGTTTAATTCTTATCTTTGAGGTGGGAAAATACACCTATGTTAGGAATAGTTTTGTTTTGTTTTGTTTTCGAGACAGGGTTTTTCTGTATATCCCTGACTGTCCTGGAACTTACTCTGTAGATCAGGCTGACAATGAACTCAGAAATCTGCCTGCCTCTGCCTCCCAAGTGCTGTGATTAAAGGCGTGTGCCACCACTGCCTGCCCCTTAGAGATCTTTTGAGATGGATAATATTAGGTGGTATTTTCCACATCTTGGCCACGCCCACTTCTCCCAGCACATATAAGGCTGGGTAAGCAGGAAGTTTCTGTTCTTTGCCTCCTTGGACTTGTGTGGTAAGAAGTCCATTTTTCCAGTCTCTACCAGAGTTTACTTCTGTGGGAATCTGGCATTCACTAAAGACCAGTCTCGACATCCATACTGGTGGACTCAAAAACTACTGGACACTTAGTACATCTTCTTCCACACGTAGCCATTGTTGGATTAGCTGGACCACAGACTGTAAGTCATTTTAATAGAATTCCATTTACATATATTTATATATGTGTTGAGTTCCATAGCTGCCTGCAGCTATTACGAAGTGGGTTTCTGGAACAGAAGCTGAGGGATAAATGGGGAAGAGGGGCGAAAAGAAGTATGGCTAAGACAATATTCACTGATCAAAGCCAGAAACTTTAATGGCGCCAGACCTTTTAACAGTTTGGGCAAACCCTTCCCCCCAGACTCCAGGCTGAGTTCTGGTGGAAGTTGTCTAGCTTCTCTTGGAGGTCCTTGTCTTGACTGCTCTGGCAGCTGGGTGGGTCACCTGCTTAATTCAGGAATTCCTAGACCTGGAGGAACAATGAACTTAACCTTTACTTCGAGCACTCAGCCCTAGGTGGAGCAGGATCCTGGCTATCTGGGAGAAGTTAACCTTGACCAAAGTCAAACTCTGACCAAGTGCATGACTGCCCCAATATGGCTCTGTACAATTCCTCCCTTTTTTTTATTAATTAGAACACGAGGAGGTAGAAAACAAGTGGATAAATATCCTTCATAAGAAGGCGGGCCTTAACCAGGAGGGGAAGCGTTGACCGTAATTCCTCTTAAATATTGTATAACGCCTTTTTCAGAGGAGGGGTAATAGGCTCCCTTATTATTTTAAGGACAGCCTCTCCGACGTTAACCCCTATGCAATTAGGTGTACTTCCGGGGGACTCAGAAGCAGAAATTCACCTCCCCATGCGGTGCTTTGCCTCGCATGTCTCACTGGTACCCATGTTTGTTCATAAACAAACACACATAGATCTGAGTTCTATGTGGCTCCCTCTTTGGAGATCCACTTGTGTAAGTTTTGAAGCCAGGGGGATCTGCAAGTGTCTTTAACAGACATGCAATCTCTCCATCCAGGTGAGCCTGGGTGGAGACAGCCAGTCTGCTTAACAAACAAGGTCAAGAGTTAAAGGTGGAATAGGATTAACTTGTCCCTGAAGTATCCAATTCAGTTGCAAATTAACAACTTTAAGGACCCAAAGCTTGGCCTCTGGGGTGGGAGAGGTAGCCTTGTGTATCAAGAGATATGCTGTTACTTCTCAGGAAAAGTGGAGACTATATGTTAAATTAACACAGCTGGCTGAAGATTGTTAGCCATCTTCAAAATTGGAATCCTCAATATTGGAATTATTTCTAGACCAGTCTATGGTTGAGTCAGCTGAACACAATAAGGAGAAGAGTCATTTTAACTCTTCTTTAGATTAATTTTTCCTAAGCTAGCTTAACAGTCTCCATGTTCTGTCCCACAAAGTCTAAAAGCTTGAAGCTAGGCAATTTATCTAACCTGGGACATTTGACAGTTAAGGTAAGTCAAGAACATATACCCAATATAGCTCTTATGTTACCATGGTCTGGGCATTCAGCAAGCACAGTCAGCATCTCTTCTGCAGCATTCTGTGGAAAAAACATAGGGGACATGCCTTCTTCCCCAATATTAAATCAGGATCATGGCATATGTCAATAAGTGAATTCCTTCATTTCACCCAGGCATCAATATGCCTAATTACAAGATGTCATATACATTTAGCAAGGAGTTTCTTGGCATCCAAATTTTAAAATTTTCTTAAAAACATGCAAGCATAATTTAAATTATATGCACAGGGACACAATTTCCCCTCCCTTCTCTCTTCCAAGAAGATATTGTTTTATTAATTTAAGTTGGAACACAAAGTTTACACCATACCATAGGCAATAACTATGTAATTATAGAAAATAAACATAGCATTTTTAGTTGCTTTTTCTGTTAGAGCAGTTGCAACTAGAAAGCCTAAAAGTGAATCATTAGTCACATGCACATATTTTTTAATCTTCTAAATTAGAAATATGAGTATCATTTATCTGTAATAACTAAGTCCTCTAGGATTAACACCATTACATGGTAGAGGTAGAAATTGAGGACATCAAGAACAAATCTTTATAATTTGATGTGTACAAACTATAAAATTATTTCAAATACCTAAAGGACAGTCATTTAGAGAACATATCCTTTGTTCTTAGAAATTTGAATCACATTTGCATAAACTGTAAAAATTAAGAATTAGCAGTATTAAAAATGGACCAATTTTAAGCAATTATAAGCCATGATATATATATATATATATATCTACTATTATTAAAAGCTTGACTTTTAACATCTTAAAAATAGCTGCTATAGCACCCAATTCAGGTATCTGTGTTGAAGCAGGGAGAAACTTAAAGGAATAAACATGTGATCTGATAGTACAAATTATCTTTTGGATAACAATTATTAATTTTGCCTAAAAATGCTTGCCATGTAATAGATCAACCATTAGTAATAAATTTGATTGCTGCTTGAAGCAAGGAACAAACGTTTCCTACCTTGAAAACAGAGGTTTAAGACCTTCTGTGGCAAGCTTAAAATGAGGTAAATATAAGATAAAGCCAATTAATATATCCTAACAACCTTTGAAAGCCATTACCTAAAAATTCTAAAAGTCCATAGTTAGGAGCAAGGGCCTGTAACAAACATTCCATGAACATTATACACTGAAAATTTTAAGATCCTAACTTCTAGTATTGAAACAGAGACAAAACATTTTTTTTTATCTGTCCTAGGATCCACCTTTAGTCCTTGGCAAGGACTAGATCTGAGCCTTTTATCTAAGACCAGACCCAAATCTGCAAGGACGTTTTGAGGATTAAACAAAAGAAACCTGTAATTCCATGGTCAAAGGAACCTACTTGATATCAAATACATTTCCACTGAGATCTCCTTTTTAATCTTGGAGGGCTAAATTTTGCTCCTACCATTGTAGCCTATAAACTTGTGGAAAAGTGGCAATGGGCTTCTAAAACCCATAGCTGTATCACTCTCAAAATTATCTTAATTATAAAATGTTAAGAATTATGAGCCTGCAAACTGAATACTGCAGCCAATGACACACTGATTTTTATTTCAACTCAATGTTTTCTTGCAATGTTAGAGCACAATTGCAATTTTGGAAGCAAATCCCAATTTTAAACAATCTAATTTCTTTAAAATCAATGGCAAACACATATTTACAGCACAAGGTTTGTCTGCCAGTTCTTATGTTCAAGTGTATGACAGTGTAACTTATTAAAGAGACATTATTTTAAATCTTAATTTTCATTGAGTCCAATCTCCAGGCCAAGATTCACATGAAACACCATGCCAATTTAGGAGCATCTTAAAGGCCTGTATTTCCTGGATTGCGACATGCCACGTGTTGTTTAAAAATGGCGACTACCCTAAACTACCAGCTTTAACCTAACTTTTTGTTAATAACATTATACCTTTTAAATCATGTCCAGTGACTTAAGCCAATACTCTATAGTCAAGACATGCAAAATATACCTTTAAATCCAATTATAAACAAGAACAAAGCATGAGTTGCGTTAGGCCACGTGTAGCTAGTTAAGATGGCTCCAACACTGAATCACCAGTTTTAAACTAACCTTTTCTTAATAACACTATACCTTAACTCTTTAGTCAAGACATGTAAAACCTTATACCGTTAAGACCAATTAGAAACAAGTATAACGCGACTACATGAATTTCACAAGCCAAACCAAAGTTTCCCCAAATCTTGAGGCTTCAGGGCTTTTAAAGCGGCTTTTTCCCCAGCCATGCTTGCCTCTTGGGTGAGTGAGCTGCGCTGCTGCGGCGCGGATTTAAATCAATCCCCACACAAACTGTGGCTGGCTCAAGAAATTCAGCAGATGAAATCCTTACCAATTTTTCTTTTTAACATGAAACAGTCATTCACACAAAAACACAGAGAGGACATAAACATACACATAGACAAACAGTTGGTGCACCGGGACAAACACGGAAAGATACACAGAAAGTTAAGCGCCCTTGTTAAGCAATTGCATCCATTTTCCTCTTTAAACAGCTCTTAGAGGCTGTGGACATATGCCTATTTTTAAAACCCCTTTCTTTTTCGCCTAAATAAGCTCTAACGAGCTTTGGGCAAATGCCTACCAAATTCCTTCCCCATATTCCACTGTCTATCCCCTAAGCGAGTACAGCACTGGGCCCATACTGCCTCACTTAGTCCGTATCCTATAACTCACCATGCAGGATACTATCTTTTCCTTTTTCTGTTTTCCGCGAAGCTTCGCCAAGACAGGGTCACCTCAGGTAATCTTCTGGAATCCAGCCAGTCCCGCATCCGGGCGCCACTCTGTTGGGTTCCATAGCTGCCTGCAGCTATTACGAAGTGGGTTTCTGGAACAGAAGCTGAGGGATAAATGGGGAAGAGGGGCGGAAAGAAGTATGGCTAAGACAATATTCACTGATCAAAGCCAGAAACTTTAATGGCGCCAGACCTTTTAACAGTTTGGGCAAACCCTTCCCCCCAGACTCCAGGCTGAGTTCCGGTGGAAGTTGTCTAGCTTCTCTTGGAGGTCCTTGTCTTGACTGCTCCGGCAGCTGGGTGGGTCACCTGCTTAATTCAGGAATTCCTAGACCTGGAGGAACAATGAACTTAACCTTTACTTCGAGCACTCGGCCCTAGGTGGAGCAGGATCCTGGCTATCTGGGAGAAGTTAACCTTGACCAAAGTCAAACTCTGACCAAGTGCATGACTGCCCCAATATGGCTCTGTACATATATGTATATATTTGTTGATAGTGTGCATATGTATGTGTGTATATGTATGTATGTATGTGTGTACATACATATGTATGCATGTGTGTGTATATGTGTATGGGTTGTGTACAGCAACTGCTGACTAATACAGCAACCTAGACCATCTTAATTCAATCAGACTCAGAGGCCCTTTCTCCCAGACAGAAATTTCCAGAGTCTATACTGGCTGGGAGCATTTCCAATGGGATAGTAGGAATACCTCAGATTCCCGAAGTCTTCTTTCATGGGGCCCCTCTTCATATTCCTAGTGTTGCGGGTTTTCTGTAGTTGAGTAGCATTGATGCAAAGCAGGCAATCTTTGGAAAGGTAGGATGAGTCTTCCCCAAGTGAGTGCAGCCTGAAGTAGAGAGTAGTATCTCAGTAGAGCTTAGAAAAACAAGCAAGTTCTTGTCCCTGTGCTCTGTCTTAGGGACACCAAGAACGAACTCACAATTGTTCTCTCCTGTGCTCAGAATCCCTTTAAGGCTTTTTTGGGCCCCATGCCTACAATTCAGTCATGGCTCAGTAACTTTGGATGGGGCCTCTTCTATGTTGAAAGAAGAAAGCTGAGACTGTGTTTGTGTGTGACCCATGTGTGCACATGTGCACAAGTGACTATGATATGCAGTGGTATGTGTGTGTGTGTGTCTGCTAGTCTGTGTTTCTCTTTTTTTTGTTATTGTTTTTTCTCTTTTCTTCTTCTTTTCTTTCCTTTCCTTTCCTTTTCTCTTCTCTTCTTTTCTTTTCTTTTCTTTCTTTCTTTCCTTCTTCTTCTTTTTTTTTTTTTTTGATTTTTTGAGACATGGTTTCAAAAAAAAAAAAAAAAGGGTTTTTTGAGCCAGGTGTGTAGCCCTGGCTGTCCTAGAACATACTCTGTAGACCAGGCTGGCCATGAACTCAGAAATACACCTGCCTCTGCCTACCAAGTGCTGGGATTAAAGGTGTGTGCCACCATTGCCAGGCTGTGTTTCTCTTTGTGTGGGTGTGTGAATGTGTTTTGTAGATTTGCATACACATACCAGAGGTTATCACAGGTTTCCCTCTATTGAGCTCCACTTATTGACTCAAGTCTAGCCTACTGCTTTGGCTAGCCTGACTGCCGAGCCATGCCTCAAGATCTTCTGTTATTACTCTTTTCTTTCCAGAAAAACAGCAGCAACAAAAAAGAGTGAGCATAGGGCTGGAGAGAGAGTTTAGATGGTGAAGTGCTTCCCACAAACACCATAATAAAATACAAAAGCATTGTGATATTTCCTCGTCATCTAGTTCTGGGAGGCAAAAAGACAAGTGGATCATGGGGGATTTTCTGGTCAGCCATCTTGCCACTAGGAGAATGCAGCCATTGAGAATCCCTGCCTCAAAAAATGTAGGAAATTCCCTAGAACAATAAATAACAATAAATACCCAAGGGTCCTTGGGCTGGAACATTACTAACACATTGCACTGTCTGTGTATGTGTATGTGTGTGTGGGGGGGGGCGGTGGTGTTTCCTGGGAAACTCAGGAGAGAGTAACCTCAGCTGTGGAAAGGAGTATATCACATTCCACAGCAAGGAAGGCAATGAATGAGTCTTTCGCTTTTGAGAATGCAAATACTGAAATCAAGGAAGTAATCAGTCACACACAAACACACAAACACACACACACACACACACACACACACACAGGTGAACACTAGAAAGAGAAAAAACACAGGACAGAATGGCACAAACTCACTCTTTTTCCAACTGTAATGGCAACTGTCCTGGCTTTTCTGGCTTTTAATTTTGATTACACCTGGAATTAACTACCCACACACACAAATTAAATGGCAAACCTGGTAAGAATGTTTGATTCATATAAAGCTTAAAGGTCTACCTTTAATCCTTATGTTTGAGGTGGGAAAATACACCTATGTTAGGAATTGTTTTGTTTTGTTTTGTTTTGTGTTGTTTCTCTGTATATCCCTGGCTGTCCTGGAACTCACTCTGTAGACCAGGCTGACATTGAACTCAGAAATCTGCCTGCCTCTGCCTCCCAAGTGCTGTGATTAAAGGTGTGTGCCACCACTGCCTGCCCCTTAGAGATATTTTGAGATGGATAACATTAGGTGGTATTTACCACATCTTGGCCACGCCCACTTCTCCCAGCACATATAAGGCTGGGCAAGCAGGAAGTTTCTGCTCTTTGCCTCCTCGGTCTTGTGTGGTAAAAGGTCCATTCGTCCAGTCTCCACCAGAGTTTACTTCTGTGGGAATCTGGCATTCACTAAAGACCAGCCGTGACATCCATACTGGTCGACTGAAAAACTATTGGACACTTAGTACATTTTCCTCTCACAGGTAGTTATGTTGGATTAGCTGGACCACAGACTGTAAGTCATTTTAATAGAATTCCAATTACATATATTTATATATGTGTATATTTATTGATAATGTGTGTATGTATATATGTATGCATGTGTGTTTATAAGTGTATCGGTTGTGTACAGCAACGGCTGACTAATACAGCAACCTAGACCATCTTAATTCAATCAGACTCAGAGGCCCTTTCTCCCAGACAGAAATTTCCAGAGTCTATACTGGCTGGGAGCATTTCCAATGGGATAGTAGGAATACCTCAGATTCCCGAAGTCTTCTTTCATGGGGCCCCTCTTCATATTCCTAGTGTTGCTGGTTTTCTGTAGTTGAGTAGCATTATGCAAAGCAGGCAGTCTTTGGGAAGATAGGATGAGTCTTCCCCAAGTGAGTGCAGCCTGAAGTAGAGAGTATTATCTCAGTAGAGCTTAGAAAAACAAGCAATTTCTTGTTCCTGTGCTCTGTCTTAGGGACACCTATAATGACCCCACAATTGGCCTCTCCCGTCCTCAGAATCCCTTCCCTAAGAGTGAATTGCCATAGATGGGTTAGGTTATAAGGAGACACAAAAGAACCTTCCATCTTAGGGACTGGCAATTTAGGAGTTCATCCCGTAGCTTTCACTAGTGCTTTCCACAGATGGATGACCACTCAGGGTGGAGGTGACTGAGGGTCTCCTTGATCCAGTGTCTACCCATTTGGGGCTAGTGAGTGGAAGTCAGGTTTATTCTGCATTCACTCTTAGATCATTCATAGGTGCACATACATGGAGCTATACTTTTGACCGCCTAGGCTGCAAAGCTGGATCCAAGTCAGGTATATTCTGCATTCACTCTTAGATCATTCATAGGGGCACATACATGGAGCTATACTTTTGACCGCCTAGACTGCAAAGCTGGATCCAAGTCAGGTTTATTCTGCATTCACTCTTAGATCATTCATAGGTGCACATACATGGAGCTATACTTTTGACTGCCTAGACTGCAAAGCTGGATCCAAGGAAGTGAACCTAATCTTACTCTGTTCAACTGAGGGCAAATAAGCTGTGTTTTAGCCCTTCCAAGGATCCAACCTTCTCTCCTAGAATTCACATTTCATAAAAATGTAACCTAGTGAATCAACTGTTCCCCTCAATACATTTTCCCTCTTTGAAGACACAGCTACACTCCTGCCTCATTGAATTCTAACGGTTTTTCTGTTTGCTTTATCTAGGCACTGTCCAGAAGGTACTCATGGATCGAAAGAAGTGTTAAGACCAGAGACCTGTGTTGTTCTGTGTGGAGTCCCCACTTGCCTTAGAATACTGTGAGGATCTGTCAGTCTGCATCTCAACCAGAGCCAGGACAAGAACTAGGAACAAAACAGTCTTGCCTCTAGTTCGGTTGGCTGTGCTGCCAATGTTTGCTGTCTTTGGAAGACTCCGTCTGATAACCATAGTGACCCCGTGAGTTTGGATCTGCAGATGCTCATTGTGCCCTGAAGCCCACAAGGTAAAAGGCACTGCCTGAATTTCAAGGACTTTTCTACAGCGGGACTGGTGAACTGCCAGATTAAACACAAGGTGAGATTGATCAGCTGAGGTAGAACTACTCTTGGGTACTGTTGCCTCCATTGGACTTCACCTCGCAACTGAATCCAATAACAAAGGAAATCTGAGCTCTTCACCCAGAAGTTTCAGATCTTGGACCAACATGTCCAATTTGGATGAGACACCTTCAGCTTCACTAATTGATCCTTCAGCCATGAAGACAACAACCCCAGAGCCCTCACCGACAGGCTGGGTGACATGCACAGTGACATATAAATCAGAAAGCTGGACTACCACAGAGAGCCACCAGGTGAGCAAAGGCAATCAGAGAATCCCCTCTCCATTACAGTCTTGTAAACAGCTTGGGACAGTGTATCATGCACACTCAGAGAAAGGCCAAGAGAGGAAATGTGAGGCAGAAGGTGAAAATGACATGTTGTCTGAAGAGATCATCCGCTTTCTAAAGAGACTGAAACAGGAGATACAGGAGAGAGAGCTGAGGTGTGACCAGCCAGGCATTGGTCAGATAAGGAATCCCCTTGAAGAGGCTGGATTACAGCTGAGGCCCACAGAGTACACCAAAGATCCTGAGGTAGAGGCTGTGTTTGACGTGAGATCTATGTATGCAGGAAAAGTTCTCCTGGGTCCCTACAGCAGCATGGTGGAAGGTGTTCAGACACAACACAATGGAAGGTTCTCAAGCTTCTTTGGACACCTACAACCCAGTGGCCCCGAGTGCTATGAGTCTCTTCCTTCTCAGAGGATTCCAGTGGCCGCCTCAAAGAAGATCAGTGCCTGTGTGAATGGGGAGATTCCTGCTTCTCAACTTCCTCCAAATTGCCGAGACAGAGTCAGCCATACCATTCTGCCCAACCAAATGCCAACACCCTCTCCATTGCAGCCTTGTAAACAACCTGGGACAGTGTACCATGCACAAGCAGAGAAAGGCCAAAAGAGGAAATGTGTGGCAGAGGGTGAAAATGACATGTTGTCTGAAGAGATCTGCTTTCCAAAGAGACTGAAACAGGAGATACTTGAGAGAGAGCTGGGGTGTGACCAGCCAGACAATGGTCAGATAAGGAATCCCCTTGAAGAGGCTGGATTACAGCTGAGGCCCACAGAGTACACCCAAGATCCTGAGGTAGAGGCTGTGTTTGACGTGAGGTCTATGTATGCAGGACAAGTTCTCTTGTGTCCCTACAGCAGCATGGTGGAAGGTGTTCAGACACAACACAATGGAAGGTTCTCAAGCTTTTTTGGACACCTACAACCTGGTGTCCCCGAGTGCTATGAGTTTCCTCCTCCTCAGAGGATTCCAGTGGCCGCCTCAAAGAAGATCATTGGCTGTGTGAATGGGGAGATTCCTGCTTCTCAACTTCCTCCAATCTGCCCAGAAATCGTCAGCCATACCATTCTGCCCAACCGAATGCTGATACCCTCTCCATTGCAGCCTTGTAAACAGCCTGGGACAGTGTACCATGCACAAGCAGAGAAAGGCCAAAAGAGGAAATGTGTGGCAGAGGGTGAAAATGACATGTTGTCTGAAGAGATCTGCTTTCCAAAGAGACTGAAACGGGAGATACTTGAGAGAGAGCTGGGGTGTGACCAGACAGACAATGGTCAGATAAGGAATCCCCTTGAAGATGCTGGATTACAGCTGAGGCCCACAGAGTACACCCAAGATCCTGAGGTAGAGGCTGTGTTTGACATGAAGTCTATGTATGCAGGAAAAGTTCACCTGTGTCCCTACAGCAGCATGGTGGAAGGTGTTCAGACACAACACAATGGAAGGTTCTCAAGCTTCTTTGGACACCTACAACCCGGTGTCCCCGAGTGCTATGAGTCTCTTCCTTCTCAGAGGATTCCAGTGGCCACCTCAAAGAAGATCAGTGGCTGTGTGAATGGGGAGATTCCTGCTTCTCAACTTTCTCCAAATTGCCCAGACAGAGTCAGCCATACCATTCTGCCCAACCAAATGCCAACACCCTCTCCATTGCAGCCTTGTAAACAGCCTGGGACAGTGTACCATGCACAAGCAGAGAAAGGCCAAAAGAGGAAATGTGTGGCAGAGGGTGAAAATGACATGTTGTCTGAAGAGATCTGCTTTCCAAAGAGACTGAAACAGGAGATATTTGAGAGAGAGCTGGGGTGTGACCAGCCAGACAATGGTCAGATAAGGAATCCCCTTGAAGACGCTGGATTACAGCTGAGGCCCACAGAGTACACCCAAGATCCTGAGGTAGAGGCTGTGTTTGACGTGAGGTCTATGTATGCAGGACAAGTTCTCCTGTGTCCCTACAGCAGCATGGTGGAAGGTGTTCAGACACAACACAATGGAAGGTTCTCAAGCTTCTTTGGACACCTACAACCCGGTGTCCCCGAGTGCTATGAGTCTCCTCCTTCTCAGAGGATTCCAGTGACCGCCTCAAAGAAGATCAGTGGCTGTGTGAATGGGGAGATTCCTGCTTCTCAACTTCCTCCAATCTGCCCAGACAGAGTCAGCCATGCCATTCTGCCCAACCAAATGCCAGTACCCACAGCCAAAGAAAAGGCTCCTGGAGGCCAAGGGAAGATCACAGGGCTGGACTGTGGCCCTCAGCTCACAGAGGACATGCAGAAGGAAGTCAGCAGTGCTCTAGGCCCAGGGCCCAAAGAGGAGATTTTGAGTCAAGCCTTCAAGATGGCAGTTACTCGAGAAGACATGCGCACCCTGAGGGACAGCCACTGGCTCAATGACACAGTCATCAATTTTTACATGAATCTTCTCATGGCCAGAAATCAAACTCAAGGATACCCTGCACTTTATGCATTTAATACCTTCTTTTATTCCAAGTTACAGAGTGGTGGCTACAAGTCAGTCAGAAGTTGGACCAAGGCAGTAAACCTCTTTGCAAAGGAACTGATCCTGGTGCCTGTTCACCTGGATAATCACTGGAGCCTGGTGGTGACAGACCTGAGGGAGAAGAGTATTGTCTACCTGGATTCCATGGGACTCAAGAGACCAGATGTCCTTGCTCAGATTTTCCAGTATCTGCAGGATGAGAGCATAGCCAGAAGGAATGTGGCTCTGAAGCCTTTGGAGTGGAAGCAGCACAGCATGGCAGCAGAGGAGATTCCTCAGCAGGGGAATGGCAGTGACTGTGGCCTGTTCACCTGTCAATATGCAGAATACATCTCCAGAGGCCAGCCCCTCACCTTCTCTCAGCAGCACATGCCTCTGTTTAGGAAGAAGATGGTGTGGGAAATCCTGCACCAGTGCTTACTGGAGCCCCGCCCACCCAGCTGCTGAGGCTGCTCTCAAGCCTTTGGTGGGTGGAGCTAAGGACTTGAGGCAGGGTGGGCTGAAGACTCTGGCAAGAGTTTCTGGGCTGTAAGGACTGGGGGATGTCCCCCATCCTTCTACTTAGTGCTAACCAGGGACAAAGAGATTGACACCTGAAGTCATCTGTGAGACAGATGTGCCCAGCACAGGTTAGAAGCTACTCAGTCCACGCTGTAGACACTTGCAAGCATGTTTCTTTAAAGACTGTTAATTTTTAAAGGTGGGTTCTCTCAGTCAATCATTGGACTGAGCACAAGGTCCCCAGTGGAAGAGCTAGAGAAAGGACCCAAGGAACTGAAGGAGTTTGCAGCCCCACAGGAGGAACAAGAATATGAACCAACCAGAGCTCCCAGAGACTAAATTATAAACCAAAGAGTTCACATGGAAGGACCCATGGCTCCAGCTGCATATGTAGCAGAGGGTGGTCTTGTTGGCCATCAAAGGGAGGAGAGGCCCTTGGTCCTGAGAAGACCAGGGGCCGGAGTAGAGTGGAATACCAGGATAGGGAAGCAGGGATGGGAGGGTGGGTGAGAAGGGGGAGGGGAGATGGGATAGGGTGTTTTCAGTGTGGAAACCAGAAAGGGCATATCATTCAAAATGTAAAGAAAGAAAATATCTCATAAAAAAAAATAGACTGTATTTGTGAACTTAGGTCAATGTTGGGGTCAGTTGTGGATAACCCTGTTCTTGTATTTTGGTTCTACTTCCACTTCTCGAAGGGGCTTCAGAGGAGGAGTTGCAAACCTTTTCTCCACCTTAACTTTTCAAATAAAGCCTTGAGCCAATGATTGTGCAGGAGGAAAGGGGGAGGAACTGTGGGAGATCAACTGAGAGGCTGCAGAGAGAGAAGCTCCTGGCCTGGAGAAACCCCAAGTTCTATGGGATAATGAAGATGGGAACAGAGTAGGGTAGTGGGAGATCTGCCCTATGTAGGCTAATAGCTTGTACTGTTACTGATCGAGTTGAGATTTCTTTTGCCTGATTGGAAAATATAGCATCAAAATGGCACCCATCTTTTGACTTAGAACCAAACAAACCTGAGATAAGAATTTCACTGCCCCCCATCCACTAATAAGACTTGGGCAGCAATATAGGCTGCAGCTGTATGGATTGGAAGCCGAATAGGTCTGATAGGCCCCCAGGGAAAAGCAGAGAGACGCTTCCCCTTGAATAAATCTGGAGACAAAGGTACAAATGGTTCTGGACCAGGTAATTCACTGATATGAGAGATATATAGCATCTTGATACTTAAAGATGGGAAAAAACAATACATGTCTTTTTGTCTTTATGTCGTGATATTTTGAATGGTTTGACAGGGATGGAATTAGAGGAAAAAGTCACCTTATTTACTGGTATTGCAATAACTGTTCTCTTGATTCACTATGTTCTCTCAAAAGTCGAGGCCCTAGACAAAAAATTCCTTTCCTTAGAAAAGAGATTAGCAGTAACACTAGAACTAAAGGTTCAGGATTTCATAGGTCAAAATAAGGCAGATGCTGCAATATTAGAATTACAACATAAAGAGAAGCTAAGATTTTGGAAGCAGGGCTTATAACAGAATTATAGGAAATTGTACAGCAGCATGAACAATGGAAAGAGAAATTTAAGACTTGGCAATGTGGCCTAGAGGAAACACTAGAATTGAAGACCAAGGAAATTATAGAACAAAATAAGAGACAGAAAGAGGAGAATGAAGGTGGGGGACAGGATTTAGAACAGATGCTAGAACAAAGGATGCAGCAGATCACAGATCAGACTGAGCAGCAGAGGATTGGAAGCTAGACTTGGAGAATAACCTTTTCAAATTAATCAATCAAAATAAAATGGACAGCAGACTATCAGAACTGCAATATAAATAAAAGATCAAAATGTGGAGGCAGAACCTTGAACAGAAAAGCCAGGAACTCAAGGAACAGAAAGAGTGACAAAAGGAGAACCATGAAGTTTGGACACAAACCTTAAGGGAGGAATTTAAAATTTCCATTAAAGCCAAGCAGTGGTGGCACACGCCTGTAATCCTAGCACTTTGGGAGGCAGAGGCAGGCGGATTTCTGAGTTTGAGGCCAGCCTGGTCTACAGAGTGAGTTCCAGGACAGCCAGGGCTATACAGAGAAACCCTGTCTCGAAAAAACCCAAAAAATCAAAAAAAAAAAAAAAATACAAGACCAGGGTTATCCACAACTGACCCCAACATTGACCCAAGGTCACAAATACAGTCTTTATTTTTTTATTAGATATTTTCTTTATTTACGTTTTGAATGATTTGCCCTTAAGGTTTCCACACTGAAAACACCCTATCCCATCTCCCCTCCCCCTTCTCACCCACCCTCCCATCCCTGCTTCCCTATCCTGGTATTCCACTCTACTCCGGCCCCTGGTCTTCTCAGGACCAAGGGCCTCTCTTCCCTTTGATGGCCAACAAGACCACCCTCTGCTACATATGCAGCTGGAGCCATGGGTCCTTCCATGTGAACTCTTTGGTTTATAATTTAGTCTCTGGGAGCTCTGGTTGGTTCATATTCTTGTTCCTCCTGTGGGGCTGCAAACTCCTTCAGTTCCTTGGGTCCTTTCTCTAGCTCTTCCACTGGGGACCTTGTGCTCAGTTCAATGATTGACTGAGAGAACCCACCTTTAAAAATTCACAGTCTTTAAAGAAACATGCTTGCAAGTGTCTACAGCGTGGACTGAGTAGCTTCTAACCTGTGCTGGGCACATCTGTCTCACAGATGGCTTCAGGTGTCAATCTCTTTGTCCCTGGTTAGCACTAAGTAGAAGGATGGGGGACATCCCCCAGTCCTTACAGCCCAGAACCTCTTGCTAGAGTCTTCAGCCCACCCTGCCTCAAGTCTTTGGCTCCACCCACCAAAGGCTTGAGAGCAGCCTCAGCAGCTGGGTGGGCGAGGCTCCAGTAAGCACTGGTGCAGGATTTCCCACACCATCTTCTTCCTAAACAGAGGCATGTGCTGCTGAGAGAAGGTGAGGGGCTGGCCTCTGGAGATGTATTCTGCATATTGACAGGTGAACAGGCCACAGTCACTGCCATTCCCCTGCTGAGGAATCTCCTCTGCTGCCATGCTGTGCTGCTTCCACTCCAAAGGCTTCAGAGCCACATTCCTTCTGGCTATGCTCTCATCCTGCAGATACTGGAAAATCTGAGCAAGAACTTCTGGTCTCTTGAGTCCCATGGAATCCAGGTAGACAATACTCTTCTCCCTCAGGTCTGTCACCACCAGGCTCCAGTGCTTATCCAGGTGAACAGGCACCAGGATCAGTTCCTTTGCAAAGAGGTTTACTGCCTTGGTCCAACTTCTGACTGACTTGTGGCCACCACTCTGTAACTTGGAATAAAAGAAGGTATTAAATGCATAAAGTGCAGGGTATCCTTGAGTTTGATTTCTGGCCATGAGAAGATTCATGTAAAAATTGATGACTGTGTCATTGAGCCAGTGGCTGTCCCTCAGGGTGCGCATGTCTTCTCGAGTAACTGCCATCTTGAAGGCTCGACTCAAAATCTCCTCTTTGGGCCCTGGGCCTAGAGCACTGCTGACTTCCTTCTGCATGTCCTCTGTGAGCTGAGGGCCACAGTCCAGCCCTGTGATCTTCCCTTGGCCTCCAGGAGCCTTTTCTTTGGCTGTGGGTACTGGCATTTGGTTGGGCAGAATGGCATGGCTGACTCTGTCTGGGGATATTGGAGGAAGTTGAGAAGCAGGAATCTCTCCATTCACACAGCCACTGATCTTCTTTGAGGCGGCCACTGGAATCCTCTGAGAAGGAGGAGACTCATAGCACTCGGGGCCACCGGGTTGTAGGTGTCCAAAGAAGCTTGAGAACCTTCCATTGTGTTGTGTCTGAACACCTTCCACCATGCTGCTATAGGGACACAGGAGAACTTGTCCTGCATACATAGACCTCACGTCAAACACAGCCTCTACCTCAGGATCTTGGGTGTACTCTGTGGGCCTCAGCTGTAATCCAGCGTCTTCAAGGGGATTCCTTATCTGACCATTGTCTGGCTGGTCACACCCCAGCTCTCTCTCAAATATCTCCTGTTTCAGTCTCTTTGGAAAGCAGATCTCTTCAGACAACATGTCATTTTCACACTCTGCCACACATTTCCTCGTTTGGCCTTTCTCTGCTTGTGCATGGTACACTGTCCCAGGCTGTTTACAAGGCTGCAATGCAGAGGGTGTTGGCATTTGGTTGGGCAGAATGGTATGGCTGACTCTGTCTGGGCAATTTGGAGGAAGTTGAGAAGCAGGAATCTCCCCATTCACACAGGCACTGATCTTCTTTGAGGCGGCCACTGGAATCCTCTGAGAAGGAAGAGACTCATAGCACTCGGGGACACAGGGTTGTAGGTGTCCAAAGAAGCTTGAGAACCTTCCATTGTGTTGTGTCTGAACACCTTCCACCATGCTGCTGTAGGGACACAGGTGAACTTTTCCTGCATACATAGACTTCATGTCAAACACAGCCTCTACCTCAGGATCTTGGGTGTACTCTGTGGGCCTCAGCTGTAATCCAGCACCTTCAAGGGGATTCCTTATCTGACCATTGTCTGTCTGGTCACACCCCAGCTCTCTCTCAAGTATCTCCTGTTTCAGTCTCTTTGGAAAGCAGATCTCTTCAGACAACATGTCATTTTCACCCTCTGCCACACATTTCCTCTTTTGCCCTTTCTCTGCTTGTGCATGGTACACTGTCCCAGGCTGTTTACAAGGCTGCAATGGAGTGGGTATCAGCATTCGGTTGGGCAGAATGGCATGGCTGACGATGTCTGGGCAGATTGGAGGAAGTTGAGAAGCAGGAATCTCCCCATTCACACAGCCAATGATCTTCTTTGAGGCGGCCACTGGAATCCTCTGAGGAGGAGGAAACTCATAGCACTCGGGGACACCAGGTTGTAGGTGTCCAAAAAAGCTTGAGAACCTTCCATTGTGTTGTGTCTGAACACCTTCCACCATGCTGCTGTAGGTACACAGGTGAACTTTTCCTGCGTACATAGACCTCAGGTCAAACACAGCCTCTACCTCAGGATCTTGGGTGTACTCTGTGGGCCTCAGCTGTAATCCAGCCTCTTCAAGGGGATTCCTTATCTGACCAATGCCTGTCTGGTCACACCCCAGCTCTCTCTCAAATATCTCCTGTTTTAGTCTCTTTGGAAAGCAGATCTCTTCAGACAACATGTCATTTTCACCCTCTGCCACACATTTCCTCTTTTGGCCTTTCTCTGCTTGTGCATGGTACACTGTCCCAGGTTGTTTACAAGGCTGCAATGGAGAGGGTGTTGGCATTTGGCTGGGCAGAATGGTATGGCTGACTCTGTCTGGGCAATTTGGAGGAAGCTGAGAAGCAGGAATCTCCCCATTCACACAGCCACTGATCTTCTTTGAGGCGGCCACTGGAATCCTCTGAGAAGGAAGAGACTCATAGCACTCGGGGCCACTGGGTTGTAGGTGTCCACAGAAGCTTGAGAACCTTCCATTGTGTTGTGTCTGAACACCTTCCACCATGCTGCTGTAGGGACCCAGGAGAACTTTTCCTGCATACATAGATCTCACATCAAACACAGCCTCTATCTCAGGATCTTTGGTGTACTCTGTGGGCCTCAGCTGTAGTCCAGCCTCTTCAAGGGGATTCCTTATCTGACCAATGCCTGGCTGGTCACACCTCAGCTCTCTCTCCTGTATCTCCTGTTTCAGTCTCTTTAGAAAGCGGATGATCTCTTCAGACATGTCATTTTCACCCTCTGCCTCACATTTCCTCTCTTGGCCTTTCTCTGAGTGTGCATGATACACTGTCCCAAGCTGTTTACAAGACTGTAATAGAGAGGGGATTCTCTGATTGCCTTTGCTCACCTGGTGGCTCTCTGTGGTAGCCCAGCTTTCTGATTTATATGTCACTGTGCATGTCACCCAGCCTGTCGGTGAGGGCTCTGGGGTTGTTGTCTTCATGGCTGAAGGATCAATTAGTGAAGTTGAAGGTGTCTCATCCAAATTGGACATGTTGGTCCAAGATCTGAAACTTCTGGGTGAAGAGCTCAGATTTCCTTTGTTATTGGATTCAGTTGCGAGGTGAAGTCTAATGGAGGCAACAGTACCCAAGAGTAGTTCTACCTCAGCTGATCAATCTCACCTTGTGTTTAATCTGGCAGTTCACCAGTCCCGCTGTAGAAAAGTCCTTGAAATTCAGGCAGTGCCTTTTACCTTGTGGGATTCAGGGCACAATGAGCATCTGCAGATCCAAACTCACTTGGGTCACTATGGTTATCAGACGGAGTCTTCCAAAGACAGCAAATGTTGGCAGCACAGCCAACCGAACTAGAGGCAAGACTGTTTTGTTCCTAGTTCTTGTCCTGGCTGTGGTTGAGATGCAGACTGACAGATCCTCACAGTATTCTAAGACGAGTGGGGACTCCACACAGAACGACACAGGTCCTGGTCTTAACACTTCTTTCGATCCATGAGTACCTTCTGGACAGTGCCTGGATAAAGCAAACAGAAAAACCGTTAGAATTCAATGAGGCAGGAGTGTAGCTGTGTCTTCAAAGAGGGAAAATGTATTGAGGGGAACAGTTGATTCACTAGGATACATTTTTATGAAATGTGAATTCTAGGAGAGAAGGTTGGATCCTTGGAAGGGCTAAAACACAGCTTATTTGCCCTCAGTTGAACAGAATAAGATTAGGTTCACTTCCTTGGATCCAGCTTTGCAGTCTAGGCGGTCAAAAGTATAGCTCCATGTATGTGCACCTATGAATGATCTAAGAGTGAATGCAGAATAAACCTGATTTCCACTCACTAGCCCCAAATGGGTAGACACTGGACCAAGGAGAACCTCAGTCACCTCCACCCTGAGTGGTCATCCATCTATGGAAAGCCCTAGTGAAACCTACGGGATGAACTCCTAAATTGCCCGTCCCTAAGATGGAAGGTTCTTTTGTGTCTCCTTATAACCTAACCCATCTATGGCGATTCACTCTTAGGGAAGGGATTCTGAGGACAGGAGAGGCCAATTGTGGGGTCATTATAGGTGTCCCTAAGACAGAGCACAGGAAGAAGAACTTGCTTGTTTTTCTAAGCTCTACTGAGATAATACTCTCTACTTCAGGCTGCACTCACTTGGGGAAGACTCATCCTATCTTCCCAAAGATTGCCTGCTTTGCATAATGCTACTCAACTACAGAAAACCATCAACACTAGGAATCTGAAGAGGGGCCCCATGAAAGAAGACTTCGGGAATCTGAGGTATTCCTACTATCCCATTGGAAATGCTCCCAGCCAGTATAGACTCTGGAAATTTCTGCCTGGAGGAAAAGGCCTCTGAGTCTGATTGAATTAAGATGGTCTAGGTTGCTGTACACAACCCATACACATATAAACACACATGCATACATACATACATACACACATTATCAATAAATATATACATATATAAATATATGTAAATGGAATTCTATTAAAATGACTTACAGTCTGTGGTCCAGCTAATCCAACATAACTACCTGTGAGAGGAAAATGTACTAAGTGTCCAATAGTTTTTCAGTCGACCAGTATGGATGTCACGGCTGGTCTTTAGTGAATGCCAGATTCCCACATAAGTAAACTCTGGTGGAGACTGGAAGGATGGACCTTTTACCACACAAGACCGAGGAGGCAAAGAGCAGAAACTTCCTGCTTGCCCAGCCTTATATGTGCTGGGAGAAGTGGGTGTGGCCAAGATGTGGTAAATACCACCTAATGTTATCCATCTCAAAAGATCTCTAAGGGGCAGGCAGTGGTGGCACACACCTTTAATCACAGCACTTGGGAGGCAGAGGCAGGCAGATTTCTGAGTTCAATGTCAGCCTGGTCTACAGAGTAAGTTCCAGGACAGCCAGGGATATACAGACAAACAAAACAAAACAAAACAAAACAAAACAAAACAATTCCTAACATAGGTGTATTTTCCCACTCAAACATAAGGATTAAAGGTAGACCTTTTAGCTTTATATGAATCAAACATTCTTACCAGGTTTGCCATTTAATTTGTGTGTGGGGGTAGTTAATTCCAGGTGTAATCAAAATTAAAAGCCAGAAAAGCCAGGACTGTTGCCATTACAGTTGGAAAAAGAGTGAGTTTGTGCCATTCTGTCCTGTGTTTTTTCTCTTTCTAGTGTTCACCTGTGTGTGTGTGTGTGTTTGTGTGTTTGTGTGTGACTGATTACTTCCTTGATTTCAGTATTTGCATTCTCAAAAGCGAAAGACTCATTCATTGCCTTCCTTGCTGCGGAATGTGATATACTCCTTTCCACAGCTGAGGTTACTCTCTCCTGAATTTCCTAGGAAACACCACCCCCCCCACACACACATACACATACACAGACAGTGCAATGTGTTAGTAATGTTCCAGCCCAAGGACCCTCAGGTATTTATTGTTATTTATTGTTCTAGGGAATTTCCTACATTTTTTTTTGAGGCAGGGATTCTCAATGGCTGCATTCTCCTAGTGGCAAGATGGCTGACCAGAAAATCCCCCATGATCCACTTGTCTTTTTGCCTCCCAGAACTAGATGACGAGGAAATATCACAATGCTTTTGTATTTTATTATGGTGTTTGTGGGAAGCACTTCACCATCTAAACTCTCTCTCCAGCCCTATGCTCACTCTTTTTTGTTGCTGCTGTTTTTCTGGAAAGAAAAGAGTAATAACAGAAGATCTTGAGGCATGGCTCGGCAGTCAGGCTAGCCAAAGCAGTAGGCTAGACTTGAGTCAATAAGTGGAGCTCAATAGAGGGAAACCTGTGATAACCTCTGGTATGTGTATGCAAATCTACAAAACACATTCACACACCCACACAAAGAGAAACACAGCCTGGCAATGGTGGCACACACCTTTAATCCCAGCACTTGGTAGGCAGAGGCAGGTGTATTTCTGAGTTCATGGCCAGCCTGGTCTACAGAGTATGTTCTAGGACAGCCAGGGCTACACACCTGGCTCAAAACCCCTTTTTTTTTTGAAACCATGTCTCAAAAAATCAAAAAAGAAAAAAAGAAGAAGAAGAAGAAAAAGGAAAGAAAGAAAGAAAAGAAAAGAAGAGAAAAGGAAAGAAAAGGAAAGAAAAGAAGAAGAAAAGAGAAAAAACAATAACAAAAAAAAGAGAAACACAGACTAGCAGACACACACACATACCACTGCATATCATAGTCACTTGTGCACATGTGCACACATGGGTCACACACAAACACAGTCTCAGATTTCTTCTTTCAACATGGAAGAGGCCCCATCCAAAGTTACTGAGCCATGACTGAATTGTAGGCATGGGGCCCAAAAAAGCCTTAAAGGGATTCTGAGCACAGGAGAGACCAATTGTGAGGTCGTTCTTGGTGTCCCTAAGACAGAGCACAGGGACAAGATCTTGGTTGTTTTTCTAAGCTCTACTGAGATACTACTCTCTACTTCAGGCTGCACTCACTTGGGGAAGACTCATCCTACCTTCCCAAAGATTGCCTGCTTTGCATCAATGCTACTCAACTACAGAAAACCAGCAACACTAGGAATATGAAGAGGGGCCCCATGAAAGAAGACTTCGGGAATCTGAGGTATTCCTACTATCCCATTGGAAATGCTCCCAGTCAGTATAGACTCTGGAAATTTCTGTCTGGGAGAAAGGGCCTCTGAGTCTGATTGAATTAAGATGGTCTAGGTTGCTGTATTAGTCAGCAGTTGCTGTACACAACCCATACACATATACACACACATGCATACATATGTATGTACACACACATACATACATACATATACACACATACATATGCACACTATCAACAAATATATACATATATGTACAGAGCCATATTGGGGCCGTCATGCACTTGGTCAGAGTTTGACTTTGGTCAAGGTTAACTTCTCCCAGATAGCCAGGATCCTGCTCCACCTAGGGCCGAGTGCTCGAAGTAAAGGTTAAGTTCATTGTTCCTCCAGGTCTAGGAATTCCTGAATTAAGCAGGTGACCCACCCAGCTGCCGGAGCAGTCAAGACAAGGACCTCCAAGAGAAGCTAGACAACTTCCACCGGAACTCAGCCTGGAGTCTGGGGGGAAGGGTTTGCCCAAACTGTTAAAAGGTCTGGCGCCATTAAAGTTTCTGGCTTTGATCAGTGAATATTGTCTTAGCCATACTTCTTTTCGCCCCTCTTCCCCATTTATCCCTCAGCTTCTGTTCCAGAAACCCACTTCGTAATAGCTGCAGGCAGCTATGGAACCCAACAGAGTGGCGCCCGGACGCGGGACTGGCTGGATTCCAGAAGATTACCTGAGGTGACCCTGTCTTGGCGAAGCTTTGCGGAAAAAGGAAAAGATAGTATCCTGCATGGTGAGTTATAGGATACGGACTAAGTGAGGCAGTATGGGCCCAGTGCTGTACTCGCTTAGGGGAAAGACAGTGGAATATGGGGAAGGAATTTGGTAGGCATTTGCCCAAAGCTCGTTAGAGCTTATTTAGGCGAAAAAGAAAGGGGTTTTAAAAATAGGCATATGTCCACAGCCTCTAAGAGCTGTTTAAAGAGGAAAATGGATGCAATTGCTTAACAAGCGCGCTTTACTTTCTGTGTATCCTTCCGTGTTTTTCCTGGTGCACCGACTGTTTGTCTATGTGTATGTTTATGTTCTCTCTGTGTTTTTGTGTGAATGACTGTTTCATGTTAAAAAGAAAAATTGGTAAGGATTTCATCTGCTGGCAACCTCTTGAGCCAGCCACAGTTCCTGTGGGGATTGATTTAAAGGCGCGCCGCAGCAGCGCAGTTCACTTACCCAAGAGGCAAGCATGGCTGGGGAAAAAGCCGCTTTAAAAGCCCAGAAGCCTCAAGATTTGGGAAAACTTTGGTTTGGCTTGTGAAATTCATGTAGTCGCGTTATACTTGTTTCTAATTGGTCTTAACGGTATAAGGTTTTACATGTCTTGACTAAAGAGTTAAGGTATAATGTTATTAAGAAAAGGTTAGTTTAAAACTGGTGATTCAGTGTTGGAGCCATCTTAACTAGCTACACATGGCCTATCGCAACTCATGCTTTGTTCTTGTTTATAATTGGATTTAAAGGTATATTTTGCATGTCTTGACTATAGAGTATTGGCTTAAGTCACTGGACATGATTTAAAAGGTATAATGTTATTAACAAAATGTTAGGTTAAAGCTGGTAGTTTAGGGTAGTCGCCATTTTTAAACAACACGTGGCATGACGGTTAAAGCTGGTAGTTTAGGGTAGTCGCCATTTTTAAACAACATGTGGCATGACGCAATCCAGGAAATACAGGCCTTTAAGATGCTCCTAAATTGGCATGGTGTTTCATGTGAATCTTGGCCTGGAGATTGGACTCAATGAAAATTAAGATTTAAAATAATGTCTCTTTAATAAGTTACACTGTCATACACTTGAACATAAGAACTGGCAGACAAACCTTGTGCTGTAAATATGTGTTTGCCATTGATTTTAAAGAAATTAGATTGTTTAAAATTGGGATTTGCTTCCAAAATTGCAATTGTGCTCTAACATTGCAAGAAAACATTGAGTTGAAATAAAAATCAGTGTGTCATTGGCTGCAGTATTCAGTTTGCGGGCTCATAATTCTTAACATTTTATAATTAAGATAATTTTGAGAGTGATACAGCTATGGGTTTTAGAGGCCCATTGCCACTTTTCCACAAGTTTATAGGCTACAATGGTAGGAGCAAAATTTAACCCTCCAAGATTAAAAAGGAGATCTCAGTGGAAATGTATTTGATATCAAGTAGGTTCCTTTGACCATGGAATTACAGGTTTCTTTTGTTTAATCCTCAAAACGTCCTTGCAGATTTGGGTCTGGTCTTAGATAAAAGGCTCAGATCTAGTCCTTGCCAAGGACTAAAGGTGGATCCTAGGACAGATAAAAAAAAATGTTTTGTCTCTGTTTCAATACTAGAAGTTAGGATCTTAAAATTTTCAGTGTATAATGTTCATGGAATGTTTGTTACAGGCCCTTGCTCCTAACTATGGACCTTTAGAATTTTTAGGTAATGGCTTTCAAAGGTTGTTAGGATATATTAATTGGCTTTATCTTATATTTACCTCATTTTAAGCTTGCCACAGAAGGTCTTAAACCTCTGTTTTCAAGGTAGGAAACGTTTGTTCCTTGCTTCAAGCAGCAATCAAATTTATTACTAATGGTTGATCTATTACATGGCAAGCATTTTTAGGCAAAATTAATAATTGTTATCCAAAAGATAATTTGTACTATCAGATCACATGTTTATTCCTTTATGTTTCTCCCTGCTTCAACACAGATACCTGAATTGGGTGCTATAGCAGCTATTTTTAAAATGTTAAAAGTCAAGCTTTTAATAATAGTATATATATATATATATATATATATATATATATATATATATATATAGCTCATGGTTTATAATTGCTTAAAATTGGTCCATTTTTAATACTGCTAATTCTTAATTTTTACAGTTTATGCAAATGTGATTCAAATTTCTAAGAACAAAGGATATGTTCTCTAAATGACTGTCCTTTAGGTATTTGAAATAATTTTATAGTTTGTACACATCAAATTATAAAGATTTGTTCTTGATGTTCTCAATTTCTACCTCTACCATGTAATGGTGTTAATCCTAGAGGACTTAGTTATTACAGATAAATGATATTCATATTTCTAATTTAGAAGATTACAAAATATGTGCATGTGACTAATGATTCACTTTTAGGCTTTCTAGTTGCAACTGCTCTAACAGAAAAAGCAACTAAAAATGCTATGTTTATTTTATATAATTACATAGTTATTGCCTATGTTATGGTGTATACTTTGTGTTCCAACTTAAATTAATAAAACAGTATCTTCTTGGAAGAGAGAAGAGAGGGGAAATTGTGTCCCTGTGCATATAATTTAAATTATGCTTGCATGCTTTTAAGAAAATTTTAAAATTTGGATGCTTAGAAACTCCTTGCTAAATGTATATGACATCTTGTAATTAGGCATATTGATGCCTGGGTGAAATGAAGGAATTCACTTATTGACATATGCCATGATCCTGATTTAATATTGGGGAAGAAGGCATGTCCCCTATGTTTTTTCCACAGAATGCTGCAGAAGAGATGCTGACTGTGCTTGCTGAATGCCCAGACCATGGTAACATAAGAGCTATATTGGGTATATGTTCTTGACTTACCTTAATTGTCAAATGTCCCAGGTTAGATAAATTGCCTAGCTTCAAGCTTTTAGACTTTGTGGGACAGAACATGGAGACTGTTAAGCTAGCTTAGGAAAAATTAATCTAAAGAAGAGTTAAAATGACTCTTCTCCTTATTGTGTTCAGCTGACTCAACCATAGACTGGTCTAGAAATAATTCCAATATTGAGGATTCCAATTTTGAAGATGCCTAACAATCTTCAGCCAGCTGTGTTAATTTAACATATAGTCTTCACTTTTCCTGAGAAGTAACAGCATATCTCTTGATACACAAGGCTACCTCTCCCACCCCAGAGGCCAAGCTTTGGGTCCTTAAAGTTGTTAATTTGCAACTGAATTGGATACTTCAGGGACAAGTTAATCCTATTCCACCTTTAACTCTTGACCTTGTTTGTTAAGCAGACTGGCTGTCTCCACCCAGGCTCACCTGGATGGAGAGATTGCATGTCTGTTAAAGACACTTGCAGACCCCCCTGGCTTCAAAACTTACACAAGTGGATCTCCAAAGAGGGAGCCACATAGAACTCAGATCTATGTGTGTTTGTTTATGAACAAACATGGGTACCAGTGAGACGTGCGAGGCAAAGCACCGCATGGGGAGGTGAATTTCTGCTTCTGAGTCCCCAGGAAGTACACCTAATTGCATAGGGGTTAACGTCGAGAGGCTGCCCTTAAAATAATAAGGGAGCCTATTACCCCTCCTCTGAAAAAGACGTTATACAATATTTAAGAGGAATTACTGTCAATGCTTCCCCTCCTGGTTAAGGCCCGCCTTCTTATGAAGGATATTTATCCACTTGTTTTCTACCTCCTCGTGTTCTAATTAATAAAAAAAAGGGAGGAATTGTACAGAGCCATATTGGGGCAGTCATGCACTTGGTCAGAGTTTGACTTTGGTCAAGGTTAACTTCCCCCAGATAGCCAGGATCCTGCTCCACCTAGGGCCGAGTGCTCGAAGTAAAGGTTAAGTTCATTGTTCCTCCAGGTCTAGGAATTCCTGAATTAAGCAGGTGACCCACCCAGCTGCCGGAGCAGTCAAGACAAGGACCTCCAAGAGAAGCTAGACAACTTCCACCGGAACTCAGCCTGGAGTCTGGGGGGAAGGGTTTGCCCAAACTGTTAAAAGGTCTGGCGCCATTAAAGTTTCTGGCTTTGATCAGTGAATATTGTCTTAGCCATACTTCTTTTTGCCCCTCTTCCCCATTTATCCCTCAGCTTCTGTTCCAGAAACCCACTTCGTAATAGCTGCAGGCAGCTATGGAACCCAACACATATATAAATATATGTAAATGGAATTCTATTAAAATGACTTACAGTCTGTGGTCCAGATAATCCAACAATGGCTACCTGTGAGAAGAAGATGTACTAAGTGTCCAGTAGTTTTTGAGTCCACCAGTATGGATGTGGAGACTGGTCTTTAGTGAATGCCAGATTCCCACAGAAGTAAACTCTGGTAGAGACTGGAAAAATGGACTTCTTACCACACAAGTCCAAGGAGGCAAAGAACAGAAACTTCCTGCTTACCCAGCCTTATATGTGCTGGGAGAAGTAGGCGTGGCCAAGATGTGGTAAATACCACCTAATATTATCCATCTCAAAAGATCTCTAAGGGGAAGGCAGTGGTGGCACACGCCTTTAATCACAGCACTTGGGAGGCAGAGGCAGGCAGATTTCTGAGTTCATTGTCAGCCTGATCTACAGAGTAAGTTCCAGGACAGTCAGGGATATACAGAAAAACCCTGTCTCGAAAACAAAACAAAACTATTCCTAACATAGGTGTATTTTCCCACCTCAAACATTAAAGGTAGACCTTCTAGCTTTATATGAATCAAACATTCTTACCAGGTTTGCCATTTAATTTGTGTGTGGGGGTGGTTAATTCCAGGTGTAATCAAAATTAAAAGCCAGAAAAGCCAGGACAGTTGCCATTACAGTTGGAAAAAGAGTGAGTTTGTGCCATTCTGTCCTGTGTTTTTTCTCCTTCTAGTGTTCACCTGTGTGTGTGTGTGTGTGTGTGTCTGTGTGTTTGTGTGTGACTGATTACTTCCTTGATTTGGGTATTTGCATTCTCAAAAGCGAAAGACTCATTCATTGCCTTCCTTGCTGCGGATTTCTGAGTTCAATGTCAGCCTGATCTACAGAGTAAGTTCCAGGACAGTCAGGGATATACAGAAAAACCCTGTCTCGAAAACAAAACAAAATAAAACTATTCCTAACATAGGTGTATTTTCCCACCTCAAAGATAAGAATTAAACGTAGACCTTCTAGCTTTATATGAACTCCTAAATTGCCAGTCCCTGAGATGGAAGCTTCTTTTGTGTCTCCTTATAACCTAACCCATCTATGGCAATTCACTCTTAGGGAAGGGTTTCCTTTGTGTCCTGCATGGCTAGTGCATTAAACAAAATACTATTGCTCCATGGCTTGGAGCTCAGTGTTTCTAGCATTACTGAATGAAATTGACAAGGAAAGGAGATTTACAGGATATCAATGTAACTCCTCTCAATGTCCTTTGTAATTACTAAAGAAGTTAGACCTCTGAGACCTGGTTCATCACAGCTAACACTCTGTAATTTAATAATAATGGGATCATTCAACATTCTTTAGAAACTTGTTGGGTGTTTTGAGTGAAACACATGCAATGTCTGTGACAACCCTGAAAACATCTAAAACCATGAAGCTATCCCCTAAGTGCACTTTCAAGAATTCAATCAAAGGACATTATTGAAACCAAATATCTGGTGTGGTTTAACCTGCAATCTCACCATATGGAGGCTGAAATGGGGGGGGGGGGGGTTCCTCACAATAGTCTCAATTGGTCAACTGAGAGAAAAATTATAATACATGAAACCTTAAGTGACACAGAGACTTTCCTACATTCATAAGAAAAAGGATTCACACACTCTACTGATGCAAAACCAGACTTAAGAAAACAGTGAAGACAGGCACAGGCTCACAGACATACAGACATACAGACATACAGACTCTGGTAACAGACACAGGTCTCTGGTAACCACAGATTGGAAAGAGAGATCCATCCTTTGGCATTGTCTTTTGTCCTCCACATTAATGCTTTAGAACATGCCTGGCCACACATAGACAAATATTCACACACAAAGCATAAATAAACATAAATTTCCCATGTGCTCAGATTCACAGCAGGTGCCACCGTATTTAAATGATGACTCAGGAAAATGGTTGAATGGCTTAAGGGTGAAGTTTTGTCAAAACACACTAGTTTGGTTCTGAACTAAACTTGAAGGCTTACAAGACCTTCTTCAAAAAGAGCCCATGTTGCTTTCTACTCTCAACTTTGCAGCTGAAAACCACCTATATCTCCAGTCCTACATGATCTGGCAAGCTCTCCTTAGTTAACCAGGAAACACACCACAGACACACACACACACTCAGTGCAATGTGTTAGTAATGTTCCAGCCCAAGGACCCTCAGGTATTTATTGTTATTTATTGTTCTAGGGAATTTCCTACATTTTTTTGAGGCAAGGATTCTCAATGGCTGCATTCTCCTAGTGGCAAGATGGCTGACCAGAAAATCCCCCATGATCCACTTGTCTTTTTGCCTCCCAGAACTGGATGACGAGGAAATATCACAGTGCCTTTGTATTTTATTATAGTGTTTGTGGGAAGCACTTAACCATCTAAACTCTTTCTCCAGCCCTATGCTCACTCTTTTTTTGTTGCTGCTGTTTTTCTGGAAAGAAAAGACTAATAATAGGAGATCTAGAGGCATGGCTGGGCAGTCAGGCTAGCCAAAGCAGCAGGCCAGGCTTGATTCGATCAAGTGGAGCTCAATAGAGGAAAACCTGTGATAACCTCTGGTATGTGTATGCAAATCTACAAAACACATTCACACACCCACACAAAGAGAAACACAGCTGGGCAATGGTGGCACACACCTTTAATCCCAGCAGGTGGTGGCACACACCTTTAATCCCAGCACTTGGTAAGCAGAGGCAGGTGGATTTTTAAGTTCGTGGCCAGCCTGGTCTACAGAGTATATCCCAGGACAGCCAGGGCTACACACCTGGCTCAAAAAAACATTTTTTATTTAAACCCTGTCTCATAAAACAAACAAAAAAAAACAATAACCAAAAAAACAAAACAAAAATGAAACACAAACAGACTAGCAGACACACTCACACACACACACACACACACACACACACCTCTGGATATCATAGTCACTTGTGCACATGTGCACACATGGGTCACACACACAAACACAGTCTCAGTTTTCTTCTTTCAACTTGGAATAGGCCCCATCCAAAGTTACTGAGCCATGACTGAATTGTAGGCATGGTGCCCAAAAAAGCCTTAAAGGGATTCTGAGGACAGGAGAGGCCAATTGTGGGGTCATTATAGGTGTCCCTAAGACAGAGTGCAGGGACAAGAACTTGCTTGTTTTTCTAAGCTCTACTGAGATACTACTCTCTGCTTCTGGCTGCACTCACTTGGGGAGGACTCATCCTACCTTCCCAAAGACTGCCTGCTTTGCATCAATGCTACTCAACTACAGAAAACCAGCAACACTAGGAATATGAAGAGGGGCCCCATGAAAGAAGACTTCGGGAATCTGAGGTATCCCTACTATCCCAACGGAAATGCTCCCAGCCAGTATAGACTCTGGAAATTTCTGCCTGGAAGAAAGGGCCTCTGAGTCTGATTGAATTAAGATGGTGTAGGTTGCTGTATTAGTCAGCAGTTGCTGTACACAACCCATACACATATACATACACATGCATACATACACACATTATCAATAAATATATACATATATAAATATATGTAAATGGAATTCTATTAAAATGACTTACAGTCTGTGGTCCAGCTGATCCAACAATGACTACCTGTGAGAGGAAAATGTACTAAGTGTCCAATAGTTTTTCAGTCGACCAGTATGGATGTCACGGCTGGTCTTTAGTGAATGCCAGATTCCCACAGAAGTAAACTCTGGTGGAGACTGGAAGAATGGACCTTTTACCACACAAGACCAAGGAGGCAAAGAGCAGAAACTTCCTGCTTGCCCAGCCTTATATGTGCTGGGAGAAGTGGGCGTGGCCAAGATGTGGTAAATACCACCTAATGTTATCCATCTCAAAAGATCTCTAAGGGGCAGACAGTGGTGGCACAAGCCTTTAATCCCAGCACTTGGGAGGCAGAGGCAGGCAGATTTCTGAGTTCAGTGTCAGCCTGGTCTACAGAGTGAGTTCCAGGACAGCCAGGGCTATACAGACAAACCCTGTCTTGAAAACAAAACAAAACAAAACAATTCCTAACATAGGTGTATTTTCCCACCTCAAAGATAAGGATTAAAGGTAGACCTTCTAGCTTTATATCAATCAAACATTCTTACCAGGTTTGCCATTTAATTTGTGTGTGTGGGTAGTTAATTCCAGGTGCAGTCAAAATTAAAAAGCCAGAAAAGCCAGGACAGTTGCCATGACAGTTGGAAAAACAGTGAGTTTGTGCCATTCTGTCCTGTGTTGTTTCTCTTTCTAGTGTTCACCTGTGTGTGTGTGTGTGTATTTACATGTTTGTGTTTATGCCCCTGTGTATGCCTCCCTCTATGTACTATGTAAACTTTTTTCCTTATTTTATATATAGGAAGAAATTTGAAGGTCCAAAAAGTGACAGAGCTGAGACCCAGCCCAAATCTCGGTCCCCAAACTCTCAGAGACTAAACAATCATACTGAGAACATAGACTGGCAGGACTTGGCTTTCCTGGACACATATGTACCACAAGTGCTGCTTGGTCTTCCTGTATGTCCTGAGCAACTGGAGCTTGGGTTATCCCAAACCTACTGGCTGTATGTGGGATAGCTGGGCTGCCTTGTCTGGCTTCAGTGGAGTAGGTGTGCCTTGTGTCCCAGGACCCTGATTTACCAGGTAGAGGAATACACAGTGGGGCCCATTCCCACTCAGAGAAAAAGGGAAGTAAGAGGCATTGGGGAAGGATTGGGGAAGGTGTGACTGGAAGATCAGGCAGTGAGCAGGATTTAGAGTGAGTAAGTAAAAAAGAAAAGAAAAAGAGAAACTGACAAAAAAGAAGAGTCAGCATGAGTGTGTGGAGTGGGGAGTGTGGAGGGCACAAGATGGTTGGGGAGCTGGAAAGCTCAGTTGGTAGAGGGCTTGCTCCAGCAAAGAAGAACTCCTGGGCTTGATGTTCAGCACCATAAACAACTGTGTGTGCTGCTACAGGCCTCTAATTCTCGTCCTCAGGAGTCCAAGAGAGAAGACCCAAAGGCTCAAAGTCCTTTTAGGCAGCATCAGATGTTCATAGCCAGCCTTGAACACAAAGAACCCTGTCTATTAATGCAGGATATAGGAAGAGAGGGGAGATCAGTTATTATGAAGTATGTGCTGTTCATACGTAAAGACTAAGGCTCCACCCCTACCACCATTTTCTGATCAGAAATAGGTCTGGTGAATTCTGGATTCTCTAAAGGGAGAGAACCGATTACAGAATCTATATTAAAAGGGATTTGGCAGAGTGACATACTGGTTTGACTTTTTCAACAATGGCTGTCTCTCAACAGAAAGTACCAGATTCTCAAAGTCCACCAGTTCGCATGTCTAAGCTGATCTTCAGTCTATGTTGAGACCCTAAAGAAGTGTCTAACTTTGCCACTAGAGAGGGATTGGTGATACAGAGACTTCCTACATCCACTAGAAATAGCATACGCACCCTAATGCTGCAAAACTAGGCCTTAAGAAAACAATAAAAACACAGGCACGCACACATACACACACACAGCACACACACTATGACATGGAGGAAAGGGAGAACTGATTCTTGATGTTCTCTTTTGCACTCTGCATTCATGCTCTGTCACGTGCCTGACCACACATAGATACATATTCACACAAAAAAATAAATAAATATATAATCTTCCTTGCAATAGCCTTCAAGGCAGATACCACCATAACCTGGCTGGGTAAATTTGAATGATAAGTCAAGGAAATGGCTCAGTACTTAACAGTGCTGCTTTGTCAGAAGGCCCCAATTTGGGCTCCAGACCCAAGTTGATAGCTTACCACCACCTCTGGCAGAAGTTCAAGGTAATCTGGCATGCTCTCCTGAGATAACCAGGCAGCACACACACACAAACACACACATAATGTGTTTATGCATGTTCTAGCCAGAGACTTGTCAAGTGTTATTCTCTGGAACAATATGTTTCCAACTTTTTTTTTTTTTTAATTGAGGCAGGGTCTCTCTTTGGCTGCATTTTCCTAGTGGCAATATTGGCTGATCACTAAATCCCCCGTGATCACTTGTATTTTTGTCTCCCCAGAACTGGATGACAAGGAAGCACCACCATGCTTTTGTATTTTATGGCTGTGTTTGTGGGAAGCACTTCACCATCTCCAGCCCTGTGCTCACTCTTCCTTGTTGCTGTTGTTGTTCTGAAAAGAAAAGAATAATAATAGGTGGTCTTGAGGCATGGCTGGGTAGTCAGGAACTTTGTTCAGTAAGCCTGAGGATCTGTGCTTGTTTCTCCAGGACCCACCTAACAAGTCAGGCAAGCCTGGACAGGCCTGTAATACCCACATTGGGAACAGAGGCAGGCTGGTCTCTAGAGCTGACTGGGCAGGCAGGCTAGCCAAAGCCGCAGGCCAGGCTTGAGTCAATCAAGTGGAGATCAATAGAGGCAAACATGTGATATCATTTAGTATCTGTATGCATATTTACATTCACACACCCAGACTAATAGACACACACACACACAGACAGACACACACATACACACCTCTGCATATCATAGTCACTTGTGCACATAGACACAAATGGGTCACACACACAAACACAGTCTCAGCTACTGAGCCATGACTGAATTATAGGCATGGTGCCCTGAAAAGCTTTAAAGGGATTCAGAGCACAGAAGAGGCCGATTGTGGGGTCATTCTTGGTGTCCCCAAGGCACAGGGCAGGGACAAGGACTTGCTTTGTGTGTCTAAGATCTACTGAGATGCTACTCTCTGCTTCCGGCTGCACTCACTCGGGGAAGACTCATCCTACCTTCCCGAAGACTGCCCGCCTTGCATCAGTGCTGCTCAACTACTGCAAACCAGCAGCACTAGAAATGTGAAGAGGAACCCCATCTAAGGAGACTGATGGAATCTGAGCTATTCCTGCTTCCTCAGACGAAATGCTACCAACTGGTATAGACTCTGGAAATCCCTGCCTGGGGACAAAGGCTTCTGAGATTGATTGAATTATATCCCCTAGGTTGCAGTATTAGCCAGAAGTTACTATACATAACCCATACATGTGCACACACACATACATTATATATATATATATATATATATATATACATACATACATACATATATAATATATATATACATATATAATATATATATGATGTAACACACACATACACAGGTAGATATGAACTTATATTAAAATGACTTACAGTGTATGGTCCGGCTAATCCAACAAAAGCTACCTATCAATGGAAGACCTAAGTGTCCAGTAGTTTTTCAGTCCAGTGATATGGTTGTCTCAGTTGGTCTTTAGAAAATGCCAGAACACCAAAGAAGTAAACTCTGGAGGACAGCAGAGGAATGGACCTCTTACCCATGAAAGACCAAGGAGGCAAAGAACAGAGACTTCCTTCTTGCACAGCCTTAGACATGCTGGGAGAAGTAGGCGTGGCCAAGATGAGAGGTGGGTAAATATCTAATCTAAGCCATCTCAAAAGATCCCTAAACATAGTTGTTTTATCCCACCTCAAAGAGAAGGATTAAAAGTAGACCTTCCTACTTTACATTAAGCAAACAATCTCCACTGGTAGGCAGGTTCCTTAAATTTGGGGTTTTAATTAATTCCAGATGCAATCAAGTTGAAGATCCAGAATAGACATCACAGTTGCCTCCAAACCACTTCACATCTGGACACTCTTTGAAATCAGTTCGTTTGTGCCATTTTGACCTGTGTTATTTCTCTCTATATAGTTCAGGAGCGTGTGTGTGTGTGTGTGTGTGTGTGTGTGTGTGTGTGTTTATGCCTGTGAGTGTATCTGTGCCTGTGAGTGTATCTGGGCCTGTGTGTGGGTCCTTGTTTCATATAGGAGGAGAAATATGGAGGTCCATGAAGTGACAGAGCTGTGACCCAGCCCATATCTCTGTCAACAAACTCTCAGAGTCTGAACCACCAATCCAAGAACATATAGGGGCTGGACTTAGGACTGTCCCCACAAAGTCTTCATGTAGATCCCCAACAACCGGAACCTGGGTTATTTCCAAACCTGCCGCCTGCATGAGGGATAGCTGGGCTGCTTTGTCCGGCCTTAGTGCAATAGGATGTGCCTAGAATCCCAGATAGTCTATGTACCAGGGATGTGCACTGTGGGGTCCACACCAGTTCAGAAAGAAGGGAAGCGTGAGGTATCAGGGAAGGCTTGTGGATGTGGAGACTGGGAGACAGAGCAGTGAGCACAGTGCAAAGTGAGTACATGTGAAAAAAAAATAGTAAAAAGAGCCAGGCGGTGGTGGCGCACTCCTGTAATCCCAGCACTTGGGAGGCAGAGGCAGGCGGATTTCTGAGTTCGAGGCCAGCCTGGTCTACAGAGTGAGTTCCAGGACAGCCAAGGCTACACAGAGAAACCCTGTCTTGAAAAACCAAATCCAAAAAAAAAAAAAAAAAAAAAAAAGTAAAAAGACTCAGCATGGGTGTGTGGTGTGGGGAGTGTGTGGGGGAGGGGATTGGGGAGCTGAACATTTTAGAATAATTAGTTACTTTCTCCTTGTCTTCTGCCTGTCCCCCGATCTGGTTTATTTCTTCTTTTCTGTTCCTTCTAACTTCCCCTTATCATTCCCCCCGAGCCTTCCAGGGAGAGTGCATCAGACAGAGGCCAGCAAGACTCTCTGACAGCTTCTTTTCCCCTTGCTGCTGCACTGAAGAAAGTGGGCTTTTCCATAGCTCATTTAAATAAGCTACTGTTACTGTGATCCAAATTTATTTTAAAACGGTGTCTTACATTCCTGGGCTGGGTACCTAGATAAGCACACTGAACTAATCCAGCCTGAGAGAATGAATGGATTTTCTCTACATCTGGGCAGGGGGTCAACAGAGCTATCATTTGGAGACTCAACAGTAGCCAAATTCAAGACCAACAGGTCTTGAATGTTTCGTTTTCTTTACAGCCACCAGGGGGCGCAGGGCCCACAGTTCTTTCAGCCAAACTATGGGATCCTGGCACTTCCTGGTTCAGAAATAATCAAGTGCCAGAGTGTCCTGTCCTGTGGTTTAGCCTCAGAACTACCCAGTAAATATTGTCTATTACAGTTGAATTAAGGAAGCTAGACACAGGGATTAACACCGATGATCCCAGCACTTGGGAAGCTCAGGCAGGAGGATTGCTGCAAATCCGAGGTCTTTCTGAGCTACTTATTGAGCACCCTACCAGCTACACAGCAACACTCTGTCTCAAATAACAATAAGACAAACAAACAAACGATCGAAAGAAAGAAAAACAAGAATCAATTACAGCTCTCTAGACAGAGGTAACAAACATACAGAATATTTGATATGGCATACAGAAAAGGCACAAAATTTTATAAAAGGCATATGTTACATCAAATAAATTGATGAGCTAACTTCAGAAGTTCAGAGATGAAATTAATGGAACAGGGAAGCAGGCTCTGGGGCCTTCAAAGTTCAGGCCTTCTCCCCATACATATGTAACCCATGTGCAGTGTGGTATTGATATGGGTCCCCAAAAACTGGAGCGGGGCTATCCCAAAATCTGTTGCCTGTACATGGGATATGTTCTAGTTGGGCTGCCTTGACTGGTCTCAGTGGGAAAGAAAGCACCTAGTCTGGTAGAGACTTGAATTCCAGGGTGGAGGACTTCTAGATAGGCTCACCCCTCAGAGGAGTAGGGGAGGGGAATTGGCTGAGGGCAGTGAGTGGGGTGTAAGGTGAATAAAGAAAATTTAATTAATTAATTAAACTTTTAAAATTTCAGACCTTAACCTCCTTTATGAGCATTGTCACTTGACACCAGCAACAGCCCGTGTGTCACTGGCACTTGGTATGGACCAGACAGATGCCAAGTGCCCTTTTAGACAGACATTGCATTTAATCCTCATCGCAAACCTCTGAGGATTATTGTTTTTCATCTTACAGATAAGAGAGTTAAGATGAAAACTTTCCTGAAGAAACAATTCTTTCTTAGAGACCCATAAAACAAACAAACAAACAAACAAACAAAACCCAGGCTTTACAACTTCTTCATTATCGAATGAGTATTAAATGTTTTTATAAGGATGTTCTTTCAGGGTGCAGTAGTTTTGAGCAAAGATTCACATGAACAGAATTCCCTGGAAAATTTCTTCCCACTCAATATCTGGACCTTGTGGTTTCTTTGCTCCTCAAAATGGCCTTTATGCCAGAATCCCTGACACAGCCTCCTGAGATTGTATTAGAAATCAGGGGTCTCTGGCTTCCCTCCAAAGGCATCTCATGTGCACTAGGACAAGATCTCCAGGTGACCCATGAGCGTTTTTGGCCTTGAGAAATCTCATCTTCAGTGTAGAGTATCTGAATTTTAAAAAAGACTCTAAAGTGATTCTGATGTTGGCGGTCCATAGTAATGCCACACAGTATAAAATGTCTGAGGATTCAATCCCAAAATACAATGCACTGGAAGTGTAAGTGCAGGCAGTTTATGAGACCCAGGGTCTTGGGGAGTCCAGACAGTACAGGGTGTGTGTTCAGAGCAGTGTGTATCCTGATACTCTGGCCTGATCCGTGAACATAACACACCATACCAGGAGGGGCTCACCTACTCCATTTGTAACCCCCTACGGGGGTGCAAAAATATACCCTTTCATTTAAGGGAGTCCCAGAAGGACCCATCAGATATGAAATTCATTGAAGCCAAAGTCATAGCTAAAAAAATATATATGCAAACTTGGCACCAACTGTACATTTCCACTTACTATTTTAAAAAAGTTGTTGCAGATTCTGGGACGATGGACCAGTTGATCAAGTGCCTAGTATCAAAGCACATGCATTTGGATCTTAAGCAAAAGTAAAAAATTCTCAGTTGATGGCGTGCGTCCATAACCTCACGACTGGGAAGACAGAGTCAGGAGATTACCTGGGGCCTACTGTCTAATCAGTCTGGCGAAATGGGCGAACTCCAGGGCATGGAGGGATGGCTCAGTGGTTAAGAGCACTGACTGCTCTTCCAGAGGTCCTGAGTTCAATTCCCAGCAACCACGTGGTGGCTCACAATCATCCGTAATAGGATCTGATGCCCTCTTCTGGTGTGTCTGAAGACAGCTACACTGTGCTCACATACATAAAATAAATAAATAAATAAATAAATATTTTAAAAACTGAGGTGAAAGGGGATGAAGAAAAGTATCTGATGTCGACCTGTTTCTTCCACATGTGTGGGTGCACACATACACTCCTGAGCATGCAAGTACCCCCAAAACACACACACACACACACACACACACCCCGTGTAATTGTTTACCACTGAACCAAAGTAATACTTCAGCAAGTGATGCCTTGTACCTACAAGAGTGCTTCGTGAACACTCACTTCTATTTGCTCCAGGTGAAAATTGTCAGACGGTACCGAGATGCCAAAGATTTTAAGTTCAGACTCCATTTTAGAGAACCTGACCTAAGTATGAAATCAGGTAAACTAATAGGCTGGAACCTATCATTAGTTTCCAAGTTGACCTCCAACAAAACTCCAGTCTCTAGGCTAATCCCCCAACAAGACCAGTGTCTCCAGGTTATTCCCCCAACAAACCTGCACGTCCCGGTGCAAGCTCACCCCCTGCCTAAGGACCACCAATGCAGAGAGGAGCAGAAATTAAGTTTATGATATGACTCCCAGCCAAAGCCAATTATGTTAAAGGTCACAGTAGCTTTCCAATTAGATGCTTGCACATTCACCCCTGCTTGCTGCTTACTATAAAGTCTTGTCCCCATAGACATTCGGGGCTCAGCCACCAACAAAACAGTGCAGGTGGTGCGTTGGGGGGAGGGGGCTGAGCTAGCTCGAATAGAATAAAGACCCTGCTGTGAGTTGCATCAGATCGGCTCCTGTCTGGTTTTTTGCGGGGGAAATCATTAACATTTTCCTGGCACTACAGTATATCAAGTTCTACTTATGGAAACTTGGGTCATCCGGAAAAGGTAGGAATCTCACCCTGGGGCAAACTTCTTACACCATTCCTCTGAAGAGTGAAACTATGTAGCTTAAGATGGAGCTAGAGAATATCATACTAAGTGAGGTAACCCAGACTCAAAAGGTGAATCATGGTATACACTCACTAATAAGTGGATATTAACCTAGAAAACTGGAATACCCAAAACATAATCCACACATCAAATGAGGTACAAGAAGAAAGGAGGAGTGGCCCCTGGTTCTGGAAAGACTCAGTGAAACAGTATTCAGCAAAACCAGAACGGGGAAGTGGGAAGGGGTGGGTGGGAGGACAGGGGAAGAGAAGGGGGCTTGCGGGACTTTCGGGGAGTGGGGGGACTAGAAAAGGGGAAATCATTTGAAATGTAAATAAATTATATCGAATAATAAAAAAAAAAGAGACAAAAAAAAAAAAAAAAGAAGGGGTTAGGAGGAGCATACTGCCAGGACAATTCCCACCACCAGGTGGCGCACAGGCACAGAGGACTGCTGTGAGATGCACTCTTCAGGAGACTTTGCCCATTCACCACGTTCAAATTTGTGAATAGATTTGTTTGTTAAATATGAGAAAGATAATTACACTGAATGATGAGATGAGAAGCAAGAACCCTTGAGTATAAAACCATGATCAGAAAAGTGCTCCTCTTGCTTCCGGGGAACCTGCTTCCCAGTGGCAAGATTTTCAGGTCCACAGAACGGAGCAGACAGTGGAAAAGAATATTGAGTCTGGATTCAGGAAGATGTGCGCTGGAATTTTGTCCTTGTTACACCTCGGTCACTGAAACTTTAGTCTCCAGATTCTCATTCGGAATATTGGAGAGGTAGTGTTTCCCTTGTGGGATTCTTGTAAGAATCTGTGCAAAATTTCTCACCGTACAAACTAATGTCCAAACTTCATCATGTTAAGTCACGGACACTCAATGCGTTATGTTGACTGTTCACTGGACACTGATAGTTAATGCCGTCTGCTTGCACAAGGAGACAAGTATTGAGGCACGACTGTGAATTAGAATTATTAAAATGGGAAAATCTGTAGGCTGGGGTCCTGGACTAAACATAAAGGTAAACAAACCAAACGTGGGGCATTCTCTCTCTCTCTCTCTCTCTCTCTCTCTCTCTCTCTCTCTCTCTCTCTCTCTCTCCCTCTCTCTCTCTCCCCCCCTCCCCTTCCCCCACCTCTCTCCCCCTCCCCTGCCTCGCCCCTCCCCCACCTCAACCGCACAGACAAAAATCCTCAGGCTCCTATAGAAATGCCTTTCCCCCAGGATGGCCCCTCCAACTGGAAATCAGAATTAACCCTTTATCTCTTGGGTTGCTTCTGTCAGGATCTTATCACAGCAGAGAGGGAAGTTTGCCATACAGATATAGAAATGGAATCCTAGACGGAAGGGCAGTATCTCTGATTATTAAGATGCTTTCTATTATGATTGATTACATCTGGGTGGGGTGGTGGAGATAGGAGGGCATCTGAGCCACAGAGTGAGACTCCCCAACACAAGAACGGTGAGAGGCAGGCTGATGAGAACGGATGATGACACTGATAAGAAGCACTTGTTGTGCAGAGGGTCAGCAGTGCTGAAGCTGTTGCTGCTTCCCAGGGTGGGCTCCAACTTCTGGGAGGAAGCTAACCTAAACTAGGGGCCTCTGGTGGTTTGAGTGAGAATGATCCCCGTAGACTCTCCTGTTTGCTTGCTTATTCCTCCCCATCTGTCTGTCCTTCCGTCTGTCTGTCTGTGTGTCTGTCTGTCTGCCTGTCTCCGGGTTGTTGACTCCATATGTAAGATCTCCACCCCCATGCCTGCTTGCTACCACACTAGTCATTAAGATGGTCCTGTGTGCACCCTCCAGAACTGGAAGCAAGCCCCAAGTTGCATGTTTTCTTTCATGAGTTGCCGTGGTCATGGTGTCTCTTCACAGCAATAGAAGGGCGACCATGACACTAAGCTAACCCAGAGGCTCTTCAACAGTTTAAAAAAATTATCTCAGTAAGGTTCAGTTTCAGGGATCTAGAAACTGACCTATTTCAAAGTCGAGGAAACTGAGGCCTAGAGAAGTGCAGTGTTTTGTTTGCTTGCTTGGTTGGTTTTATGTTTTTCTGTTGTTTTGTGTTTGTTTTGTTTTTAAGTACAAAGGAAGTTGTGAACACTCTGTCTGGGGCTCAGTCTTAGGCTCAGGCAACAATTCCTTTCTAGTGGTTCCTTCTGTCTCTTCTACCTCATTGCCTCTCTCAGCTATAAATACAGAACAAACCCCAACAGCACCATGGGTGATAGGACTCTCAGCTAGATTTGAAGGAATCCCGTTTACATGTGACTTGGGCTGTCAACCACACAGGCTGCCCACCTCACCTCACTGACCCATCTTTTCTCTTCGAGTTCCCATGACAGGTCTCGAATCTAACCATGGCATTTCAGCACTTAAAAGGGTCCCTGCTGCTCAAGGACTGTGTGCATTATCTCGGCATGGCCCAGGAGGGCTCTGCTGGGTGGCTGTGACCTTCCCGCCCAGCTTCTGCAGTGGGCGATCTGGAGCCTCTCTGTGTCCTGTTTTCTAAGTCAGACACACAAGCAATCAGGGCAGCCCAGGACTGAGTTCCAGACACAAAGGGCTCAGGGGTGAGTTCTGGCCCTTCTGCCTCCTTAATATCAAAAAAAATCATAATGAAACCTCCTGTGTAGTAAAAGAGAAAACAGATCCTTTGCGGCTGAAGCTAAGCTAACGGAGTGCTCAGCTAGAATGCACTAAAGCTAGGGTCTAGTCCCTGGCACCACACAAAACCACTTGGGGTTATCTGCCTATAATCTCAGTATTTAGGGAGTAGAAGCAGGGGCATCGGGAAATCAAAGTCATCTTCATTGATAAAGCTGAGGGCAGCTTGGGCTACATGAAATCTCATCTCAATAAATAAATAAACAATTTCAAGGCCAGTCTGGTCTACATGAGACCCGGTGTTCAAAATAACAGATAACCCAGTCTTACATTCTATTCTGTTATAGGACAGAACATCAGTAAAAAAAATTAAATTAATGCAATGAGTAATTTAGAAAATGTCAACCCAGTGCAAATATATAACACCAGCAGGCATAGGTTTACATTTTTGAAGTTGTTTTTTTGTTGTTGGTGGTGGGTTTTTTTTTTTTTTTTTTTTTTTTTTTTTGCCTTCTCTCACACCTAACATGTGAGTGAACCTCTGAAAAAGTTGTTTGCAATTACTAAGAGAAAATATGCCTTTTCTCTGGAATATATCTTCTTTTCATGTAGGTTGCCAACTACTTGCTATTCAACCCTTAAACTCAGGAACAGGGGTGAGGTGTGGGGTGGGGTGGGTGGGGGCGGGGGGGGGGCGGGGCATTGCTCAGGGATATTTGTTGCATGTATGAGGACACTGGCTATTTCTCCAACACTGCAAACTAACAATTGTTGAAGTACTATTCTCCTATGACTTCTTAATCCCCAAGCAGCCTTGACCACATAATCCATTCTTTTCTGCCCTCTGTCTCCCCCCCCCCCCGCCCCCACAGCCCTTTTCTTGGATGAGACTTTTATTTCTACAGCCTTATCACAATGCCTGTAATTATTTATTTGTGGAGAGATTTACGGTGAGATCCTTTAGGTCAGGTGCCTAATGCTAGTTTCCTCACTCCTAGCTTGTGATCAGTCGACACTAGGAACTAATATTGTTTCTGACTATGGGACGAGTCTAAACGTGTCTACCATCTTTATATCTTGCAGTGTAAACACTCTGGCCTCAGATACCTCTTTGCCATAATCACTTTGAAAATCAGGACCACAGCATTTGGAAATTATTTGAGAGGAGCCAGGAAAGGCAAACCCAGCTGAATGAAATCTAGCAACATCTTAAGTGTGGCTGACTCCCAGAACATCATGCTTTCCCTGATAATGTTGTCCTTCCGTCCTCAACGGTGGAGTTTCATCTTTGATTTCCAACAGACAGATCCTTCACTACTCAAAATGTTCAGTTTTCCTCCTGGAGAGTCATGGATTCTATTAGGGTGACATCCAACTCTGGACTTCAACCACTGGAAAATAGCTTAGCCAGAGCCCGCACAGAGGCGGCAAGAAGGTCTGTCTCCAAGTTTAGAGGGGTCTCCAGGGGTTGACCACTGCACTGAGGCCAGGGGGAGCACTGGGGGTGCTGCCAAGGGCAGACACCTGGAGGTGCATGGGTTGGCCACAAGGGACATCCATCCTCCAGGGCGAGCTCAGAGCGCTACGGGGAGGCTGGGCCAGGATAGAGGAGGGGACATCCCAGGCACACCTTCCCATCCTGCTTGCAACAGGGCCTAAATCCTCAGGGCCAGCAGTGCAGGTTCTCCCAGCAAGCAAGGTCTGGGCTCCCAGTGGGCGGGGGCGCGGCTCCGGGTGCGCGTGTCGCCGCGGCCGCCAGGGGGCAGCAGCGGCCAGTGGGCGGCGGAGAAAGAGCCGAGGCGCCGGCGAGCGAAGCCGGCTCCAGATCCGCGAACTCCGCGGGGCTGACCCGGGCGCGTCCGAGCCTCGCCGCCGCCGCCGCCCTTCGTTGTCACGCCGATCGCACCCGCGTGGGAACTGCCATCCTTTCGGCCTGCCGAGCGGCGGCAGCGGCGGCAGCATCCCAGCCCCGGGCGCCGGCAGGAAGGGAGGCGGCGGCGGCCGGCGGGGCGCGACCCCCGCGCGAGTCTCAACAATGGTGCGCGACGCTCGGGCGATCCCCGCGGCCGCCCCGCGGCCGTAGAGGAAGCGGCCGGGAGACGCCCCCCGCCCCCAGCTCGCCCGAGTTTGCACGGCCGGCCTCCCGGGCTGGGGCTCCCCCGCTCGCCAGCGCCCAGGGCGGCTCAGCCCGGAGCATGGTGCCGGCGCCCGGCTCGCTCTAATCGCTCCTCTCCCTCCTCCTCTCGCTCCTCCCGTCCTTCCCGTCCCTCCCGCGGGTGCTGCCTCTGGCTTCTCTGTGAGAGGGAGTACAACTCTCTGCTTCTTCTCCACGGAGACTGGCCGGTGACCGTCACCCGACAAGAACTTGCCCATTTGAAAGCCAGCCCGGAACAGCTGGAGAATGTCCACCCCGAGCAGATTCAAGAAAGACAAAGAGATCATAGCCGAGTATGAAAGTCAAGTCAAAGGTAAGGATGGGAGCGGCCGCCTCGCTCCTTTTGTGTGCCTGCTTGTCATTGTGTGTGCTCCTGGAGTTCCATGTATAACTTGGTGGTCGGCCTCGGCGAAAGGTGGAAGGGGACAGTTCTGCTCCTGGCTGAGCCCCCAGGGCCTCCTGTAAGCCAGTCCTAACCTGATCAGACCCACTGGGACCGGCTACCAGGTGGCTTCCCGGGCTGGAGCTCCTGTCTCCCAACAGGCTGGAACTTAATCACCTTCAGCTGCCGATTTACTGGGGCCAGAAAGGCAGCGCCCAGAGTTCCTGCCCAGTTGTCATATCACCGCCAACCTTTTTATGGGAAATCATTGTCACAGCATTTTTTTTTCCCCTTCCCAATGGAGTCATTTGTAAAGTCTTGATACTCCGCGGTCTTGCGTTTCATTGAGTGAAGGCTGTTTGAGACATGCACGCTATTCCCTGTTAATTTAGTAGGGCGAGTCTGCTTTTGTAAAAAGGCTCCCTCAAAGCGCTGGCAGCTAAACCTACAGCGACTACTGGAATCTGACTCCTCCTTTAGAGCTGGAATCCGGTACCATCCTTTAGAAGGTTATTGCTTTATCATTTGCTGGAGGGCACTTGCATATGAAATGAAGGCTTGAACCTAAGAGTAAGTAGTTTCAGTCCATTTACATAGTCAACTAATGTAGGCAGCCTAATTAAAGTTGATTAAGCCCCCCCCCTTTTTTTTTTACTTTCTGTGCTTGGTAAAAATATCTTTTCCCTCCAATTCAAGTGTTTTGTTTTGCCCTGGAGTGTTTAATAAACATCCGTGTATTTGTTGCCCCACCCCTCCCCCCTGTGTGGTCTTCGCATTTCCCGATGAAGACAATGGACCAGGTGTGAAGAACACCAGTGTTCAGTGGTGCGTTTAAAGCGAAGTTCATACAGATTGCTATATGGACACCTGCAGTTACATACCGGCTTGTGACAGGGCTGCTAAGCTGACTGTGAACAGTGAGGGCTTGCCTTGGGAAAGGCTGGAGCCCCTGTGGGTGTCCTTTTGTGTGGTCAGGTTGTGAAAATGCCAGGAGTCCTAAAGAGGACCTAGGGCTGGGGAATTCTGGGTCACCTGGGCAGGAGGGTGACTCAAGACCAAGTCACAGTCAAACTCCACACTGGGCTCAATTGGAATTCAGTTTTCTTTCTGCCTGTCATGAAGAGCAGTTCATACTTCTAGGAACTCCTAACATGGATGTCAAAAGTTATATTAACAGAGAAGTTATTATTTCCTTAAGTCAGGTAAACTTTCTAATGAGGATAACATATTTTTCTGCAATATGTCTAGTAGAGCCCCAAACCTTTCACAGGCAAGGACCCCTGATGACAGTCATCATATTCCTGTGCACGCTGGCCACATGGCTCCTTGAGGCAGGGTCTCCAGAAGTGGCAATCTGGCTGTCTGGCTGCTGGGAACACCTCCTGGCACAATTCATTCCCATAAAGGTCTCCTGATATGGGTATCTCGCCGTAAGCCATTTGCCTGTAATTGGGTCCTTATTTGAAAAAGGACAGGACTCACAGGGACGAAAGTTTTGAATATTATCTTAATTTCCTTAGGGTTTAAGTTCTGTAATATGAGTATAAGCCACCTTTATTTATTATAAATGGGGCTTGTTACAATGTATCTATCAAATCTGAAATTAAGGAAAAATTGTGAACATGGAGTAAGCTGTTTCTGAAGCGATTCAGTCCACAAAAAAGGGACCTTTGCTTAGTCCCTTCCACTGCCCACGCCCAGTTCTTAGGTTTAGGACTTCAATGAACCTGCTTTGTCCTGCTCAGCCCTACCCTGTGGCCAGACTTAAACATGAGTACACGTGTACACACACACACACACACACACACACACACACTGGAAGGACTCAGATTGCTCTATTCATATGCAAACATGGGAATTGGTTATCTGAATTCAGTGAGGTCCAACCCAGCTAAGATACACCCAGGAATTCACCTGTGCTCCAGAGAACCACCTAGACAGAGAGAGAAAGGCCAGTTCAGAGTGGGTAAAGCCAACTTGTCCTGTGCAGTGAAGCCACCCCTCTGAAGGAGCCCCGGGAGGCCAGCTCTGGGCTCCTAACCTCATCACTGCCCTGCTCCCTCCTTGCCTGGGCCAGGCAGCAGTTAGATCTGGAGTTTTGGAAGAACCCACTCAATTCCAGCGAGCCTCTTCTTCTGATACTAAACAAAAGAAGCCCACCTTTTCTGTTGCTGCAGGGGGAACCTGGCTTTGGTGGGCGCATTAGGTGCGTTCCCAGTGAATGAGGCCAGCAGGGTGGATTCTAGGTGGCGTGGGCCAGAGCATGCGTGATTCTGAATCAATCCCATTAGAGGGGACTTTTTTTCTTCTCACCTTCCAACTTAAGGGCCAACACTCTGAGGGCATTATTGTTCCTCCTTGCTGTCTCCCATTTCCCTGATAACAATTGCATGTACCTCAGAATTCCTGGGATAGTATTTTGATCTGAGAAAAGAACTCAAGACCATGGATTTTTACCTCTGTGGCTGCCTGCAAAAGGTTTGAGAGCGAGACTCCCTGGGGCTGGCTACTGTCAGTCTCTGGTGATAATGTGTAATTTCATGTGTGGGGCCATAACTAAACTTAATTCCATGATTGGTGTGGGAGAGGTCTCTCTCCTCCCCCCCTCTCTCTTTCTCTCTCTCCCTCCCTCCCTCTCTCCCCATCCCTCCCTCCCTCCTTCTCTCTCTTTCTCTCCTCCTCCCTCTCTCCCTTCCCTCCTCCTCCTTCCCTCCCCTCCCCCTCTCTTTCTCTCCCCCTCCCTTTCTCTCCCCTTCTCTCCCTCCCTCCCCCTCCATCCCTCCCCTTCCCTTTCTCCCTCTCCCCCCTCTCTCCTCTTCCCTCCCCCCCCTCTCCCCTCTCCCAGGTGTGGTTTTTCTTATCTAAGAGGACTTTAGATTTTTCTCAGTCCCCTGGGTCTCTGATCAAATTGAAGATGTCATGACAAGTCGTATCAATTGCTTCATAAAATGTTGAAGCAATACACATTTTCCCCTCCTTGGCTGCCTTTAAATTTTTTTTTCCATAGCAAACCCATCGAGTTCTTGGGAAATTAAATTAGAATTGAATGAAGAGTCTAGAAAAACAAAACCGTGGTCAGATGAATATAGAAGAACTTTGTAAGATGAAGTAGGAGTTATCTGAATGGGGTAGAGCAGTTTAGTCAGGGACAGACCATACTGCCCACACCACCACTGAAGGGCTCATGTTAACTTGGGGTAGAGTGGGGTCATGTCATGTGTGTCAGTCAGCATCTCAAACACAGAGTCAAGAGAGCACTTGGAGAAGCTGAGGCAAGAGGATGGGAAGTTCAAAGTTATCCTGATGGCATACTGATAAAGGAAATAAATGGCAAGGAAGGAAGGAGGGAAGGAGAGAGGAAGGAAGGAGGAAGAAAGGAGGAAGGAAGGAAGAAAGGAGGAAGGGAGGGAGAGGGAGGGAGGAGGGGAAAGAAGGAATCCAGAGAAAAACATCATTTTGTGGCCATTAAGAAGTGCCGATCTGTGCCTGAGACTCCAAACAGTTAGTGTCCACTGTTCTGTTCTCCGGAACGTGAGCGGTGAAGACACTGTACTGGAAACCTCGTGTGGCTTGTCCTCGGGTCCCACCGAGCAATCTGGGTAATTCTGTAAAGGATGGGGAGCCCCATCCCTGGAAACCGGGAGCCCCAAGAGATGCATTTTATGAGGGAACTGAGCGACACGTGCTGGTTTTAAATAGCACTCGTCCATTGTTCCAAACAGACAGCTACTCTTTGCAGTATATCCTAGGTTGGTGACCTCACCCCGACCCACGTATTCCTCTACGTGAGACATGTACAGAAAGTGCCAGGAAAATGTGTCATCTCTCAGCCAATCTGCTACCTGAGATACACGAAGTATATTTCAGTACCACATGGAACTTAAGTTTAAGACGGTATGCGTTTGTGCCATGCTATGGCCTTTAAAAAAACATTACTTTATATCCCAATATCAGCTCCTCCTCTCCTCCCAGCACCTCCTCACACAGCTCCTCCCCTATGTCCCCCAGTCTCTTCTCTGAAAATGGCAGCTACCCAGTACCCCACCCACCTCACCAAGGACTCCTCCCCCACCCTACACACAACACACATCAAGTCACTACAAGACTAGGAGCATCCTCTCCACCAAGGACACACAAGGTGGCCCAGTTAGGACGACTTGTTCTGCAGGCAGATCCAGGGACAGCTCCTGCTCCAATTGTTTGGGGACCTGCATGAAGACCAAGCTGGACTTCTGTTACATATGTTTTGGAGCCTAGGTCCAAAAACCTGCTTGGGTTAGGGTTGGTGGTTCAGCCTCTGGGAGCCCCCAATGGCCCGTGTTAGTTGACTCTGTTGGTGTTTCTGTAGAGTTCCTATCTTCTTCCAGGCCCTCAGTCCTTCCCCCTACTCTTGCATAAGACTCCCAGAGCGTCATCTAAGGTTTGGCTGTGGTCTCTGCTTCCCATCCATTGCTGTTGGCCGCTGGGTAGAACCACCTCTCAGAGGACCATCCCCTGTCTCTGCTGGTTGTGCTCCTGGCAGACCAGTCTGGGAAGGGATTGGTGGAGCAGGGTTCCAGGCTGCTATATCATGGGTCCACGCAGGACTCCACAGAGAGGTGGGGTCCTACAAGGCTCCTTCAGGACCAAAGGGCGAGCCCAGAGCCAGACAGCGGAGATCAGGGGACTGCACGCATCTCACTTCTCCATGCCATGGGCTTTAAGAGGAAAGTTAAGAAATGCTCTCATGTTCCTAGCAAGCTCATGGTATCTGCCTTGCTGTCCCCATATAACCTCGAATGGAAAATGATGACTGTTTCAATTGGGAGCTAAAAGTTTATGGTTGGAGAAACGACTTCAAACATTTTCTTGACCGACCCAGTCATTTATGTGATATAGGGAGGCCTCGTAGCAGATATATAATTGTACGATTACCTGTAATCTCATGGAGACTAGAGTCAGGGTCCTCACCTGAGGAGTGGTAGCTTGCCTTCAGGTTTCTCTCAAAGATGGAGGCAGAGTACTTACCCACTGAGAATGTATTCATTGAGGGACTCACCGTTGAATGAAAAACAGAACAAACAAGTAGTCATTAAATTATCTCTAAGTGGGTTTTTTTTTTTCCCTCCTTGCCAAGATCATTTCAAGGGTCTGCAGCAGCCTGAGTGGCTTCCCATGGTAGCCTTGTGGTCCAGGAAAACAGCCTGGTGACTGTGTGCGCGCGCTGGGCTTGCTGTCATGTTGAAAGTTCAGCGTCTGCAGGGAGCTTTACCCAGATAATGTTCCTAACAACAAAATACATCGAGGAACAGTTAAAGGATGTCCTTCTGCAAGACAATGGAGGTTAGGGTACTCTATGGCCAGGAATCCCCGCTCCAACCATCTCTGCTCCATTGCTCCGTCTTGGGTTGACCAGAAGGAGCCCCAGGGTTTGAGCCCTGAAGCCTGAGCTGATTGTGTCCAAGCCCAGAGTCTTCTCTTCCTTTTCTTCTTCCTCTTTCTTTTTCTCCTCTCCCCCCCCCCCGCCCCATCCTCTTCTTAGAGACAGGCTAGCCCTCCTGTGATCGAGGATGACTTTCACCCCTTGACCTTCCTACTCTCACCTCTCAGGTGCTGAGGTCACTGGCTGTCTTTACCTTGTTCGTGCCACCTAGCTGATACATTTAAAAAATAAGTGAGCCGTGTTTCTAATCTGTTGGGTTTTGGTAGTTTGAGGGCTTTGAGGACAGACGTCAGGCTGATAGGCAATCATGTGAAGACATTGTTACTTCTGGATATACAGTTATGGGGCACAGATTTTAAGTGCAAGCTTTGGTGTTAGCTGATGCCTTGCTGCTAATTACACATGTGACATCGAAGGTGCAATTTCTTCATCCGTGAGACATGGGTAATAACAGTAAGAGCTCGTTTTGGTGAGGCTGCCACAGGGTGGTTTGTAGGGAACAGTTAGCATAGGCCTGGCACATAATACATGCTCAATAAATGTTAGTCATTATATAATTATTTCATTTGTGTCTCACCTACCCCCTGTTATATTCTGGCTTACATTTGTCTTTTGAAATCCAGATGCCTAATCTCCAGTCTGCCTACCTGAATAGATGTGTACAGGGTGGATCATGTACAGGGTGGATCTTGAGTCAGCCGCAGAAAGTACAGGAACCTTAGACTGGAATGTGTTTCCTAGTGGAAATGAAACTAGGAAATTCTATGGGCATGAATGAAAGACAGACCCCAAATTCTTTATAAAGGTTTATTTAGGGCTGGAGAGATGGCTCAGAGGTTAAGAGCACTGACTGCTCTTCCAGAGGTCCTGAGTTCAAATCCCAGCAACAACATGGTGGCTCACAACCATCTGTAATGGGATCTGATGCCCTCTTCTGGTATATTTGAAGACAGCAACAGTGTACTAACATAAAATAAATCTTTTTTTTTTTTTAAAAAAAGGGTTTGTTTTTTGTTTTTTTTTTTTATTATTATTATTTTTTGAGACAGGGTTTCTCTGTATAGCCCTGGCTGTCCTGAACTCACTCTGTAGCCCAGGCAGGCCTCAAACTCAGAAATCCGCCTGCGTCTGCCTCCCAAGTGCTGGGATTAAAGGCATGCGCCACCACTGCCCGGCTATAAAGGTTTATTTATTTTTATATGTGTGCATGCATGTGCTTACATTGAGTTTGTGTGTATCATATGTGTGTAGGTGCATGCAGAGGTCAGAAGTGGGAGTTAGATAACCTGGTGCTGGGGTCACAGGCCATCCTGTATGGGTGCTGGAAACTGAACCTGAATTCTGTGAAAGAGCAGTAAACATACTTTTTAAAAAAACAGATTATTTTATTTTATTATTTTATGTGTAATGTTTTGCCTGCATGTATGACTTTGTGTCACATGTTTGCAGTGCCCGCTGTTGCCAGAAGAGGGCAGTGGATCCTCGGGAACTTGAGTAGCAGATGCTTGTTAGTGGCCCTGTGGGCGCTGGGAATCTAACCCAGGTCCTCTGTAAGAACCATGAGTGCTTTCACCCCCTGGGCCTCCTCCTCCCTACACCCACCCCACCCCCACACTCTTCAAAGGTAAACTTTGTCCTGGGCCATTATTTTTTTTCATTCAAGTACAAGATACTAAGTGATTTCTCTGAGACTAGGCGGCCCTTTTGTTCAGGAGTTTGTTTTAGGTTTGTTTCTGTTTTCTTATAATGATGTTATACAGAAAATAAAAGCCATAGACCACTCTCTGAGTTTATCTGTGAGTTAAAGCATTCTTATGATGTCAGTAAAGTCAATGATTTAATTCCACAGTGTTGAGACAGGTGTGTAGCCTAGGTTGACCTCGAACATGCTGTGTACCATACGTGGCTTGGACATCCAAGGGAACAACCACATCCAACTGCTTTCACAGTCTCTCTCTCTAATATATACATATAACATATACATATAATGTATATAATATATATGCATATGATATGTAATTTATATGTAATGTATTTATATAAAACATGTAATCTATATGTAAATTTAAGTTTAAATATATAAATATATATTTATAAATTTAAAATATATAATTCATAAAAATAAATTGTATAAGTTAACTTAGAGATGAGAATTTCATTTATCGCCAAATTGCTTCTGATTCCCTTGAAAGCAACTTGTTATGACATCATTGCTTGTAAAGGGCTTCACTAAACATTTATTGAATGAAGAGAGCCGAGTATAAGATACACATTCATCTACAGTGATCATTCACAGTTAATTCAGTGATGTATGGTGATAGCAGAGGTAAGCTTGTAGCATCTTTAGAAAGTCTGTGTTAGTGCCTGAAGTAAAGGCGGAGTACATTTCTTTGGAGAAACTTGTACACGTGGAGTATTGTGTAATCGTTAACAATGGCTTTTGAATGGTATTTATTACATGGTGAATTGGAATTGAAGAGTAAAGGTCTAAAAACTGATGGTGATATTGATTATACATAATCAAGAGCTGACATGATTGGGTGTTCAGAGTGTGTGGCTGCCAACGGTGGCCTCCTCCCATGGGGAGACAGACTTCACATGCACACCAGAGTTACAGTATAAGTACACTGTAGCTGTGAGGCCCATCATGTGGTTGCTGGGAATTGAACTCAGGATCTCTGCTCGCTTCTGCCCCACTCGCTCCGGCCTGAAGATTTATTTATTATATGTAGGTACACTGTAGCTGTCTTCAGACACACCAGAGGGGGGCGTCAGATCTCATTACGGATGGTTGTGAGCCACCTGGGATTTGAACTCAGGACCTTCGGAAGAGCATTCGGTGCTCTTAACTGCTGAGCCATCTCTCCAGCCCCTTCCTTCCTGTTTGTAATCCCGCTTTGCCTGGCCCCTAGCCAGCTTTGAGACTTACTCCTGGAATCTCATTTCAGCCTCGCTTTCCTGGAGAATGAGAGCAGGCAAAGGAAATCCAAGCCAAGTGTAGTCTGTGTTGGTCTGTGACAGTGGAACCGTCCACAGCCATTCCACGCTTGCGTAGTTGGAACTCAGGGACGCTGTAGCTTTTCCGAATGTAGGTTTAGCTCTCAGGAGCTGGCAGGCGGGAAGGCAGGGCAAATACTCTCCCTTTTCTTCCTCTCCACCTTCCGGATTAAAAAAAATAGAGATTACAGAACATAATTTACAGTTAAGGAAATAAAGAGTACCAGATGTTGCCAGCGTCTTAGAAATTTGGGGCCAGCTCTCTGCTTCTTACTCTTACCGACCGTTTAGAATTTACCGTTAATCGTCTGTTTTCCTTAGAGGTTCACTATAGTTTTTCTAGTTTTATAATATCTTTGATATGTGGTACGTTGATATATGAAGAATATAAACCTGTTTGAATATGCACTGGGATTTTAATGGTACTGAGAAATTATTTATATCTAAAAGGGGAGTAATATAAATTTGGCCTATCTTACAATTCTTTTATCTTTTAAGGATACAAGCTGTGGTATTTTTATGGTTGAAATGATGGCATTTGGAGGTTTGTTGGTTTTATTTTGTTTTGTTTGTTTGTTTTGTCTTTTATCATGGCCATGGAGAAGCAGGAAATGGGCTGAAATAAGATTTGATCAGGAATTGATAATGATTATTATATATTATTATTATTATTATATATGATGCCGTGTGTGTGTGTGTGTCTGTGTGTGTGTGTCTGTGTGTGTGTGTCTGTGTGTGTGTGTCTGTGTGTGTGTGTCTGTGTAATTTTCCTAATATGAAATTTAAAGATGGCTAAGCTTATAGATTAGTGGCAAAGTGTTTATCTGCCTTAGACAAAGATGTAGTTTTCATCTCTAGCACTGGGAAAAAAATCAGTATATATTCTTATGACTGATTTTTTTACTTTAATGTAGTATCAGTACTAAATTAATATCATAACTATAACTTCAATATACATCAAATATTCTCTGGTATATAGTGTTCCAGTTCATGAAAATACCACAAGCTTCTTTCTCTTTCTGTTTTAAATTTGAGTTCTTTGCAGTTTTGCTGTCCTGAAACAGTAATACTATTAATAATAGTACTAATAATAACCAGTGACTTAACATATAGACTTTCTATTATTATTAGTAGAATTATCATTATGATTGTGATTTTTGAGGCAGCCTCACAGTAGCTCGGGATGGCCTAGAATTCACTCAGTAGCCGGAGCTGGTCTTGGACTCACAGCAGTCTTCCTCCTTAGGCCCCTGTACTGCTGAGATTAGAACTGTACTGTCACCAGGCCTCTGGCCTCGATCGCCTCACTGAAAGTCTCTTCCTGCTCACCTAACTGTGGCGCTGTGCAGTCCAGGCCACCAGGTTCTATTTGCTCCATTGAATTATTCAGGCTTCTTCCACTTTGTAGTCCTAGAGTATTGAGCATGGCTGCCTGTCTGGAACCCGGCGTTGAATTTGTTTGTATCTTGGCTTGTGGCAAGGAAAAGCAGGTACAAGGGTTTGAATTCCAAGAGCTCATGGGGCATATAAATTCCACTGATGTAAACTGGTAAGAAACTGACAGGTCACATGTCCACAAATCACTGCAAAGGATGCTGGGAAATGTAGTCACCCCTCTTAGCTAAGCATAGGACAGTGACCTCCAGGGAGAGAGGGGACTTAAGTGTGTGACTGGCAGTTGCCATGAAGACACACTTTTGGAGAAGCAATCTTTTGAGTGAAATGGTATTTTTCTCTTAATTTGCATGATTCGATTGCTAATGGGAGAAAATCTTGTCATATATTAGCTAAAGTTTTTAACTCATGTCTTTGCCCCTTAATGATTTGTGAGTTTTTATTTTTAGTAAGTTTTAGTGAGTATTGGCCTATTGTGTGTTATATTACAGACATAATTCTCTCAGTTTATAGCTTGTGTTTTGAAATACTATTGCCTGGCAAACTGAAGTGGTTTTGATTTGTTCAAGTCTATCAAATATTTTTGATTAATTTATGCTGTTGAGGCAGGGTCTTACTGTGTAGACTCAGCTGCCCTGGAACTCAATATGTAGACCAGTCTGGCTTCAAAATTATAGTGATCTTTGTGCCTCTGCCTCCCTAGTACTTCTGCAGAAGACAGGCCTGCCCAAAGCACCAAACACAGTTACTTATGTTGGTCTTTAGTTATCTTTTCCTTCTCTGAAGTCAAGGAGACATGTTCTGTCACCATTTTCCCAAATGTTCCTGGTTTTGCTTTGGATATAGAAGGTTTTTGTTCTTGTTTTTGAGACAAGGTCTTACCGTGTAGCCCTGGATGTCCTAGAACTCACTATGTAGACCATGCCTTGAACTCACAGAGACCTGCCTGCCTCTGCCTCCCCAGAGCTGGGATTTAAGGCATGACCCATCACATCCCACAAAGATGGAAGTTTTTAATTAAGCTGAGATTTATTTTTGGCATTGTGGATATTAAGGACTCATTTGTAGTTTTATAAACAACTGCAGCTTTATACATTTCTTAAATAGGCTTTTTTTTTAAGAACTTACTTTTTCTATTTTTAAAGATTATATGTGCATGTGTGTATGTGTGTGTGTGTGTGTTTGTGTGAAGGTTTGATCATTTTAGAGCAGAATGAACTAACACTAAACAGAGTGACATCAACACAGACTGCACAGGAGCCCAGCACATTCCCCATGAGACCCTGCTGGGAGCTAGGTGTGGAACCCTTGCTGAGATAAACCAAGCGATGGGGCATGGGCTTCTAGGGCAAGGGAGGTGTTGGTGGACGACACACATACACACACACATACACACACACATACACACACACACACGAGACTACACACACAAGGGCAGGTGCAGTGCACAGGAGCCTGTGACTGTTCCTTCCTGGGCCAGTGAGAGCCCCATCTCTGCTTCCTGTGAATGGGCCTTCCTGGTCAGAAAAGGGCGTGTCCAGGGAGGGGCTCTTTCGTGCACTTACGTTTCCCTCATAGGCTTGACTGACTCTTCCTTCTGGGCTTATCCTATGTCAGTTGAGGTCTGTTGTGTCTCTGAACAGCCATCTTGAAGTATGTGAAGAAGGATGGTTTGGGGGTGGGGGTGACATATTAAAACACCCAGCCTCTTATGAATACAGATATGGGCAAATCAGAAAGTAAGTTCTTTTCTCCGTAAAGATAACTACTGTGACTATTTTGGAATCTATCATTCCAAATCATAATTTGTTTTCTTTCTTTCTTTCTTTCTTTCTTTCTTTCTTTCTTTCTTTCTTTCTTTCTTTCTTTCCCTTTCTTTTTCTCTTTCTCTTTCTTTTTCTTTCTTTCTTTCTTTCTTTTTCTTTCTTTTTTCTTTCTTTTTTTCTTTTTCTTTCTTTCTCTTTCTTTCTTTTTCTTTCTTTTTTCTTTTTTTTCTTTTTCTTTCTTTTTTTCCTTTTCTTTCTTTTTTCTTTTTCTTTCTTTTTCTTTCTTTCTTTTTCTTTTTTCTTTTTTCTTTCTTTTTCTTTCTTTTTCTTTCTTTCTTTTTCTTTCTTTTCCTTCCTTCCTTCCTTTCTTCCTTTCTTCCTTTCTTCCTTCCTTCCTTTCTTAACCAGTCTCACATTCCAAATCACATCATTTGTTTACATGTATGTATGTATGTATGTATGTATATATGTGTTTATAAGCCAGGTCTTGCACTGTCCTTAAACTGACAGCACATCTCTAGCCGCCACCCTCACACTCACTGTAGACCTTCTGCCTCAATCTCCATCAAGTGCCGGGATTGTGGGCATGCGCTTTCGCAGCTGGCTTGAATTCTGTGTATACTGTGTTTGTGTTGGCTGGAATGGGAAAGGTCCCCCGTATGTGTTTGGATACTTAGTCTCTAGCCGTTGGCACTGTTGCGGAAGGATTAGGAGGTATAGCCTCGTTGACATAGGTGTGTCAGTGGGGATGGACTTTGAGGTTTCAAAAGCCTACACCAGGCCCAGTTTCATCCATTCTCTCTCCCTGCCACCTTTGTATCAGATGTGAGCTCTCAGTTCCCATTCCAGTGCCAGGCCTGCCTCCCCGCCTGCCACCGTGCTCCCTACCGGGACAGAACTAACCCCTTGTAGCCATACGCAAACCCCAAGTTAAATGCTGCTTCATTTAAAAGTCGCCGTACTCAGGGTCCTTCATTGCAGGGGTAGAAGAATAATTAAGACATATTTATTAAACAGATAGGATCATTTTCAGGTTATTGAATATCAACGGTCCTTGTGTTTATGTATCTCTTTTTCTTCTCAAGAAAAAGAGGAGGGAGGAGAAATTAAATTATGACACCGAGTCCTTTACCCAGAAAGTCTTGCTACGGATGAGCTCGGGCCAAATCAGAGCTGAGAGATCTGAAGCTCTCGTGAGGGTTCCTGGCATAAGGAGCAGTTTCCCGGCCCATCTGTACTGTCCGTCCTGTTTCTAATGGATGGCACTGGCCACCTTCCCACCCGACTCTGCAAATCCCCATCCGTTCCTGTGCACAGACTTCCCGTAACAAGGCGGCGTGCTTGCCCGTTGAGATTCTGGATGGCCCGTTTCCCGTTACGGAGGCTCAGTGGTTCAGTCTGAATACTGCATCTGAGGGAGCAGCTCTGTACCTTAAACTGATTGTGAGACTGAGGTAAGGGCTGTCAGGCCTGTGGAGCGAGCCCTGGGTTTTCAGTAAGTGCTCAAGGACAGTCAGCTGCTATGATAATGCTGCTAGTGCTTAATATCATCGGACGTTATGGTCCAAATGAAGGACGAATCAACTTAATTATGACCCACTTGTCCCTAAGAAGTACGCATTTGCATATATGTGCTTTTTTAAAAACAGGGTCTTGCTGGGCAGTGGTGGTGCATGCCTGTAATCCCAGCACTTGGGAGGCAGAGGCAGGCGGATTTCTGGGTTCGAGGCCAGCCTGGTCTACAGAGTGAGTTCCAGGACAGCCAGGGCTACACAGAGAAACCCTGTCTCGAGAAAAAAAAAATGCAGGGTCTTACTGTGTAGCCTGTCTGGCCTCCAGCTCACAGAGACAGACCTACCTCTCTGCCTTCCCTGTGTGGGCATTAAAGTGACGTGCCACTGAACCTGGTAAGTTACACATTTTAAGAGGTTTCAAGACCCAGGGTCTTGAATTGCTAGGTGAGAGTTCTGCCAGCTACAACTTGAGCCCAGGATTCACTCCTCTATGAAGAGCTTGGACTTACCTACTGGGGTTTAAACTTTAGGAAGAAAACACTAAAGACGCAGGTTTTAATGATCCCTCACAAATATAACAGGACCCATTCAGCCATCAGCAGAAGCCACACTGAGCCACACTTCGAAAAGGTTGTTAATCTTTCTGAGACTTGTACCTGCAAGGGGCCCGCGTCATTATTAGTGGAGAGCCAGAGGGCTAATGAATGTTATTTTCTCCGTGTGCGGGACTGCGGCAACAGATAGAAATGGCTCTACAAGAAATCTCCTCTAGCTGCTCATTCATTAAGAGTTGCCAAGAATAAACGGACCGCCAGACAAACAGAGGGGCCCTTCCGCCATGCCAAGCGTCCATCAAAGTCATGGTCTTTTCATTTGCTTCTAGGTAGGGTGCATATGTGGGGTGTCCTAGTGCCACTCTGACAGGAATGGCATAGACCAGGGGAGTCAGCATTTGATGGGGGCCTTTTTACAGGCTCATCCTTTGGTGGTTCTGGTGGTGGTGGTGGTGGTGGAGGAGGAGAAGGAAGAGGAGGAGGAGGAGATAGGAGGAAGGGAGGGGGAGGGAAGGGAATGGATAGGAATAAACAAGGGCTTGTGCACAGGCTGGAGAGTGAGGGTTAAATGTCACCTTTGTGAAGAAACTCATTTCACCCCCTCAGGACGATTCAGTTCCCCCACCACCACCCCAACCCCCTGTGGACCTGTCACTTTTTTTTTAAGGTTTATTTATTATTATATATTAGTACACTGTAGCTGTCTTCAGACATACCAGAAGAGGGCCTCAGATCCCATTACAGATGGTTGTGAGCCACCATGTGGTTGCTGGGATTTGAACTCAGGACCTTTGGAAGAACAGTCAGTGCTCTTAACTGCTGAGCCATCTCACCAGCCCTAACCAGTCACTTCTTAGAAGTCTAACATTTGCATTTGGAGGTAGGGAAGGAGTCTTTGCTTGTTTTTTGTTGTCTTTGCCTGGTGTCAGGACTTTAGGGAAGACCCCCTTAACAGGTATACAGTGTATAGTGACCAGGGAGGTGGCCCTTGCCGAAAATCCCAGAAGTTTCCAAGTCGTGCTGTCCTGGTGTGTCCTTTGTGGCCTACTTCAGCGTCCCCCACCCCACCCCTGACGCCTTTCTCCCGAGTACTTTTTGTTATCCTGGATATATTAGTATCTAAAACGGAAATGCAGATCAAACGATGATATCTTAGTCTATGAAAGGGATAACTCAGATCAAACCATTGCTAGTAGTAAGTCGTAGATAATTCCTAGGCATGTATAGAGTTCTACCAATCTGTTAATCTCACACCAGTGAGATGGCCATGAATGTTGGTTTTTACACAGAATTAGAGCTCGACTGGATATTTGATGCTGGGGGATATAGGACACCTGCAGTGGTTTTCGGTGTCAATAGATATTTCTATTTTATAATTACCGGTGTAGAGATGGTTGCTTGGTATAATAAATACATGTGCAGAATGGCAGGTGAACCTTTAGGGCCATTGAAATTGTTGTGAATTCTGTCCTTACCCCAAGCCAAAATTCATTTCATGCTTTCTTTCCTGAAACTCAAAGACAAAACCTCAGACAGCAGTTTTCTGAACTCCCCGCTCTCTTTAATGAGACTTTTTTCAAACTGCCTCTTTTCTTGAAGATTTATATTTTTATCTTATGTGTATGAGTGTTGGCCTGCATCTATGTTTATGCACTGCTAGCATGTTTTGCACCCACAGAGGCCAGAGGCGGCGTACGATCTCTTGATCTCTTGGAGCTAGAGTTACAGACAGTTCTGAACTGCTCGAGGTTGGCTGTGGGACTTGAACCTGGGTCCCCTGTGTGAGCCAGCAAGTGTTCTTAACCTCTGAGCCATCTCTCCAACCACCACAAAAACACTGGCTAAAATGAAGCATCCTAAACAACACAATCTGAACCTGTACTACTTTGATCTGCACATGCTGAAGAGGGACGGTAGGAAAACATGACTTTCTGTAATTAAACAGTTACGTGATGGCCACAGCAGCCGATAGCTTAGAGTTGCCTGACTCTGCGCTGACACGGTTCAGGCAGTGTTTGTTGTTGCTGTGTATGTTGTATGTGACAAATATAGTGGACTTCGTCGGTGCTCACAGGAACACACCCTTTTCTTCACTGTGTTTTGTTTTCAGTGCGTTTCGGTTATTGCCCTTTCAGAAACCTTTTCTTGTTGCCAGATTGTCACACTTCCCCCAACTCAGTTCTGTAGCCTCCCCGGGGTCACGACCCACAGTTTTAAGAAGCTGGTTCTGTGTGTCTTTCGCTGCACGTGCGTTCTGCTCCCTGCTCTAACCGCCAGCTCTGAAGAGACTTGAGAACAGCTCAGCTAAGTGTTTTGTGGGCTACGGCTCATTGGAGGGGTGTTGTTCTAGAAATAGGCAATTTTATTTTATTTCACGAGAGCTCTTACTTCATTTGCTTTTCAAATCGTAGGTCCACGGCGATTCACGAAATTGCTTTAGCAATAATTGCATGGGAATAGCAGTGGAGACGAGCGCTTGCTCTCAAGTCTCAGAATAAGAAACATTTCAACAAAATGACCCTTGAAAATGCTCAAGTCGGCTGGGCACAGTGGCATGCCTTTGGTCCCGGCTACTCGGGAGTCCTGAGACAAGAGGCTTGCTCGAACTCTGGAATTCAAGACCAACCTGGATGATATAGTGAGACTCTAACACACACACTGAAGAGAAGAATGGGGGAGGGAGGAAGAAAGGAGGGAGGGAGGGAGAGAGAGAGAAAGACAGAGAGAGACAGAGACAGAGGGGGGACAGAGAGTGAGACATAGAGAGAGAGGAAGAGATACAGAGGGGCAGATAGACAGAGGGGGAGAGAGGCAGAGAGGGAGTCTAAGAAGAAGAGATAGGCAAAGACAGACAGAGGCAGAGAGAGACAGAGAGAGAGGCAGAGAGAGGGGCAGAGAGAGACATAAAGAGGGAGACAGACAGAGGGAGAGAGAGGCAGAGAGGGATACAGGGAGGAAGAGAGAGACAGAGTCAGAGAGACAGAGAGAGAAACAGACAGATACAGAGAACAGACAAAGACACAGAGAGACAGAGGGAGACAGACAGAAGAAACTCACCAAGGCCTGCCTCCAGGAACACTCAAAAGCCAGACATGAACTCATGGTTCACGTCATGCTTCTACATGGCCAGTTTCCAGTTGGAAAGAGAAGCCATTGTAACCCTTTCCCCTCCCCAGTTCCAAACACAGTTAAATTTCAGCCAATTAAGCATGCTTCTGACACAGTTCCATTGTATCGTGAACTGTTCCAAAGTTCTTTAGTGATACTGCAATGAGATGCCACCCAGCCACCCAGCAGATCTGCCTCTGTTAGGCTCCCAAGGGTGTGGCTGTGCTACGCTGATTAGATAGACACTCAGGGCCTGGCCAGCTATAGGGTCTTCTACTTCACTAGGATGTAAAAGCCACCCAAGGCACCTGATTTGTCTTGTATTTGTGAGGCAGTGTTTGTTGAGTGAAGAATTAGGACAGAAAGACATGCCCCCTTTCCGGTTTGTGTCTGAGCTTTATAAATGAAGGGGCAAACAGATCCACTACACATCATGTTGGAAGGGTCTTTGAGTTACCTAAGGAGGGCTGTTCCACTGGGGGGTGGGGTGCAGCACACTCGAGGGCGAGACATCTGATCTAACTTTGATAGATGAGTAGGTGTTCCCTTGAAAGGGGGAGGGGGGCATCCCAGGTAAAGAGGAGGTTCCCGTGACTCCCGTGTATTTCCTTTTTAGGAATCATCAGCTTAGCATTTCAAACGCATGCAGCTGAGGCTAGTGTAGGAAGGCAGCCCTGCAGCAGGTAACAGTCGCTGCATGCGTGTCATGTGCCTGGCTGTCCAGGCGTCCTTCAGACACGCTCTCACGCCTCACCAGAAATGCAGGAAAGGATGCACGCAGTTCCCACTTTCCAGATTGGAATGCAATTGAGGAACATTTAATTTGCCAGAGGTACCGTAGTGAGAGGCCGGCCAGTACGAGGCACGGGCTATACTCCAACGCCACAGAAGTGGTTTTGGTCTTGATGTGGTCAAGAGAAGGTCGGGAGCCACTGAGAATGATGGGGTCAGATAGGACAGTGTACGGGAACTCTGAGCAGCAGAGGGAGGCCAATTTCAAAAGTTTTCTTTTATATTCTTTCCTTAGCATGTTGGAAGATTCATGGATTTACAGGGAAGGAAGAAGTGAAAGCTATTAGATTTATGGATTGTAGCATGACACAGGATGTGCTGGAATGACATACTGGAGTGTATGTGTGTACATGTGCATACATGTATGTGTGCATGCAGAGGTCAGAGGTCAGAGGTCGGAGCTGGGTGTCATTCACCAGGAATGCCATTTTCCCAACGTGTATGTGAGGACAGATCTCTCACTGGCCTGGGGCTTGCTGGCTGGGCTATGCTGGCTGGCTGGCTAGGCCCAGAGATCTTCCCTCTCAGTTTCTTGCACAGTGGAGTTGCAAGGACTGGCCGCTACACCTTGCCCTTTATGTGGGTCAGGGAGTTAGACTCAGGTCCTCATTTCTGCAAAGTAAAACTTTATTGACTGAGTCATCTTCCCAACAAAGAACAAAGTATGATGTGTTTTTATTCTTTATCTTAAACTTTCTGGGCACCGTGTGTGTGTGTGTGTGTGTGTGTGTGTGTGTGTGTGTGTGTGTGTAATATTAAAAAAATACAGAACCTCAGTGTTAGAGTGCTTGTTTAGTATATTCAAGGCCCTGGGTTCAATAATCAGCAGTGTATTAACAAATCCTAAAAAGAAGAAGTGTCCTCTCGATTAGCATAAGAACCTAACTTATCAATAGACATACAGAAATGGTGTCCATTTCTTCCTGATGTGATGTGACCTGGGTCACCTGCCTGCACTGTGGGCATGCTGGTGCCGGAGTGGCAAGGATGGGGGTCGATTTTCTTTTTAACTTGCGGTTGTCCCTTAGTGGAGCCATGCGATAGATGTGTAAGTCTTTGGAATTAAACACCTGAGGGGGAAGGCTTCCTTTCCTGGGAGCCTTTTTCATTTCTTCTCCTGTTCTGTCAGGAGGGGAAGTAAGTTACTTTTGCCACAAAAAGCCTGCCACCTCAAGGGGTTCTAAGGGGTTCTAAGCCTGGATAGAAGCAAGGGTCCTTTGATTCTTACAAACCGATACTCCTGTGTGTGTGTGTGTGTGTGTGTGTGCTCTTACAAACTGTGAGCATACAGAGGATTGGGAGGGATCCAGGTGGACTTTTCAATGTTACCAGTCGAAGCTAGTTCTTACAGCCAGTTACTAGTTAACTTAATGGAACAAAATGCTACTGGCTGCTATATCCATGAAACTTAGTGATGTAGACTTACTAATACATCTTGTGGATTTACTGCTACATCTTTGGTTTTCTGAGTCTGGGTCTCATGTGGTTCAGTCTGGTCTCAAACTTGATATGTGTCACATACCTGAGGCTGGACTTGAACTCTTGATCCTCCTGCCTCAACCTCCAGTGTGCTAGGCTTCTAGGTGTGTGCTAGCCACCACCCCCAATTTATTGTTCTTTTAGCTAAAAAATAGCAGGTAAAATATGTAAGTCTAAGAAAAGTTATTTTTCAAAAGCACACAGAACCACATTGAGTAGCTTTCTTTACATCAAGTGTGAGAGAGATGCATTGTTGCAGACAGCGGTCCCCAGGTGTTTCCTTGAGGGCATATTTTCACTGTTCTATAACCCTTTGGTGTTATTGACTGATTGCTATTGATTGGTCAGGTGTCCTGGTCAATCTCAGTCAAGAATGCACACGTAGAACCCTAGCTGTGCAGCCACCAACCTTGTGTGCATGTGTGTGAGTGTCTGTGTGTGTGTCTGTGTCTGTGTGTGTGTGTATGTCTGTGTGTGTGTCTGTGTGTGTTTCATAGCTCCTTTTATATCTTGTTCAGATTTCTTCCAACATCATATTTCTTTAAAGATAATAACTTGCTCAATATCTCTCCTTTATTAATTTTTCCCACAATAAGACCAGTTACTCATTTTCTGGCGTCTGCCTTGGCTCTAAGAGACTTTAAGCTCACAAGAACTCAAGGCCAGACATAGTACGGATATCTGATGAAATCTGGTATTTTCCCCAAACAGCAATGAATCACTTGGGAATGATGGGTCACGGGTCTGTCTCTTCCTCTTGGTAGTTTTGTATTCCGTTGTTACAATATGGCAGTTTTTGGTTTGTTTTGGTAAGTTCTCCTTCTGTCTCACCTCAGTTACCGTGTCTAATCACTCTAAGTTTGCCAAAGCACCAGCCTTTCTATTTTCTTCCACCATATTAGCGTTTTTTGTTTTCAACGTGAAAGTAATCCGAGGAGGAAAGTCTTTCAGGTCCTCCCTTCCATGAGGGTTTGCATTAGAGAACTCCATGTTTGTTCGTTTTTCTAGAAAAATGTCAGTTTGACACCTGAGATTTGCTAGATATAAATGCTACTTAATGTAATTGAGCAGTCACCTTAAAACAAAATAAAAACCATATGACGTTTAACTGTAGCCAAGAGCTCTTGACCATACTCCATGAGGTTACCAAATGTGCGCCATTTCTCATTAGGAGTGGAAGTAGAAGCTGACAGAATCTTCTCAGAATACCATTAGAACATTTAGAGCAGTCCGACCAGAGGCTGGTGGGGCGGCTCAGTGCTAGAACATGTCCTTGGCATGACTGAGGCCCTGGATTCGAGTCCTCCACCCCAGCACACAGACCCTGTGAAATAATCGAGGGTAAATATATGAATCTATGCATCATCCTGCTCGCCATAGTTTCTTTAAACCAAGGAATTTATAAACATAAAGAAATTTATAAACATTTATAAGTTATGAATACCAGATTCAGGAAATAATCAAAACAGGCATGGTACATAAAAGGGTTATATTATGGAGCTAGCTACTAAAAACCTCTAATTTTCTAATTTTTGGGGTTTGTTTTGGATTTTTGAGAGCAGGTTTCTCTGTGTAGCCCTAGCTAACCTAGCTTTGTCTCTGTAGACCAGGCTGGCTTCAAACTCATAGACGTCTACCTGCCTCTGCCTCCAGAGTGCTGGGATTAAAGGTGTGTGGCACCACCACAGTATACATTATTATATGGGGGGAGGGCATCCAATGTATATAATATACGTAATATACATGGGGTAACATAACATATATACCCAAATATTGTAATCACGATTTCTGGTAGAACACAATGATCAATTAAAAAAACGTTTATTGAACACTTATAGCTTCTGAACTATATTAGTGAGTTCCTAATATATTAGTGTGAAATACAGTGTGCCAGAGGTAACCCCACCTCTGGGTGAGCTCTCAGACACCATGTTTTATCTGTTGCCATAGTGACATTACTTTACAATAAGGAAGACATTCTTAAACCCACTCTAAACTGTAATTATTTGTGTAAGTACTTTGTTTAATCTCTGTTCTCCATAGACGATGGTTCTTAAAGATCCTATCTGCCGTATACACACACCAGCCTCGGTGCTGAGCACGGTGCCAAGCAAATAGTAAATGCTCAGTCAATATTTGTTTCAGCCCACAAAGCTCAGATAACTCTTATTTCAGTTTCTTAGCAGGAATGCCACCAGTGAGAAAGCTGTTGGGGCATTATTGGCTGCCCCTGCCCCTGGGTGGGAATTTGTGCTATCGATGCTGAAGGGAGGTAAATATGGAGATTTCATGGTGTTAAATAATATGTTGTTGAACCAGAAACGTGTGTGTGTGTGTGTGTGTGTGTGTGTTTGTGGTTTGTGGTTTTTCTTGCCGTATTATATGCACTAAAGTACTGATATTTCTTTAATTTTTTTTAAGTTGGAATTCTCAGGTTTTAGAATAAGAGTACCATAAGATTATAAGATTATGGCAGAGACACCCTGTTTGTAAAGTTAGAATTTTAAGCAAGAATATGCCTACTTGTAGTCTAGAAAGGTATTTGGCCAGGATAATAGAAGAACCCAGCAGCCTTTGAAAAGACCTAATGAGAGTCTACGGTTGACTTTAAACCTCTGCCTTGTCTGAAGTTTCTTACTTGTGTGCCATCGCATCCCAAGGCTCTCCCATAACTGACAAAGCGCAGAACTCTGTGCAAGTTGCCAGCTGCTGTTTACAAAACCAAATGATAAAAATTCCCTTAATGAAAGTAATGTGCTGACAGAAGCAGTTCTTGTTTAAAACACAACCGCGGTGTTTACTGTGTCTCCCCGAGACAGCTCTGCAGAGTAAGTTTCAGTCACTGGGAAGTCGGGCAAAACAGTACTTCCGGAAAGAAATGTGGGTGTATTTACACAGAAACCACCATAAAATTTTAGAAGAGCCTTTTTATGAAGGTCTCTTGTTTTATAGGGCTAAACCAGGATGACAAAGACATGGAAGGTGTGTGTGTGTGTACATATACATTCATATACATCATATATATATATATACATCATATACATCATATACATATACATATATACACACACACACACATACACATACACATATACAGTGCAAATAAGACTGGGCACCTGAGGAAGGTAGTATCAGGAAGCCACAGGCTGTGCGCTCCTCGAGACCCTCGAATCCTCCTGATAGAACGTGTGTGTGTGTGTGTGTGTGTGTGTGTGTGTGTGTGTGTGTAACCATCCTAGGATAGGAGAGAATAATCAGTAACTTAATGCAATCAGAGGCTCGGGAGCCTGTTGTGGGAAGTAGCGCTTGGCAAAGCCCGCGATCCTCCTGTAAATGCATGTTAATCATGTTTATCAGTCACTTGTGCTATCTTTATTACAAAATTTGCATATTTATGACCCCGTAAATATGTTTAATGGTAAAATTACAGTGTTTATGGAACTCGGCTTCCAAAATGGATGCACCCCTTTTGATGGAGAAGAATTATGTTTAAAGACTGTGAGATTCTAGAGACTTCCACCCTTTAGCAGTAGTTCACGTCCTGTGGGACAGGGGCTTCCTCAGACCAGACTCCTCTGGCAAGAAGCAGGATGTAGGGAAAAAACAAACAAAAAAAACTTCAAAGACAAATGTGATTTAGATAGTCTTTGTGCAAAAATATATCACCAGCTGGAGCAATGTTAGCTTTTAAGGCCAGGTACAATTTATCTACATCCTTAGAATGGCTGTACTCTTATCTGCTGGGAGAGCTGATGGTTAGGCTTTCTCTCCTTGGCCCAAAACACAAACTAGAATCACCTGTGAAAGAAGAAACTTCAACTGAGGGATTGCCTCCGCACATTGGCTACCTGGCATATCTGAGTCTAGTTCCCAGTGCATGGGCCGCCCATGGTCAGGTGGCCCTGGGTTTTAGAAGAAAGCAGGCTCAGAAAGACAGATATTCCTCTGGGGGGTTACCTTGCTCTAACAAAGTCTCTGCCTCAGCTTCCTGCCTGGGTTCCTGCCCTGGCTTCTCTGGGTGATGATATATTGCAATTTGTAAGTCATAAACCCTTTCCTTCCCAGTCCATGTTTTATCCTGGCAACATAAAACAAACTAGTATAGATGTTTTTAAATTTATATTTGTTTCTTTATTTTATTGTGTGTCTATCCGCATGTGTGGAGGGCAGAGGACAACTTGAGGGTGTTAGTTCTCTCCGTCCACCATGTGGGTCGCCCTGCTTGGGTATTGTTATTGAATCCTTGCTATTTGTTTATATATGAACCAGACTTTCAAATCGAATGGCACTTCTTAAAGGAAAGTGACCTGTGTGAAGATGCCTTTTTAGTTTTCTAATCTCTACTTATTTGTGTGTGTGTGTGTGTGTGTGTGTGTGTGTGTGCGCGCGCTGCTTGGATGCATGTGTGCATGTGGGTATGTTAGGAAAATTTGCCTTGCTGTTTTCTGTTTTGCAAATGCAAACCCACGGAAAAGGTATTAAAGGTATTTCCTTCCCCTATTGGGAGGATATGTGTGTTGGAGAATATAATGTAATAGGAAAATACAGTTATTAGACTTCCAAAAAAAAAAACCCCAAAAAACAGCCTGTAACTGAGATGTGTCTGTCATTATTTTTCCCTCCCTGTCCTTTGTTAACGTGGACACAGGACTCATTCACGTAAGTAGGTTAGGGGACAGGTGCAGCCTTGTTCTCAGAAGTACCAGTGACATTCCCAGCCTCTGCCTACTTCCTTTGGATTCCCATAATATTAAAAAAGAAATTGCTGGGCAGTGGTGGCACACGCCTTTAATCCCAGCACTTGGGAGGTAGAGGCAGGCAGATTTCTGAGTTTGGGGCCAGCCTGGTCTACAGAGTGAGTTCCTGAACAGCCAGGGCTACACAGAGAAACCCTGTCTCGGAAAAAAACACAAACAAACAAACAAATTGTCATTCATAAAAACAGGGTGGTTTCAGCTGATGTCTTCTTAAAGGGTCCTGGGAGGGTGAGCTCAGGGTCACTGTTGAAACCAAGCCCTGCTATAAAGTCAGAGAAGCTTCAGTAATTCAGTAAAGCCTCAGGGCCTGGCTGCCCCTGTGTGGACAGGACGCCAACTTGAAGGTGCCAGGGCCACTCACCAGGCCCTCCTCTTGGAGAAAGTGCATCCAGCCTGCAAGCCAGCCTCTCTCTGTCTTACTGTGACCAGGTCGGAGATTTGCTGTCTGGTTCTCAGTCCTGAGACTGCAGTGTGATGGACCATTGATAGGGATGTCCTTGTGGCTTCCGGGTAAAGCAGAGGCCCACAAGCTCTGTGGAGAGACAGAGAGCCAATACATGAAGACTTGTTGGCTACTCCCTGTCACAGCCACTCAAATGCTATTGTCAAGGCCAAGAGTATATGCTATGTAGTTAGACGGTGGCCATGTTCTAGTAAGGCCTACTTTTGTGGAAACAGATTCCAGCTTGCTGACGCCTGGTGCAGAACAGAGCGTGTCAGCATATCCCCCTTTAAAGCTGATGATGAATTCTTGTCCCCAGCGTCCTAACAGTGATGTTTGGCACCTCTATTCATTTAAAGCACCGAGCTTAGCTCTTCAGTCAGATGAACCCAATCAACTGAAGGTCTCAAAACTCCCAGGAGGCCTCCGCATACTGGTGCGCATCTGTGATCCCAGTGCTCAGGAGACTGGAGTGTGAGGATTGTTATGGATTCAAGGTCAGCCCGAAGCTCGTGAGAAGACCCTTTACCAAAACAAAACAGAACAAAATAACCTGAAGTTGAGAATCATCTTGATGTCTATTTAGAAACACTTTATTGTTTTTTGTTGTTGTTGTACTGTTTTTTTTTCTTTAAAAGAAATTAATTTAGACAGGGTCTCATGTATCCCAGGCTAGCATGGAATTTACTGTGTCTCTGAGGATTAACCTTGAACTTCTGATTCTCCCGCCTCTAATACCTACTGGGATTACAGGTGTGATTTGTCTTGTGGGAGATGGACCCCAGAGCCTCACGCATGCTAGGTGACATACCCAACCAGTCTTGTGTCTTGTTTGTTTTAGAGGGGAAGCTATATTTCTATGTGCTCATATACTAAAAATCATTTTGAGTTGTACCTTTCAGACTGTGATGGACTAACTTTTTTTTTAATTGTTAGAGACTGATGTTTCCATAAACTGTAGTAAAAATTAATTAATACAAAAATTACAACTTTTACAATTGTAATTGATACAACATTTATGACAACATTAATTTTACAGAATTAATTACAAATTTAAAATAATATAATCATTGTATTACAATTGTTACAAATTAATACAAAAATTAAATAAGCAAAGATACTCATGTACACAAGCTCTTAGTTTTTTTTTTCAATAAAACATACAAGCCCCTCCCAACAAGGTTTCTCTTTTAAAATATTTTTCATGACCTTTATTCATCTTGTGTTATGTGTACATGTACCCAACGTGGGGCTCAGAGGACAGGGCACTGTTCCTCTCCTGACACCACAGAAATACTGACTGTGAATTCAGAATGCACATGTTAGCTTGTTGGCACACGCCTCTGCTCAGCCATCTTGCTGCGCTGCGCCAGAAACAAGGTTTCTGGTTTCCTTAGCAGGCTGGTCCTGGTCATGGGCTGCACTTGTAGCATGGGACTGGCAGGAAGCAAGTTCATGGGAATTCATGCAATAGGCTTACACCCGTCTCCCTGGATTGAACTGGCCACTAAGTAGATGCGGTTGTCTCGTCTTTAGTAGAGTTGCCAGCTGTAAGTTAAGGACGCACTTCTCCAAACTTGAGTTCAGTCAGCTGCACTCCAGAATGCCAGCCCGTGTGTTTTGAGATACCTGAACTTATGAAACACTCAGATGTTTGCTCCACACGAAGACATCCCTGGGTTGCAGTGTCTCAGTCAACAGGGCGTCCATGGGCTCCTGCACTAAGAATCCATATCTCACAGGGTGCAGAACTGCAGACCTCCCGTCCTCCCTCCCAATCCCTCACTACATTCCTAGCTCTGGAAACATCTCCTATAACCTCTAAAGCTTCGGATTCTATTGCTGCTATCTTCTGTGGCACCTCCATAGATCTGTGGCTTTGCAAGACTCGGGGGAACCTTACCCTGTTTTGGGCTCCTTGACTAGACCCCAGGCACGCCCCGAAAAGGTGTCGATGTGTGAGTGAGTGAGGGGTAATGCTTTCCAGACCTCTCACCAGCGAGACATCCTTTATCAGTGTGCTCTTCAGTTTGTGAGGGCCCCTCTCAAAAATATAACCAGATTGGACTGGGGGAGGGAGGGGAGGGGAGGGCGTCACTCCAGGAGAACACATTGCTGTCAACGCTTCTACAGTGCCATAGCCCAAACACGGGCTGCGTGTTTGGGGAAGTGTTTTTCTCTTCTCTTGTATTCTGTTGCTGACTGCTTGGCAGGAGGAGACCAGCCAGCATGGGGCCACCACCCAAGGGACTGTCACACTGAGTCTCTGGAAACCATCAAGGCCACACCTTAAGTTAGTTGACATCCAGGGCCTTTGAGCTCTTGAGATTATAGATAGTAGTTTTATGGAATGGACAGAGGATTGTGCGGGTGCTTGGCTGGGCTGGGACATAAGCAGCATTTGCATGATATAAACAATCTCTAGTGTAGAGCATTGACTGGCGATGGTTGGTTATTTTATGATATACCAAATGATACCTGTGAGGGGACCATGCGGCAGTTTTAGGATTTCATTTGCATCATAAAAGGCATCTGAAAGGGAGAAAATGTTTTCCCCAAATAAGCATTTTTTTTTTTTGGTGTATAGTTTTAATTTTTTTCAAACCTTATTTTTAATGATGGTTCTTGAATACTTTAACCTTCCTTCTAGCCCACCACCCGCCAAAGATAGTGGAAAAGAAAGGATGTGAGGGAAATGGACCCATTTGAAAGATTCTTTGGTGCAACTCTGTGTTGTCTGGAAATGGGCAGTTCAGTTCACGGGTCAGCAGGCAGTGGCAGCAAACATCCACAGATGTTTGATGAGAGATCCCCTCACAAACATCTCACAGATACACCAGCAATCCAGTTCCGTAGAGTCAGGTTAGCAACAGCAGTGACACGACCCAGCACAGACAGCCAGGCCTCAGCCTGGGCTCAAGTCAGCAAGAGGGACACCAGGAGAAGTTCTTGGCTGTGCCCCTCTCTCTCAGAGACCCACAGGCGTCGCACAGCTGGCTGTACCAGCGAGCCAAGCTCTGTGTCCGTCACTCTGTGGAGTCCTGTTTATACACTCCCAACATCACGTGTCCTCCACGTGTCCTGCCTTAGCACATACATCCAATCAGCCAGAGTCCTCAGAAGAGGCAAGAAACTGCAGCACACCACCAGAAGTTTTTCGTGCATTTCTTTCAATGGAGTCCCTATGAATGCAGCTCAACTATACAGTGTAAGGCGGACCAGTACATGCATGTCGTTAGCAAAGAATCCTTCATCACATGTCCTTTCACATGCTTGCTTTAGCAGAACATCCTCTCTCCTGTGTCTGCTTCAGAGAAAGGGTCCCTCACGAGTCTGTCTGAGCCTTTCACACCTGTGTCCACTTTAACAAAACGTTCCTTCACATGTTTGCCCGAACAAACCACCATCCAACCGACTTTCCAAAGGATCTTCAAGTTTCTACTTCAGTGGTGGGCTAGTTTTTTGGTTATGTTTTGTTTCAGAGAGAAGGGGAAAGCTGAAAACACTGACTATACACCAGTTTTGACTGGGATGTCTAGATTCTTGTCTTGTCCCTCTGACTTTGTCTAGGTTACTAATGTATTTGAACCTTATTCTTCCTACCTATAAAATGGGACTAGTGACAGTCTTGTGGTAGAAGTTACTAGGAAGTTAAATGTGCTAAGTCACTGAAAGCCATCAGCAGTGCTGTTATCTTAGCATGTTTCATTCCCACTTGGGGTGGGTAGATTGTCAGTGTGTCTTTGGGAAGAAATGACACCCACCTTCAGAGAATCAATAACGGTTGTATTTGGAAACTACTTATGTGTGCAGAATACTAATTGCCATTTTTTTTCCTTTCTCCCAATGTGTGTTAGCATCATCTCTGGGAAGTTAGTGTCAACTTTTAAACACTTAAAATTAAAAGGTGGTTGGTTTACAGTTTACAAGACAGATTACTTGTAGGATGTGACCTCACACTTGTAACTCACTGGAACTGCAGTGAGGATCACTGGGGATTTAAAGGCCAGCTCGGACTCCATAGGGAAACCCCAACTCAAAACAAGACTACCCCAAACTTCAGTACACTAAAAGCAGACTTCATGCAAGTTCTAATTTGATGGAGTTACAAAACTTTAAAAATGAAGTGTGGATCCAGGGAGATGACTCGGTTGCTAAAGTACTTACCTTGAAAAATTGTGAAACCTACTAATATAAAAAAAAATGAATTAGTGTAGTACATAGAGTTGAATAGATACTGGAAGTATAACTAAGGATATGTATATATCCTTGATGAATAGATAAATGCTGTGTCGTAGTGCTATGATTCATGATCTGCACCCCCCCCCATTTCCTTCTATTTTCACTGTTTGTGATATTTTTAGTTGAATAATTTAAAAGACCAAACATAAGCACTTCACTCACTCACGTTGGTTAAAATAATAAAACGGTAACAATCACACCGAATCTAAGTGTACCTCGTAAATAGCAATTTTATTTGTTTTATTTACAACTTGTTGGTTGAAACCAACTGATTGGTTTGGAAATTAACTTCCTAAATGGCTGAGAACAAACTGGGACCTCACCCAGCACTGCCAATTATCCAGATGTATTATTACACAGGACTTGGAGCAGGTTCTTTGAAGCACCTGGTTCCTGCACTTTAAGATACTCACCGAGGACCATCCAAAGGAACCCAAGCTTGTCCTGTGCTGGGCTCTGAGGGGATCTCCAGCGCATGCGCGGAGTATCTAATTACATCCCAGGGACTGGCAGATGGGATCTCCAGCGCATGCGCTATCTAGTTACAGCCCCTGGACAGGCAGATCTGGCTTATCAAGTGATAGCTTGCCACACACCTGCCTGCAGGGTATGTGGGTCCATCTGCCAGCATTATTCCTATTTAGGGTCAGTCTATACAGACTTGTCTCATTTTACCCCAGATGTCTTTGGTTTTATGTGACAGGATGGAACAGGGCTCCCGGAGGCTGGGATTAAGTCCGCCTTCACCTTTTATACTGCAGTGTTGATTCTGTGTTAGAGGTGGGTCTATCCTTTGCTTAGCCCAAGCCATCCCCAAAGCCCTTCACCCTACACACCGTTACAACAGCAAAGGTAATTTACCATGCTAAACCTTCTCACCAGAAAATGAGAAGAAAACCTGGTTTTTGTTTGAAGGCTCCCAGCTGGTAGGCTCCGGAGTCAAGCAGCTAATGTTCTTGTTCTGATGACCAGACGCCTTCCTAAGTAAAACGTTTTAAAAGCAATTCCAACTAAAAGTAAGCGATTTTGCACATACAGAGCTGTTGAGCACATAAGAACGCCTGCAGTACCAGCATGTGTCCCCGGTGGTAGCGCCCCACCCCCACCCTCGGGACCAGCCCATGGAGCAGCAAGCCTGTTTCTCCTGTGACATTTCCTTGCATGCATAGGGTCAGGAACACGGAGCGCATGGATTGCCGAGAGTCTTACGTTTCCTAGTTCAGCATCTCATTCCAGTAGACTTTAAAGAAATAATAGAAACCCTTAAGAAAAGAAAAGTATACACACACACAGGATGTGTGGTGGGTTACACGTGCCACAGCTCATGGATAGCGGTGAGAGACAAACCTTCGAGAGTCTTCCCCCCACTTAAGCTCCAGGGATCGAACACAGGTCAGGCTGTTAGGTTGTGTTGCCAGCACTTTACCTGCAAGCCATCTTGCTGGCCCTCGGGCAGATTTTTTAAAGGTGTGTTTTGTTTTTAATTAAATTTATTTATTTTCTCTCATCCCGCATATGTGTGTGTGTGTGTGTGTGTGTGTGTGTGTGTGTGTACACATATACATATGCACATGCACGTGTGTGTTTGTAGTCTCCCTGTGTGTACATATAAAGGTCAGAGAACGACTTGATAAGGTTAGTTCTCTCCTTCTGCCATGCGGATCTGAGGGATTAAACTCAGGTTGTCAGGGTGGAAGGCAGCATGCCTTTATTCAGTGTCTTAAGTTAGGGTTTTACTGCTGAGAACAGTTACCATGACCAAGGCGACTCTCATAAGGTCAACATTTATTTAGAGCTGGCTTACAGGTTTAGAGGTTCAGTCCATTATCATCAAGGCAAGAACCTGGCAGCATCCAGGCAGGCATGGTGCAGGAGGAGCTGAGAGTTCTACATCTTCATCTGAAGGCTGCTGGTAGAATACTGGCTTCCAGGCACCTAGGATGAGGGTCTTAAAGCCCACACCCACAGTGACACACCTACTCCAACAGGGCCACGCCTACTCCAGTGGGGTCACACCTTCTAATAGTGCCACTCCCTGGACAAGCATATACAAACCACAATAATGCCTTATGACTTTCTAATGATATTGCCAGCTCCTGAGGCCTTGCCTTCAGTTTTTCAGTGAGCCCTCTTCCAGCTCTCCAGAAGTTTTTTTTTTTTTTTTAAATCAGCTGAATTTTCAGTTTTCTCCAGATACTATGCAGTGAGTAATAATTTGGCAGGAAACCCAAAGAATTTGGTAGAAAGAAACATTTTACTATTTTAAATGCCACAGGATCTGAAATACTAGAGATGACGTATGGTTTATGGGTTTAATTTTTGGCTAATCCAAAAATTAAAATGAGTCAACTCCGTTTTCTAGGTCTATAATGACAATGAAAATAATCTAAACCGCTTTTCACCAAGATATGTCTAAAATGTATATCGTTGCAATTTGAGAGAAAGGAAAACTTCCTTTCAAGTATGTTTAATTAAATAGAAGTGACTCACAAATCTTTCAGGCGAAAAGGGTCGACAGGAAGTGACTGAAGGCCTCTTTCCTTGAGGACATTGACCAGTAGGGTTATGTGGTAACCCTAAGATCTGGGAAGACAGCAACACACTCCCATTTTCTAAATGGAGTTGTCCAGGGTGAGCCCAGCTCCCAGGAAGGGTGAGCGCTAGAGGTTGTTGGTGTGGGGCCGGGTGGGCAGGCAGGAAGTGAGAGAGTCTAGTAGTGGTTGATGATGAGGAGAAGGAAGAGGAAATCTTTAGGGAAGAAAAAAAAAGCCCTGTTTAGGTCTTCTGGAGATCTCCGATTTGACAGTGGAAGAGAACAGAAACAGCTGCTTGGTAAGAAGAGAGACTGAAGTGTGTGGTATGTGGCCCGCCTGTGTCAGAAGTGGTAGAACCAAATGTCTAAGTCCCCGGAGCTGCTGCCTGCTGTCCTCTGGGTCACCGGGTGCTCAGGAGCCATGCTTAGAGGCAAGTCTGACATCTGAGTTGTCTCTGCTCCTCACACGGTCCATGAGTGTTGGTTCCAACAACTGAAGCTGCTTTGAGTCAAACAGGCGTCTTCCCAGCCTGTTTTGAAGGTCCCTGGATGGGTGGCCTTTGAAGCCATTCCGATCTTCATCCCTGTGACTCTTCTCCTTTAGAACTTGAAGGTCATGTCCCGAGAAACTCCCAAATGTTCTGACAGAGGTCTTCCATTTCTTCTCCTAAAGATCTCATTTCCAATGAGGCTTGTTCTGCGAGAATACTTTCATAGTGATCTGTCTGGTCAGCTGTGGCGTCCTCTTTAGATGTGTTGCTTAGAGGGTTGTGATCTCTCCTTCAGCTTTGGGCGGAGAGGAGGTTGGCTTCCTCCTCCTTTCTCATCTGCTGGTCATGAGTATGGTGACCTTCTCATTTTCCAGTGATGTTTTCTGTAAGCCCAAGGCCAGGCCTTCAGTTTCTCAGACACACCCCTCCAGATCTTGAAGCTGCTTTCCGGGGACTGTGAAGTTCTCTGTGGCTTTGCTGAGGTGTTTTCTGTCACCCTCAACACAGTCCCGTTTCTGTAGCCTTTTCTACGTGTCTTTATGGATTTAGTTTCTGCCTCCAGAATTAGCAGTTGGATACAGACTAAGACTCCAGGTCATCTTAACCTGAAGACTCCCATTTTCTTTATTCCCATGTTGTTTCAATATAAAGCACGATAGACCAGATGACAGAGCTGGCTGTATCCAACACATCTAGTATTCTGGAATTTCATATTCTCCCACGGCAGGATAAAACACGGAAAAAGCTCTGCATTTTACTAGAACTTATTCCCTGTGTGGAAAGGAGGTTTTGTTATTATCAATAGAAAAAATAACAAACAATTTGCCCAAATGTTCTGAAGTGGCTGGCATATCAGCTCTCCCAATACACACCACCACCTTCCATTACTATTAGTGGACACCAAGACTGGAATTCATGTAGTTAATAAATTCTGCAGCAGAACCCTAGCATTTCACACAGTCCACAGGTCAGATCGGGGCCAGACCTTCCTTATCCCGAAATCGCTACTGTCTTTACGGCCAGCTGTGCTATAGCATAGTGAACACCAGGCCTCCATGAGGGGACATGAATGCAGAAGGTCCCTGAGCCACAGGCCCGGTGGCCAACCCAATGCACAGCCAGCCTACTTACACCTTAGTTTTCTCTCTTCCTAGGCTTTTGGGTTCTTGGTCCCCGAGCCCACAGCCCTCCTCAGCGTGTTCTCTTCCATCTGTCTAGAAGGTGTTTCTTAGTGTACACACAGGGACATATAACAATATCCATCCCGTGCTCCTGGGAGCACCCCAGTGCCCAGGCCAGGGCCAGGCACAGAGTGGGTGGTCAGGGCTCCCACCCATGTTCGTGTAAAGACGGGACATGCGACAGACAAAGCCACATTTGTGGTCCCGGAGACTCACACGTTACACCCTGCAGACTCCACAGACGGTCCAGCAGGAATGCTTTGAACTCCTGCCAGAATTCTTCTGGGAGTGCTTGTGGCCTGGGCTCTGATCCCCGCCCCACCCCTCTACTGCAGCAGATTGTGAGGCGGTGCATCTTGTGAGAATTCTCCGGCCTAGGTCATAAGTCACGAGAGCAGCTGCTCCTGGAGCCAGGAACTGTGGTGCCATTCAAGTTTGGGAAAGAGCTGCCGTGTTAGAGATGCTGGGATGTCATACGGCAGCTGGGAGCAGAGCATCAGTGGCCTGGGGGTTAAGGAGAACCGTAATGGTCCCAGATTGGATAGGGTGGCAGAGAGCATGACTGACCGCCACCATCCTGGATCTCCCCTGTGAGGACAGTAGTGCTGGGCAAGTCTGCATTGAAGCAGAAAACCATGTCCAATCTAAACATCCAACCTGTGCCTGGCACACAGGCGTGTTATATATTTACTGAGTAAGTGTGGTAAGTACTACAGCTCCGAAGTAGAAGGAAATTGAAATTAAAAGCATAGAAACGGCTCAGGGTCTTTTGAGTCTTTCCTGGAGACCTATTCTTCACCGGCTATATTTGCTAGTTCCTGACTCGACAGGTCTTCCTGATTGTTTCTGTCCCATTTATTTCTCTCCCAAATGACTCCGGACTCAGATTGCCGCTTCTCACGTTTGCTGGCTCGCGTCAGCGTCTGCTTCCTGGGCCGCAGGTCTTCCCAGACGTCTTTCCCTCTGAACCTGAGGCAGAGCTGTGTGACCATGAAGGACCTGGTCTGTCAGGAGCCATGTTTGCGCCCGAAAACAAATGTTGGCAACCCAAGACGCCAGGGTTCAGGGGAAAGTGTGCTAGCTAGCAGGTGAGCTGAACCGCACAGGTATGGCTTTCCCTTTAGGGTGGCGGTTCTCAGCCTCCCTGATGCTGCGACCCTTTAATACCCTCAAGCTGTAATGACCCCCAACCATAAAATTACTTTTGTTGTTACTTCATAACTGTAATTTTGCTACTGCTATGAATCATAATGTAAATAAATATCTGACATGCAGCATCTGATATGGGACCCTCCTGAAAAGGTCGTCAGACCCCCACCTTGAGAGCCATTTCGTTAGGGCTTTTCTTTTCCCTTCTTTCCCTCTGCGGCTGGCTTCAGGGCCCAGTAGCAGACATTTGAATTCCATAGTAGAAAAAAAAAATCCGTGTTAATTTTAAATGACTGTGGCTTTTTGGTTGAGGGAAGCCAGAATGGTGGCTGACCATGGACACCAGAGCTATTTAAAGGGCTATAAGTTTCAGCTGTGTGTGCTTGAAGCCCAGGGTGTGGCTTCTCTTCCCTTGCCCCCAACAGCAACCAGCTGCAGCTGGGATGAGGGGGAGGAGAGCAGACCGGATCTGAGTGGCAACAAGTAACCCTTCACTGCACAAGGTCCCTCCCGGCAGGCACCTGTGCTCTTCGGGGCTTTTCTGCAGGGTTAGACAGTTGCTGCCCTCTCGGGGCCCTGTGGAGAACTGGTTACATTTTCCTTGGGTGGGAACAGCTCAGGAGAACTGGTTACATTTCCCCACCCCCCCCACCCCCCAGGTGGGAACTGGCTATGGAGAACTGGTTACATTTTACACATTGCCAGCTTTTGATACTCTTCACAAACTCTCTGGTAGAATTTGGTTTCCACCTGATCTCCCCAGCCCTCAGATTCAGCCTTTTCCAGAGGGAGCTCTGAGCTCCACTTCTATGAGGAGCAAAAGTATCACTTCTAATGGGGCAAAGTATCCCCCGAGGCCTGTGGGGGCTGTACCCAGCCGGCTTCTTTTCACATGACAGAAGATGATGGAAGCCCTTCCTTCACCAGGGAGCCAGGTCTCAGCAGCTGATTCTTTTCCGCTCTCACATGCAAGGTTTGGTTTCTTAGCAACACTTTGGTATGTCTCACAGGCATCCTGACAGCCAAGTCCTGTGCCCTTCACCTTCACCCCTGAGCTGCTACCAGAGGACACAGGCCCTGCAGGGCTGAAGAGCAGTGGGAAGTGCGTATCACAGCTGCTGCTCTGTCCCATTCGCTAGCTCGGCTCCAGAGAACCTGGCCTCTTGTCTCCTCGTCCTCAGCATCTCCAAGCTGTGTGGTCATCAGGCCTCTCTCCTTTCTGTTTTCTTTTTTTAAGTTTTAACAATTTGTTTTATGTGAGTACACTGCCGCTGTCTTCAGACACACCAGAAGAGGGCACCATATCTCATTACAGATGGTTGTGAGCCACCATGTGGTTGCTAGGAATTGAACTCAGGACCTTCAGAAGAGCAATCAGTGCTCTTAACCTCTGAGCCATCTCCCCAGCCCCCTCTCTCTCTCTCCTTTCTTATGAAGTTTTCTGGGGCCCACCTCAAAGCTGATCAACCTTTGTTTTGCCTCTGATTGTGTCTGACCCACTTTTCTTTTCCAGTACAGACTGGTTTATAGTGGGGTGAGATTAGCATACTTCTTTGGTATGTAGCAAGTCTCTTCCTTTTGAATTGCTGGGGTGGGGGGGATGATTGCTGAACTTATTAAACTCATTAATAGAGTGTTACTATTTGGAGCACAATAGTAGATTCAGGAAAAGCAAGACAAATGTTGGCAGTAGAGGGAACCCTGCACCCCACCTTGAAAACTGTTGTGGCACAAAAACAATATATGTGCATAATTATTTTGTGTGTACACAGGTGCAAGTGTGTATGTGTGAGTGCCCGTGTGTGTACCGGTGTGTGGAGGCAAGAGGTCAATGTATAGTGCCATTCACCAGGTACCATCCAATTTTAAAAAAAATTCTTTCTGAGACAAGCTCTTTCACAGACCTAGATCTTTCAATGGAGGCCAGCAGGCCAGAGATCTGCCTGCCTGTCAGTCAGCACAGCATCATGTGTGCTACTGTGAACTGCTTTTGTTTGTTTTAAAATTATTATTTTAGTTAAGAATCCTATATACACATATACCTATGCATATACATCATATACATATGTATATTCATATGCCTCATATACATATACATATGCATACTCATATGCGTCATATATGTATACATATACATATATATCATATAAAGAATCCAGGTGTCCCTCAACGGAGGAATGGATACAAAAAATGTGGTATATATACACAATGGAGTACTATTCAGCCATTAGAAACAATGAATTCATGAAATTCTTAGACAAATGGATGGAGCTGGAGAACATCATACTAAGTGAGGTAACCCAGTCTCAAAAGATCAATCATGGTATGCACTCACTGATAAGTGGATATTAGCCTGGAAAATTGGAATACCCAAAACATAATCCACACATCAAATGATGTCCAAGAAGAATGGAGGAGTGGCCCCTGGTTCTGGAAAGGCTCAGTGCAGCAGTATAGGGCAATACCAGAACAGGGAAGTGGGAAGGGGTGGATGGAGGAATAGGGGGAGGGAAGAGGACTTATGGGACTTTCAGGGACTGGGAAAATCATTTGAAATGTAAATAAAAAATATATTGAATAAAAAAATTTAAAAAAATAAAATAAAATTATTATTTTAGTTAAGAATTCTATATACACATATACATATGCATATACATCACATACATATGCATATTCATATGCCTCATATACATGTGCATATTCATATGTGTCATATATGTATATGTATACATATATATCATATATATCATATTCATATACATCATATGCATATACACATATACATACACATACAATACATTTTAATAAAATCCAGTCCATTCCCTGCCTTTCCAACTCCTCCCCTCGGCCCTCACCACCATTCACTCCCAATTGTTTGTATCTTAAAAACAAACAATGCTGAGTTCTCTTGGTGCTACCCACACATACATGGGCGTAAGGCCATCTGCTGGAGCATAGGTAGCCTCTGAGGGGCCATGAGGTTCTTCCTCCCAGCAACTGTCCATGGCTGACAACTCTTCAGCCCATCAGAGTGGGACATCCAGATTGCCACTCCAGTACAGTACAGACTTGATCTTGTGCACAAGGTCCCAGCTGCTGTGAGTCCCTGTGGGTGACTGCACTGTGCGTCCGGGAACTGTGACTTTGCCACACTCACCCTCGTCTTGACAACCATTGTAAGCCTTTCGAATCTTCCAATCCACCACATCGATCCCTGAGCCTTGGGGGGGGGAGGGGGGCGTGACGTTGATGTTCCATTTAGAGCTGCACGTTTGGCTTTGTACAGGGATGCTGAGGATTGAACTCAGGTCTTCACATGCCCTCAAGACCCTGTATCAGCTACAGCCTCTCCCCTAGCATAATCTGATAGTAAAGTAAATATCCATGTAATGAGAAAACAACTGTTCCTTCCCTCCATGCTTCAAGCCCTGAACTATGGTGCCAACCATGCTGTAATGGCGTTCAGTCTTCGTGGTGGCGGTGGTGGTGGTGGTGGTGGTGGTTATCGTATGTCTGAGTTCTATGACTTAATCTTTAATATGGCTAGTGAAAAGCAGCTCCTGAAAGTGGTGTGTGTGTGTGTGTGTGTGTGTGTGTGTGTGTGTGTATGAGAGAGAGAGAGAGAGAGAGAGAGAGTGAGTGAGTTGGGTAGGAAGGTGGGAATAAGGCTGAGACACTGGGGCTTGGATCTGATCAAAATACACCGCATAAACTTCCAAACGGATTAATAGAGGTCTGCTATTAAAATGAGTCACAATCTATACAATACTGAATTAGTGTTATGTTGCAAAATTTTTACTAATTTTATTATGACATTTACTGGAAAGGCATTCTAGACAAATTCCTTTAAGCTAGCATATTGGTTTTTCTCCTTCCTCCCTTCTTTCCTTTCTTCTTTCCTTTTTTTATTTTTATTTTTTGCTTATTATTATTATTATTATTGAACTACTAAAGATTGAACCCAAAGCTTTCTACACATGAGGCAAATTCTTTACCAGAGCCAAAGCCCCAAGTCCCCCTTTTCCTTTATCCTTTGAGGAAGGGTCTCAGGTGCCCAGGCTGGCCTTTCATTTATAATCCTCCTGCCTCAGGCTCTGGGACTGATGGGTTTACAGGCCTGTTGAATCAAATGTTTACCTTTCTTTATCTTCTGGAGTTCTTAAGGAATGTCTTTTTTTGTTTGGTTGGTTTGGTTTGGTTTTTGGAGACAAGGTTTCTCTGTGTAGCCCTGGCTGTTCTGGAACTCACTCTGTAGACCAGGCTGGCCTCAGAAATCTGCCTGCCTATGCCTCCCAAATGCTGGGATTACAGGCGTGCGCCACCACACCCGGCTAAGGAATGTCTTTTGATATGTGATGCTAACTGTGATGTTCTCACCTGCCTCCCCAAGCCCTTCCCACGTTCTTGCTTCTTAAGGGTATGGAATTTTTATCTCACTAGATTAAAAAAAAAAACTACAATGTACTTTTCAGGGGATTCTATAAACCTACAGCTTACTCTCTCTGAAGGTGGACCTAAAAGGCCGTCCCCTGGGCCATTATTCCAAGAAATGAGGTTGAAAACAGGCATGTTTTTATTTTTTAAAAAAGGGGGCACATTCTGTGTGCTTCAGTTCCGAGAGCAAAATGGCTGCCTGTGGCAGAAAATAAGTTGGTAGGCTGAGAATTTAGCGCATTTAATTAAAAGTACTTCGCTAAAAGAAATTGCAGCAATTATATATTATTAAGGTAAGTGGTGCCGAGGCTTTGAAGTTGTTTGCTGTGTCCCATTATTTTCCTTGATTGCGTGCCATCCGAGGAGGAGATGAGCCCGCCGGTGATGCGGCAGGGATTTTGAAGAGCAATACAGGAAATCCTGGCATAAAATTAGAATCTTTGGGATTCTTTGCTACCCACCCAAACTATTGCTAAGTGAATCCAGTCATTCAAAGTGAACAATATTTTCACTGTGAATGTGCTGTTTTTCTATGTGACACCCTCATCCACCAAGTCAGACTATTAAAATATGCATAATATATATATATATATACATATATATTCAGCTTTTTAAAAAATGGTGTATCTTTGAGCTTAAGTGGGGCTACAGTTTCAAGCTGAAGTAAGTGAATAAGGAGACTGGAGATGTGAGAATAGTCCTATGTGTAGCGTCATAAGAAACTCAAGCTTGACCATATAGGGCTTAGAGCATTTGGAAGGTGACAGACAGCAGGGGACATCTCTGGCTAACAGTACAGAAGTGCACGTTTCTGTAATAGTACCCCGGTAAGTGACAAGGACTTCAGGGACAAGAATAAAATGCCTGGGTATGAGTTCTTATTTCTGAGCTTTCTCGGTGCCGGTTATCAAGTTGGAAAGGTTTATGGAGTGCCTGTGACACGGCTGACAACTTGAATCTGACAGATGAAAATGACTAGCAGCGCATGGCTAGCTATCCATCTTCCCCAGTCTACAGAGAAGCCCGATACTGAAGAGGCCAAGAGACTTCCAATGGAAGGCATTGTTCTGGCTAGGTTTATGCCAACTTGACACAAAGTATCCCTCAGGAAGGAGAGGGCCTCAGAGAAAATACCTCAGTAAGAGCAGGCTGGAGGCAAGCCTGTGGACGATGTCTGTAGTGATGGCTACAGAGGCTCTCGTCCCCTCGTGGGGTCACTCTGGTCTGGTGTCCGGGGTTCTGTGAGGAAGCAGGCTGAGGAAGCCGTGGGGAATAAGCCAGTAAACAGCGCACGGCCTCAGCATAAGCTCCTTCCTTCCGGTTCCTGCCCTGCTTGAATTCCTGTCCTGACTTCCTTTAATGATGAACTTTGTGTGATGTGGAAGTGTAAGCCCCCTTGCCTCCCAGAGCTGCTTTGTTCACAGTGTGTCTTCACAGCAATAGTCACCCTGACCAGGACAGTCACCGACCATGACTTTGGCCCTGCACATTGGTCTACAGTATTTTCTATATATCTGGATATTTCTCTGTGTTTTAATAGCCATTCTTCATTAGAACTTTGTTACTGCAAATACATCTGGCATTACGGTGGGGTCTCTTACCCGTTAGGAAATAGTCATTTGTTCATTCAAGCAAACATTTATTGAGTGCTTGCTGAACTCCGACAGTCTCTCTTTTTTTTTAAGATTTATTTATTTTATGTATATGAGTACACTGTAGCTGTCTTCAGACACACCAGAAAATGGAATCTGATCCTATTACAGATGGTTGAGCCACAATGTGGGTGCTGGGATTTGAACTTAGGACCTACTGGAAGAGCAGTCAGTGCTCTTAACCACTGAGCCATCTCTCCAGCCCCCCCTCCCCATATTCTCTCTTCTTTTAAAGATATTCTTGGATAGAGTGCTTTTAAAAAGGCATTGTTCAGTCAGAGATGAGTCTTTCTTTGACTGTTCATGATTAGTAACTCATCCCTTACAGAAGTTATCAAGCCCTCAGAGAAAATATATTTCATGATGCACAGAGAGTGAGCTAGAAGGAGTTAGGGAACCTGTGGCCCTGTGCAATCCAGTGTAGTAGCAGTTAGCTAGATTTGACTCTTTAGGTCGGATGTCTGCCTCAGCTGTTTCTCCATCTTTTAAAATTTATTTATTTGTAATTTTTTTGATATAAGTCCTCTCACTGAACCTGGAACTTGCCAGCTCAGCTTAGGGTGGCTGGCCAGGAAGCCTCCAGAATCTAGGTTCTCTGTCTCCCCACGCTGGTGTGACAGGATCGCCGCTAGACCAGGCCTTTTCCTTGGGTTCTAGGGATCAGACCGCAGGTGTCGCCATTTCTGCAGCTTGATCCAGGTTTGTTTTTCAGACTCATGCTTCGGAGCGCTGCAGGAGTTAAGCCCGCCTTCCTCACACACTCCTGATGTCACCTTGTGAGCCCAGCATTTCTCACCCATAAATGAAGGGGGGCGACGTGGGGCACATGATCCTGAGGGGCTACAGAGGTCACGTGACCTATCAGCCTCGTCTAAGGCCTAGTTCCTGAACACAATATGTGCTCAGTTAATTCATGTGAATAATAGAGGAATAGTAATTCAATGATGCTTCAAATAACATACATGCATAATGCCTATTTATGTTATGCAGAACACAGCGCAGAACATTCTAGATGAAACATTGCCTGGGAGCAGAAAGCCCAGGTATAGATTTTGAGTACCTAAAGATGGGAGGCACAGCATCAGAAGGTTTGAGTTCTTCTATAGAGGGGCTTTCTCACAAGGCTACACTTGGTAACTCAGCAGGGCATGCATGGCATTGTTTGAGTTTCCTGTTCTGGACACAAAGTCTTAAAAGAAGCAGGCAGGTAATGCCTCCACCACACAAGGCAGGCTTCGGGTGTGAGGCTGCAATATGAGAAGGACTGTGTGGACTCCCAGGGGCCTAAGCCTACTGCTATCATCTAAGCAAGTTATGACTGTAGGAGTGCAGTGTGTGGAAGCCCAGACTGTTTACGGGACATCTCCAAATGTCCAGCATTGGCTTTCTTTTTGCTTAGCACTCTGTGTGTGGCAAAGAAAACTCTTTTATGCGTATAGATAAGAGGCAGTCTACACATAAGCCACCATTCTACGGTTTGTTGTTTAAAGTAGCACGTCCCAGCCTGTTCCTGAGTGCGTAGACTCTGTTGTTAATTTGGAATTACTTTAATGGGAGTGTCTACAGTGAAACTGGGGGAATCTTCCTTCTGTGCCCAGATTCATAGAGGAATACTTCTTTGATCCTCAGATTGTTATTTGATCACGGAACTCGGTGTCTAGAAACACAGCTCAGAGGTTCTTGAGGAGGCACTTGTGAGTGTCAGTCTTCTGGACCACCGTTGGCTCGACCTCTCATAACTGGGGTGTAGGGGTTAGAGTGGTAGGTGGCTCAGTGGGTAAGAGTGCCAGGTGTTCTTGTACAGAGAACATGGGATTGGTTCCCGGCACTCAAAAGGCGACTCACAACTGTCTGCAATTCCATTTTCAGAGCCTCCAGCGCCCTCTTCTGACCTTTTTGGGTACTGCATGCAGGTGGTGGACATATATGCAGGCAAAACATGCATATGCAAAAATCAGATACTTTAAAAAGGGAGATCTTAATATTGGGAAGGAAAGCATAATGTTAAGTTACTAATGATTCTTTTTAATGTAAATGACACACTTGAATTTTGCCTGTTCACAATGTCAGATTTCCATATTTATTCATTTATTCATTTTTAAAAATGTTTATAGATTTATTTATTTATTTATTTATTTTATGTATATTAGTACACCATTGCTCTTTTCAGGCACACCAGAAGAGGTGATCAGATCTCATTTCAGATGGTTGTGAGCCACCATGTGGTTGCTGGGATTTGAACTCAAGATCCTCCAGAAGAACAGTTGGTGCTCTTAACCACTGAGCCATCTCTCCAGTCGTCATTCATTCAATTTTGAGATAGTTCCAGGCAAGTTTGTCCAAGAGTGAGATCCTACCTGTGTAGGCCAGGCTATCCTTAAATTCATGGGTGATCCTTCTGCCTCAGTCTCCCGAATTGCTGTTTTCTGAGGTCTTGCACCTCATGTCCAGATTCTGACTTTTCCGGTTCAAAAATGAAAGATCTTAGTACCCGGAATCTTCTTGCGAGAGCATATGTGCTAATTTGGAGTTGTTTCCTACAGCTACAAATATTGAGACATTTACTTTCCTTTGGGAATCGGGTACCTGTGTGTGCTATCATAAGACTTATGGATGTAGTGGGATAACTCTAAGAGAAACCTGCAGCACCAGTTAGGGGGACACTGCATGATGTCTCCTCCGCTAGCTCTACTTCTCCCTAGTTATAACGGCTTGGTTATTTAGAACAAAAAGATGCTTTTACTTTACCAATGACATCTGTGCACGGTCTTCCACAGGAAACTTTCTTCAAAGGAATTCAGAGCCTTCTCTTTACGCAGGAACCGGTACAAGCTCTCAAGAGTTCCTTTGGTCGCACACTTAGTTTCCATGGCCTGCTATTGCCAACATGTCTTAAACTAGCAGCGATTCTCCACGGGTATTACAACTGTGATGCTTTGCCACTTCATCCAATGTTTTCTGCAGTAGATTTTATTTAATTGCATTTTCAGGTGTCTGCGTACAGAGGCTTAACTGGAGGACATAGTTAACCAACACAGATCTCCTGGGAATTTCAGTTTGCTTAGCATTTGGATTTGTGGGGAGGGAAATCCATTTTCCTTCTCCAAAGGTACTTTAAGATATTAATATAGAAATCAGAGAGAGAGAGACACACACACACAAAAGACCCACTCACTGGAAGCTGAATATGTCTCAGGCACTCAGGAAATGCACGACTCAAGTGTGTGGGGGTGGCAGCTGACACTCTGAGCTCAGCCGCTTCTCTGTGATAAGAATGCCCAGCTCAGTTTATGCCAATCCTGTCTTCAACCAAAGCTTACTCCACAGTCTTGGTGGGGGTGGGGTGGGAGGAGGAAGGACTTCCTGCGACACACAGCTAACGTTGGCCTTTCCCAGGGACAGACGTGAAGCCGGTTTGTGTGATGCATGATTACCAGGGGGTAAAACAGGATTTCCTGCACTGGAGAGGAAGCTGGTTGGAAACCTATTAATTCATTCAGAAATGCAGAGGCCAGTAGGACAGAGAAACATGGCTCCTTAGCATCTAGCCCTATGTGGTCACATGATACAGCCAGCCTGAGATATCTCCTCGCTAACCTTCTAGATTAGGCATCCTGTGTCCGGTAATTCAAAAGGAATCTTTTTGATAGATTTATATATTTTACTTAATCGGGGAGTGTTTTAGCTGCACATATGGATGTGTACGTGTGGGTTGGGCTTGGTACCAGGAGAGGTCAGAAAAGGGTGTTGAATCTCCCTTGAACTAGAGTTATGAATGACTGTGAACTGCCATGTGGGTGCTGGGGAACTGGATGTCAATTCTCTGTGAGAGCAACTTGTACTGTGAACCACTGAGCTATCTGCCCAGTGCCCCACCCCCACCCCGTGCTCACTCCGAAACAGAGATATCGCTACTTTGAATGAGAATGTTTCGTTTTCCCCTTTCGGATAATTTCAAAACGTAATTCTGACAGATGAATGGACATTTTACCGGACACTTCAGTGTCTGCTGTAAAAGAAGAAATTTCTTTGAAATTCTGGGTTCTGACCATAAAGCAGAGACCGTTGGGAGGTGATGGAGAATTCCCATCACCTGGGCAGTGTGGCGTAAAGGAACAGTTGCCAAAGCTACAGTCTGGGATTATTAGAAAGAACTGTGAACTAAGATGCACAGAAAAAGACAAAACAAAACAAGATAGCATATTGAAATATATATCAATGTGAGTTAACCTCTTTGCTATTGATACTGTTTGTGGAATTTTCTTTTTGAAAACATATCAGGCCATTGTGTTTTATTTTAAGTAGAAATAAACGCAAATCCACAGTCACTTCATTTCTTCCCTTTATAGTAAGCCGATGTAGAATTTTTAGAAGTATTAGAAGACATTGACAGTGACGCATTTCCTTCCTCCTTCACCGGAAAAAAAACTGATGACGTTGAGTCACTGACATCATCCCCTGGTGACATTAGACATTACCCGTTACCGTTCACGGGGATAAATATAAGGCTTTTATTAATAACTATACTCTATGTGCTTATGAAAGTCCCAATAAGGAGCTTTGAAATGACTTCTTATATAATACATTTAAAATATCTGTGTTCTGGTATGTCAGACTTTGGAGAAACTCATTAATAAATGTGAGTCACTGAACTCCATGCAGAGACCGCGTTAGCGGCAAAGAACTTCTGAATTCTCTGTCCAGCTAGCTTCCAGCTCCCAGCAGAAGCCAGGAGATGGTAGGAGAACACACACTGTGATGGGTGGCCTAAAAGAATGTCCCAAAGGGTGTTACGCCTCTGTCCGGTGTGTTAGCTTCTCTCAGGGGAGCAACTAAATGATACGGATGCTCTGCGGTCGGTCGCAGATGAAGTGGCACCTCGTCTTTTCACTTCTTTCTATTTAAACTAAGATTAAATCACAAAGAAGTTATGATCTGTCGTTTTGCAGTCATACCTGAAGACCTGTCATGCATAGCAAAAAAGAGGCTCCAGGCAGAGGACTCCGTGAGAGGTGACCCACACCATTGGTCGGGGTTTACAGTTGTGAGCTCCCTCCACCCCGCCTCCCCAGCCACTCTGCGAACCTTTTCTTAAAATTAGGGATAGTCGTAGCCTGCTGAGTTGGACTGTGGCTATGGGACCACCCTGCCCTCTGTTTGCTAGATAACTTAAAAATGCTGTTTGTTAGATACGTCCTCTGGGCTAAGAACTTGGAGAAGAGTACAGTCAAGGTCTTTGCCCTGAAGAAATGTCCAGTTGCTCTCAGAAGCACTACTGCTTATATGGTCCATTCCTTCTCCTCCATACTGAGAGACCGGGAGCCCTAGAACAAGAAGTTCTAACCATGGAAAGCTGCTTAGAAAAATAAAGAGCCACTGTGCACATCTATTCCCCCCCCCCCCAGCTCCCTAACCTGTAGACTCCCCTTTGCTAAGTTCTATTGTCTGGTTCTGCTGCCGTCCGCAGAATACACTCCTGTCCTGTCTTCCCTACAGCGTGTGGTCCTTTCCTGTGGCACTTCTAGTGCCTGGAGGCTGGGCAAGTGCTCTCTTTGTCTCCGCATATCAGGGTTTCTTCCTGCTCGCTCCTGTTCACACAGGACTCCCCTAACGCTATACAGCGTAGGGCTGACATCCCGGAGTTCTGCACTTAGCACACGGCTTGCATGGTTACTTTGTTTCAACTTTAAGAGCTGCTACAGTTCAGACGCCCCCTGCCTAGGAAGAAGCTGGACTCTGGCACTGAGTGGTAAGCAAAGACCTGAGATATAAAATGTATAAATTATCCAAAAGGAATATACCCCACCCCCTCCAGGAGGAGTGCTCAAGCCTAGCTCTGCGACAAGTATTTTGACTTGTAACTTGCCAAGGTTTATTTGAGCGCTATCTGTCCTGCAAGACATCACTTAAAGCTGTCTTCTATAAAAAGAACAAAACAATTGGACCATGGAATCTGTAGGAAACTGTAGCAATCGCTCAGTGGTTAAAAGCACATCCTGCCAAGGGCCTGAGTTCAGTTCCTAGCATCTTGGCTCTTAACCAGCTAAAACTGCAGCTTCAGGGGGTATAATAATAATAATAGTTATTATTATTATTATTAAAATATATTAAAGCGTGGATTAGTAGCTCACTGGAATTAACTTACAAACCTACCTTGGCTGGCTTTATAGTTTTTGAAAAGTCAAGAAATACACCAAAATATCAGAAGTCTAGTTTGTCTGAGACAACCATCTCCAGCTTCCGGTGAACTCTTGGGGACAGGAAACCCATGAGATCATTTTTAAGGAGTCCTGGAAGAAGCAGATAACATGGGCAACCTACTGAGTGTTTACTGTATTCTGGGCACTGGTCCAAGAGCAGTCTTAACCCTTGAAGACCCCACCTGGGATCCCTTCTCTGGAGACGAGGAAGCGGAAGCACGAGGAGGAGGTAACGCAACCTCTTCCGGGTGGCCCAGCATGCAGTTCCAGAAAGATGGGCAGCAGGAAGTGGGCTGTCCACCTCACCCACGGTCACTGCTCCTTGTTGTCTCTTCCAAGCGATCAGATGCACTGTTCAAAGACAGCCAGCCTGAAAATGACAAAAATAGATGTGACCTTAGACGGAGGTAGGGTGGGGCTGCAGTCAGGATGTAAAGTGAATGAATGAATGAATGAATGAATGAATGAATGAGTGAATGAGTGAATGGATGGATGAAGGTAAAACAGAATCACTGCTTCTTTTCATTTGCTCTGTTTGCATTTAATTTGGCCCCAAGCATTGTAACAAGGCCACAGCTGCACCAAGACACTATGTGCAGCAAATCCAATCACTGGAAATTAGTTTGTGCATTTCCGAAGACTTTGAGCTTCTTACTGTCTCTGTCACATTCTTTCATTTCCTAGGAGTGTGACAGCCTGCTTCCTCCTAAGTTTCTACTTTCCCTGGATTATGTCTGGACTTCTCATTCCACTTTGTGTCTGTGTTGTGACAGACCTGATCAGTCACAGACCTCCCAGTCAGATTTTAAACATTTTAAACATAGCGCAGCCCTTCATTTCTCGAGGCAGTGTAACATGGCATTTGGGACTTTTATGTTAACCATTATCTGACACACGTTCTCAGATAGCTCAGGTTGACTTTGAACTCACAATCTTTCAGACCTCGCCTTCTATGCCACCTCGTGGTGGCAGAATATCAGAATAATGCTGCCGCCGTCTCTTCCTCCTCCCCTTCTTCTTCCTCCTCCTGTTTTTGCAAAGTAGGATTTTAATGAATGCTATGTGCCTGAAGGAATATTAAGGTAAAAATCATGAATACATGTATGTGGGAATAGCTGACCATGCAAAAAGGTAGAAAGAATAATATAGTGATTCTCTGTGTGCTTAAACCCAGGTTTAACAACAGATTTTAAAGTTATGAAATGAACACGATATGTATATATGTGTGCTTGAGTATTTGTACATGTTTATGTCTGACTGTGTGTGTGCATATACCTGAGCCTGTGTATATGCTTGTGAGTACACATGCGTGTTTGTGTGTGTGCACACATGGCCAGATATATTAGGGATGACAGGATAGAAGCAGAACTCACACTGACTTCACCTGGATAAGCACACATCAGATGCCCTGGGGCACTTTCCTGCCTCCCCACTACAAGAGATAACTCCTGCTCTGAATTTTCTATTACTCCATGTATGAAGGGTCACGTGCCAACACCCAGGTGCCTTTTCCCTTTAGCCCTGCAACTCCCTAGTCACCATTGTTGTGTGGAAAAGGTATCTTTTTCTGGACCACATTTCCCAGGTTCCCCCGGCAGTTGTACTGGATCTTGTAACCCAGGTTGGACCACTGTGGTCTGACTAGAACCGAGAAGCACAACTCCCCAGCTGCGTCCTTGAGTTAGCTGGGGCCTTCCTGCTTTGACCTTCTTCTCTCCCCATTTCCTTCCTGTTGGCTGGAATGCGGACCTGATGGTAGGTATTGAGACATTGTCTCAGAGGTCATGAGATACTAATGATAGAAATCAAAATCTAGGTGTGGCTAAGTCCTTCAGCTCTGGAGAGTTAAACTGAATATGGAGTATCCTGGTCATTAGGCTTCTCATCTGCCTGGGTGATCTGTGCTCAAAATCTGAAAGGCATAGTATAGAGGGCACATTTTCTGTATCTCTGCCCTCTGCTAACCTGTCCCTACGGAAGTGATCCTCAACCTATGGGTCATGACCACTTTGTGGGTCTAATGACCCTTTCACAGGGATGGTATATCAGATATCCTATATATCAGATATTTATACTACGATTCTTCAGAGTAGCAAAATTAGTTATGAAGTAGCAACAAAGGTAATTTTATGGTTGGGGGTGGGTCTGTCACAACCTGAGGAACTGCATTAAAGGGTCGCAGTGTTAGGAAGGTTGAGAGTCACTGCTAAAGCAAAAAGTAATAACAATTCTTTTAAAATCCTTCAAGTGAAATTTCTGAAACAATGTATATCTTAATACAATTAGATTATAGGAATTATGGACTAGCTAGAGTGCCTAGATAGAAATAGATATAGATTCTGCTTTGGGCTGGGTTTCTGAGTTTTAGTGACAACTCTGGTATTGTTTGTATCTTACCATAGTGTTATCTAAAAGACTTCTGAGATATATCATATGTCATTATAGAATAAACCGTCCTGGTCACTTGTCAGAGTCAGCTTTGGTCACAGAAAGGGATAGTGGCCATGTGTGTCCAGGTTATCTGATGACTAAGATCTCAGTCTCTTCTCTTGATCGCCCCCACCCTAAGATGTTGTGTAACTCAGGCAGCCTCAGTGTCGCTACGTAGCCAAGGATGACCTTAGCGCCTGATCCTCCAGCCTCTGCCTCCTCAGTGTGGGAATTACAGGTATGCAGCACTATGCCCAGATAATACAGAATCACCAAGGCTTGCACCCAAGGCCTCGTGTCAGCTAGACCAACACTCTACTGAGCCTTATGCCAAAGCACCAAGCAGGAAATACACCAGTTGCAGAGGTCACATGATCCACCTCTCTAACAGGCAATGAAGGACTAGCAGCAAAGCCCGGAGTGTGCTCCAGAGCTTATGTGTTTTACAGTAGGGAGGGAGGGAGGCTCAACTGCCTCCCAACACAGCTCTATACCAGCAGCAGTGGAGCCAGAAAGGGAGCAGCATGGTGGCAGTAAGCATGGTTGGCTTCTTCCTTTTATTTTGCTTCCTGACCTATCCATGTTGCATACTGATTTAATGCTTGCATCACCTTTTATTTAATAGCTGGATGATAGCCAATTGTAAACAGATACCATGTTTTGTTCCTTTACCAGTTGATGGACATTTTTGTACACATGGCTATACAGAGACATGTTCCAGTTCTTTCAAACACACATGCTGAAGAAGAGCTTCTGTCTTAGATGGCAACACTGCATCGAGTTTTCAGGATTGCCACACATTTTGTCCACACACAATCTCATGTTCTCAGGTGTGTGCTCTGATTTTTCTGCATTCTCACCAGCACTTGTTATAATGCGCCTTTCTATTTAGCCTTCCGCATGAATGTGAAGTGACCTTTGATTATGTCTGTGTGACATTTCCCTTATGGCCAGTTCTGTTAGACATATTTCATCATTGTGTGTGATTGTTGGTCATCTGTATCTTCTATGGAAAACTTTTCTATTATCATTATTATTATTTTGCCCATTTTAAGCTAATATATCTATACTCACTTTTTGAGTTGTAAGAGAAATTCTTGATACGGATTTCTTCCTAGATATTTTCTCCCAAATCTTTGGGCTGTATTTTTTCACTTTCTTAATGATACCCTGTTTTGAATTCTGATGACTTCTGATGTATTGGCTGGTTTTGTGTCAAATTGACAGAAGCTAGAGTCATCAGAGAGGAAAGAACCTCTATTGAGAAAATGCCTCCATAAGATCCAGCTGTAGGCAGGCCTGTAGAACATTTTCTTGCGTAGTGATGAATATCGTGGGTGCAGGAGGGCCCAGCTCACTGGTGCCACCTCTGTGTGGGTGGCATTGGGCTGTAAAACAAGCTGAGGAAGGGACACATGGACAGCAAGCTCCTAAGCAGTGTCTGTGGCCTCTGCTTCAGGTCCTGCTACATGGTTTCTGCCTTCAGCTGCTGCCCTGAGTTCCCATCACGATGGCCTTTGAGCTATGGGATGAAGTAAATCTTTTCTTCCCAGCTGCTTTTGGTAATGGTGTTTATACCAGTGATAGAAAGCACATAGCGTTAAGTGCCCTTCCCATTCATTTTGACTCCTGTGCTGGTTTTCAACAGTGACTTTAGTGCTCGTGTCCCAGGGCAGTTCTGCTGACACTTCAGGCTTTAGATTCAGGATCTTACTGGTTTCAAGGTATACTATGGCCCCGCCTCTTACACATCCTCTTGGTTAACTCCTCCCTCCCTGGCTGTGCCCTTGGCCACTCTTCAGAAGCCCTGCTCAGTAGGAGTGTGTTTAACATCACCTGTAAATTGCACTTGATTTTGTCTTCCTTTCTCTGTACATTCCTAACTCTCTTCTTACCCCAGGCAAATGTTCTGCTCTTCCACGTCCTGGACCACCTTGTGTGTCTGGCTTCCCTATAGTAACTATACTAGAACAGGCTGAGTGTCTTTGTAGTCTTGGGTGTGATTTTCAAAGGCATTTCAGTCAAACTATTAGGACACCAGAACTAGCCATTGGAGGTTTTGACTACTGTATGGAAGATCAGTTGTTCTCTCTCCCTCCCTCTCCCTCTCCTTCCTCTTCCCCCTCTCCCCCTTCTCCTCCCTCTCCTCCCTTTCCCCTCCCCTTCCCCTCCCTCTCCCTTCCCTTCTCCTCCCCCTTCCTCTCCCTCCTTCTCTCCCTCTCTTTCTCCCCAACCTATGGGGAGAGCACTTAATCAATAGATGTTATCTAAAGGGCGTGGTTGAGTGGCTAACTGACTTCTAGGAGGTTAAGCCCCAAATCAACCTGACTACTTCCGGGTCATAATTTTGGACAGATTATTTCTGCTTAGCCCTAACTGTGTCATGTTACTAGCTGGAAAGTGCTCTCCCCAGTCTCTCTTGCAGTCCAATTGGTTTGACTAAATATGGTGTGCCTTGTGCCCTGGGCGTGGTTTCCCGTAGGGCACTAATATATAGGCTCCTGTGGTATTTTCTTTAGCTGACTGTCCTCCAGCTCTGCACAGATAGTAACAATGTGGCAACACAGTAGCCATTCCGTTCATAGTCTCTCTGCCAGGTCTTGAATTTGCTAGCTTCTCTGGCTTGATTGTGTCTCCAAGAAGGGCCATGCTGGCTGTTGTGACACTGATGACGTCATGCTATGCAGTGGTTAGCAGGAATTTTTTTTTCCCATTCTGTTTTTAATCGTGACTGTGAGACACGGTAGCAAAGCAAAATGAAACAGTTAGGGAGGACCGTGGGAGCACATATGGGTGGGGGGGTCTGTAGCCCTGCTCCTGAGCGCCGGGCGCACAGTTGCTCCTGGGTTTTTTAATCTCCACAGGTTTCAGAAACAACGAATGTACCTTTTGTGTTTAATGGACAGTGCTGTTTGGGGGAATTTCTCCCTGTGTGTAAGGGTGGGTCTCCTCCCCCATCTGTCCTAACAGCTCTGGAGTGGCTGTATGAAGTACTTGAAGTACAGTGGTCACAGGACTATGTCTCAGAAAGCACACTTGACTACACACTTCAAGTCAAAGGAAAAGAGAAACCTTAATAATCACAAGCTTTCTTCATAAATCATGGTTTAGTTGAGCTGCTGGCAGCCTTAGCCTCAAAACCACCACGTCTGCTGGTACCTGGGAATGCATGTACCCCGTGTGTGCCCCGCGTGTGGCTTTGTCTAGCCTACTGTACCTGACCCTCATCTCCCCCTAGAGACTTCACTAGAAGCAGCTGCTGCTGACTCTACTGCTGCTGAGATAAGATCAACCTTTGACATTCCTCAGCCCAAACCACTGTCCCCACCCCAACCCCCCTCTGAGCTTTCAAAGCTCCCTCTGCAGCCCTGGGAGTCACACTGCCTGTGAACTCCTGGCAACCATCTCGGACTGTAAAATATTTAAGCATCCCGCTGATCCTATTTCTAAGAGGTGTTAAATGTTTTAGAAGCCTGCCTAAACAGTCCTGTCTAATTCTGGTTTCCTCGCTCGGAGGAAGTGTCTATCAATAACCCTAAACTACTGGCTTCTAATTTTAGGGATAACCAAGGTAGGATCAGGAGAGGAAACGCAGTCTTCCTCATTGATGTCCCCCTGTCATTTTGCTCCAGAAGCCTATAATTAGCTCTATTTTCTCCACCTGTAATACCTGTTTAGATTTAAAACTGTGCTGGCGAGATAGTGAGTCATGCGCTGGGCTGGGAATTAGAGGTTCACTACATCCTGCTTTTGGATACTTGGATGAATGGGATTGTAGCAGAAGGAGAGGGGAGCCCAGCAGACTGCTTCAAGTTGGGGGAAATGTCTCAGGGCCCTCGCCCCCCAGTTGGTGTCTGAAATAGCTGGTATTGCTTAACACTGTGTGTGTGTGTGTGTGTGTGTGTGTGTGAGAGTGTGTGTGTGTGCGCGCGCGCGCGCGCTTGCACGCTTTGCTCTTTGCTGTACGTAGCTGCCGGTGGGCGGCTGTGTCCTTTATAACCTGGGACAGTCAGCTGCAGTAAATGAATGGTATAATTGTAGCCCTGCACTATAATGAAAGCTATAGGAGCACGCATATGCTCACACACTCAAAATAACTTACTGTACTTTCCAGTAGTACCCTGGGGCCTTGATTAAGTAAAGGAAGGGCTTCTAGAACAGGCAGAGCCTCTACCCAGAAGGATTAAATTCTCTTGTGAGAGGCTCTCCAGTTGTTGCTTGTAACACTATCTTAAATGTCTGGTAGGAGAATTAAACGCTTCTCTTTTTTAGTTCTCTATGAAGCCTCACCAGATGAGTGCTGGAGTTAGGGGTTGGGTACTAATTCTCCTTGAACTGCTGATCCTTTTCTTCCCTTGTGATGCAACTGTGTGGAAAGTCTTACCATTGCTACCTCTGTGTTATCTACCTGGAATGCTGTTCCTGGTGCCCTGGAGTATATTTTTGTGGTAGATTTTTCCCCTCTCTTACTGAAAGAGTCCTCCTCTGACAATAACCTAGGTTCTTGAATTTTAGCACCTGCCCTACTGGTCTGTTGACTGCAACAGATGTAACCAGGCGGTCTGGTTTGTTTCTCTGTCGCTCTGAGAAACACAGTAACCAAATCAACTTAGGGAAGGGTTTGTTTGAGTTTACCTGTTAGAGTCCACCGTCAGCCTTGGCAGAAACCATGGAGGAACAGGCTAACCTGTTTGCTCTCTGTTAGCTTCCTTGTGCAGTCCCTGGCCTTCTTGCCTAGGGACGGCTCCACCCACAGTGGACGGCTCCACCCATAGTGGCCTGGTCTACGGACACACCCACAAGCCAATCTAAAGGCAGCAGTTCCTCAGTTGTGGTTCCTTCTTCCCAAATGAACCTAGTTTGTGTCAGATTTATAATAAAAAACCGACTTGGTGCTCTTCCTCAGAGAAATAAGTATGAGTTTTTAAAGGTGAGCATTTAGAATTTTATAGCAACCTGACAGGCTAATTTTATGAGAGATTGAGTCTTTATGCCTTTACCCTTTATTTCTACTGTAGTTTGAGGAATATGTTTGCTTCCGGCACCCCTTATCTGTCTCCTGTTCTAGACTGTAGGCTCCACGAGGGTAGAGCTTGTTTGGGAAGTATTTTTCAGTTATCATAACTTTGGTGTCCAGAATAAGGACACTTGTCTCATCAAACTGTCACCAAGGGAATCACTTGCCATTTGTAAAGATTAAGCTGTGCCTTTTGTCTCTGTGACAGTGGCTTTCTCCTGCTCTCCATGCTTCTGTTTCCTACTAAGTCCTTGAGGGCTGTTGACACCAGCTCTTGACCACTTTCTGATCCCAAGGGTCAACGCTAGGTCTGGGTGTCACGAACGCTCAGGACACGCCTTTTACTTGATCACAGGGATGAATTCCGAGTACCCATTCCTTCCCTCTAGTGACCCCACTTGATTCATTTCCTCACAGTTGAATGAAATGTTTAGAACAGGCACAGAAGAATAGGCTCCCATGTCCTACAACAGAACCTAAGAGATGTAATTGTTTCCAAAATCATGAGTTCTTAGCACCAGCTTAGGTAGAACAACATAGGGTTCACATTTGATTACTTCAGACTTATACTGCCAGCAGGTCTCCAGATCAATTGTCAGTGCCATGACCCGGACCCCAGATCATTCTGACATGATCAATTGTCAGTGTTGTAAACCAGCCACTAGAGGCACACTTACTTCACAGGTTTCAACTTTGGCAATTGTTCCCAGGCTGCTCCTCCCCCCCACCCCCCAAAAAAATAGAATCACTAAAGAAAAACTCTATAGGTTTCTAATTCATAGAAATATATGATTTCTTTACTATATGTGTCATTCTTCTTTATGTTAAACTATTTATTATTCCCCAGATCTACATAATCAGGAAGAGATCCATTTTGTTACCTATTTGAATTCTACATCTTCTTTAACCAAGGGCTTGTTACATGAGCCACTTGAACTGAGTCAGGCGAGTTGGCTGTCTTTGTTGTCCGAGTTTAGTTTCTTTTAAGGTAAATTGAGGTTTTGAGGGGAAAAAAGTGGGCAGGATCAACTTCCATATGTATAAACTTGCTTTCAGAGAACCAGGCAATGTAAAAGTGTAAATGCTATTCCAAATGTACCGGACTGCCTGATGTATTCTGTTTATAGGCAGAATAATTTGATAAAATGTTAAAACTGAGCTAGCTGCCTTCGTGGAGAAATCAACTGTGTGAGGCAAAAGCAGCTAACAGAGGAGACAAGATCATAAAGCAGTGATCCACATTTTGAAGATTTTTAGCTGGAGACACCAAGAGGTCATAGCAACCATTGCCAAGGAGACCCATGCCGATGTGAAAAGCACGGAGGTCATGCAGATACCCGGAGACCTTCCATATTGATTAACAACCTTAAGGTTACTCATTCTCTCTTGCCTCTGATGCCTTCAACCTTTGAAGCAGCATTTATTAGAAAGATAAAGGAAAACCAAGTAGGGCTTGCCCTGGAGAGAAAAAGTGTTCTCAGAACAGAAGCTCCATTCAAAACAGTGTGAGCAGCCTTTTATAAACTTTCCGGGGCTGTTCAGAAGTTGGGGTATTAATGAGGTGGAGAAGCCCAGGACTGCAAGCTGCCCTCAGTTGTAGGTGGCAGCGGAGGCAGCGGTTGTTTTATTGAAAATGATGCAAAGTTAGGTTTGGGAGCTGGGAGCCTGCTTGCAGAAAGGGCTCTCTCATAATTCCTTCATTAGAACTGAGACAGAGTTTCACCACAGTGGAAGCCTCCCTTTTCTATCTTTAGGCTGCTGTTTCTTCAAGGTCCTTTTTTCAGGTAGATGGTGAGGGAATCTCACAGCATCCACGAGCCACAGAGATTTCCCTAGTTTACTTGGTCAATGTAGACTGACTGTCTGCAGTAGCCTAACCAGCTTAGTACCAGAGACAGGAAAAAGAAATGTTCCCCGTGGCCCGAGAAGAGAGGGATAAAATAGAACTCAGCTATGAATTCGGGGCTGACAAGATGACAAAGCCAAGAAAAGAGTTTGTTGTAAAAACGAGAGACCCAAGTTTGAGCCCCACAACCTGCACAAAGGTGGAAGGGGAGAATCAAATCCACAGAGTATCCTTCCTTTGACTTCTATCGAGTGCCTCCCCCACAAGATATTAATTAATAAATTAATCCAGTAATTAAGTGGGGGTAGGGAGCTTGCCAGCAGTTAGCGTTGAGAGGGTCTAGTGGAGGTGATGTGGAGGTGTCTGAATCACGAGATCCAAGAAAATCGTGGCTACAGGGAAAGCTGGGAAAGAGGCAGCACTGGTGGCAGGAACATGGGCCCCGGAGAGATGCTGTCCACTGGACCTCGGTCATCGGGGTATGACCCATAATGACCTCTTCTGTGTCCCGCCCCTTCTCATTTATTTCTGATTAGTTAATTCTGGAGAATAGCTGTTGAGATTGTGGAAGGTGGTACCCAAAGTCAGGAGGCCAGGCCATTGGGAGCGCCGGACTCTCTTAGTTGGGACTGGTTAGCCATTTAGACATTAGACTGCTGGTTTCAGTTCTGACCTTTCCCTGCTAGGTTAGGTCCCCTTTAGATGTCACACCCTCACTTTCCGAATCCTCACTTGCATAAAACTTAGTTATGTTGCAAGCTTTGTGCCTACCCCACAGATTAGCCAAATTAACAAATATCATCTATCTAATCTATCATCTGTCGTCTATGTATCATTGATCTCTATCTGTCTATCATCTGTCTATCTGTCTGTCTGCCTGCCTATCTGTCTGTGTTAGAATAAATACTGCCAGAAACATATCACTCTATGGCTAGTGTCATTTGTTCATATGTCATCATTCTTAGTCTGGAGTCCTCCCAAGTTATTGGAATCTCCATAGAGTATTCTCTGGGCCTGAGCTAATGAGAGGGAAGACAGATCTTTCAGATGTATCTAGAATTCTTCAAGAGAGTATGTTCCATCTGGAGAGAGGGATACCAGTACCTGTGGCTGGGTGCTGGGTTGAGAATACACAGGGCAGTTAGTTCATAGGGAGAAGGAGTTCTGTTGTGAGTGAACCCTTCATCAGCTCAGCGCAGCCAGGTTTAGTCGTTGTGGGGCAGCCGCTGCGCTGCTGATTTTTTTTTTAAGTGAAGCCGCAGGCTGTGCTGCTAATTAAATAGATGTCATTTATGGAAGATTGTGCTTCTTAGTTCAGTGTGTGTGGTGTGTGTGTGTGTGTGTGTGTGTGTGTGTGTGTGTGTGTGTGTGTTATGGTTGAGTATGTAGCCACTCTGAAGATGTGCTGTTTCTAATTTTAATACAGTCTCCATTCTAGATCCTGCTTAGGCCTAAGGTTGTGCTCTCTGGAATTCCTTCACACATGCCCTCCCCAGGCAACCTGAGAAAGCACTGAGGCGGCGCGTCTGTGGTGTTGGTTGTCCAGCAGGCCTTCAGGAAGGGGAGGGGCTGCCTCCCATTTCTCAGTCTCTCTCCTCCCTGTCGCTGGCCAACTAGAGATAATACAAGGTTACATTGTGCCATCCTCCCTGGAAATGTGTGCTTACAAGAGACTTTCCTGGCACATCTGACCAAACTACAGAACTAACTAGAGCATTCCAAGCTGCTCTGTGCTTTAAAGTGGGGCGTGGAAGATGCTAGAAGAATTCAAGTAGTTCAAAGACACCAAGTACAGGTATCTTTTATTGGAGGGAGGTTATGTTATTATTGCAGAATTAATAATTAATAATAATAATAATAATTTAAAAGTACTGGGCAAAGTGATAAATTCTTTCTTTAATGACAACAACCATTCCATTCCCTAGTTTTATAGATGAGAAGACATTCAACCAAGTAACTCACTCAAGTTAAGAAGAATAAGTAGAGACTTGACTTGAATGTCAAGGTTTGTGGCCCAAGAATTCCATAGAGTAAGTGCAGTGTGTCCTGTTGCCTTGTTTGGGCTGGGCCAAGCATCCATCTGTTTATCCCTAAGTATCCATTGCGTGTGCCACGTATGCTTGAGACCTGTGCACACCGCGGTGGACAAGAATATCAAAGACACCACAGCTGGGAGTTCATAGTCTACAGGGAGAGGCAAGACAAACAAGAAAATGAATAAGCCAGCGTGGCAGAGACAGGGAGGGGGGAGGGGGAGGGAAGACAAATACTTTTTCCCCCATACTTCACAGATTGATATACACTCATACTTCACAGATTGATATACACTCTAATGGAAATGAAATTCCTGGAAGAGGCTCTGTAATTTTCATGTATTCAAGGGGAAAATAACCTAAAAACTCACCTGCAACTGTAACCTTTTCCTCATGTTGATTTTGATTCAACTATTACTTCTTAGGCTTTCTTATTGAGTCATTATAGAATGCAGATGTGTTTGAACCATAAAACATAGCAATATGATATCTATGTGTCGTCTACCACCTAATCTAAGGTGTGACCAGGTCTGCTGCCCTCTACCATGTTCAGCCCTTCCCACTGGGCAACAGCTCCCTAAGCTTTTTCTTCTCCTTTCTCTTACTTTTCATCTAAAAACAAAACAAAACAACACAAACAATCATGCCACCAAGCCTTTGATTTCAAAAATAGTATCACCCTTCCATGTTGCTATGTAACCTCTGTCAATTCATTGTAACAGCTGGGTTCCGTTCTGTTGGGCAAACATGAAAAATCATTTGAGTCATTGACCTGTTGCTGGATATTTGGATGGTTTCCAGTTCTTAGCTGTCTGAAGAGGCCTGGTAAAGTTCTTAAGCATGTGCTCGGGCGCTTCTCCACAGAATGCTTCTGGGAGTGGAATCGCTAGATCATTGGATGCATCAACCTTCAGCTTCTCTTGAGGTTATTGTATTGTTTTCCAAGTGGGTGGTACCAGTTTACCTTCCCACCCAGGCGTGACTAAGCATCCCAGCTGGCCCACTTGGCACCGGCTCTTGATATTATAATACTTGCTGTATCCAATCTGTTGGATGTCAGATCAGTGCTAACTGTGTACCTCACTGGCTTTTCCCAGTAAGTAATGAGATGGAGCTTTTGAGGTGATGTCAGACAGACAAAAGGATGAGGAGGAAGAGGTAACTGTATCAGACTAGAGGAGAATGGCTGAACCTCATTCGAGGTGTCCATGGAGCAGTGAGAAAGCTGTAGTGTAAAAGAGGTGAGCAGGAGGAGGATGCTGGAAAGGAAAATAAAGATCTTATGTCTCCTAGCCTCATCTTTAGTTATTCTTTAGGTGATACATAGATAGATAGATACATACATACATACATACATACATATATACGTAGATACATAGATAGATACATATATACATCGATAAATACATACATACATAGATGATAGATACATACATACATAGATACATTGATAGATACATACATACATAGATGATAGATAAGATAGGTAGATAGGTAGGTAGATAAATAGGTAGATAAATAATACCTGATAAATTAATGACAGACAGATAGATGGTAGGTAGGCACTGACTAATAGGTGGTAGAAGACGGTCCATGATCATCTCATCCATGTACTTTATAGTATTCCATGCTTACAACATCAGCTTATAAAGATGTTAGATGTCTAGTCTGCCAACGAAATAAGTCAATTCAAGACAAATTAAAAATATAAAGGCAGGTTTATTGAGGGCAGCTCTTGAAAAGGTTCACCAGTCCCAAGGAATCGGACCAGGGAAATCACCACACTGACAGGAAGATGGATGGGGATAGGGCAGGAGAGGGACAGGAGTGTGGCATTTGGGGAATAGGGGAAAAAGAGAAGGCAGGCAGGGAGAGAGAAATGCAGAGAGACCAAAATGTCTGCATATAGGGAAGAGCCTCTAGGGGCAGGAAGTGCGGCCCCTGGGCTGAAAGTTCAGAGTGGGGGGTGGGGTGGGGAGCCCTACCTGTAACAAGGAGGCACTGAAGGATGCTGGGAGAACCTGGAGGCCAGCTCCGCTTTGGTATGTTAAATAGGCACCTCAGCTGCTTGTCCCAGGTCTGAATCCAACACTATTATATTTTAGTATTTTTAATTTGGCAAGTTCAAATTTAAGATGTAATTAGGATGAGGAAACTGTTCTGAGGTTGTAACAAGTCTTTTTTAAAAATATGATTTTTAAAAAAGCTTGAGATTATAGCTGCATAATTAACATAGTATTTAATAGTCAGTGTTATTCTGTCTCTGTAATCAAGATCATCGGCCTCTAAATGCTCATTAAAGATTCCTTTATTACATGATATCAAGATCATTTCCTCTTATTAGGCTATGTAAGATACTATGAGTTTCTTAATTTTATTCGAGAACTATGCATGGAAGCTAGAGAGATGGCCCAGTGGGTAAGATCTCTGCTCATCCAGAGGGCCTCCCAGTACGCACCCTGCAGCTCACAACCATCTGTAACTCCAGTCCCAGGACATCTGATGCCCTCTCCTGATGTCCGCAGGCACCAGGTATGTGCTTGGAGCACAGACATCCCCGCGGACAAAACATCCAAACACATAAAAGTCAGAAGAAGTCCACGTGATGGTTGTCACCATGTTGTTCATTTCACTTGGCCGCCACTTGAAAAGAGTCTCCAGTTGTACCACTGACTCTTAACAAATTGAAGTTAATTGATGGGTACACTGAATACTAACTTCCTGTGTCATTTGTACAGTTTGATACATGACCACAGGAAATGTCAGGGCTATGACCCTATCTTTAGGTTTCAACAGCTATACTACTTTTCATATTATATTATTCAATCGAACGTATCAAAAACACCAGCCTGGTGGCGCATGTCTTTAATTCCAGCACTCAAGAGACAGAGGCAGGAGGATTTCTGTAAGTTCACATAGGGAGCTTCAGGACAACATAGAGAGATCTTGTCTCTTAAGTTTTTGTTTTTGTTTTTGTTTTTGAAAAACCCTTATATGGGGCATGGGTTGGTGGTAGAAGGGTAAAGAGGTAAGAAAGAAAAGGACAGGGTCCTATTATATAGCTCCAATGATAATCCCTCCCGTATTTTTCCCCTTTGTTTAGGATTGTTTTGGCTTTCTGAGATCTTTTGTAGTTCCGTATTATTTTTTGTAATTTTTTTTCGATTTCTGATCAGATGGAGATTTTCATTCAGGTTGCGTTGAATCTGCAAATAGCCTTTGGTAAAATAGTAATTTTTGCAATATTGATTCTACCAACCCATGAGCTTGGACCATCTTTCCATTTCCTAGTGTCTCTCCTCATCTCTTTATTTGGCCATGTAAAGCTCTCACTGTAGAGATCCGTCCCCTCCTGGGCAGGTTTAACCCTAGGCATTTCCATTTGCCTCACTGTCATTACGCTTTGTCGTGTATACTTGAACCGGTTTACGGTAGGGAATGTTCCTTTCTTGTCTTTTCTGGTTGTGTGCTTCGCATGTCTGTGTGGGTATGTCTTTTCTTAGTCTGAGGAAGTTTTCTATTAAGATCTTATTGAATATTGGGTCTGTGCCGCTGACCTGGGATTCTTCCCCTTATCTATGTCTGTAATTTGAAGGTTTTTTTTTTTTCATGATGTCCCACATTTTCTGTATGTTCATTTCTGGCATTGTAAGCATTTTTTTTTAATATTCTTTGCTTGGCTGGTCTATATCTTCTACTTGATCTTCAAGTCCCCATAGTCTGTCTTCTGGTTCGTTCATTCATTCTACTGGTGAGGCTTACCTTTGAGTTTCCTTGGAATTCCTGAGTGTTTAGTTCCACCTGCATCTCAGCTGAGTTCTGTCTCCTTATGTAATTACATCCAAGGCCTAGACTGCCTTTGTCATTTCTGTCAGGTCAGCCTTACGTTTGTTTCCTTGTGCATCATTCAAGTTCTAGGCTCCTTAATCAGTGTCTCCCTTTGAAGGGCTCCTATCTGCATATCAGACAGTCACATTATAGTTCATAACAGTAACAAAATTACAGTTATGAAAAAGTAAAGAAAAGATTTTTATGGTTGGAGGGTTATCACCACATGAGGAACTGTATTTTTTTTTTTTTTTTATTTTTAGTATAGACTAGAGTTTATTCAGGGCATGGGGAGAGAAGTGAAGAGAATAGTAGAGGCAAAGGAAGGCAGAGAGAGGGAGAGAGGAGAGAAGTAGAGGAGAAGATTAGAGGCTGACCATGAGCACCTGGAGAGAGGGGGGAAGGGAATGGGGAGAGAGAGAGAGAGAGAGAGAGAGAGCGCCAAGGAGCTGTATTAAAGGGTTAGGAAGGATGAGAACCATGGCCTTAGATTCTTTTTTTTTAATTACATTGAGCTGTTTCTTTGTGTCTTCATTGAAATTCTTAGATGAAGTTTACGATTCTTTTAAATTCTGTGTCCTGGGGTTCTTTTTTTTTTTTTAAAGATTTATTTATTTATTTTATGTATATGAGTTCACTGTACCTGTGTTCAGACACAGCAGATCCCATTATAGATGGTTGTGAGCCACCATGTGGTTGCTGGGAATTGAACTAGGGACCTCTGGAAGAGCAAGCAGTCGGTGCTCTTAACTGCTGAGCCATCTCTCCAGCCCTGTCCTAGGGTTCTTGAAGGTAATATTCGTTGGCAAACATTTCCACATGACTAGTAAGTTTTGGAAGGGAAATACTGGCCTGGTATTTTCTTTGGTTTGTATTCCTGGGAGAACTGAGCATGCACCTCTCTTTTCTTCTGAGCGTCATCTGGACCGAGCAGGTTGGGGCAGAAGAGAGGATATAAAGGCCGATTGGACCTGCAGGCTAGAAAGCACTTGGTGGAGTGAAATCAGAGGGACAGGGGGCACCAGGCTGGTGGCAGGATATGTCCCCTGGTCCAAGCCTGGGGGATGTGGTTGATCTGGCAAGGAAGAACATTTGGATGTGGTGCGTGAGAGACTCTGGCTAGATCCTGTTGAAGGTTGTATTAAGGAAGATCTTGCTGAATGGGGTTGGGTAGATGTCCCACAGAAGGGACCTTTGGATGGTCTCCTCCCAACCCCCTTACTTTCACATATGCTTTGATATTTTGGGACTTTTGGGGTCCCACTCATGACTTAATAATAATGACACAGAGATATCTGTACAGTATAAGGCTGTTGGCCTGTTGGCTGGGGCTAGCCTCTCACTTAACCTGACTTCTCCACCCTTGAGTCTCTCCACATGGTTCTCTCTCTGCTTCCCTGCCTCTGTCTTTCTGTCCCAGCTCTTCTTCTGTCCCAGCTCTTCTTCTGTCTCAGTGAGGACTGAGGAGGGAGAACTGTGGAAATCTCCAAGAGAATCACCTATTCTTCTGGGTCTTACTAGATAGGTTTCCATCTTAGTCCTTGATAGCCAGCCTCATTGATTTGAAATCTTTCTGTGCGTGACTCTCTCCAACAGTCCTTGTCTTTAGGCACATCGGCAATCTGTATCAAGGCGATATACATTCGGGAACGAATGATCGAATTAGGAAATGAATTAATTCCAAAATTTGTTTCAAAACCTGGGATCAGAGCTCGGGCCCAATCCATGCCATCTGGTTGAAGACTATTTATAGCCCTCAAGTGGTATCGATTTCTGCCATGGTGAGAGGAAGGTTGATTGCTGCTGGGTGGGCTCTTTCCTGGACGGCCACGATGCTTTTAAGAGCACATGGCTTAAAATGGGGGTGATTGGCTGCCTGGATCCTGACTTAGCAGAGAAAGCGATTCTGAAATTAGTGGCTCATTTCTCTCATCTAGAACTAAGGAGCGCTGTGCTGGGTGCGGCTGACACCCCAGTCAGTGTGGATCTGTCGCTGACATATGCTCCTTTTATTATAAACCATTTACATAGCATGGCAGTGACCTAGTCCTGTTGGGACAGCCTCCACATCTGGATTGGAAGACTACAAAGAGATGTAGGATATCTTCATTTTTGATTAGGGTTATGCCACGTTTGCAGCAAAATAATTAAAAATCCATAAGTGACATCCACATACCACTTTCTGCGACATAGAATTCAAATCTCCTGGAAAAGCATCACAGAGCGAAAATGTTGGGAAGTGAATTTTTAGTCAGAATTTATCATAATTTGCACAGCTACAGTTTGCGTTAGCATTAGAGGAAGGGAAAAAAAAAAAACCAAAACAACGGAGGGTATCCAAAGAGGAAAGGAAAACGAAGTGAGACCCCCAAATAATAAGTGTAATTTTACAGCACAAATATTTACACATGTAATCCCGAATATTCACGAAGCACATATACTTTATTGCATCCCATGATATGTAGTAACTGAAATAACACCATAGGCACCTGTCTCTTCTACAGTTTTTATGTCTTTGTGTGGGAAAATTGGGTTCCTCTCTCCTAGCCGATTTGAAACATACACCTTTGGGTCATCACTAATCCACTTTTACTTCAAAGAATTCAGTGAAAAAAAAAATGGCAGGGCAGTGGTGGCGCACGCCTGTAATCCCAGCACTCTGGGAGGCTGAGGCAGGTGGATTTCTGAGTTCGAGGCCAACCTGGTCTACAGAGTGAGTTCCAGGACAGACAGAGACAGAGAAACCCTGTCTCGAAAAAAACAAATCCAAAAAACCAAAAAAAAAAAAAATGGGTCTCACTTTTTGTGTTTGACTTATTTCTCTTAACACAATGACTTAACACAGCTGCATCCATATGGCATTGGCAAATAGGATTTTGTTCTTTATTGTGGCTAAGTAACACTGTATTTTATTATGTACGGCCTTTTATTTCCCATGAGTCCCACACTAAACATCAAGGATTATTCCATATCTAATCTAAAGATTGGTAATATGTACCTAAGACTTCTTGACTGTGGGCATGTGCTATATGCTATTCAGTCTCTCCCTCCCCCCTCCCCTAGCCCCCATACTCCCAGCCGCCATGACAGAGACCCGAGATAAGTTAACTTCAAAGGGGGAAGAATGGAGGAGTTCATGTTAGCTCGTGGTCTCCAAGCCCATGCTGCTGTGGGTTTGGTTTGCTTTTTCTTTGGCACCTGAGGTAGGGATAAACATCATGGTAATAAGTGTGTGGTGCGTAGAGCTGCCCACTCCATGTTGGCTAGAAAGTCACAGGGACCCAAAAAGACCACCAAGGAGCCAATTCCAGTGCTAACACGTAAGGACCTTTACTACAAGCTCACAAGCAGGGTCAGTCACCGCCACCATTGCAGTGAATCAGAAGTGAGAGCCTTGAATCTAGAGGTGCAAAGTATTTATTGTGATTGCAGCAAGCTTGGGGAGTTTCCATACAGGTCAGCAAGTTGATATTTTTAAAACTGCATTTTTTTTTGTGTGTAATCTGCAGGAACCAAACATGGAGGCCAAACCTTACCTGACAAACAGGGTAGCCCGGTTGTCAACTTTCTGCAGGATTTCTTAAATCATCTCTGTGTACCTTGGCCTTTTTTTTTTTTTTTTTTTTTTTTTTTGGTTTTTCGAGACAGGGTTTCTCTGTGTAGCCCTGGATGTCCTGGAACTCACTCTGATGGCCTCGAACTCAGAAATCTGCCTGCCTCTGCCTCCCAAGTGCTGGGATTACAGGCGTGCGCCGCCACCGCGACTGTACCATGACTCTTGATTGAGCTTTTCAGAAACAAGGAGAGAGATGAAGAGACTGGCATTCTAATGACTCCTCCAGGGGCCTGCTTTTGGCCATCTAGTGGTATGGACTGCCAACCATACTTTTAGTGTATGCCTTTGGGGGACATTTAAGATTCAACTCTACACCCAGCAGAGAAGTTGCCTAATCCTGTGAGAGTTCTACTCATAGTTTTTGAGGAGGCTTTCCATACCTTTGCATTCCAAGGACAGTCCGTGACAGTTCCCCCTCTGTTCTCCCCTCCCCGCCCCGCCCCGCCCCGCCCCGCCCCGCCCCGCCCTGCCTTCCCCCTCCTCCCCTCCCCCTCCTCCCCGTCACGGGCACTTCTACCCTTTGTCTCTGTGGTAATAACTATCCGTGTGGAAACGAGGTGACAGTTCGTTGTGGTTTTGGTTTGCTTCTTCCTGGTGATTAGTGGTGCCATCGGTGGAGTGGAGAAAGGTTTATTCCCATGGGTTGCCCGTTCCCACATCAGATCGGCTTTCGCTGCTAAGATGGCTTTTGCTGCCAAGACAGTTGAGTTCCTTATTCTTTTATTTTATTTTTTTCGAGACAGGGTTTCTCTGTGCCCTGACTGTCCTGGAACTCACTCTGTAGACCAGGCTGGATGGCCTCGAACCCAGAAATCCCTCCACCTGCCTCTGCCTCCCAAGTGCTGGGATTAAAGGCATGGTCCTGCGCATGCGCCACCACTGCCTGGTTTGTGTTCCTCATTCTTATTGGGGATCTTTAGAAGCCTTGCTGGGAGTCTTCACAGCTTGCTCCGTCCTGTAGCTTGTCCGTTTACTCTATGGTTGGTTGTTCTTCTTAACCTAGAAGCTTTCACGGGTAGATGTGATTCTTTGGTCAGTTGAGGGCCAGGGTTAGCTGTGATTTGGAGTCACTAACCAAAGACCCCTTGCGAGCATCCTGAAAGGTTTCCCCTGTGGTTTCTTCAACAAGCTTCATGGTTTGGGCTCTTAGGTGGAGGTCTTTGTTCCACGTCGAGATCATTTCGTACACACTGAGAAGTGGGACTCCGGTCTCATTCTTGTGCATACTCAAGTTCCCAGGAAAAGTTGTTTGGGAAGCAGGTAGGCTCTGCCGGATGTTCTGGGAGCCTCTGCAAAGAATCCGTTCTAAGTGCAAGGTTTTATTTCTGATGTTCCCCTTTCTGTTCTACTGCCTGTCTTGACAAGGGACAAAGGGAGGGAGGGAGCTTACTACCTTGTTTCGATTCCTTTAATTTTGTAGCGTTGGGTAGTGAGGTGCCACTTTGTCGTCTTTGTTGGCCTTACTGTGGCCATTTGGGACTCTCAGTTTCCCTATGATGTTGGGGCGTTTTTTTCTGTTTCTGGGAGGAATATCATGTCTTTTAGGATGGTAATTATCTTTTGCTTTTGGAATGAGACTCCTTTAGACGTTCCTTATAAAGCAGGTCTAGTGGTAGCGTTTCCCTCGGTGTTTGCTCCACACTCCAGCGCTGAACCCAGCTGCAAACTGGTGCTCAGTTTTCATGACTTAAGATCACAGTTGGCCACAGATGTACAGCACGAGTTTCTACTCTGGGGTAGTATAGCCACCTATATATGTCTGACTCCTAAATTATGTTTGGTCAGCTATGGTCAGTTGAGGGTTAGGCGAGGCCTTATAAGAGTCGCCAGGATTAAGGACTGAATGGATTGTATGGGCACAGTGATTTATAATCTCAGCTGTTCAAACACGTATCATCTCAGCTGCTTCTCAGGAAGCTGGGGCAGGAGGATTGAAACCCAGCCTGGGTTATACAGAGAACCCAAAGCCAGCTTGGCATATTAGAATATCCAGCTTCGGAAGGCTGAGCGCAGTGCAGAGACGGAGTCCCTTCCACTGTCTGGACAGGAAGATGCTTATCCTGCATCAGGTCCAGGTTTCAAATGCTCATCCCAGGAGGAGACAGACACACTGCAGGACTCTGGAACAGCCGTGGGGACAGCTGAGGAGCCCCAGGTTATTGTTTTCTCCATAAGAAGAAATCTAGCTGAGCTCTGGACACATTTGAGCCAGTAGAGACAGAAGGGACAGGTGGAACGCCCTCCCATTTTTACTCGAAGAGGACCAGAGATTGGCCGAAATTACGATGTGATTTCCTCTTTGCCCTTTTCTCCAAATCTAGAGTTTTATTGCATATTCTAGATATGATTAGAATATCTGTTTGTATACTTTGATAATATGCCAGTGGCTTTGATTCTCTGTTCATACGTTTAGGAGCAGTTACTCACACCTTTTTTGGATGCTCCAAAACTATCCTTCTAATATATTCTCTTAATAGGAAGAAAATATGAAGGGTTCGTTTGTCTGTCTGTCTGTCTGTTTTTAAGTTATAAATTCCCAACCTTCTACTGTATCTTGTATACTCTGTCACCCTGTATCACCAGGGTGTTTATACACGTATCATACCAACTCCCAAGCTTAGAAAATGAGGCTCAGAGTAAGTATTTCCTTTGCTAGCATCACCCAAGTTGCAAGCAGTCCAGGGGGAATCCAATTCATTTTGTCTGCCTACTGAGGCTGAGCACTGCCCAGGGTGAGACTTAAGGCCTTTTATTTTATGTACATAGTCTGAAATCATCCTGGTTTTCCTGTGACCTAAGGATGACTTTTTAACGTAATTCTGAAGTCATTGCTTTTACCATATTGTGCATTTATGAACTCAAGTCTTTCTGGAACTTCATCCCGTCTCCTCGTCCTTTCCACTGGTGCTTAAAGTTCTCCCCAGTACACCCCATACCACTAATATCCAGTCATGAGGGCAGACAATTAATTTATATGTTTACTTTTAGATCTGCGTTAATATTACCTCCTGAAATTCCCGAAAAGGCTCTTTCCCTGTGGATGTGGGGATTTGGGATTGCCCATCTATTCCCATTCTGGAATTTTTTCTTGGGGAGAAATCCTAAGCTTTGCAAGAGTAGATACTTGTGCTGACTGGTTTTTTATGTGAACTTTATACAAGCTTGGGAAGTAAAAACCTTTATCGAGAAAATGCATTCATAGGACTGGCTTATATATGCAAGTCAGTAGGTCACATTTCTTTTCTTTTTCTTTTTTCTCTTTCTTTCTTTCTTTCTTTCTTTTTTTTTTTTTTTTTTTTTTTTTTTTGGTCTGATGGTCGATGTGGGAGGTCCCAGCCCTGGTGAGCCCATTCTAGAACTACCTGCCACACCTGGGCAAGTAGTTCTAGAATGTTTAAGACAACAAACCAAGCAAGCCATGAGGAGCAGGCTAGAAAGAAGCATGTCTCCAGGCTCCTGCCTCTAGGTTTCTGCCCTGCTTGAGTTCCTGACCTGACTTCCCTGGATGATGGACTACAAGCTTTAAGATGAAATAAAGCCTTTCCTCTCCAGGTTACTTTTGGTTATGGTGTCTTACCACAGCAATTAAGCCCTAAGATAACACTGTATCTGTTACTTTAATATTTAAGTCTAGTGCTGATCCTGGTTGGCCCAAATGAGGTATTTTGTAAATATTTACTGACTGACATTGCGGCTCTGGGGTTTTTGCAAGCTGTCAGGCAAACTAATCAATAAGCAGAGATGGAAGATAGAGATGGCAGAGGTAGATTGCTTCTGCCTTGTCTCCCTTAACCTAGCCACAGGTTCAGTAAATAAATTAGTATTTCTGCCTTTCACTCTCTTCAGTTGTTTGTTTTTAATCTCCCACTGTATTTTGAGACACGGTCTCTTGTAGCTTTTGCTGGCCTTGGAGTCACAACGTAGCCAAGGATAATCTTGAATTCCCTATCATCCTGCCTTTGTATCCTGAGTGCTAATATTGCAGGCCTGAAGCACCGAGTCCCACTTCTCAGGTTGTCCATTGAGTCTCATCCTGTCTCAAGCCTGAAGTGGAAACCTTCTTTCTCCATCTGTGTCTCAGGCTTAAAATCTCATTATCTAGTAAGATCCATTTAAAATCCTTTCTCTTTGAGGATCCTGTATCTGTCTTGGAGATACTACTTTTCCAGGGGTGGTCTGCGAATGCTGTAGTGTTGCCAATACCACAGCACATTTGTGGGTTGGTTTTTTTTTCCCCCTTCTCATTCTGGAGAACAGGGCACCTCTGATAGTAGCTGGGTTAAGCTTAGTTCAGGAGCTCGGCAAAGCTCTGACAGAATCTTTATTGCAGGACTTCGCAGCACCCGTGTCTGTTTTAATCTTCGTGTTGCCTTTCCAATTTCCCCTGGTCAGCCAGTCTTTAACACATTGCAAACTTTCCCTTCGTATTAATGTACTGTGAACACAGCAGGGCAGCATGTTCTTTATACGAGGCAATCCCAGGGGTATCTACTGCAGACGGAGGGGCTATAAAGTAGTAAACCACTTCGGAAAATTGTATGGTAGATTTCATAAAAAGTTACATATATGTCTTCTCTATGATCCAGCCAGCGCCTTCTCTTACATTTAAACAAGAGAGATGAAAATACTCACCCCAAAGAACCTTAAGCAGGACTATCTGCAGCAGCCTTTTTGAGGACAGCCCCACGATGGAAACATCGTACATAAATCATTGTTGGCATACATCAACGGTTGGCCAGGTAAACAGATTTTGCTAAATCTGCATTAGCCTGACTTGAGCTGAGAGAGACATACAGTCCAGACAGAACAGACAGACAGAAGGCTCTAGAACCCACTTGTATAAATGAACAATGTGGACAGATCTCAATATTGCTTTGAGTGGTGGTAGCTCTCACGTGTGGGAGCATACAGCTACCCAAAGCTGGTAGAATTGCCAGCATCGAGACTTGGCATTCTGTGGAACTGCATTTATCTCTTGACTTTCACCTCCGTGAAGAGACAGGATGCCAATGGTAACTGTGTCTCTGGAATCCTCAGCAAATTGCCTGAGTGTCTGCTTCAGTATCCTCATCTGCCCAGTGAGAAGGAAATCAGCATCTACCTTGCCAAGCTGTTGGGAGACTCACATGCATTTGTCTGTTTGGGTTACATCTGTATCCATTAAAATGTTAGAGTCAAACAAGCTGATCTTCAAGACAATAGCTCACCCACCCTTATCCCCGCTGCACAGGGGTCTCCAGGACAGAATTCGTAAATAACAATACTTGGAAACCAGGAGATTGGCCTGGCGTGGTTCTGATCTCAACAATGGTTTTAAAGTTTAAAGAAGAGGGTCCCCCCACTTCTTTGCCGGTTTGTTGAGTAATTGTCCTGTATGGTATCATAATTATTTTCTCTGTCATCATCATTTTATAGCACTTTGCAGTATGTGAATGTATTCCTGCATTTCCAATAGCATTAGTAGCCTTTGCAGAGGAATATTTTAGAAACCAATTCAGTAATGGGCACTCACAGAATTTTTGATGTTCATTTTATTTTCATGGAGAGCTAACAGGGCACCCTAGCATTCAGAGGGGGGGGGGCATCAGATCACCCCCTCTTTAGGCAGACCATCCTTTTCTTTTATATGAGGTAATTATAAATGACCTAAAGTGCTTGAGTTGGGGGATGGGAGGACAGCTCAGAGCTGGGAGGATAAAGACTCTCTAGAAGATGGGAATGACACCCAGTGTGCAGACCACAGGACTCCTGACCCAGCTGCTCACATCGTATGCCCCATGCCATTTTTCTCTCTATAGTTAAGCAGTGCTGGAAGGACGGGATCTTTGATTAACGTGTAGACATGGGTTACGGCAACTGCCTCTTGGAGGAGAGAAACCAAAGGGGCCTCCCATTTGCTGAGTGGCTTGATGAAGTGTCTGGGCTCATGTTGGTGGAAAAGATGACCTTACTCATTTGGGGATCAGAAGGGAAAAATTCAAGACTGTCAAGTGTGTCACGAACAAAAAAGGGCGCAGATGGCTCCGGCCTAACTTTTTGGTTATTATCCTAATGCTATTTTTACACTGGAAGATGAATGTAGGCTGATGAGTCTTTGCCCAAGTGTGTGAATTGCTGCTTTTTATTCAAGTATCTTTATTTATACTTGTGTGCCCCTTACTGATAGTGGCTTGCTGGTGGTTTATGCTTTTGCCGGTGCTTCTTGTAGCCGGCACACCTCACCCTCACTGCCTTTGTTATTCAGTAAGAAGAAACTCAGTCATGTCAGGGAAGTATTCAGCTGCTGCCACAGTGGGCTCCCTCATCAAGAATGAAGTCATGCGAGGAGGTTTATTTTTGTGGTTTTTATTGGATGATTCCCATGTGCGCCGTCTTGGCTCCTTCAAAAGTCTGTCACCAATGGCCCAGAAGTGATGAAATGAGACCAGAGCATCCTTCTTACTTTTCTTCTTTTCTCTGGGACTCAGCTTACTCACCTATAAAGTGGATCCATTAGCTTATATTTTAAGCAAAAGAAGACACAATAATTATCAAAGTAGTACTGATCCATTAAGGGAATTATTTTTCTTTTAGCGACAAATGTGCCCGGTGTTTGAATACATTTCCAGGGAACAGTTAAGAGATAAAGTTTCTTTTGTTTTATTTCCTTCCTATAACAAACATGTCTTAAAGGCCTATTTCTATCTATTCCTATCTATGGATAAAGTGTGATAAATGTGGCAAACAAGACATGATCAGTTGGGGGAATTTTCTGCTCAAGTCACCTGAACAATTCTTTGTCCCACAGCTATACCATTGTGACTCTCAGAGACAGGACACTATGCTAGGCATGAGGGGTCTTATCTACGTGTGTCTGGAAACTCCTGTGTCTAGAAAATCAGAAGTGACACTTTACTGCGGAAGCATCCAACATTAACACCTTTCTCACATAATAGAACATTTGAAATCCCAGCGGGGGGGGGGGGGGGTGGCGGCAGCTCTTGAGGCCAGCTTATGGCAGTCACGGTCTCCAAGTCACTGAAAAAGTAAACACGAGCGCAGGGAAGCCATGTGTGCTGTGCCTAAGGATGTGGCAAGTAGGATTTTTATCATGTGCACATGGGAAGTGAATTCTGCGACGGGGATGGGGGGGGGTAAGCGTGGGGCACAGAATGTGAACCACAGGGCAGAAGCTGATCCACAGGGGGCGCTGTGCATCAGGTATAGGCATGCACAGGGCAGAGTTTAGAGTGTACCGTTTACAAGTGTAAGGCTGAATAGGGAGTGCTCTTTGGCTTTGGCTTTGTTGTTCTATTTACACACACATACATGCACACACATGCACATGCACATACATGCACACTTGTACATATGCACACACATATACATGTACACATGTGCACACATGCACACACAGATGTACACATACAGACACATGCACACACATATATACATGCACACACACAAGCACTTAGACACACAGGCACACAAAGTGGAGATGGGTTGAGCACACAGAGTGGGGAGGGTGCCGGGGTGAGAGGGAACCTGTCTGCCTGTCCAGGCATGGATATCAGCTTGGAAGAGTCAGTTGTCTCCTCCACCATGAGTGATCTAGGGTGGAGCTCATTGTTCTTATTATTTTGGTTTTCTTTTGAGTCCAGGCTTCAGCCTGGGTTAAAGTCATGGTCCCCTGCTCCAGCTCCCAAGGGCTAATGTAGCAGACAGTCACCTCTGTACCCTGGGAGAATGTCTTGAGTATTGGCTCCCCAGACAGTTGGAATATCATCTCCTGCCTAGGAGAGAATTCTCTAGAAGCACGAGAGCAGATGGGAGGGGTCCTCCCTAGAGCACGCTGGAGAGCAGTTGCTTGTGTGGAGTATTCTGGCTGCACGTTTTATGGGGATTTATTTTTAAGATTTTTAAGTTTATTTTAGATTGGCAAAAAAATAAAAAATAAAAAAAAAATATGCTCCGTAGATTGGAGCTTTTTTTGACAGACCTTTCGCAAAGTTAAATTGAGTTCCAATCCTTAGCAGATATGTATGATCACCCAAGAACACTTGACTAGGAAGCATTCAGCTGGGCTCCTTAGAGCGGTGGACTCTTATCATGGAAATGAGTAGATATAATTTTAAATTCGTTTCGTAAAGACTGTTTGTGCTCTTTTGTGTTTTTCCCTCCGATGTGACAGGAGCCTGGTTGAAGTGGGCAGCTAGTCATTGAATAGCTCTGACAGCTAACTCCTGGCCAGGCTAGTATTACTTGGAAGGGGAAAACTTTCAGAGAAAACAATTCAGGGAAGCCACAAAATGGAAGCAGGTGTGTGTGGAGGTGGGGGGGGGGGCGGGGGGAGCAGTCTTCAGAGCCTAAGAAGAGAGGCAGCTCAGAGGGAAGGAGCACTTGCTGCTCTTGGGGAGCACGCGTGTTTGGTTCCATGTAGATGGCTCACAAACATGGGATGGAACACCAGTTCCAAGGTTTCTGATGTCATCATCTGAGCTACTGAGACTCATTAACACACATTACCTACGTACATACTTCCGCTCCCAGACCTATGAATAAAAGCCAGTGCTCAACCACACTCCTCAGCATTTAAACTTACTAGCACATACCACCCTCTTTCGCCGCCATTTTAATGTGGATTCCTTCTTTTTCAGTTTATGATTGTTTGCCATTGTATTTGGTTGGTTGGTTGGTTGGTTGGTTGGTTTTTTGAGACAGGGTTTCTCTGTGTAGCCCTGGCTGTCCTGGAACTCACCCTGGCTCATCTCGAAGTCACAGAGATCCTCCTCCCTCTGCCTCCTGAGTGCTTGGATTAAAGGTGTGCTCTACCACTGCCAATTCTTTAAACAATTAAAAAAATTATCATTCTTTAATCATTGGAGATGAAGAGCAGAGAGGCAGGCAGGTGGTGCGTCACTGGGGATGGCTGTGAGGGCCTTTATTTTCTTAAAGATTTAATTTTATTTTTAGTTATGTGTACATGTATGTGTTCATGTGTGGGAAGGTGCATGCGTGAGTGCAGGTGCCTGCTGACGTCAGGAGACATGGGGTCCTCTGGAGCTGGAGCTTCAGGTTGTTGCAAGCTGGCTGACATGGGTACTGGGAAACAGAACTCACCCGGGTCCTCTGTAAGAGTAGCACGTGTTCTTAACTGCTGAGTCATCTCTCCAACACCCATTTCCCAGAAGCCCTCCCAGCATCGTTCCTGGTGGCTCTACACTAGCCTGTGAACAGGGGAGTAGCACACACGTGTCCTTGGGTTTGTATATCACACAGTGCCCTGCACCTGGCATATGAATGTTCAGTCAGCAAATACTGATCGGCTACTAATGAGCCCAGGAAGTCCTATGGAAGGGCCTGGGTAGTAGGTTTTCTATATGCGTTGTCTGCCACATAGAATGATGTTTTTTTTAGAAAACATTGTTGGGGCTGGAGAGATGGCTCAACCATGAAAGGCTAGCTAGTCTCACGATAGTACAAAAAAAAAGTAGAAAACATTGTTGCTCCTCATTGTTTTGAGTTCTGAAACTCAAAAGTGGATAAATCAATAGAGGGCTGCCTGTTTTATTATAATATTTACACTGCATTTCCCATAGCAACTTGCTGCAATGTTTTGAAAACATGATTTGAAGTGAAGAGGCGATGATTTGCATAGACGCTGTGGTGAACTCTGGTTTTGTCTGGGTGCCCTACTATTGAGATGCACGCCCAGCCTGAACTTAATTCTTATAAATGGACTTGCCTAAGAATAGTAGTGATTCCCAAAATTATATTTATCCCATCTGTTTTGTTATTATCTCTACACGGAAATTGGGCTTTAATTATAGATATAAATGAAGTCTGTGATGGAATCACGGCTTGCAGATCGCTTCTGAACGTTAATGTCAGAAACCAGAGAGTTTCTCTGACACTGTATCAGATGACCTGTTGTCTGTGGGCTTTAAGGGAATGAGGGAATATGTGCTGTGAAGGAATGAGACCTGGGATGGAAGGATCTAGAAGGAATATGGATGATGTCACTCACCCTTCCAGAGTAGGAGGGGTGAGTGACATCATCCAATCTGCCACGTTTTTTTCTCCTCGACTTAGCCGATTTCTCAGCTTGAATTGAGATGAACGCATCCTCACTGGTAACAGTAATTCTGCGAATACCCAGCATTGACTTTTCTCTGAGCAACGCCCCCATGAGGTGATTGAGATATATACAATGTATTCCCATATACTGAAGATAAAACTGAAGTTGGAAGTCTATGGCTGGCCTAAGGGCCAAAAGCCAGGTTTTCAAATTCCAACTCTCTCATGGGGAGCTCGGAATAAACAGGATGAAATGCCCGGCTCAGGCTAAGTAACAGTCTCAGAGCTGGGGCTTTCAAGTGCAGGAGAGAAGGAAAGCAACTCGGGGAAAAGTAGACTGTCCTGAGTAGTTCACGTGTGAATGTCTTGTTGGCTTAGGTTGCTACTGCAGGCTGGAGTGCAGGGAAACTGGGTCAAAGGGCAGAGTTACAGCTGCTCAGAGCACATTGTCTGCCGTAGCAGGTGACACCTTCCATGAGTCCCATAGTGTAAAGAGAAAACCGACTCCCTCAAATTACACTCTGATCACCATGACCCAAGGCAAATCTGCATCTTCACATACAAATATTTCCAATCATTTTTTAAAGAACAGAGGTCAGATGATAGATTGGAAATTAGGCAGGTTTTGCTTTGTTTTGTTTTGTTTTTAATATAAATAGCTAACCTGGTATTATCTGTGGCTCCGAATGAAATTTAATGCTATAGTATAGTACATATTACTTAGTTGGAGTCAAGCTTGCCTGGGACATCTGGGCCGCATCTGGTGGGTTAATTGAAACAATGTTGCTGAATTGGAGTAGTTTGATGCATTCTTCAAAGACTCATCTTCCCTAGGGCTGAGACAGGAAAATCCTGACATTCTGATTTCTCTGCATATAGAGAACATTAACGTGACAGCAATAGGCAGTCTTAATGTTCCTTAATGAGCCATGCGGCTTAGCACACAGGGGCTTGCCTGAAATCACTCTTACTCTCTTGCTAATAACCAGTAACTTGGGAGCATCCTAAAGGCCAGCCTACAACATTCTTGTCTTTCTTTTGGGAATCCTCACTTTTCCTTGGCGTGATGTCCCTCTTCCCAGAGGGTGGAAACACACAGGTTCTAGAAGCACCCACGGACATGCAATTTCCAGCAATCTCCCACATAGTATCCAGGGAGCATAGACTGACCTGATAAGCCAAAACCCAAGTTGAGTGTTTTATATACCATGTGTGTGGACTAGCCGTGTGTGACAATCCCCAGGGGAGTTCACTAGGTAGATGAACCCATGGACATGGGGCATGAGAGGCTTGGCTTTTTAAAGGCCCCAGAACAATGGAGCTCACAGAGGTGAGGTAGGATCCATGGAACCCTATAAAAGGTCTGCCATCTCCTGGGACTTGGGGCGGGCACGGGGAAGGGGGAGAGGGGGAGGGGGAGGGAGGCCTAGGTGCTTTGTCTGCGTCCACATTTTCAACCAGTTCACATCTCACTTCTCTTGAGGACCCATACATTATGCAGGGACCTCAGAGCTCTTGCAGATGTAGAGGAGCAGATGCTACTCTGGTTTGGGACAGAATCACTCAGGCTTGAAGAGGTGTCTGGTTGTGCCTGCCTGTCACCTGCTCCTGCAGAGCCGAGGACTGTGTTCATTTTCTGCATTGTAGAAAGGACCTCCCAACACAGACCTAACCCCCTCATGGGACTGGGTAAGAAAGAGTAATGAAATCCTTCCCAGTTTCCTCTTCCTCCTTCCCTCTTTCCTAATATTAATAAAAAGCAATACCGTAGCAGTTGGGCGGCTGGAAGGTGTTATAAATTCTTCTGTCATTTATGTACATGCAGAAACAGAACAAAACAGTAAGTTTCCCTTTATTGCTGCCTTTCTCTGGGTAAAATTCCATCAAGTTTTTCTTCGGGCTTTGCCGGAATTCTCCTTAATTTGAGTGAAAATGTACCTCGGTGGCATAAGGTTTGCTAATGTTCATTTTATCTGAAGAAAATTCCAACATGCTTTTTTTTGGGATTTGACCAACTGTATACTTGGTTTTCTGTTAATGGGTCAGGAATCGTGACTTAAGAGGAAGCATACTCTTAGTCAGACCGCACCGATCAGCGCCTTATTTTTTTAATTAGCTAATTGTTAGTGCGGGTGGGTGTGAGCATGTGAGCGCTTACACTCACTTCACTGTACACACGGGGGGGGGGGGGTGCGGGGGGGGGGGCGCGGGGGAGGGTCAGAAGGCAGCTTTGTGGAGTCACTTAACTCTTTCCGTATTAGGGTGGGTTTCAGGGATTGACCTCTGGTCACCAGGTTTATGTGGCACATATATCTGCTGAGCCATCTCGCCAGCCATCTTTAAAGTCATCCCGCTCTCCAGTGACGATAAGAACACATACCTGACACCATGCAAGTCCGCTGGCGCAGTAATAGTTTTATATTTGCCTCACACTGGTTTCATTTCAGAAAATTCGCTTGCTCACATACGTTCTCATATTTTTGAGACAGAGTCTTGCTACAGAACCAGGCTGGCCTTACTTAGGATCCTCCTGCCTCAGCCCTCCAGTGCTGGGATTGTAGACTCTATGCACTACCACATTGAGCCCCTAAAAGGGCTGAAGGGAACAGACAAGGATCCATAAGACAGAACAGTACAGAGATGTTCAATGAAAGGCTTGACAGGAAGGACTAGGGAGAAAGCACAAAACGACCTAGACACGGGCTGAGAGACTCGTCGTACCCCATACCACCTGGGACTGGGACTGTTAGCTTCCGGTGGGAGAAGGCATGATTCGCTTAGTGAAAGGGAAGCTGGTCTCTGAAATACTTAGCAGTGATACGAAAGTAAAGGGCGAGTAATGTTTCTCAAGAGGAGGGAGGGTAATTACTCCTAGAGTTAAGACGTCACTTCCTCTCCAGGGTTCTCAAGGTTAGAGACGCTGCAATTATAACTGCCTGACATTATAGCAGCGGAATAGCTCCAAGCCTTTACTTCCTTCCTATGAAGTGGTGAGAGCCACTGCTGATATCCAGTCCAGACTCTATATACGTTAGCATTTTGTCTAAGCTCTGTCCCACAGTTACCTGGCAACAGCAGGTATGCTCCGCCCCACAGTTACCTGGCAATAGCCAGGCATACCTGACTCACTATAAAGGGGGCCCCTCCAGGAAGGCAAGAGCAAGAGAGCAGAGGGGCAAGCAGCCCCTTTTCTAGTCAGTCAGGCATGCCTGGCTGTTGCCAGGTAACTGTGGGGCAGAGCTTAGACAAAAATGATAACAACATATCCCCCTCCCAGCCTTTCTTCTCCATGCTGTCATCTAGAAACCAAAGCGCCTTTCCAATTTGTATTCCTTTGACCTCCTGATGTTGTCTAATTGCCCGAGCTAGTACCTCAAGTACAATATTGAAAAGATAAGGAGAAAGGGGGCAGCCCTGTCTAGTCCCTGATTTTAGTGGGATTGCTTCAAGTTTCTCTCCATTTAGTTTGATGCTGGCTACCAGTTTGCTGTATATTGCTTTTACTATGTTTAGGTATGGGCCTTGAATTCCTGTTCTTTCCAAGACTTTAAGCATGAAAGGATGCTGAATTTTGTTAAATGCTTTTTCAGCATCCAATGAAATGGCCATGTGGTTTTTTTCTTTGAGTTTGTTTATTTAGTGGATTGCATTGATGGATTTCCGTATCTTGAACCAACCCTGCATCCCTGGTATAAAGCCTACTTGATCATGGTGGATGATCATTTTTATGTGTTCTTGGATTCGGTTGGCAAGGATTTTATTGAGTATTTTTGCATCGATGTTCAGAAAACCAAATAACACTATTAAAAAATGGGGTACAGAGTTAAACAAAGAATTTTCACCTGAAGAACTTCGGATGGCAGAGAAGCATCTTTAAAAATGCTCAACTTCATTAGTCATTAGGGAAATGCAAATCAAAACAACCCTGAAATTTCACCTTACACCAGTCAGAATGGCTAAGATTAAAAATTCAGGAGACAGCAGGTGTTGGCGAGGATATGGAGAAAGAGGAACACTCCTCCACTGCTGGTGGGGTTGCAAATTGGTAAAACCACTCTGGAAATCAGTCTGGCGGTTCCTCAGAAAACTGGGCACCTCACTTCTGGTAGATCCTGCTATACCACTCCTGGGCATATACCCAGAGCATTCCCCAGCATATAATAAGGATACATGCTCCACTATGTTCATAGCAGCCCTATTTATAATAGCCAGAACCTGGAAAGAACCAAGGTGTCCCTCAATGGAAGAATGGATGCAAAAAATGTGGTATATACACAATGGAGTACTATTCAGCCATTAGAAACAATGAATTCATGAAATTCATAGGCAAATGGATGGAGCTGGAGAACATCATACTAAGTGAGGTAACCCAGTCTCAAAAGATCAATCATGGTATGCACTCACTAATAAGTGGATATTAGCCTGGAAAACTGGAATACCCAAAACATAGTCCACACATCAAATGAGGTACAAGAAGTATGGAGGAGTGGCCCCTTGTTCTGGAAAGACTCAGGGTAGAAGTATAGGGCAAAACCAGAACAGAGAAGTGGGAAGGGGTGGGTGGGAGAACAGAGGAAGGGAAGGGGGCTTATGGGACTTTCGGGAAGTGGGGGGCCAGAAAAGGGGAAATCATTTGAAATGTAAATAAAAAATATATCGAATAAAAAAAGAAAGAAAGAAACCAAAGTGCCCCTCCCCTGTGTAGAGAATGCTAAGCAGCCCTTACCCAAGACACTTGGGACGGGAAGTGCTTTCTATTTTGGATGTTCAGAGGTTGAATATCATAGAAATAATCCTAGATGAAGCGAATGTCTCGTATTTTATATACACATCCAATACTCAGCCAGAAAGTCACCTCATATGGTATTTTAACTAATTTTATTTTATTTGAACATGGGATTTTCCACTAGCAGCTTCTGGTCTGCGCCCAAGAAGTTGTGGTCCTGGGGTACTTTGGATTTTCTGATTAGGAATCCAGCATGTGTTTCCTCTTGCCTTTCCTCCAGCTTCTCCTGGCCTAGCATCCTGTCAAGCTTGTCTTCCTAGCCGCTTATCTGTTTCCCTGCTAAATAAGACGGAAAGGCTGGGCAAGAGACCGCGAGCTAGGCACGCTTGTGTCAGGAGAGAAAGGGGCCCGGTGGGGTGTTGCTGTCTGGAACTGACGTCATGCAGGAAATCGGAAACAATCTTAATACTTCCTTCAGTTGGAGGATGGTAGAGGATTCTGCCTGATAGCCTTTTAGTTTTGTTTTGTTGTTGTTGTTGTTTAAAATGTAGGGCGAAAGCCGACGAAGCCACTAAATGGCTAATTGTTCTTAATTGTATTGTGTGTTGAGCAGACCAATAACTACACCATCAGCTTAAAAACAGTGTTTAGGGAAATTGTGCCTGCTTTTGTTTTTTGTTTTTTGTTTTTTTGCACAGTCCAGTGTTATCAACATCAGAGGCACTTGGCCTCACGGTGTCACTGGGAAAAGTCACAGAGGATGTGGGGCAGCCCCTGTGAATTACACATCCGCGCACATCTGGAGAATGGTGGCTTCCTGAAGAGCTGCCCAGACCCAGCCTCCCTTTTGTGGTTGTATACTACCTTCCTGCCCTACCCTTCCTACAGGCCGCAACGATCCTTCCTGGATGTGAGGTGCTTAGTGGCCTCTGAATGCAAGTGACATTTTGGAGTCACAGAACATAGCTGGCCTACAAAAGTCAAGTTCATGATACTGAAGAAGATGCCTGAGGTAGCTAATACCTGATACGTACACATTAAATTAACTCTTTTCCTTCCTATTGGCACTCTGCAGTTTAGTCTACCTGTCAGATGAACTCTAATCCCTTGTCCCTTGACAGGGTGGCGGCTCCTCTTGTCAGCATGCCAAAAACAAAAAAAGAAACAAAACAGAACAAAAAAACGAATTCTCCTTTTTAAATGGGGGCCTGGTTAGTAGCACATCACTTTCTTGATTATCAGCAAGGGCCATCGGCCCCGCCATCAGCTCATCTAGAAGGTATCTGGGGAACGTCTGAGAATCAATGCATCCATGGTTAATCAAGAAGCTAAATGCCCCGGGCCTGAAGTTCGCGCGGTTGTCTCTCACATAGTCATTGGCATGTTGTTTTAGCATTTTGCTTAGATTTCACCAAAGCTGTCCTTTTAACGTAAGGCGTAACTAGCTTCAAGAAGCCTTCTTTCCGTAGAGCTAGAGTATAGCCTCAGTGGACGTATAGCCCCCTGCTCTCTGTGTGATTGGTCTTTGGACTAGAGAGCCACTCTAGTGTCTTCCCAGCATTCTCTTGCCTGGTGTCTTAAATTTAGCTGAAGTTAATACTGTTCAGGCTGTCATGGTGCCGACATGAATCCAGTGTATAAAACAACCCCTTTCTCCAGCTATGAATTTTTAACTTTTGTGTGACCGTTCTTTGGTGGTACACCACAAACACACACATACACACAGACACATACACACATACACACATACACATATCATACACATATACACACATACATACACACACACACACACACATTTGCTGCATTTACCCTGTCTGCAGTACAGGCTTGGGAATCAGTGAGTGTATCGGAATAGAGACTGAGAAGAAGTTCGTAGGAATAACAACCTTGGGGACCCCTGCCAGCGAAGACCCTCGAATCCCTCAGTCTGTTAAGGACCCCACCAGCCTGGAAGTTGCCCCCTCTCCACCCCGGTTACTTGTGCTAAGGTAAGGGGAGCTGAAAGCAGCTCACTTACAAACTGCCTATGGGTGTCCGTGGGATTTCTAGAAGTCACACCGTTGACATGTGCGTACAAAGAGAAACAGTGTGTGGCCCTTGAATTACAGAGAAAGGATGTGTCAAATAATAGCTATATACGGTAGGGCTTATAAGCAGACTCTCCATGTAGACAAATTAGCCATATACACATTTGGTGTGTGTGTGTGTGTAAAACATCATTATGATTCCAGTGTAGAAAATTTTGGTTAAATAATTGCTTCCATTATGTACCTGAGGCCCCTACGAAACATAATTGAATCTCATGGTCAGACGTGGCTCCTGTCCCCCAGAGATTTAATGGTGTTTATGCAGATCTTCCAAAACCTGAAAATGCCCGAGACCAGAATCCCTTCTGGTCCCCATTTCAGAAATTGATGCTTTGCGTGACTGCCCTCGATTTTCTGACCAATTCCTTTTCGGGTGTGGCCACCCGCTAGCATCCTTCCCTTCGTTCTTCTGTCCATCTGGTCCTGTTCATTAGCGCTGTGTCTGACACAAATGTTCACTAAGTGGATAGTTTTGTTTAATTCAGTGGATACATTTTTAAAAAAAGTTATTTTGGCCAGTTTCTACGAGAGAATTTTTTTTAATAAGAAAAAAGAAACAGGAGGCTTCAAAGCACACAAGGACCTATTTAACAGAAAATCTAGGCTACGCGTGGTTACTACCCAAGTCCCAGCTTTAACTCCTGAAGGTTCAGAAGGAGAACGGTCAGCTGCCTGTCATCCGTGTTATCTGATGGAAGGACTCCTGCTAATGGTGAATCAGGAGAGACGACTGCTTTTCTCGTAGGGTTTAATTTCTAGATGGTTTTGTCCACACAGCACAACAATTGACAGTGTCTTTCATTTTCCAGTAAACAGTAGCAATCTTTTTTCTTTTCTCAGCAGGACTTTACACTGAGCACTGGGCACACTGGTCCGTGCCATAGTCTAAGGTGTTCAGGGCTAAGACAGGAGGATCATTTGAGTTTGGCATTCAGAACCAGCTGAGAGGTGTAAACAGGTGAACAAGACACCGTGCCAAGAACTTAGCAAAACTACTCTTTAAGCTATTCTGTATTTCTCCTGCTTGGAGGAACAGTTTATGGGGGATGGGAACAGCCAAAGGTGACTGGCTTGAATAGTGCTGGCTGCTTTCTGAAGGCTTCAGAAATGTAGGTTCCTAATGGCCAGTGAGGGATGACTGTATGCAGTGATGTAGCTGGGAATCACTCAGGTGATTTGTTTTAACCAGTGTGCTGTTGGTATGCAGAACTGCAAGGACAGTGCATTTCAGATATATCCAAATGCACAGAAATGTCTGTGCATTTCAGATATATCCAAATATTGTGTAGCAAGGATGTCAGCTCAGGGGACGTACACAGCACAGACAGAGATGTGTAGCTCATTGGTATCTGTTACGTCTTGGGGTTGAGCTCAGCTCATTAGGAAGACAGAGTGGTGAGTATTTTCTGTTTCTCATTTGTAGTAGCAAGCCATACGCTGGGAAGATTCATGACCACCGATTCTCACAACTTTGTCACTGCCTTTTACAATTGTGGTGACAGAGGTACAGAAAACTATAAGATAGGAAGCTGGCACGGCTGTAAGTAGCGGAGCTGGGGCTTTGGACTGCCAATAACAAGCCACCAGCGACCAGGCAGCTTGTCAACAACAGGAATGTAAATAGCCCAAGATGAAGAGTTTGTCTGATGACCCCGCCCTTCTGACTCATAAACGCCCTCTTCTTCCTGGAGCCTCATATGTAGGAGGTATAGGGGATCCCCACGGGGCCCCATCTTTAGACACCATCCCTTTGGGCCTTAGGGTTTACTCCACGGACCTGAGACTGGAGCACAGTCTGTTTCTGCATTAAGAGCCAGGGTCTTATGTCTACCCTATGCTTTTTGCCCCTGCTGGAGGGAGTTGGGACTCTAGGAACAGCAATGGAGGGAATGGTTTTCTAGACACAGAGGTCAGCAGAACTCACAATGTGCAACTGGACAGACATCAATGGTCTTCAGTTGCCTTTGGCTATGTACAAAATAAATAAGCACACCCAGGGTTGGAACAAAATCCAATCACTCTGATTAAAAAAAGAAAAAAAAAAGAAAGAAAAGAAAGCAGAACACCTCTAGACATAGAAGATTCTATTTGACACCAGGCATGAACCTAGACTCATGCTGGGTGACTGAGCACTGAGGTGCCTTCCCAGTTCCTCCATGAATCCTTACCCTGCAGTCATCCCATCTGGGGAGCAAGCCCTATCTCCTCTTTAGTGTCTTCTGCCTCCTGTCCTTGCTCTACAGTGACACCAAGAAACTGCCAGCTCACTTCTTGTAAAACCCAGTCATCCAGACAGAAAAGATGACTTCCTGCAGAGTTTCAGGGACCTCCCCCCAACTCCGGACCTCCCCACCCGCCATCTCCTCCTCAGTGGCAGGAAACTTAGCAAACACTCGTCTTCCGATTCCTGGACATCCTTCCCAAGACAGGCAGCAGAAAGCTGGCCTCAGCACTATTATGTTTAACTCTTTCTTGACATTAGTATTAATGGGAAATTCTCCAGGGGCCAACAGCCCAGCAGTCTGACCTTTCTCTCAGGTCTCAAAGCTGGTTGGAGTTTTATTCTCGTTATCACTGAAGGGACAGCGTAATGTAAGCATTGCAGGGCATGCCCGCATGATACACACACACACACACACATTTCATGGACTAGGCTGTTACTTTTATCATTCCTAATAACAACAGTTCTGTTCTCTGCTCAGCTTAAGGAAGCTGGTTCTTTCCATCGCTGATTCTCCAATAAGCTTTTGTTCCCAGGACTGTGAGTTCAGTTTCCTAAAGCAAATTACCGTGGAGAGATAACTTAGGTCTCGCTCCCTCGGAAAACCGGAATTTTGTGCTCAGGCATTTTATCGGGGAGTCCTTTGGGACTGACACATCTAAGAGGATTGAATTGATGTCACAGGGGACCTGGGACTGGAAGGTGCACTGCCAGGGACCAGAATCTTAGGTGGAGGGTACCCTTTAGCCAGGTAAGTGTCTAAGAAGGGTGATCCTTCAGACAACGCGACATGACCAGCAGCTCTAGGATTGAGGACCTTTGCCTCGGAGCAAGAGACCTGGGGACCCTTTGCCATCGCTTTCTGTCTGGAACTCTCTCCCGGGTGTCTTTAGTCTTGGAAACATTTTGTTCTTGGTTTTGTCTGTTTGGTTGGTTTTGCTGTTGTTTGTTTGGTTTGGTATTTTTGCTTGTTGGGTTTTTTTTTTTTCTGTTTTTTGTTTGTTGTTTTTCTGTAATCACCTTGATGGATATTTGATTGCAAATACCTGCTGAGTTCTTTTGCCCAAGTTGTGTTATAGAGCGGAGGTTCGTCGTGAACAGCTCAGTCAGTCAGCACAACAGGGAAGGGCCAGGTTCCATTTCTTCCTAATCCGGATGTGCTTGTGTCCACGCTCACACTGGCCTCAGTCAGGCCTCTTTAGATGTTCCCATTCACAGTGTACAACCTGGTAAGTTCTGACACTTGTCCACCTCTGAGGCCGCTAGTGCGCTGCATTCCATCAAATCCTTTCGAAAGCCTTTCCTTTCTTCTCCCCAGGCCTGTCTTCCCAAGCCACCTTTGATCTGTCCTCTTTCACTATATCAGTTTGTATTTCCTGAGGGTTTTTGTTTTTTGTTTTGTTTTTTTAAACGAGACCATACAGTAGTTACCGTTGGTGTCAGGGATGTGGGGGAGTGGCGGTGAGGTGGTAGACTGGCATTTAGTAGGCCTATTACCATCTGATGGGATTGTTTGCAGCTTTTACGACTATACATCAAGGTAGCGTGAACATCCTATGTGCACGCCATCATGCAGACAGTCTCTCTCATCTCTTTCGGATGCCAGGGAGTGTAATGGCGATGCCACGGGCCTGCTTTAGCTTTATAAGAGTTTTCCAAATTTCCTAAAGCAGTAGCATTTTTGCATCCTAACCAGAAGTCTGTGGGTACATTATCCTGCATCCTCAGTGTTTTGGTTCCTTAACACGTTAGCCAGTGCGGCGGCCATGTTTTGCATCTCCTGTGGCCTCCCTCTGCCTACCCTTGCTTAAGGTCATTCCATTTGTCCCCTCCTCCTATATTTTTCTGAAACACTTTAATGCTTCAGCGCTTATATTTAGTTCCGTGACCCACTTCTCAGTTAATTTTGATTTGTGATGTTCACTAAGGGTTCGATTTTTTTTTTTTTATGGACACAGATGCATGTTGTTCCAGACTACTTGTTTAAAAGACCTTTCTTTTTATTTATCGAAGCTGTATTAAGAATAAATGGACTGCGCCTGGGCCCATTTCTCGACTCTTTGCTGTTGCATGGATATGCATTTTTACCTTCACAGGACACCGTACTTCACTGATTAGTATGACTTCATAATAAGTCGTGTAATAGACAACATAGCATCCTCCAACCTTTTTTTCCTTTTCAATACTTTTGCTGAGGTCCTTTACAGTTCTTCTTTACTGTCTAATTAGCCTGTTGGTCTGGCATGTCGTTTACTGCCGATTCGAGGTGATGAGCAGTTCTAGTCCCAAGGGTCATCTTCAGTCCTTAGACATAGCTGCACAGATTTCCCTGCCACCCATTATAAGTCACCAAAGTTTTCTTCCATTCATTTTGTTTTGGTTTTTTTTGTTTTGTTTTGTTTTGTTTTGTTTGAGACAGGGTTTCTCTGTGTACCCTGGCTGTCCTGGAACTCACTCTGTAGACCAGGCTGGCCTCGAACTCAGAAATCTGCCTGCCTCTGCCTCCCAGGTGCTGGGATTAAAGGCTTGCGCCACCACCGCCCGGCGTTTTCCTCCATTCTTGACTACTCTGATTTTGTATTGAGTTTTCTCAAAAGACTTTTTTTTTCCATTTATTGAAATGATCTTATGGTTTTGTAATATATTCTGCAGACATGGTTTCAGCAATATACAGAATATTTTCCACTGAAAAATAACCAACTGGTTTCTCTTGTCCAAAGTGACGTAATTCCTGCAGGTCTCTTGAACACAAAGCCGTCAGCGGAGGAGACCCGGGTTCCGTTCTCTCCTTTAGATCCCAGGCTCAGCGCCCTACCTTTCCTCTCAACTGGCTTTTCCAGCGACTTTTGCCGAGTCTCCTTCCCTTCCTGTTGTGATCTGAGGAAAACTCCCGGAAGACCACCTTTGACCTTGGTGTTTTTCTACTTCCGGAGTCCATCCCTGACCCTTTCGTTCCTCTAAATAAGGCTCTTCTGCTCAGTGGACAGATATTAATGTCTCCCACAGACCTGCATCTGATACTCGGCCGTCTCCTCGGGATGGCCTTTTGTTAGATGTGGATAGACAGTGCGTATCCATTGATAAAGTGGCCCCTGGTTCTAATCCGAGCACATCCCTCCTCATCTCGATGCTTTCCTGCTTTGGGACGTGTGTGTTTCGTTTTTCCTTCCTCTTCTTTTATATCATATTTCTCACAAGACTGTAAGCACCAGAGGAAGTGGAGTCAGAGTGGGAGGCGTGGCAGGGGCGTGGTGTGGGCGGGGCGGGAGGCGGGGCACGATGATGGATAGAACCGACATGCCCTCCCATAAATGGCGGGCATTTTTTATGTGTGGGTTGAATGAGTATATAAACATAACTTATCCAATTTCCCCAAATGCATATTTCTTATCAGCTAAGAACAAAGGCGTTTGATTTGATCAGAGGGTAATTTCTCACTTCTGCTTTTCCCAATGTTCCTTACATCTCAGATTAGTGCTGGATCCAGGCTTTTCACTCTCTTGCCATTAGTTTCTAGGAAACCTTATACCAGATATCTTGATTTTTAAAGAACAGTGCATATTCTAGAAATAGAATAGGTCAACATAAGGAATCGTATGGCTTTGAGATACTTCCTCAACTTCTGAGCCGTCAGGGTTACTGACAGTTTACTCTCTTGACCATTACCAAGGGGAAACCCAAATACTCTTTGGGTGTTGGGGGAAAGGGGGAAATAAAAGGAATCTGCATTGACACAGATGTCCCCTTCAGTCTGATACCAGTTAAATCTAATAGCCCTTGTTTTGAATTTCATAACTCTAGACAAGTTAAACTTGACCATGTTTCTCCAAACAATGGCGCCTCTGTTTCCCACCCAAAGGCAGGGACTGTGCTCAGCATTTTAACTGGTTATCAGGCCTTGGGCCGCCGGTTTGAAGAGTGAACTTTGGCAGGAGGGACTTGGCGCTCAACCCTGTTTTGCAGCTGGCTAGAATGTGAATAGACTCGCTGAAAGAGAGACATATCTTCTCCAAGGAGGAGAGAAATAAAAACCCCTCAACCTTGTAAGCCCTTCTCCTTTCTGCCTGCCCCATTTACCCTTTAGGAAAACATCAAATGTCAGAGATGCCTTTAAATACTCACATACACAGAAAAGAAACCAGATTGATATCCCCCCTTGTCCCATGGCCCCCAGTAATCCTCTGAGATCTGTTCTTTGTCACTTCCCTCTATCTAACTACTGATTTTTTTACCCTAACTTCCCCTACTTTAAGGAATTGGGAGACTAGCACAACCCTTTCGCACTAAACCAGCTATCTATTTTTGTCTATTCTTTGGATTCAGACATGCACAGTCCACCATATACAAGTGGCCATGTCACCAGCACAAGGCCTGCTTCTGATTCTCTCCCAAGGACTTTCGGGTAGCCCCTTATCATGTCTCTACAAAGGTCGCTTCGTTCTGTGTCTGCCCCTGACCTCCCTTCACCCCACAGCATAAGAACTTAACCAGAGTGAGTTTCCCTGCGATAAAAGCTCTCCAAGCCTGAGTTAGCACTCCACAGAACTGCTGACACACCACTAGGCAGCCGGGAAGTCCAAGGGAAGAGAGAAGCCTTGACTGAGGTTGATAACTGTAAACAACGATCCCTTCCAGAATGTTCCTTATGTAATGTCACCCCCTTCGAAGGTGCAGCCTGCCTTCCCTCATCCTCCTCCTCTTCCTTCTACAGCAGGTGCCACCCGTCCTGCTTGCTTCTCTGTCCTGCCTGGACCGCCTTTGTGCTCAGCTTATAACGGTAGTGAATATATCATTTCATTGTTGCTTTGCTTACAAGAACGCCCAAAGACTGAAAGGGCCCATCCAGATTCTTACTCTATTTGGCTTCTGTTTGGATTCACACACAGTAGGTGTCTTTATTCATGTTTGCAAATAGGGCCAGACTGTGGCATTTACGATTAGCTGTGGCATTTGTGACTAGCTGGTCTAGTGATTTCATTTCCTTGGGTATTGGATTCAGAATCCAGAAATCGTAGCTCTGGAAAAACTAATTGTTATCAAAATTTGGACAGTGTTCTTGCTCTAATTTTTCTTTCTTTCTTTCTTTCTTTCTTTCTTTCTTTCTTTCTTTCTTTCTTTCTTTCTTTCTTTCTTGTTTTGTTTTGTTTTGTTTTGTTTTTCAAGACAGGATTTCCCTGTATAGCCTTGGCTGTCCTGGAACTCATTCTGTAGACCAGGCTGGCCTCGAACTCAGAAATCTACCTGCCTCTGTCTTCCAAGTTCTGGGATTAAAGGTGTGCGCCACCACTGCCTGGCTTTGCCACTAATTTGTAACAGTAAAGAGTAAGAACTGTGAGGTCCTGAGAGATGACTCGGTGGTTCAGAGCACTGGTTGCTTTTCTAGAGGATGTGGGTTTGATTCCCAGCACCCACATAGCATCTCATAACTGTTTAACTTCTTTTCTAGGGGATCTGACACCCTCACACAGGCATCCGTACAGGCAAAACACCGTATATATAAAATAAGAATAAATAAATTATTTTTGTAAAAAAGGATAGCAATTGTATATCTTACCCCCCCCCAAAAAAAAACCCTTGAAATTAAGAGGAAAAGAAATTTCTAAACTCGATGGCGTTCTCCCATCTGTAAGCCCAGCATTTAGGAGGTAGACATGAGAAGGATACGGGAGTTCTAGGCCTGCCTGTGCTACTTAGCAAAAATGCTGCCTCAAAACCCAAAAAACTTTACTTTTTTTTTTTCTAAAAGCTTCCTCTATTCTGGCTTTTGACTCTACTTTTTTGTCTTTACTTCTTTCTAACCTAACTTTTAGAGTATTTATGTTGGTGGGATTAAGATAAACTTTAACACTAGAGGCACTTTAGTTTCTTAGCAGGCTACTAATTTTGTGATTTAAAGTCTCTTATTACTTGGGGGTGGGGGGGGGAGATAGGCAAGACAGAATCTGCTTCTCAGACTTGGTAACTGGGAAGCTTGTGTAACCATAAATTCGGGACAATGTTTCCCACTTGGGAAAATACTTATTTGGTAGCTCTCCCCCCTGCCCCTCGCTTCCCTCCCCTCCCCGCCCCCCTCCCTTTCCTCAGTTAGGAATTTACCTGATTTTTTTACATGTGAGGAGTGGAGCTGGAGCAGCATCTAGCCTGTGACTCACTCCTTGGTATCCATGATTTATCATCCTAGGTCAGGACAGTGTCAGGCCCTGCGTTTTCCTGACTTCTCGACCTTCTGCTTTCTGTGGCCCTGGTGAACCAAACTTAGATAAGGTTCTGGCTGCTGTGCCTACCTGCTGGCTTCCTAATGAGAATACAAAGTATCATTCGACACTCCAAATGGAAGTTAGTTTCAGAGTGAGTGGTTCAGTGGGCCACAAGCAGAATTTGCATTTCGTGACCTTGAGGGTGGAAAATATGCAGATTCAAGCCTCCCAAAGAACTTTGACTCTAGTACTGAGTCAAGCTAAATAATGTGCTTAATGAAGTAAAGTTGCTAACATTAAAAAATTATAATATCATTCAATCTTTAAAGCAACTCTGAAGGCAATTGTCCTAACTATGTTGCTGATAAAAACTAATCAAAGCAAAACAAAACACCAGCCAATGAACAAAAACAATCCAACCAAATACAAATAAGATATCCAGAAGGTAAGTAATTTCATCTGAATTCATAAAATCACTAAGTGGTAAAGTTGGGGTTTGGATCTCTGTCCTGCCCAAGCCTATATCCCTGCCAGTTCATCAGATTGCCTACTGCAGTGTTGACAGTGTGTGGTCAGACAGGAAGCAATGAGAAGGATGTGTCGGTCCATTAGTAATGTCTGCCTCAGTTAGGTGTCAGAAGGGAACCACGTGGACAGACATAGCCTATCACCTCCTGATAATTGATTTTTAAAAAAAAAATCCACAGAGAGAATAGACGAAAAGCAAAAGGCCCACCACTGATCTGTGAGGTTTAGCTCTGTTGTCTTTTGCACAGGTTCTCATTTAATTTCTTGACAAATGGAAAGTTTGCGATTCTGTCATCTGAGAGCACCTAACCTTAAGAAAAGGGAACCCAGGGTTTCACTGCCAAGTCACTCCTGTCTGGCAGTAGCTATAAATTAGCTCGCAACTGATTTTCCATTAGCATTTCTAGCAGTAATGATGTCATCAACGTCATGGGCGCACGCGTGAGGAGGGCGGGGGAGGGGAGCGCCATCATTGGCTTGCTGCTAAGTCCTAAGCTATAGCAGAACAGCCTTGAAAATCTACGAACTATGAAAGCGGTATACGTGTAATTATATACATATAAATGTGGTGCTGGATCTAAACCAGGGGTCATTCTGCTGAGTCGGCTCTCAGTGTAACCTCTGAGTTACACCAGTGTTTTCATGTACCAACTCTTTTGCTCTGTAAAACATCTTAGGAATGCTTTGTCCTGTGTTACAGACATATTATCCTGTCAAGGCACACTGTTTTAATTTATCAGTATGAATGTTTCTTAAAGAATTTTTTACTGTAATCTCAGCACTCTTGGAGGCATAGGCAGGCGGATTTCTGAATTCGAGGCCAGCCTGGTCTACAGAGTGAGCTCCAGGACAGCCAGGGCTATACAGAGAAACCCTGTCTCAAAAAAATCAAATCCCCCAAAAAAACAAAAACAAAAACAACAACAACAAAAAAAACCCAAAATAATATTTTTTTAGCTAAAAGTTTCCTATTTCATTCAACGCGGATTGAGAGTAGTTCCTTTTTTTTTTTTAAAGGAAATTTCTACTATCCAGGAGGGGGAAAAATGATACAACTTTATTTACCTCTAGTAAAACAGATTTCAGAGTCAGTTTGACACTTTGTCCAGTTTTGAAGGGATTCCCCATCGCTCTCTTGTTACATTTTTTAAAGTAACATTCAGAGTTAAAGCAGTTAAGGGGACTGACAGCGGACTCAGGATCCAGCCAGCCCAGTTCGAGCCCAGCTGTGCTGCCTCCTGGTTTGTGGGACTTGAACAAGTTGCTTCTTCTCATGGACTCTTGCTTTTTTTTTTTTTTTAATGTATGTGGAAACTGCCTTCAATATCCTTTTAAGAGTGAGCCAGGTAATGCATTTGCCCAGGAGCTGGGAGACCTAGTTTTTAACCCCCAGGACCATAAAAATGAAGTGTCAACAAATATTAATAGCTTTTCTTCCCCTCTCTCTTTTTTTAAGTTTAAAAAAATGCTTTTGGGGGGCTGGAGAAATAAATGGCTCAGTGTTTCAAAGCACTGGCTGCTCTTCCAGAGGACCTGGCTTCCATTCCCAGCATCCACATGGCAGCTCCCAACTGTCTGTCTGTAACTCCAGTTCCAGGGGCTCTAATGCCCCCTTACAGACAGATGTGCAGGCAAAACAACTATGATTATGAAATAAAAGTAAATCATTAAGAAATGTTTTTGGGTTAGAGAGCGGGATCACAGGTTAAGAGCCCTGGTTGCTTTGGCAGTGGCCCTGAGTTCAGTTCCCAGCATCCAGGTCATGTGACTGGCAACCACCTGGAACTCCAACGCCAGGGGATCTGATGCCCTCTTCTGTGGTCTGCGGGTGCTTCCACGGGGCGCAACATACACACACACCACACACACACAAATTAATTAATTAAACTTCTATATTTTTTTCCTTTTTCTTTCTTTTTTAAAAAAAAGTTTTAACTGGGAAGATACAATTGCTCACACTAGGGGTAGGGAGAGAGCTCAGTGGTTATTTACCACTGCACTATCCTGACCGGAGTTCAAATCCCCAGGCCCCATTTAAATGCTAAGTAAGCATGGCAACCTGCCTATAATTCCAGCCCAGGGAAATGAGAGACTGGAGCCCCAGCACAAGATGGCTGGTGAGAACCGTGATATCGGTGAGCTCTGGGCTTGATTGATAGACCTTGCCTCAGTTGCTAAGGTGGAAGAGCCTTCAAGGACGATTTCTAACATGTGCCCTCCTGTGAATGTGCGCCCCAGTCCTGTATGCCCACACCCGAAAACTGAAAAAGAAAATAACCTCTTAGACTGACTGTACAACATGGACTTTTGTGTATTATATCAAGTAAATTAATGTGTATCACCTCATATTTCAGTTTTCATCTTTCCTGCTTTCCTTCTCTCTCTCTCTCTCTCTCTCTCTCTCTCTCTCTCTCTCACAAACAGGTCTTGTTATGTATCTTAGTCTGACTGCAAACTTCTGATCCCCCTGCCTCAGCTTTGGAGCAGGGGAATTACATTATATGAGCACCGTGAGGCCCAGCTCTTCTTAAATACTAATGAGACCCAAAATTCTCAGACCCATTACAAATTGTATTGAATAAATTAAAGTGAAACTTTAGGGAAACACGCTGAGACATAAAATCAGGTCTGGTGAGAAGGCAGGTAGGTGGTTCTGAGCGCTGGATTTCCCTTCGGCTGCTATACTGAGCAGTGTGAAGTTATTTATTTTCTGTGGTTTTCCTTTTGAAGATGAGAAGACGCCTAAGCATGAGCTACATTTGAATTAAAATAGTGGATCTGATTTAGGAATGATTTTGGGAAAACATTCCTAGGCCGACAGCAAATTCATTCCTTGACTGACTGTGACGCCCGCACTCATTTATTTAAACGCAGTTAAAGATGCACAGTGCTGACTGTAAATCACTCCCCTAAGAGAACTGTGTGTTCTCTCTGAAGATGGCAGAGCCTCTGGGTCTCTCTAGAGGTCCCGTCCAATGGTGTCTGTGTGCTCCAGGATTTGTTATGAATGAACAACTCCTGGTTGTGCAACCCTGGCCAGTCATTGATGTCTGTTTGGCCGGTTTGTATAACACAAAGTGGTGACTCCACTCCCGCAGCTTTGGCTGCAAGAAAGGGATGCCACCGAAGACGGTTTAATAGCTGTGCCAACACGCGGAGCTCGGCACATTTTCAAGTTAACTCTTTAGAGATCGCATTTTTATTGTAAATTATGTGTACGCGAGTATATCTGTGTGTGTAGATGTGCACCTGAGTGCCCGTGTCTCAGAAACCCCCGGGTGTTGGGTGCCCCTGAGCTAAAGTTACAGATGGTTGTGTGCTGCCCCATAAAGATGCTGGGGATCAAACCAGGTCCTCTGCAAGAGCAGAGATCGCTCTATTGCCGAGCCACCCATTCATCCATCCCAAGCTCATCCCAAACTCGGACATTTTGATAGTAATGTTTATTTATAAACTGGGAAACGTACTAGAACTCTCAGATAACGGAGTGCTTCAATCTTTGATGTCCTTCATAAAAATACATCTGGTCAATATTTAATGAGCGCCTGCTATGTGGCAGGTTCTAGGCTCTGGGGGAAAGCAGTGACCAAAACAGACAAATATTCCCCCTCTCATAGTATTAGATTGGAGAAGGCCTTGTTGAGGAGGTAGAGTTTGATCTGAAATGTTCAGGAGGGAGGCAGTACATTATGGGAATGGCCAGCACACAAGAAGGAGACAGTGCATTATGGGAATGGCCAGTGCAAAGGCCCTGAGATCAGAGCTGGCCCTGGTGTGATGATGTGTCTAGATGAAGGCAGTGAACAGCAGAGAATGGTCAAAGTGATTGTTGTCTTGGGTGAGTGTCTGAGACAGACATGGCTTCTTGCCTAGATGTCACAGGTTTACTGTAGGGTCCCTGTGGCCTGTGCATGTATGATGACCCCTTGGAAGCAAGGGCTAGAGAAAGATCCTTTCTATAAAGAACATGGGCATTCAGAAGAAAATGCAGAGGTTCCTGCTGATCAGGCGCAAACCCATTTTTCATTATGAATTTGTTGGCCACACACTATTCACTAGGCATTATGTGAAATTCAAGGCCCTGAGGAACATGACACAGACAGGACACAAGGGTTAAGATAAGTTTAGTTGACAATAGGAGTTCCTTAGAATGTGTTGTTTTTATTTTAACTAACCATCTTCACCTGTCCTTGAAATTCAGATTTACCATTTCTGAAAGCAAAGCTCCCAAGAAATGACCCAACATCCAACCCTTTTGCTCTTCAGGGTTCATCCCTTAAGGCTCCATACGCTGCAGGCACAATAGCTTTCTGATTCCTGCACTTGCCTGTTGACTTCTACCCAGTGCAGTTTCAACATAGGCCTTCTAGAGATCAAAGAAAGTGGGCAAGTCATAGGGAAATACTGTGGTGGTTTGGATGACAATGACCCTCACAGGCTCATATATTTGAATGCTTGGTTCCCAGTTAATGAACTGTTTAGGAAGAATCAGGAGGTGTGGCTTCCTTGGAGGAGGTGTGGCTTCCTTGGAGGAGGTGTGGCTTCCTTGGAGGAGGGGGTGGCTTCTTAGAGGGGCGTGGCTTCCTTGGAGGAAGCTCCAACAGAGAAGATCGTAGAGGGAAAAGTTCTACTATGACAGTTGTAGATTTCCATGGTCCAAACATTAAGTCATTTGTCACAGTATACAGGACTAATTTTAGTCGGTTATGTAGGCACTAGGCAGGACTCTCCTTACATCTGGATTTTAAAGATGCAGATGTTAGGAATTGTTCAAGTATGAGGGCTGACCAAAACCAAGGCTATGGAAAAGTTTCAGTTCCCAGGGGGAAAAGAGATCCATTAGGAGAGAAATGGGGAATTTTTTTATTGATTTTATATTATATTTATGTTTTTATTTTGTGTGTGGTGCACACACAGGCGTGTGCCCCAGCAGCTGTGTGAAGGATAACTTGGCAGCAGGTGGCTCTCTGCATCTGCTAGTGGCCTTGGGTAGACAGGCGTGGCAGCAAGTGTAATCTCCCAGGGAGCCACACTGATGGCCCTGCTTTTGTCTTAGACAGATTCTCACTCTGTACCTCAGGCTGTCCTGGGACTTACTATGTAGCCCAGGCTGGCCTCCAAAGGACAGCAATTCTCCTGCTTTGGCCCCCCACACGCTGGGTTTACAGACGTGTGTCCAGCATGCCTGGCTAGGAAAACTCATTTTTAAATATTCTTTCTTTGAGACAGGGTCCCATGTTGCCCAGGCAAACCTCAGGACCAGGACTCAAATGAGCCTTGTAGTCAAGGCTGGCTTGAACTACTGATCTGCATGTCTCAGTTCCCCAGCTGCTGAGCTCATATGGTTATACAACTTTATTTGTTAATATTCCATAAATATGAAGGGGTCTGCCTGTAATTGCTAGGGCATACTTGCCTTTGGAGATTCAATTTTAAACAGCACAGGTTTTATAAAACTTTTGAGGTAGAATGGATATTCTATACATACCAAATCCAGTATACAATTCTGTTGCCTCTATGTGTCTACATCAAAATACCCAAGACCATCAGCTTGTAAGGTAACATTTATTTTGTCTAGAGTTTCCAGGATTCAGTGCATGGTTTCCTGACCCCTTTCCTGTTGGTACGCAGTTGGCACATTCCTTCCTGGCAGGAGCAGACCCAGAGAAGTTGCTCACTGTGGTGAGGACCAAAGTGAGGGAAAAAGGAGGATCCAGGCTCCCCGACATCTCTGTGAGTGTCCATTCACAGTGACCTGACTCCTTACCCCTAGATCCTATGATTATCCTATGATTATCCTTGGGGGCATGTTTACAACCATTTAATATGTTAATGCTTTTATAAGATTAATATACACTCATAAAAATACAAAGTCACAAGACTTCAGTGGTGCTGAATATATTCAGAGTTGTGAAACCATCCCCACAGATGTGGAATGTGTCACCGATGCCTCCTAGGGAAGGTTACACCCATCTCTGGTTTCCGCCCACATCACTAATAGACACAATTGTAGTTCTGTCCATCTGACCTCTTGAGTCTCACTTCTGTCCATCAGCATGGTTTCAAGTTCCAACCATGACATGGTGTACACTGCATTTCTTTTAACTCCCAAACAATATCCTACTAAATAGATATCCAGCTTTTTGATTATAGGTTCCTTAGTTGGTGGGAAACCAAATTATCGTCACATTTTGCTTCTGATGACTTACACGGCTGTGAACATTGGAAGGCACAGTGCTTTGACACAGCCGGGCATCACTGATGTTGAAGAACCAAGCGTGGGTTTCTGTCCTTCTCATCAGCCAGCTGGTCCACGTGAGGAGCCTGGCCATTGATGGAGTCGGTGACCACGCCTATGCTAGACCCCTCTGCACACACCCTTGAAGATCTGGCGTTCATGGTCAGGCCTCTGGCATATGCCCACAGCTGGGCCACAGAGCCACAGCTGGGCCTATGACAGGACCTCATGACTAACCTGAACCTGCAGAGAAGATGGGAAGAATGCCACCCCACCACCACCACCACACACCAACACCAATCTGGAGCGCCCCATGGCTTAGGGGGAGCTTTCTCCAACATAGGTGCCCTATCTTGCAAGCTCCCAGAGTCTCTGCATTTGCATCACCTTTCAGAGATAAGGAATGAGTATGTGTCTATACACGCCCTCACCCATCCCCAGCCTCATAAAGTAAAAGAAAGCCCACATGGAAACTGTCAGTGAGCATATGGGCAGAGAGAGGCAGGCCCGTCTGCTTGCCTTTTTCCGTGTGTTCTTTTTCCTCTCACGGATTTTATTCCGGGAAGACTTCGCTTTTTGTCTCTCCCTCTATACAGTTTAATCTTAAATGAGATGAAAGGCGTTTGAAAATAAAATAAACCTCTCCAGGAATGAGTTCTTACTCAGACCTGCATTCGTATCCTTTTTGCCTCGATGGCCATCAGGGCTTAGGCAATAATGAATGAAATGTGCTGGTCAGCGTGAAACAGCAAGAGGTCAAAGGTTAGATGCCACCCAGATCCAAGGATGCTCTGCGTCCGTAGCAACGGGACGGTGGTCTCAGAGACGCAGACAGAGTCTTTGCGGGCCTGTTTGAAATCTTTGAAGTGTGCTGCTTCTTTGGTTCCAAATTTACACCAGATTGGCATGGGATGAGGGGTTCAGAGCCATGATGTTGTTTTCCGGAATATTACTGGCATAGTTCAGGACATTCTTAGCGGGTTAAGCTGTGTCAGCTCGGAGGAGATAGTGTTGCACCCAATGGTATTGTCTTGGCTCCTAGATTCCTTCTCTCTAACTGCGAGGGGGAGGCAGAGTCTCCGCTTGCCCCCCCCCCCCAGTCTCGTGGCACCTCCCTGCACAGATGTGTTTAGCTGTCTGGTGTGAGTCCCTCCTTCTCTCTCCCCAGAAGACCTAGACTATTAGAGCCTCCCCAGTAGAAGGCCATCCCACGCTTGCTCCTAATTACAAAATTGTCCCTTAGGCGGTTCAGGCGGGTTTTCACAGTAGCCATTAACTATGATGGATATCCCTGTCGAATGGCTTGACTATACGTGCAGCCTAGCAGTGTGTTTAATAAGGTGAAGAAGCGCCCAGAAGAGGCTGTCATAAAAATGCTGTGTGTGGATAGTGAAAATTGGCATTTAATTTGCTGCCCTTTGGTAGTTAGACTCTGCAAGAAAGAGGCTGGTTGTCCAAACAGTGCTACTGTAGAAACCTGTCCCTGAAACCATTGACCTGCTTTCTCTACACCGGAAGTTCTCCACCTTCCTAATGCTGCAGCCCTCAAGTACAGATCCTTACACTGTGGTGACACCCCAACCCCATTATAAAATTATTTTTGTTGCTACTTCATAACTGTAATTCCGCTACTGTTATGAATCATCATGTAAATATCTGATAGGCAGGATCTCTGATATGCACTCCCTGTGAAAAGGTCATTAGCCTCACCCCACCCTGAGACCCAAAGGTTGAGAACCACTACTCTAGACACCACTTAGAAAGGACAGCTACGGATTTCTACGTGTTCTTAAAGGTCTACGCCACACCTCACCGTCCGCCTCACTGGCCTCGTGCTGGTATTTAATTGTCTCTCATGCCTCTGCTTCTTTGTCCTGTGGCCTGAATGATGTGACCATTCGTAAAAGTGTCTCAGACCCCCAAAGTACTGGCCACAGCTGGATGATCTTCCTCTTTTATATCTTGACCCAGGAAGGAACCAGTAAGCAGAGCACAGGTGAGCGGGACTGTCTTCCAGGTTGTCTGTTACAGGGCGGGGTTGCTTTTTCTTCCAGAAGATGCTCTTAACGTCAGTCACGTGACCTTAAGCAAGATCCAGAATTCTGTGTGATACAATCTGTTTGATCGAATCTTTGCCAGGCAACTAAATACCATCTATACCAATCCTGCGGCTGGTTCCCCTCCCCCCACACACCCCAAAAATGGTTTCTCAGTTTTTGCAGAGAAATAACTTTCTGAATTTGTTATTAGAAAATCAAATTCAAATTTCCTCAATCTAGTTTGCAACGTGTGTGTGTGTGTGTGTGTGCAGATGATTAAAGTTGGGGTGAGTTTTACAGTGTTCCTCTTTAGCAGAGCACAGTGGAACATTAACAGATAGAATAAAAGCTGCAGAAATCCCGCTCGGCTGCCATTTATCTGAAAACCCATACTATGAGGTGGTTCAGTTACTTTATGAGGAAACAGTTCTGCTTCTTTCCAGAGTTGAAATCCCTAATTGTGTGGCTTCTTTTTTTCTTTTCTTAAATTAAACCACTTAGCCTTATTAAATTTATTCATATTCAGCCAATTACGATGCTTCCAGACAAGGTTTTCAGTTAGTAATAATTCCCTTTATCGAGTACATGGTATTAAGTGTGAAATTGGACAGCATTTAAAGCCCTTATAACGACTCAATAATATGCATTAGGTTTTCCTTTAAAGACGAGGAGGCCAGTGATTAGAGAGTTAAATAGTTTCAAAGGTCACAAGTCGAGTAAAGATGCAAGGGTGGTATTTGAACTCAGTTCTTTGAGATCAAAGCTAGGCTTTAAACACTCTACTGCAGGCAGAGGAATCCATCAGATTTAATTTCTGACTTTGAAATTTCCAAGCCATTTGCCTTTGAAACCTTTGAAAACTCCCAAACCTTAATGGGCGTGCTTTCATACTGAGGTGACAGAATTTAAAACACCAACAACATCCAGGGATCAGGCTGGCCCTGGTGCTTCCTTTCACATTGTTGAGCACCTAATAGAAGTTTTCCATAGTGCCTTCATGACGGGCCAACATCCTATGACATTTACATTGTTGAAAAAACCCCAGCCACATGTTTTGGCCGTGTGTGGAATTGGTTTAGTTTAAGGTAACTATGGACAGACAGGAAAGTCACACAAATGTTTCTGAGGATTAGCGGTTTCCCTCCCTTCCCACTCCCATCGGCATCTTTCTGGACTGAGAGCTTCCCCTCGGGAGCCCTCTGGGAAGTCTACCTGCTGCCTATCCTGTTCTTTCCTGTCTTTGGCTTCTGCCTGCCTTCAGTGAACCTGCTCTCTGGTTTCAGTCATTCTGCGACCGGAGAGACCCCCTCCATGTCTCTCTCCATCTGCAGACTGCAAGCCCTCTCAAGGCCGTGCTTACCAACTGTCACCTCACTGTTCTCAGTAAAAGCTGTGGTAGCTTAATACCAAATACCTTGCTCTAAGATGTGCCCACCACAGTCCTCAGAGTGAGTCACATTCCAATGAGTTTAAAGGTCTTGCAGTGAGCCGCCCCCTTCCCTATTATCTGGGTACACCCAGTGTACCAGGAGGGTCTTTAGAAGAGGGGTATAAGATCTTAATGATGACGTGACAGCAAAGGTGGGTGGTGGGGGTGACCCAAGCCCAGTCATGGGAGCTGGCTCTAGCAGTCAGAGTAGATAAAGAATGGATTCTCCCACAAAACCTTGTTGAACAAGCAGCTCCTGTCCTCACAGTACTCCCATAGATAGATAGATAGATAGATAGATAGATAGATAGATAGATAGATAGATAGATAGATGATAGATAGATATACATATACATATACGTCATATACATATACATATATTTTTTGTCAGCTTGACACAAACTAAAGTCTCTTGAGAAAAGGGAACCACAACTGAGATTGCCTCTGCAGACGGGCATGTCTTTGAGGTACTTTCTTGACTAATGGTTGATATGAGAGGGTCTAGCCTCCAGCCCTCTGTGGGCACTGCTATCCTCGGGCATGTATATATTCTTGGGTTATGTAAGAAAGCAGGCTTACCAAGCCACAGAAAGCAAGCCTGTAAGCAGCATTCCTCTACGGCCCCTGCTTCAGTTCCTGCCTCCTGGTCCTGCCCCCGATTTCCCTTGATGACAGTCTGTGACGACTGTAAGCTGAAATAAACCCCCTCCTCCTCAAAGTTAGCTTTGATTAGTATCTTCTCCCAACAGAGAGGCTAGTTTGAACAAGGCCGGCAAGAAGCCAGCTAGTCAGTAAACAGGCACTTGTGCTAATAATGTCAGGTACTGTGCTGAGGAAACAAAACCCAACGAAGGAGGCCGAACAGAGTTTGCGGGTCTGAGGAGTTGGTTCTGTTTGGGGCTCGAGTGATCAAGCCAGGATCTGGCATAGGCTAAGGATATGCTGTTTCACAGAAGGACCACAAGGACAAGAGATAGAAAGTCTTCAGGAGAGGAGGCGTCTTAGGATGTCTCCCTCTCGTGAGGAAGGAAGATGGGAAGAGAGACTGAAAATGAAACAGGGAAGGCTGCTGATACAACCTCAGAGCTGTCACTTCAGGGGGTGAGACCCTGAGGGCCACCTGAGGTGAGACCTTGAGGGAGGATCACCTGAGATCAGACCCTAAGGGTCCCCTGAGGTAAGACCCTGAGAGTCCCCTGAGGGCCACCTGAGGTGAGATGCTGAGGGTCCTCTGAGGTTAGACTCTGAGGGAGGGTCACTTGAGCTGAGACTCTGAGGATCACTGGAGATCAGACCCTGAGGGTCCCCTGAGGTGAGACCCTGAGGGTCACCTAAGGTGCTCTGCATTGTTTTCCATTGCTCCTTCCACGTGGTCCTCCTGAGTATCCACACCAGTCAAGTTGTATTGATCATGCCTGATTAGATACTGAAAATTAGTCTATAGCTAGACATAATTGTAACACTCTCCCCCAAATAAGATTTATATAGTGTTGTGATTTGAAGATGTTTGAACACTTGGCCCCTAGCTCTCGGTGCTATCAGGGGAGTTGTGGAGCCTTTAGGACATGTGACCTAGCTGAGGAAGTGGGCCACTGGGGGTCAACCACGTGAGTTACAGTCTGTCCCAGTGCCAGTGCAAATTCTCACCTCCTGGTCCTCTGACGTGTAACCAGCCTCACCGTCTGTCCTGCACAGATGTGAGCCTCTGCCCACGGTGGTTTTTCCTCCATGATAAACTCTTGTCTCCTTAAACCATAAGCCAAAATAAGCACGTCCTCCACTGTGTGTCCTGTCACGATGCCATGACACATAACCCCCAGACACGGTAACAGAGAAGGTGGATTCACAGACCACACGGTTTCCTGATTTCCCTTTAAAAGAAACGCCCTGTTTGTAATCCGAACCATTACTAAGTTGCACTCTGAAGAGATTTTACAAATGTGTCTCTAGCAGCACAGAGACACCAGCCAGTTTGTGACTTCTCTTCTTGGTGATTGAGGGGAAGCAACGGACTAATATTAGTCTCATTAGCCTCTCGGAGTTCTTCGCAGAACCACGCTGTCCAACATGACAACTGCTAGAATGTGTACTATCCTGGACTTGAAAAAGTGGCTGGCCCACGCCAGAATGTTCTGTCGGGGGCGGGTGGGGGCGGGAGAAACATATTTTGAAGAATATATACATTAAATTATATAAATAAACACAAAACAAAGTTTCTTTAAATTTTGTTTTTTGAAATGGTTGTCTTTTAATGTGTTACCAATACCTAATGTCATCTGTTTCTTTTACCTGACTTATGCCTAGTAGGAAATTTCAAAATTATGTCTGTGGTCTACATTCTTGACTTAGAAACTCGTTGTGGCTGCTTGTTTCCTGAGGAAATCATCAACAGTTGGGGCATGCCCTTTGAGGATAATAAAATCAATCGAGAGGCATATATTCACCAATAGCCACAGCCTATAATATATGCTACTTAACTACTTAACTCTACAGAAACTGATAGTTTAAAACAAAGAGATGGAGGCAAAGGACACTGTTTAGTAGGTTATTGAATTTCCTTTGTTTTTTATTTATATTATTGGGCTTTTAAACTTTGTTTGCCCTCAGTGACTCTGCAGATCAGGCTGGCCTTGAACTCACAGAGACCCATCTGTCTCTGGCTCCGCAGTGCTGGGATGAAGGACAGATGCCATTGGGCCATGCTGTTTGGGTTTTGAGACAGAGTTTCACGTAGGCCATGCCGGTCATCACACTGAACTTTGGAGCCCCTTGCTTCTCCGATGTGTGTTGGGGTTACATCTGTGCTCACTGCAGCCAGCCTAGGGACAAACTTGAAGTGTGAGTAAAGTGGACCTTGGAATTCTACCTCCAGGTTCTTCTTTCTCTTAAGTTTTTCTCACAACTGAATGTTTGTTTGTGATTGCCACTTTGATAAGAGGTTTAATGTTCAGGGACCGTTGGAGAACTTTAATGAGAACTTCTTTTTTTCATTTTTTAAAAAATCATTATTGTTTATTCCATTTAGAATTTTTTTCGTGAAGTCACCTGATATATCTAATTATAGCACTGATGAAATAGATAAAATTGGGGTTTTCCTATTCAACAGGTTTGAGAGAATAGCCACTGAAGTTATTTTCCTGTCCTTTGTTTCACAAAGGAAATCGTGTGGCTGGAGGCTGTAGAACTTGCTGAGGGAGTAGACTGTATCGTGGTATTAATTTTTCCCTGCAGGGCTCTGTAACAGATGCTGTTAGAACTGAGAAAAGGGTTCTGAAAGCCTCTTTTTCATCTAGGGGCTAAAAAACACAAAACAATCCACATAGACTGGACTCGGCCTGCCTGACCTCTGAACCCAGCCTCACCTGCTCATCCAGAGACCTCAGGAAAGTTCTTCACCTGCCTTTGCCTCAGGTTACTGATCTGTAAAACAAGATGATCATCAGCGCTCTCACCTGCCTCAGAAGATTAGCCTGAGAAGTGAAATGAATTCTTATAGCACTAGTTCTCACTCAGATCCACCCTTTTGGTGAAACACTGTTGTAGTTATTACAGTGAATGAAAATGTCAATTTCCCAAGCCCTCTGATTAGCAATTCATTTATTCATCTGTGTGGATCCTACACAAGCTCACACCTTCCAGGGACCCGATGGTGCCTTCTTGAAAGAAGAAGGAACACAGAGTTCTTAAGGGGGTTGGTATTTACACAAACTGACTTAGCTGTGTGGTGACAAAGCTGGAAATCTCATGTAGAGAATTCCAGTGTGTCCTCCCCTCATCCCCGCAAGCCTTGGAGGAGGGGCTTCGGAAGCCTCTGTTGTGGTAAAGATTGAGGCCTGAGGCTCGCACTGAGGTCTCCTCTTTAAACTCTCCTCCTGAAATAGCTCACCAGTGACTACCTGTGGGTAGCCCTCGGGCATGTTTATTTTGACTTGACCCACCAGCAAATTTGGCTTGTTAACAGTTCATAGCCGGGGGTTAACTCTGTGTTAAAATGATAACGGTCAAGCCTGTCTGACCTCATAGGATGCTCAACTGGGCCTTGGTGCAGCATGTGATCCTGAGTCACCTCTGCCCTGCCGTATAAGGAGAGTGCTATTACTTCACTCCTAAGACAAGGACGCAGATAAATCCAGGCCAAATTTTAGATTTAGAATCTATAATCTTGCTAACTTTCACCTTCAGAGGCAAGCAGAAATGGACTGAGGGACATCAGTCTCTTGACACTCCGAGGCCTTTGACTAGTTGGTTGTTGAATCATTACTTGTCTGCAGCATAGGGCTGTTGGCCTGTAGGCTGGGGACTGTTAAAGATTGAGCATGTGATCCTCAGAAGGGGACCAGGGATGATGACACTGGTGTTTGAGAAATGTCGCCGGTGTAGCACCTGGAGTCAGATGTTCCACACCAGAGCGATGGTGTGTCAATACATTTGTAGGTGCTAGAAACGCCAGTGGGTGTGATCTAGGGGGTTTGCACATTAGAAGAGCATTTGAATGGATATTTTTTAAAGACTTCTTTACTTATTTAATGTGTGTGTGTGTGTTTGTGTGCACGCTCTCTCTCTCTCTATGCATGTGCCTAGTTTTTGTTGTTTGTTTGTTTGTTTATTGTACCATTTCACACTGACCCCTTGGTTAGCCTAGAGCTCACTGTGTAGGCCTTCAACTTGAATCAAACCTCCTGCCTTTGCCTCTGGAATGCCAGGATTACAGGCCCATGCCACCATGCCCTGCTAGAAAAATATTTGGAAAGAAATAGGGTTGAGATAGAGCCCTTGCCTAGCAATATGCAAGGTCCAGGGTTTATTCCCCAGTACCGAAAACAAAAAGGGAAGATAAAAAAATCTCAGGAAAGTAACAGAAATAAACAACTAAAGTTTTTACTATTGCTTTCTGTTTTCAATGTATATGCCTACTTTTTTTTTATGTTTGCCTATTTTTTTAGCAATATAAGATCATTTATAACTTAAGGGAGCCATTCCTGTTTATTAAACCACAGAAGGTAATCAGACCGTGTGAATGGTTGTGTCTTGTCCAATGAGTGTGTTCACACGCCACCCCAAAATGAAATTGATCATGCTTTCGAGCTCAGACGTTTGGATTCTTGGGAGCTCTGCAGAGCTGCCCAGGACTATGAGACATAAGAACATAATATTAATAACAGTGCGCTCCCTTATTGAGCACGTCCACGTGACACTCTGCATTTGAACTTTTCATATGCAGAGCACAATTTAATCCTCATAGCAACTTAATGAGATTGTTTTCAATTACATTTTAATTAGTTATTATCTAAATTACTCAAGGTGGGACTCAGAATTTAAACTCTGTGCTTCCAAAGGAAAATCCCAATTATGGTCACAGGAACCTTTGCTTGGGTTCATCTGAGGAAACAAAGGCCTTCACAGAATTAGGAGCGCATTCCTGACAAACCAGGCTTTCTCAGCTGTGATCCGCCGCGTAAATCCAAACTACTCCCCATGTCTGGATCTCATTCCTGGGATTTCTTTTAATTAGGTGACTTGGGAGTGTGAGAACGAATGGAGATAGTTTTGATTGAGTATCTCTGTGTTCCTTTGATCTTGGGTATATAGCAGAAAAGAAGAAAGTACGCAGGTGTGTGAGCCAGGGAGAGGTTTGTCCAGTAACATAGCCGGTGGCACAGGAGTATAGTTCTAGAGACTGGGTGACGCCATCAGCCACCCTCCTGGAAGGGGTAACAAACATGGCGGCTTCTCTCTACCAGGTTCATTCTCAGATTAGGGGTGTCCGACTCACTCTGAAGGAAGTTTCATGCGTGCATATCCATATAGCTATCAAATCTTTCTGATCTGGTGGTGCTCAAGACAGCCTTTGTTTCCCCAGATGAGTACACACACGTGCGTGCACTCGCATACACACACACACACACCATACATACACATATGGCATGCTTATAGAGGTCAGAGGACAACTTGGGACAGTTGCTTCTCTCCTTCCACCACGTGGGTCCTGGGAATTGAACTCAGATCAAAGCTCCTTTATCCATCTGACTAGCTCTGTCCAATATCTTGAGTACTCTTGCAAAATAATCTTTTGGAAGCCTGGTCTCTAATTGTAATAATCACCTGATTCTTCCCCCCCCCTTTCCCCCCTGAGCTCTTGGAGGGGGACAGTGCCTGAATGTACTCATCTTTACATAAAACACATACCATGAGTTGTACTGAGACAGCGGAACGCTGCAAGAGACTTTTCTAGGCTTACAGCCGCTTGCTGGGGCAGAGATAGTTGCTCTGGAAGATGGAAGCCGTCAAGCAGGCTCAGACATGAGAGAAGTTGGCCGCTGTGCAGGAGATTGGATTTATAGATGTCAGAGAGTCTGTCCATCTGAGGTCTGGTGATTCTTCTCTCTCACTTCTGTCCAAAGAGGGAGGATTGGAAAGTTAACCAGAACCACAGGTATCCCAGGGCCTCGGTTGACGCTGACAGTGTGTCTGTGCCGGTATGTGGAGTTCTTGGATTTCTGGGGTTCGCTGTAGTTACAGTAAGAGGTCATTGAGCCATCATCAGGTTTCAGCCTAGCCTGGGAATGCATATGCCGGAGTAAGGGAACTGTTCCAGATCTTCAGTGCAGGGTAACTGGTGGGAAAAGTTGCAGGGTTCAGTCCCTCTAAGTTACAAATAAAGTCACTTAAAGCCAGGAAGTCATAGACAACTAAGTACACCCCAGAGTTCTGGTTTCTCATTATCAAAACAAAACAACCCCAACCACGGTCACCATTGTCTCTCACTATTTCATACGCTGCATGTCTCTCTCATCTGTGAAGTGGCTAGCCTCCAAAAGGGGCTGAGTTTGTGACCCTTGCTTTATACATAATGCTCAGAAACAGGCCTTGAGACAGCTAGAAGCTTTTAGCTCCATCCCAGAAGAGGATCGCTGAGCCCTGTGGAGTATTTCATTGGGTCAGGGCAGTTCCTTCCACTTCTGGTACGATCCCAGGGAGCTGACCGAGTAACCAAAGCAAAAGAAGAAAAACGCATTCATATGTGTTGCACTGCTGGCATCCGGAGAGCCCTGGTCTCGGAGACAGAGCCCGAAGCGCCCCACAGACGGCTCGCTCGCCATAGCTCCCGGTTGCTTGGCACCTGAGCTGTCAGAAGCATCCAGTGGGGGTGGGTAGCAGGCACCAAGCCATCCATTCAGACAGCCTTCTGAATGCCAGCAGCCAAGAGAACATCAGTTGCGCCTGTGAGTGCCGTGGGTTCCTGCCAGAAATATCCAAACTTCAAAGAGGGGAAAAAAAGCCGTACCGCAGGCTGATGTGCAGAGCTTTTTGGCATTACTGAATTGGGCCCATTCGCAGCGAAAGAGGAGAGCGGGAAGCATCCTGTTGGGCTCTCACCTGTATTGGACGGTGTCTTAGGGTTTTTATTCCTGCACAAACATCATGACCAAGAAGCAAGTTGGGGAGGAAAGGGTTTATTCAGCTTACACTTCCACATTGCAGTTCATCACTAAAGGAAGTCAGGACTGGAACTCAAGCAGGTCAGGAAGCAGGAGCTGATGCAGAGGCCATGGAGGGATGTTTCTTACTGGTTTGCTTCCCCTGGCTTGCTCAACTTGCTCTCTTATAGAACCCAAGAGCACCAGCCCAAAGGTGGAACCACCCACAAGGGGCTCTCCCCACTTGATCACTAATTGAGAAAATGCCCACAGCTGGATCTCATGGAGGCACTTCCCCAACTGAAGCTCCTTTCTCTGTGATAACTCCAGCCTGTGTCAAGTTGACACACAAAACCAGTCAGTACAGGTGGTCTTCCTCGCCGCAGAATTTACAAGCACAAAATTAAAATGAATACAAAGAATTCTGTTTGGTCTCACAGATGACTTCGGTTCAGGGCTCTGGGGAAGGAAGACCGTGGATGCCTCTTAGGGCAAATTGTACTGGAGTGTAGGTTCATGATCAGTTTTACTTGTAAACCAGATCATTAAAGGGCTTGAAAGTAGGGCCGGGGCATGCTATGACCAAGCAGCATATAGGTTGGACTCTGACATTTTACTCCCACACTGGCCCAGGACTGGTCTGATGCCTGGAATTTGGTGGCATAGGCAGCCTGAAGCAGTCTAGAAGTCCCTCTGCCATGCATGTCTGACGGGGTGACTTCGCCCCATCTTTATGGCCCACGCTTCTTCCTTTTCGTAACCCAGCTCTCTCCTCCTCTGTTCTCCTGAAAGAGCTTTTCTACATTCTCTTGCTCTCCTGAATTTTTTTCTTGTTTTGTTATCTTTATTTCTATCTGTCCTTTCTCCATAGTCTGTGGGCCGCTGTCTCCTTCCTGTCTCGTTCCTTTACTACTTCTGCCTCTTACCTATAATGCAGTGCCTCTTACACATAATGCAGTGCCTCTTACCCACAATGCAGTGCCTCTTACCCACAATGCAGTGCCTCTTACCCACAATGCAGTGCCTCTTACCCATAACACAGGGACCCTAACGGAGGGGTGTGAGAGTATGGGCAGAGAGCCACCAAAGAGTGATTAAATAAAGAAGTCAGATATGGATAAAAGTTCTGGGCTTAGAGAAGAGATGAAGAGAGCTGTCTGGTACTTCATGAATCAGGGATGTTCATTCTGGAGCAGTAGGTTAAACTGTTTATGCATCTGATCCATGGGTTTTATCAAGGAGTCTCTTCCAGACAAGAGGAGCTGTGTTAAGAGAAGATATGACAAGGAAGTATAGTATTCGTGTATTTGACACGACTACGGGTTTACAAAGAAATTGAGCCTATAAGATTAGAAAAATTTTCCACTAAGTAGAAATGAAAAAGTAACAATTTAAAAGAAGAATAAATTTGGCAGGAAATGTCATTTCCTAATAATTTCATTAATTGGAACATATTCTGTAGCTTTTGTTTCTAACTGTGAATATCAGTGTTTGCTTCTAAATCACCAGATACGTAAATTGAGGCACTTCATAGCTAGTGAACGAAGAGCTAATAAGATTCCATTCTGCATCATTTTAGGACATTCGGAATTCCTTTATCGCTGGACCAGCCTGCTCTGGTTGTCGGCGTTGTCACTGAAGTGCCTGACAGAACAACTTAGAGCAGAAAAGGTTTATTCTGATTTGCAGTTCCAGAGGTGTCTGTCCATGGTGGTGGGAGGGCTTGGTGGGGTAGAACAGGTGACATCACGGCTCTAGGAAGCAGAGAAAGGGGACAGAAAGAAGCAGGGAAAGATGGAGGCCACTCCCACGACCTACTTCCTCTAACTAGGCTCCCCTTCCTACGTCTGGCCACTTCCTAGGAAGGACATCGGATGATGAGTCTGTTCCTTAGGTTGGAGCCCTTGGGATCTCCTCATCTCCGTAAACAGCATCAGGGATCCACGCATAGGAGCACGCACTTGGGCATCTCCATTTAGCCATCACCGTAGCACCTGCCTTCATTTCTGCTGTCTGATCCAGAGCAAAATTAACATCCTGCTATAGCACCTTGACCTCCCTAGACACATGGGCCTTTGATAAGAACCTTCTCAAACCAGCATCACCTTGGGAAATGGCTGCCTTTCAGCTAAGTGTGGAGGCCTCCCTGAGTCACTGGGCAGCCTATTCTGTTCCTATATTTGTCCTCTTAATACATGTGTTAATATCTGTGTTCTCAACCTTCCTAACACTGTGACCCTTTAATACAGTTCCTCACGCTGTGGTGACCCCCAGCCAGAAAATTATTTTTGTTGCTACTTTGTAACTGTCATTTTGCTACTGTTATGAATCATAATGTAAACATCTGTGTTTCCTGATAGCCTCAGGTGACCTCTGTTAAAGAGCCATTCGACCCCCAAAGGGGTCACCCCCCACCAGCCGAGAACCACTGTTCTTCCTACTTTCCTCCTGTTTTCATCTCGGGGCTCATTGCATTGCACTGAATCAAAGTTGGAGAAATCACACAGTAACCATTTCCTGCCTGTGGTCCACCGGCTAGTCCTGAGGCCCCAAGGGCAGGGGTTTCTTTCTCTTTGTGCCTCCAGAGCCCAGAACCTGGAGGGTGCGCAGTGATGTCACAGGAGTAATGCAAGTATTTCTACCGTTGCTTGTTCCGTGGGTGTGGCTCAGGGACCGTTACTGAGTCGAGTCTGTTTTCCTATTATTTGTGGAGAAGCTCAGCGTTCACAAACTATAGGTACACTTAGGATTGAGCATTCTTATCTTAAGGATGAGCCTGTCTGCCGCTTTGGGGCCCTGCAGAGGTGAGACAGTCAAGGGGATACGCTTGAGAATGTAACAAAGATGGGCGATGTTCAATATTTGCTAAGGCCTACGAAGTCATTTTTAACTTTTGATTCTTGTTACATGAGAGCCGACACATAACTGTGTCCAGTTCTTAATTCTTCACAGTAAGGTTGCTGAGGGCGAGCAATGCAATACTGACTGTAATGGAAAGGGGTAGAAATTCCTCAGTGGCTTATGTCGGAAGCAGGAAGCTGGCTCACACCTCTTACACCCACTCTCCCAAGTGTACAGATGTGTCTATTAGAAGCACAGACGGAAACCACTTTATATTGACAACTAAAACTAGCAACTGACGCTACTGGGATTCTCCTAAAGGACAGCCAGCTTTCTCTTCTCGTGATTTCCTCTGAAGCATTCAGTGAGGAACCCTCCCTGAGCATCTTGTCCATGCACAGATAATGATAAAGCCGTATTCCAGGAACTGCAGTAAGCCCTCCCATCCCTCCTCCCATCCCTCCTCCCATTCCTCCTCCCATTCCTCCTCCCACCCCTCCTCACATCCCTCCTCACATCCCTCCTCACATCCTTCCTCACATCCCTCCTCACATCCCTCCTCCCATCCTTCGTCCCATCCTTCCTCCCATCCCTCCTCCCATCCCTCCCAATGTGTCCATCCCTGGGTTCTCCTCAAGAGTCTCTGTGCCTTCATCCTCTTCTGTAGTTAGCAGAGAGGCCATCCCAGCAGCATCCAGGGAGGCAGTTCTCACAACCTACTTCAGGTCAGTGAGTTCCAATCCTACCATGTTCACAAAATGTCCAAGCCTCCACACCCTAGCCAATGTCTGGGGAACTTTGCAGAATTTTCTCGGCTTTCAAAGATCCTTCGGTAGTCACTGCACACATTTTGATCCCTCTATTTGTGGTTTCTGCACTATTTTTTTTAACTCTTCATTAGCAGGCTTGAATGTGGCCAAAGCTGGAACGCACAGAAGTGTTCTAAGAGAAGGTTTCCTCCTAGGATGGTTTCTCAGCAGGTGTACCACATCGCCGAGGGCATCCACCACTCACTCACTCGCACAACCCTGGCCCCTCCAACCTTCTGCACAGCCGCTCCATCAGCACGTGTAACCTGCCCTTCACTCTGCTTCCCCTGTTCGCACCCACTACTTATGATGTCTAATTGCTCGGTGACTCTGTAAGGCCTTTTTTTTTTTTTTCAATTTGAACATTGTCACCTTTCCCTTTTAAGAAAACATGACATTGTTGGTGACATTGGCCTCTCCAATTTTTCCCTAAGACAAGAGTCTGGACGTAGAGATGTAAGTTCATCCTCTCTTTTCCGAACACCGCACCACCAGTAGCCATGTTCACATCTCCTCTGTATTGTCCTCAAATTCTGGAACGTTAGCTCTTTTAGCTTTTCAAAACCGACGAACTGGGAGTTTCTCCAGCACCGTCTCTAGTGACAATGACCAATGGCTTCCAGTGAGGACGGATGATTTCAAGAGCTGGTAGGGTGCACTGCACGTTAGAAATGTTCCTTTAGCTCAGCACCCCTCAGGTGTCTTGTACATCGCTGCTTCCTGTGTTCATAAAGCACGGGGAGCTCTGTCCTTGATCTGACTTCCTTCCTTCAGTGATTCCTAATCCACCATTCAGGGTTTTCTGTCCTTTCAAAACTTTTCATTGCATCAGAAATTACATTGTTAAATTTTTTCTTTATTTGAAGAAATTGCAGCCGTCTACACAATTTCTTCAAGGGTCGTCACAGCCTAGACTCTTCCTCAGTTTAGCAATGAGAGCATCCAGCACCAACCTCTCCTGATTTCCACAGGATTGGCACCTAAAGCCACCCTTGGCAGATGAGAACTGAGAGCCCCAGTGACTGCAGTGCCAATCCCAGCCACTCCGATTGTGTGATTGGCAACAGCTCTACCAAGCTCACCTCCAATATTTTTATATTTCTCCTTTAATTCAGTTGACTTTGCAATGGGCATGCCATCTCTTGTCACTTCGGGGATTTCCTAGTTCTGCATAATAATCCCTCTTCTTCCCTTTGGCCCCGTTGTAAAAAGGGTACACTGAAAATGTTAAGGCTGGGCATCCCCATTGGATTTTATATCTTTGGCATAAGCCCTGGGGCAGTGGTCTCATGGCCAAAAACTGTGGCTAGCCAAAGGATTTCCAAGCAGACCTTGGCCAGGGGGTTTCACCTTCTCCCACCATAAATGATATCCTAGCTCCTGGGCTGCAGTCCATTCCAGAACCTTCTGGAGAGTGTCAGCCTTCTGTAGGTCAGGGTCCAAATTACATCATTTCTGGGAGAGAATGAAGGGTTTCTCTTTGACTTTGGCTGACTGCCTGGAAAAGCATAGGAAAAAAAATCTTTTAAAAGGTGTGTGTTGGAGTGTGGATACATCATGTATATGTGCTTATGGGGATATATAAAACTATATGACCAAAAAATGTCTTCTGTGTGAGGCCTTCATATCCCCCAGACTGAAAGCTTTTTGTTACGGGCAAGAACTGTGGCTCCCAAGTTATTTGAGTGGAGTTGAAGAATTACCAAGCAATTAGAATACTTCTCATTTTACTTTATCAGCTCCTTCATCTCAGAGCCCAGGTAATTCAAGCAGTCTGGAAGGTTGTCAGAGACATCATTTTATTGAACTGTAATTAAATAAGCCTAAAAAATATACCTGTCAATACAAGCCAAGTCTCTAACCAGGGTCTAAAGAAAGCTAAATGAAATCATTAATCTTTTATTTGTTCCTTTCCTAGTAGGATAAGCTGTTCTCTTATGGTGGAGGTATATATCTTGGGGGGGGGGGCTTTTTATGTGGGTACGTAGGTGTTTTGCCTCTCTGTATGTCTGTGTACCCCGTGGAGGCCAGAAGAGAAAGTCAGATTCCCAGGACTGGAATTAGAGTTGGTTTGATGGCATCATGTCAGGCCTGGGCTTTGAACCTGAGTCCTCTGGGAAAGCAGCCTGTGCTCCTACACACTGAGTCTTCTCTCTAGCTCTGAGACAGACTTTTAAAATATATCTATATTTGAAAGATATCTAAAACCTATTAAATAGATTTAAGTGGACTGATTTTTCTATTGCTGATTAAATAAGATACTTAATAAGGAAACCACATTTGCCTGGGAACCTGGGAACCTGGAAGGGGACAAAGCATGATGAAGTCTGGTCACAGTGGGAGAGCAGTTTGCAGGGAGACAGAGAAGGGAGCGAATGCATGGATTAGCCAATATCTGTCACCAAGAACATAACATTTTAACTTCTCATTCTCGTTAAGACCAGCACATCAGCGTACCTGCTGTGCTCCGGATAGATACTTAGAAACACATTATTTGTATCTTAAAAGTCACAGAGTTTTGAACTTATATGCTTTATTGTATAGAACATGGTGCCAATAATATGATCGATACTGTCTCATAAGAAGCCACAGTATCCAGGGAAGGGCAGAAGATTCAGATGTTTAGCTGGGTTTTGAGAAATATTCACATTTTAGGGGCTCTTTCAGTTTTCTTTAGACAATGGAGATGGCACTAGACACTTGGTGTGTTGGCTTTCATATGGTATGTGAACTCTCTGATTAAGTGTTAAACACACTAGCATATTTTGAACAATCTAGGGAATAATCTAGAAGCCCATGCCTGGCTCTCCCAAGTAAACTTGAATTAGGTAATTGTACTTGTAATGACTGAACATGATATTTTGTACCATAGACTTTATACCGAGGTAAATTGGAATGGAAATCTTATTAATTATCTGACTTTAAACTTGCTTCCTCATCTGTAATGGAGGGCCCCGTATGATAAGATGCTCTCAGAATGATATGGGCTTACTATAAACATAGCACAGGGCCTAGATCATAGGAGTACCTGTCGCCTTGGAGATGTAAATGGGAACTTGCCTGAGAGCCTAAATTGTTTTCCAGTAGAGACTTTAAAACCCTAATTGCTGCAATAGGGAAGACAGCTCTCATTTGGAAAAGCGTCATTATGCAATTACTTCAATAGAAAGGACTTAAACTAATTTTAAGGTTCTCCATTCCTAAAACCTATGTCAAGAAAGCCATGTGTGAGCTCCTGAGCATGCACCACAAGACACCATCGTAAATTGTAGCCAGTGTCTAGAGGGAAATGGGAACTTGGTATTCTCTACAGGTCAATGATTTCCACATGCCTTCTCTTTCTGATCATGAAAATTGATCTACTAAATCAGCCCTTAAGTGTCCTTGCTTAATTATGAGGAAGTTAATGAAACTCTGCCTCTTCCTCATTCTAAGTAACAACCCCACAGTGGATCATTTAGCACTGCATTCCTTAAACTGGTCTTTCCTGGGAGGAAGATAAACTCCAGTCATTGATCACTGGGAATTTATTGCCTTTTATCCTGGGCCGCTTTTGACAGAATGCAAATTCACTTTTCACGCATCTTCTGAAAATCTTAATAGGCCAAAAATATATCTGGCTTTCAAAAGCTGTTGAAAACTGATGCTTCATAATACCGAGGCTAACATCACCTCAGATAAGGGTATGTGGTGAAGACTTGGAAAGCTGAATCTCAAGTTCAAATCCCAGGTCAGCAGTCAGGAGAACGAAACACAACGGGGACACAGCTTCTTGCTTGATTTAATCCCAAAGAGGAGGATCTCTTGCTTCTCATTTGTTGTTGGTTTGTCTTATTGAAAATGCATTTTTTCCATGCTGTATATTCCAATAACACTTTCCCCTTTCCCTACTTCTCCCTGTTCCTCTCCCTCCCTCAGATTTGCCCACTCTCTTTCCCCCACTAGAAAAGAAACAGGCTGCTAAGAAATAATAAAAAATAAAATAAATAAATAAATAACAAATCACTATATGACAAAGCAACCAAACAAGAAAAGCCAAGGGGCATGGGGGAGAAAAACACAAGAAACACATAGAGATACAGAGACTCAGGAGCTCGAATACACAGGGATTCCATAAAAGCCCCCAAACCGGAGGCCATACTATATGCACAAAAGACCTATGGAAGAGAAAAGAAAAAATATGCCCTGACACCAACATGATGAGGCAGAGAACCTCCAGAGGTGTTGGTGAGTTCACTGTCTGTTCCATCTACCGCCAGGTCTGGGACCTGCCGTACTTCAGAGTGGTGTTTCCCTCTGTGAGGCATCTTGGAGAAAACTAGATTTCCATTGGCAAGTGGCTATCAATTGGAGATCCCCTCAGGGATGGGGGCCTGAGTCCACTTCTCCTTCAGCTCTTAGACCCCCATCTGGGGCAGACCTGTGTAAGCCCAGGGCATTCTGCCTTAGTCTCTGAGGTCATATGCACATGCCATTCCTGTTAGATCTAGAAGGCCTTGACTCCTCCAACCCCTTGGGCTCTGACATTCTTTCCCCCTTCTCTTCCAAAGAGTTCCCAGACTAAGCCCCAAGAGGAGGGATTTGATAGGAATATCCCTTTTAGGGCTGAGTGTTCCAAAGCCTCTTAGTCTCTTCATATTGTCTGGCTGGAGGTCTCTGAGTTTGTTCCCACCTGCTTCAGAAAGAAGCTACTCTGATGACGGCTGAGCCAGGCCTGGGATATCAGTCTAGCAGGATGCGGTTAGGAGACAGTTTATTGCTACCTTCCTTTAGCAGAACGGTAGTGTTTGGTTTTCCCCTAGGCTCCCTGGCCTATCTAGTCTCAGGCTCTTGGCCACCCAGGCAGCACTGTGTCTGGGTTCTATCTCATGGAGTGGGCCTCAGGTCAAGCCAGGTAATGATGATTGGTTACCTCCTCCACCTTTGGGCCACTATGACACCAGCGTCTCTTGCAGGCAGGTAACTCTTGTACATCAAAGGGGTTGTAGCTGTTTTGGTATTCACCTTTCTTTCTTGGTAGCATGCAGACTGCTTTCTGGGACCATGAATATTAACTAGTCAGTATGGGTGAAGGCTCTAGGCAGGCACCAGCTCAGCCTCTCCGTGTTTAGTAAGTGGCATAGGTTTTGTCTTTAGCAATAAGGCCTGGCCATCCATTTGTGGGGAACCACCAGTAGCCTTGGCAATAGCTGGGTTCTTTGGGGGTTCCCATGGGACCCCTTTGGCCAACAATTTCATTAGATGAAACCCGTACCCAGTATTAGAATGCATTTGATGGTACAGCATCTCCAGTTGGTGCTCTGCCACCCCTGTTACTTGGTGATTTCATTTAGATCACCTTCGTATATGTATATGATATAGGAAAATTTTACTGTATTGGATTTTTTTTTTTGATTTGGGTTTTTTTTTTTTTTTTTTGAGACAGGGTTTCTCTGTGTAGCCCTGGCTGTCCTGGAACTCACTCTGTAGACCAGGCTGGCCTCGAACTCAGAGATCCGCCTGCCTCTGCCTCCCAGAGTGCTGGGATTACAGGCATGCGCCACCACCGCCCAGCTTGGATTTTCATATGACTCAGAAAAGAGATCTCTCCCTCTCCCTCCTCTCCCTCCTCTCCCTCCTCTCCCTCCTCTCCCTCCTCTCCCTCCTCTCCCTCCTCTCCCTCCTCTCCCTCTCCCTCCTCTCCCTCCTCTCCCTTTCCCTCCTCTCCCTCCTCTCCCTCCTCTTCCTCCTCTCCCTCCTCTCCCTCCTCTCCCTCCTCTCCCTCCTCTTCCTCCTCTTCCTCCTCTCCCTCCTCTCCCTCCTCTCCCTCCTCTTCCTCCTCTCTCTCCTCTCTCTCCTCTCCCTCTCCCTGCTCTCCCTCCTCTCCCTCTCCCTCTTCTCCCTCCTCTCCCTCCTCTCCCTCTCCCTCTTCTCCCTCTCCCTCCCCTCCCTCCTCTCACTCTCCCTCCTCTCTCCCTCCTCTCCCTCCCCTACCTCCTCCCCCTCTCCCTCTCCCTCTCCTTTCTTTATTTAATGTTTTCTTTATTTACATTTCAAATGTTATTCCCTTTCCTGGTTCCAGACCTCCCAGAAATCCCCTATCCCATCCTACCTCCCCCTGCTTCTATAAGGGTGTTCCTCCCTTCACCCCTCCCCCATCTTTCCTCCCCCTCCTCCCTCCATTCCCCTACACTGGAACATCTATCCAAGCCTTCATAGGACCAAGGACCTCTCCTCCCATTGATGCCTGACAAGGCCATCCTCTGCTACATATGTAGCTAGAGCCATGTGGTTGGTGGTTTAGTCCCTGGGAGCTCTCAGGGGTCTGGATGATTAGACTGTGATTTTGGCCATGGAGTAGATGCAGTTTGATTCCATAGAGACCAATGATAGTATTTAGTTTGCTGGAATTGTTAGTAATACAATTCCAAGGCAGGCAAAGACCATGGGGAGTCGTACATTGTGACAGAAACCTGGAAGGATACTTATGGTCCTTCCTGGAGCCCAAGCCAAAGGCCAGGGTATCAAAAGTATCTTGATTAATGTAAAACTATATTTATACCACTCAAATTTGCACAACCTTCTAATCTACTCTACCTATTTTTCAGAGGCACCATTGGTGGTGACTCCATTGGCTTTCCTTTTCAGAAAGCATAGCCTGTATTATCTACACCATTGGTTCCGGATTTGATTTTCCTTTCTGCATTGCCCATTTAATAATAGGCTTGTTGTGGCTTGGATATGATAAGTTCCCCCAAAAGGCTCAAGCGTTGAGAGCTTGGTCCCCAGATAGTGATCCAATTGAGAGCTGATTGAATCAAGAGGCGCCTAACTTCATCTAAATAACCTACTGCTGAAGTCGTATTTGAGTGGGTTGTTAGAAGACAAGACCCAGTTGGAGGAAATGGGTCACGTGGAAGTGTGCCTTTCCTAGAATATCTTGTCCTGGGTCCCTTCTGTGCTGGCTCTCTGCTTCCTGAGCACTGCAGAGTGAATAGCTTCTTCAGTACCACACACACTCTCCTCATAATGTTCTGCCTCAACGCAAGTCCACAGCAACAGGCTCAAAGAACACGGAACAAAATATCCCTAAACTGCAGGCCAAGAGAGACCTTTTCTCTGTGCCACTCTTTGGAGGCACTCGGTCTCGGGGGTGAGGTGGGGGTGGGAAAGCTAACTCACAAAGCCCTTCTTCACATGCTAAGGAAGTGTTTTCCTGTCTTATACTTTACAGCCTTCTTCTACATGTGGATGGACACTGACAAGCGGGTGGGCATTTCGCAGTCAAGGAGACACATTTCTTTTCTTTCCTTTTTAAAGATTTATTTATTTTATGTACATATGAGTACACTGTAGCTGTACAGATGGTTTTTGAGCCTTCATATGGTTGCTGGGAATTGAATTTAGGACCTCTGCTCACTCTGGTCAGCCTGCTTGCTTTGGTGAGCCCTGCTCGCTCCAGTCAACCCTGCTTGCTCAGGCCCAGAGATTTATTTATTCTTATAAATAAGTACACTGTGGCTGTCTTCAGACACCCCAGAAGAAGGTGTCAGATTTCATTACCGATGGTTGTGAGTCACCATGTGGTTGCTGGGATTTGAACTCAGGACCTTCTGAAGAGCAATCAGTGAGTGCTCTTAATGGATGAGCCATCTCTCCAGCCCAAGGAAACACATTTCAGTGCCACACATCTAAGTGGGACCCTTGAGGTCCATGCCTGCCTTGTGTATAAGCCTCATCTTCTGACCAAGCCAGCTAACTCTCTTCAGAGACTCATTTGATGGGCTCTGGATCCACTCATGAGAAAGCTAGCTTCTGTTTCCCTGAAGTCTGAGCAGGCCAAACAATTCTCTTAGATGGGTATTGGCCAATTCTCTTACATTGGTAATTTTGATGGTTTTAATAGTTATACCTTTTTAATAGTATTTTATTAACACCTTTAAAAGATGAGCAAATAGCCTCTTTGTCGAGGATCAAGTGGCCATAGGTGTGTGGGTTCATTTCTGGATCTTCAATCCTATTCCATTGATCCTCCTGTCACTGTACCAATACCATGCAGTTTTTAACACTATTGCTCTGTAGTATTGCTTGAGGTCAGGGATACTGATTCCCCCAGATTTTCTTTTGTTGCTGAGAATAGTTTTAGCTATCCTGGGTTTTTTGTTGTTCCAGATGAATTTGATAATTGCTCTTTCTAACTCTGTGAAGAATTGAGTTGGGATTTTGATGGGTATTGCATTGAATCTGTATAGTGCTTTAGGCAAAATGGCCATTTTAACTATATTGATTCTACCGATCCATGAGCATGGGAGATTTTCCCATTTTTTGAGATCTTCTTCCATTTCCTTCTTCAGAGTCTTGAAGTTCTTGTCATACAGATCTTTCACATGTTTGGTAAGAGTCACCCCAAGATACTTTATACTGTTTGTGGCTATTGTGAAGGGGGTCATTTCCCTAATTTCTTTCTCAGCCTGCTTATCCTTTGAGTATAGGAAGGCCACTGATTTGCTTGAGTTGATTTTATAACCTGCCACTTTGCTGAAGTTGTTTATCAGCTGTAGGAGCTCTCTAGTGGAGTTCTTTGGGTCACTTAGGTAGACGATCATGTCGTCTGCAAATAAAACATCCAATGGAAAAAAGATAGCCTTTTCAACAAATGGTGCTGGTTCAACTGGAGGTCAGCATGCAGAAGAATGCGAATTGATCCATCCTTGTCTCCTTGTACTAAGCTCAAATCCAAATGGATCAAGGACCTCCACATAAAGCCAGACACTCTGAAGCTAATAGAAAAGAAACTGGGGAAGACCCTTGAGGACATCGGTACAGGGAGAAAGTTTCTGAACAGAACACCAATAGCGTATGCTCTAAGAGCAAGAATTGACAAATGGGACCTCATAAAATTACAAAGTTTCTGTAAGGCAAAGGACACCATCAAGAGGACATATCGGCAACCAACAAATTGGGAAAAGATCTTCACCAATCCTACATCAGATTGAGGGCTAATATCCAATATATATAAAGAACTCAAGAAGTTAGACTCCAGAAAACCAAACAACCCTATTAAAAAATGGGGTACAGAGTTAAACAAAGAATTCTCACCTGAAGAACTTAGGATGGCGGAGAAGCATCTTAAAAAATGCTCAACTTCATTAGTCATTAGGGAAATGCAAATCAAAACAACCCTAAGATTTCATCTTACACCAGTCAGAATGGCTAAGATTAAAAATTCAGGAGACAGCAGGTGTTGGAGAGGGTGTGGAGAAAGAGGAACACTCCTCCACTGCTGGTGGGGTTGCAAATTGGTACAACCACTCTGGAAATCAGTCTGGCGGTTCCTCCGAAAACTGGGCACCTCACTTCCAGAAGATCCTGCTATACCACTCCTGGGCATATACCCAGAAGACTCCCCACCATGTAATAAGGATACATGTTCGACTATGTTCATAGCAGCCCTATTTATAATTGCCAGATGCTGGAAAGAACCCAGGTATCCCTCAACAGAAGAGTGGATGCAAAAAATGTGGTATGTCTACACAATGGAGTACTATTCAGCCATTAGAAACAATGAATTCATGAAATTCTTAGGCAAATGGATGGAGCTAGAGAATATCATACTAAGTGAGGTAACCCAGACTCAAAAGGTGAATCATGGTATGCACTCACTAATAAGTGGATATTAACCTAGAAAACTGGAATACCCAAAACATAATCCACACATCAAATGAGGTACAAGAAGAAAGGAGGAGTGGCCCCTGGTTCTGGAAAGACTCAGTGAAACAGTATTCGGCAAAACCAGAACGGGGAAGTGGGAAGGGGTGGGTGGGAGGACAGGGGAAGAGAAGGGGGCTTACGGGACTTTTGGGGAGTGGGGGGACTAGAAAAGGGAAATCATTTGAAATGTAAATAAATTATATCGAATAAAAAATAAATAAATAAATAAAAAAAGATGAGCAAATAGTTTCATATTTACGAGGTATGGTGTATCTACTTTACGATGTTACACTCATACAGATTATTGGGATATTTTTATTGTATTAAGGTTTTGGAGTCTGTCTCTTTAATCTCAGTTCTCTTGAGAGAGAGGCAGGAGATGATCAGGAGTTCAAGGCCAGACTTTTGGTGATTTTGAAGCTAGGCTGCTTGGGCTACATGAGACCCTGTCTCTAGACACAAAACCAAAAGTCTGGCAATCTAGGCATCTTTCGTGTGTTCAGTGTGATGGGTGGTCAGCGTGGATTGAATAGCTTCTTGGATTTCTCTACAATGTAACTGAAAAGCAATTTCTTTCCTCTATAAGAAATTAAGTGGAGATACAGTAGTCATTAGTTCTATAACAGAAGGTAGAGGGAGATGATTCATTCATAACTAAGCTAGGGAGAAACACGAACGCCACTCACTCCCACAAAGGTTCTGTTCTGGTTTCCTGAAGGTTTTAAAAAGTTATTATTTTATCTTGTTCCTGCTGCTGGTGGTCATTCACTTTGGCCACTAATTCGCCATCGGAATTACAGATGGAATTGTCTTGGTAGGTGTAGAGCACTTAGCATTTCGTCATCTGTTTGCACACGCCATTCTCTGGGGTGCAGGTCAGATTCCCTTACCACCTTTGCTCAGAATTTGTTCAGTGTCTTCCCAATGGGGCTTCTAGAAGCTGCCACGTGTGCTTCGTAGTTTTTCTCATCTTGACACAAAGTAGAGTCACCTGGGAAAAGAAGGGAAGCTCAGTTGAAGACTCGACTCCATTATGCTGGTCCAATATGGGGCAGGCACCGCTATGGGGGAATTTCCTTGACAAAAGATTTCTGTGGGCTGCACAACACAGCTCATCCTGTGCAGTGCCACCCCTGGGCAGACGTCCTGGGTTCCATGAGAAAGCCTGTCAGTATGCAGCCTTTCCGTGTGGTTTTGCTTCAGGACCCATCTCCAGACCTTGGATTTCTGCCTTGGCTTCTCTAAATCATAAACACTTATCTCCCACAGGTTGCTTTTGGTCGGCGTTTGACATAGCAACAGAAACCTAACTAGGATGTGTGATTAAAAGATTTACCTGTGAAGTTACTTGTCCAGTTAGACCAACAAAATCAAAGTAGCTACCAGGATATTGGTTTCTACCATCAACCTAGTTTGGGGAAATGGCCGATGAAGTATGACTAAGACCTTACTTCCTAGAATCCTCATCCAGTCTGTTGTTGCTTAGCTCGTGACTTTACCTATCACATCCGAGAGTTGGATTACAGAAGTTGAGGTGCAACCTGGTACCCCTTTTTCTCTCCATCCTCACCGTAGAACACTTCTTTCTCATTGCCATAAGTCCCACCCAGGATGGCTCCTTGGTACCTCTTTGTCCCATAGTGTCCCCTTCGCATTTCCCAGTGTTCCCAATATCCTTACCTTCAAGGCTATGAAGATCAGCAGCCTCTGCTGTGTGTGTTACCTGTGCCACTTACCTCAGGAGAGGGCCTGTCTTTCACTCTGCCATGCAGAACCATTACAGACTATGGCACAAGGAGATGATCATAGATGCTTTTCTTTGCATTTTCATTTGTGTGTGTGTGTATGCATGAGTATGTGTGTGTACATGTGTACATACATGCATGCATGTGTGTTTGCATGTGTATATGCATTGTGAGTGCATGTATGTGTGCAGTGTGTGCATGTGTGCATGCATGTGTATGTGCATGTATGCATGCATGAGTGTGTGCATGTGTGCATACATGTGTATGTGCATGTATGTATGCATGAGTGTGTGCATGTGTGCATGCATATGTGTGTTCATGCCTGTGTGTGCATGCATGTGCACCTGAGTATGTGCATGTATGTATGCATTGTATGTGCATGTATGTGTATTGTGTGTATGTTCATTGTGTGTGCATGTGTGTATTGTGTGTACATGTGTGTGTATTATGTGTGCATGTGTTTATGTATTGTGCGTGCATGCACTGTGTGTGTGTGTGTGTGTGTATTGTGTGTGTATAAATGGAGAACAATTTATGGGAATTGGTTCTCTTCTATCATGTGAGTCCTGGGGATTAAACTTTGGGTTTGTTGGCAAGCTTCTTCACCCACCAAACCATCTCACTGTCTCTGTATTTTCCTCCTGGAAGTCGCCTGACTTGCATTAGTAACAGTGTGCCTCTCTGTTTCCTGGTTGATAGACATAGTGTGTGGTAAACTTACATTACCACATTCAATTCTGACCACAACCCTGACAGGCAAAAACACTTGTTTTACAAGAGGAAACTTGAGGGGCCGAATGCTCTGCCTCAGCCACATGACTTGTGACCGGAGACCTGTCCAGATTATAGCAGAAACGCAAATCCTTCAGAGTTCTGATGTGGAGAAATGGCTTTTGCTTATTCAGTCCGTTCACCTATTCTTTTTTCTTTTTAAAGAAACCAAAAACTTTGCTTTTATGACGTTTTCTTTTCTGCTCTAAATTTTCAGCTTAAAGAGCAGATTTCACAAAAATTTACACCTGTTTAATTAAGCGACAGCCACCGGGTTGCATAAACATTCACCTGAGCGGTGAGCACATAAATGACCAGTGGACTTGCCTGGAGTCTGACTGGGTGATTCATCTCTTGAAGGCAGGAAACTGATGGTCATCTGGGTCATTCCCTTAAGCCCTCTGGTCGAAGGTCCTAACCCGTTCCAGCAGAACACAGACGCTTGATGTATGTGGAAGAAACCCAACCCCATAAAGGGAGTGAAATAACTCGGGTGGTCTGTGGTGCTTGTGCAACTATTACTGTACTATTATTGGCGAGGTGAGTGCAGTATCCTTCTGGTCCACATGTTTACACTGTAGCCGTCACCTGGTACATATAAAGCAAGATCACACAGCATCTTCTTGTCAAACCCTCAGTTTGCCACAGAAGTTTAGGGAGTTAGGAATTCCCTTTGTCAGAGCAATAGTGAGACACTCCTCTGTTTCCTCTATTTCTGGGCAGTATGATTTAATTGGGTGTTTATAGACTTTTGTACCTTAGAGGAACTGTCTCTTTAATATATATATCTTTTCTCCCACAGCACTTGCAGTAGTTTGGAAGCACTGTGCTAATTTGGGTTGTTGCTGTTTCTTCATTTTGTTTGACGCTCAATTAGGAAAGAAATGAAGAACACTCGATTTAAAACCTAACAGGCTGCCTGCTGTGGCGGTGTAGATGGAGGCAGGCAGATCTCTGTGAGTTCCAGGCCAGCCTGGACGACACAATGAGTTCCAGACCATCCAGGGCCATATAGTGAGATCCTGACTCAAATCTTAACAAACTTGGAGAGGCTAAAGAGATGGCTTACACACACAGCTCTTCCAGAGGACCTGTGTTGAGTTCCTAGCACCTACTCTGAGTGGCTCCCAGTCACCTGTAACTCTAGCTCCAAGGGGTTCAGCACCCCTGGCCTCCCCTTGAGGGCACACACAGATGGAGACATAATTAAAACATACATGTTTAATATAACAATAGCTGAGCCTGTATTAAAATAGCCATTATGACTATTTAGTAGATTCTGGTCTAGACTTTTAAATTACAACTAGCAGAACCCGCCCAGAGACTACATTTCTTTTTCTGCTGTTTTTTGCAGGAGTGTGGGCGTCTTGGTAATAAATCCTTTGGGATGCTCAGTTAGGAAAAGCATCCCTATCTCATTACAACTGATAACAATGTGCATACATAATGATATCTGGTCAATCCATTCCGTGTATCTGCCTTTGGATAAAATCGGGACAAATCGAAAATACCTAGGAAAGAGTCGATTTATGTAAGCAGCATTTTAAAGGCTGTCCACTTTGACAAATGGAACTAAAGGATAGCAACAAGGTCGTAGCTGGTGTCACCATTGTTTAAAATGTATCAACATGTTTAAAATGTATCACCTGTCTAGGCATGTGGTGCATGCCTTTAGTCCTAGCAGTGGGGAGGCAGAAGTAGGTACATCTACACGAATTGGAGGCCAGCCTGGTCTATGCAGTGAGTTCCAGAACAGCCAAGGATACACAAGGAAACCTTGTCTCAATAAACAAGTAAATAAGTAGCATCTGGTTTTGAGATAATAATTGGTGCATGCTGTCTACTAAGCCAGCAGGTTTGAGCATCTTCCGAGTTTCACAACCATGATGGATCAACTGCCCTGATGAATTGTTAGTTGTTTTCATCATCCCCAGAGAAGTCCTCACCTAGCAGCAGCCACGTCCTATGACCTCCTAGTCTCCCATCCCCCCAGCCAACAAGTGAGCCCATCGCAGACACTCCCATGAATGGAACAGTCAGCTTAGTGATGTGCTGCTGGCTCTCTTTTTTTGAGAAAAGGTCTCGTGTCATCCAGACTCCGTGTAGCGGAGGATGACCTTGTCCCTGGCCCACCCTCCTCCCTCTGCTTCTCAAGTGCTGGGGTGACAGGTGTGTGGAGCTGCCCTCAGTGTGTGTGGTGCTGGACCTCAGACTCGTGCTTTGTGTGTGACAGGCAAGCACTCTGCCCGCTGGGCTGCCGGAAGTGTACGTGCTGCCAGAAGTGTACGTGCTGGAGTTTCACCTTAGCATATGTCAGGTCTTCGTCGTTTTGGTTATCAGACAATATTCCATTGTGAGCCGTGCTCCGCTTTGCCCCTTTGGGAAATGATAGGTTTATCTCCATATCTCCCCTTTGCTAACAATACTACCATACACACTCACGTACATGGCTTTGTATGGAAATATATTTTCACTCCTAACTATATATATCCTGACATAGAAATGCTGAATAATCTGGTAATTCTGTTTAACCTTTTAAGGAAGTGCCAGGATATTCTGCAAGGTGACGGAAACTATTAAGACTTCTGATGGCATCGTGTAAGGATTCTAGTTTCCCCGTCGCTTCTCCAACACCCTTTGCTCTCATTGTTGGTAGAGTCCTGACATCTGATATCAGGGTATCAGCTCTGCTTTCTATTTTCATCTCCTGGTAGCTGATGATATTTAACAGTTTTCAATAGTTCATTAAGCCACCTTTTCATCATCCTGGGAGGAACCAACTAAGATCCTTTGCACATGATATAAGTTGTTTGGGTTTTTTTGTTCGTTTGTTTTATTGTTGAGTTAGAAGAGTTCTTTGCAGAAGAGTTCTTTGCATAGGCTACATACAAATCCCCCTGTCTGGTGTCTGATTTGCAAGCATACCTTCTACCATGTGGGACGTGGTGTCCTTCTACTTCCGGCTGGGTATAGCTGTGTGTCTTGTAATCTCTGCGATTACTCCAGACATCATGTCTCCCATACCCTCCTTCCCTTTGTTACGAAATGCCTTTAGCTCTGTAAGGTTCCTGTGTCCTACCAGACAGAAGCTGAGCGTCCTGAGCTTGGGACTAAACCTAAAATCCAAGCTCAACAATGATGCGCTCAGCTATATTAAAATGACCCTCGAATCTGGGAATAATGATTCTCATGGAGTCCGACCCGGGAGAGTTGCTAGGCCTTAATGGACCATCCTAGAATCTGGGGCTGGGAAGGAGCTTGCTTTACTTGGTGCAGAACTAAGGCTCACAGTTTTTCCAAGAGTTTTAATTATTTCTACCCAGTTGAAGAAAGCCCATATAACTGCTAGGTAACTCTGATTAGACCTGTAGTGGTGATACTTTTATTTCCTATTGGATCCCAAGGTGAGAGGAAGTAAGCGTGGGGAGGACCAGTTGGTCCTCCTAAAGTAATTGACTCATTGTTTCTTAGCACAACAAGATTTGCTAAAAAACATCATCTTAAAAGACTTACTGGAATTCCTGAATGAGAAATATCCACATCCTTGGTTTTGTTTTGTTTTATTTTTCCTTCTTCATAAAACAGAAATAATTATGTATTTTTAGGAGAAAACCTTTGGCAGCCATACTGATTATAATACTACATTGAAAACCACTTCCTTTGATCGACTGTGAACCAGATGCCCTTTCTTGTAGTTAAAAGTCTGTTGGTGATGTATTTTCTCCAGTAACAGTCACATTTCCTTGAGGTTGGGACAGGATCCTTCAGCCCAGAATGAACCTGAGGTCTACCTCCTTGCTTTTCCCAAGGGACCCCAGAAACAGCATTTCCTGGAGCGTAGCAGACCCCAGGACAGACAGACCTCTTTAGGCATCTCTGCCAGGCTACAGCTGGGGCTTGGGACAACTGCTCAACACCACTGGACACATGGGAAGGCAGCAGGAAGTGTCCCATTGGTCAGATTCACAAAGGAGAGACAGGGGTCGCAGGGGAGCCCCACTTATCAACTGGTTCTTAAAGTGCTTGCTTTGCTCTTAGACCCAAACTTACTCTTTGTAAGGCAGGTGATAACGGAGTAAATATTATTATAATTCAGTATTAGTCAAGTCAGCAAGTTTCCTGACTTGCTCCCGCACCCACGCCTTAACCGCCCAGCTGTTCATGAGTTTAACCAAGGGGGGGGTTCAAATCTGCCATCCGCTCTATCTGGAAGGGATTCTACTAGGAATGGAAGAAAGTGCTCTTGGGGCAGGATCCATCCCATTGAGTTAAGCTGCTGGTCTCTTTTAGGGCATAGGTGTGAACACTGGGGCAGGAGGAGCACAGGCTTCTCCACAGAGAACACTCTTCTTGTCTCCGGAAGTTAGCCTTAGACCTTGGAACAGTAGTATGTGCGGTAGTGGGACTTGTTTTCCAAACAGCTTTCTCTGCAGCAGGCACTTACAGATAGTTTTGCATCCTCTGTGTTTGCTTTGTGCTTTCTCTGAATCCACAGGCGCACATTCTCCATACTTCTAAAGTATCGAAATGGTCAAAGGAGTCTCAGGACTATGTGTGTCGGTAAAGGTGTCCGTTTGAACAATGTGTGCAAAGTCAAGCCTGAAGAGCTGCCTCGGTGCTGTTAATAGAATACTAAGTTGGAGTCTGTGTGCTGCCTGGTTATGAATGGATTATTTGGATATAGAAAGGAGCTATTTTTAGGCCCGGCATGCCTATAAACCCTGAAGCTAAGTGTTTTACAAATGAGGAGTGTATGCCCTAAATAAGAATTGCCAGATGTCAGTCTCTGCGTGTGCCAACTGACAAATGTTTCATGACTCCTACGTCTGGAAGAGATGGTGCCCATTTCTTTTTTATGCAAGCTCAAAAGGGAGAGTTAACATAAAATGTCACTGAACGTTTTTATAATGCATTCTGATATACCAACAGCACCCCAGCATTGGGAATTATCTGAAAGGCTGTAATTTCTTTCTCTCATGACTCAATGTGTGTTTGTAGTATTACAAGTGTGAGACGTATTTCTATTCAAATTTGCTATACTTTCCCTCTCAGTCCCCTGTCATTTTTTTTTAAATAAGGAGGCCATCAGATGTTTTAAAATAAAACAGCCCAAGGGCCAGTGATATGGCTCAGTGGGTAAAGCTGATGACCTGAGTTCAGTCTCTTAGACAGACACGGAAGAGGGACAGAACCAACTCCTAGAGGTTGTCCTAGGTTTCTGCATCCACTCTGTCTTGCACATGTGCCCACTTGCGTGCTCACACAAAAGTATGATGAATAAATGGATATAGTATAAAAAGTAAGAACTAAGCTGGGTGCAGGACTCCGGCAGAGGCCTAAACAGGGCCATCTGTGTGATAGGAGTCACGCTGTGTGCCTTGCCTGTTCACGTGTCCTGGTCACTTCCATGACATCATTGGGGGATTCTTGTCTTTCTTCAGAAATCCGAGCCCAGCTGGTAGAGCAACAAAAATGTCTGGAGCAGCAGACAGAGATGCGAGTTCAGCTGCTCCAGGACCTGCAAGATTTCTTCAGGAAAAAAGCAGAAATTGAGACCGAATATTCTCGGAACCTGGAGAAGCTGGCAGAGAGGTTCATGGCCAAAACAAGAAGCACTAAGGACCATCAACAATTCAAGTAAGAAAGGATGTTTCCAGCTGCAGGTGTTGCTCTAGGGGCTGAAGGCTTGCCTAGCATGCATGGGGTCAGAGGTTCAATACCTGGTTGGGTGGTGAGAGGGGGAAGGGAGGAAGGAAGGGGGAAAGACTTGAGCTATTGGTTCAATACCTGTGATGCAGGTAGGGATAAGGGAAGGAGGGATGGATAGATGGATGGAGAGAAAGACAGATGGACAGATGGACAGATGGTGAGGAGAGAGACTTGATTCAGATTCACCTTTCCAAGGCGATGGTTACTCTGTCTTTTCCCCAGACCTGTTTGGTTGTAGACATTTCTTTTGTCTATGAAGTTATTGGCAAACATGTCCCCATAAACCTAACAGCCTTTCTCCATTCCCACTTATGCTACATAGACATAAGTTTGTATTTTAAACCAGTGTTTATAAAATTAACAACTACAGAAAAGGAGCTGACATCAGTCATAGTAGACATTGGAAAGGGAAATAGTTGTTTTAAACAAAGCCTCAAGATTTCTCCTCTTCCTCCTCCCCCTCCTCTTCAATCTTTTCATTTCTTAAAACCACATCTCACTTTGTAGCCTAGGCTAGCTTGGTACTTATGACAGCCCTGCCTGCCAAGTACCAGGATTATAGGCCTGCAGTACTCTTTAATGATTTTTGTATGAAAGCAAGCTTTTGTTTGGGTTTAATGCTCCTGGGGAGCATGCTCCACCTTCACCCAACATGTTTGTAGTCAATATAATCAAAACTTTTAAAAAAGAAAAGACTTTCAGTAAAAACTCATGGGTGAGCATGGCTAAACTTTAACACTGATGTACGTCATTAGATTAGAAAGAACATACAGGTGATCTGTTCATGAGAATTCCCCTATAATGTAAATCCCAGGGTCACAGAGACAAGTAGGCAATTGCATACAAGTGTACCAGCAAGGGCAAACACAGGTACCATGGACAGAGAAGGTTGAAGCATGTTCTATAATGGAGATAGAGAAGGGAAGGGTCTTGGAAGAGTGGTGTGTGTGTGTGTGTGTGTGTGTGTGTGTGTGTGTGTGTGTGTGTGAGAGAGAGAGAGAGAGAGAGAGAATGAGTGTGTGTGTGTGTGTGTGTGTGTGTGTGTGTAAGAGAAAGAGAGAATGAATGTGTGTGTGTGTGTGTGAGAGAGAGAGAGAGAGAGAGAGAGAGAGAGAGAGAGAGAATGAGTGTGTGTGTATGTGTGTGTGTGAGATGAGATGCACAGACGTGAATGTGTACCTGCTATGGAGGCCATAGAGCCTCAGGTGTTACACACCTCTCTCCACCTCCTCAGTGTTGGGGTCCATAACTCAAATTCACACACTTGTGCCTACAAGGCAGACACTACCACCTGAGCCATCTCTTTGGCCCCAGAGAGTGATCCATTAGTGAACACATACTGACTTGCTGACTACGAAAGGGAACCAAGGAAGGGAACCTCTTGGTTAAGGACCAGAAGGGCAGGGTTATAGGCCCAGATTTGTAAAACAGTCGTTATTTGAGAGTATGTAATCGGATGGGCAGTGTGGCCACAGGCATTCATTGGAGCACACCACAGACTCTTACATGTCTTTGTGGGCAGTTTGGCCTTTGTCCTGCAGACAGAGGAATCTTTGCAGCATTTTAAGTTGACCTGCCCACACCTTCATTCAAGTGACAGGCAACAGGAAGATAACTGGGAAGGGAGAACACCTAGGGTCTCTCATGGTGTTTGGCCTTGTGTTCTTAGCCACCCTAGAGGGAGGGGCAGATACCCAGATGGAGAGATAGTAAAACAGAAGCATGGGCTTTTGTTTCAGAAAGCTCAGTAGGCCAGGGAATCTGGAAAGTGCTGTGCTATAAAATATCCCAAAATTATGGTTACAATATAATGGATGCCCTCATGATACTCCTGGATTCATAGGGAGGCGAGGAGTGCTTCCCTGATCAAAAAAGAAAGGACAAGAGAAGTGAAGGTCTGCATATTCACAAAGCTACCCATCCCTTAATCCTGCAGAAGAGCAGTGGAAATGAGGTCTACACAAGATGAAGATAGATAAAGATAAAGATGATAAAGATAAAGATAAAGATAAAGATGAAGATGAAAATAAGGTTTCCACTGTAAGCCTCTCCTTGTTGTCCTCCAGTTCCAGAGGATAGCCCACCCCAATGATGGGGTAAATAAAACCCAGCTACCTTCCCACACAAAAGCAACAAAGAGACCCTCCTGCTCAGCCTGGGGATGGGGGTTGCTACTGAGAACCGTGCCTCTTTCTTCTCAGCGACCTTGAAGTTTCATTCTAAACCTGTCCATGACCTTGAAGCCCCGTTTAAAAGGAGAGTAGCCAGGTTATCAAGATGGCCTAGCAGGTGGGGGTCAAGCCTGATAACCTAAGTTCAATTCCCAGAACTCACATGATGGAAAGAAAATAAACTACCGGAGGTTGTTCTCTGACCCCCATGGACCTGTGCTTCTTCAACTAAATGCAATTAAATATTTACGCATGCAGCTTCAAATTGCCTTTGACTTGCGCATTCTTTATTATTGAATGTGGAGCTGGAGATGAAATGGATTATAAATGGATCAGAAACTCAAAACCCAGCTTCATTAACAAGCCAGCCAGACTGGGTCTGAATAATGACTACTGCTTGACTGAATCATTATGTACCTTCTCTGAGCTTTGGTTTCTCTAATAGGAGGCGTGGGACCTTGTGACTGTAAGTGGCAAAGTCCTTGCCATGACTGGTGGCTGGCATGCGCATGTGCATGTGCATACGCATGTGCATAGCATTTCTGTTCCTTTTTCCAGACAAATGCGTTTTAGCAAAGTCATGCTCAAGTTTATCGAAGCTAGACCTTGGATCCTGCTTTTACTCCATTTGGGGACAGTATCTGTGCAAACGGTCCTTAATCTAAAACTATCATCCTAAGTGAGGTAACCCAATCACAAAAGAACGCATACAATATGCAATCGCTGATAGGTGGATGTTAGCCCAAAAGCTCAGAACACCCAAGATATGACTCACAGACCACATGAAGCTCAAGATGAAGGAAGACCAAAGTATGGATACTTTGATCTTTGTTGGAAAGTGAATCAAAACACCCATGGCTCACAGCCAACCAATAGAATGAGAATAGGGTTCCCAGTGGAGCAGCTAGAGAGAGAATCCAAGGAGCTGAAGAGGTTTGCAGCTCGCAGGAGGAACAATAGTATGTACCAACCAGTACCCCCAGAGCTCCCAGGGATTAAACCACCAACCAAAGAGTACACGTGGAGGGACCCACGGCTCCAGCTACATATGTAGCAGAGGATGGCCATTTCAGACATCAATGAGAGGAGAGGCCATTGATCCTATGAAGGCTCTATTCCCCCATCAGAATAGGGGAATGCAAGTCTGGAAATTGGAGAAGGGTGAGCAAGGGGGGATGGGATAGGGGGTTTTGGTGGGGTAACGTGGAAAGAAGTTACCATTTGAAATGTAAATAAAGCAAATATCTAATTAAACAAGTTGCTACTGCAAATAAAAATGAGCAAGGCTTGGATCAGCGTCCCACACAAAGACTCACTCTGATACTCACTTTGGTCCTTATTCAATCTTTGGTAAGCTTTAGAGCTCTCTTGTTGACAGTCAAGACATAGTAAGTGACTGTGGTAAGGATTAAATAGAGTTAATGTTAAGTCCTGATCAGAGCAGCCTCCAGATAAAAATAGCTAACTTTATATGCTCAGCACTTGCTATGTGCCCAAGGCATGATGGCAAACATTTAAACACAGATAGGCATGCAAGTCATCTTCATAATGACCTCATGAGACAGGTTATGCTATTTATTCATTGTACAAAGAGTCTGAAGTGCAAAGATGTTGGCAGTGTTGTCCCACGGCCGCATAGAAAAAAGTAGGAGCTGAGCCTAGAATAAAAAACAGCTACAACCTTTCATTAATATTTATGCAAATTTGAGACAGGCTCTCTCCACGTTATCCAGGCTGGCTTGGGATTGGTTGTCTTCCTGCCTCAGCCTTCCAAGTTGCTGGGATTGCCCACCTGTACCTCCAAGCCTGACTTCAAGTCCCCAACCTCAACCTGCCTACTGCTTCTTACTCAATAAATGATAGCTGCTATTATTACTATGTGATTATTGATATCATGGTTGGCGCTAATAGCAAGGGAATGATAATAATGTGTTTTATACAATCGATGAAATACCATTTGACTCTTTCGTCTGAGTGGACACTGAGAACACAAAGATACACGAAATATTCTCAAGGAATTTGTAAGCTCCTTCAGGACAGAGGATAAACGTAGTTCAAATGAACATAGAGCACTTGCCTCTGGGGCTTACTAGACAGAGGGTGTCAACCAAAATCCTCTACGTATCTGCCATGGACACGATGTTCCTTCTTGATGGTTTGGAGATTAAAGATGTCCCAGGTCAGGGCTGGAATTCCAGGGTGCAAGGGCGTTTCTTCCTAGGATCCTTTCTTGTTCTGATCTTGCTTTTTTTCTTTTAGACACAGACTTTTAACTGTTGTGATCATAAAAAGAGAAAGCAGCTTAAGAATATGTTCTATGGGCATGTAGGGGAAGGGGATTCCTCAGTGGGCCCATGTATAATGTATAGTAGCACACATGTATTTGTAAACCCTGCACTCCTGCAAGAAGGCAGGAAGTAAAGACAAGAGAATCTTCATTAGTTTAAAGGCCAGTAGCCTGGCAAACACAGTGATAAGCAGTGAAGGCCCCTATTTAAACTATGTGGAAGTCGAGGGCTCCCACCGGAGGTGACCTCAGAGCGCTACACGTGTGCCACAGTACATGTACTCTCCTGTCTCTCCCCCTGCTCCCTCACTTCCCTTTCATGTACACATGCAAGTTAAAAAGAGGATAAATTAATAACACCCCACATCTGATCACATTCTTTGCCTGGGTCAGCACAGACACTGCCCCTTTGCCATTTCATAGGTTAGTTTTCTTTTTTAGATTCAACAACAAATTGCATTTTCAATTTCTGTTATCAAGCAGTGACTTTTTTGTTGATCACTGTGTCGGGATGGAGTTGTTCTTTGAGTATGTCTGTATATATGTCTAAGTTTGTGTGGCTTTGTAGATCGTTTGGCTTTATCTTCTAGAATAAACTAGGATCGCTTATAAATCTGAGATGGCTCTGTGAATTTCATTAGGACACATGGCATGCCGAGAGCCCGCAAACTTTTGAGTTGTATTCATAAGCCTCGAGACAATACCATAAAGCTCAGATTCCTCGGGAATGTTTTTTGGGGACTGGTGTCTATGCATCCAGGGATTAATAAATAACCCTCGAATTTGTATTCTGTGGAAAGCATGCCTGGCCAAATTTCTTTTCCAGCAGTAGGCTGAACACTCAAAGCAGACTTTGTGAGCTGCGGCAGACCGGTCTGCATGTGAGACAGTAGCCAATAGATTTTCATGTAAACACAAGTGCTTTCCTTAGCAGGGTGCTAAACCCGGGGGCTGCCTAAGCACTGTCTACATTGGACTCCTGGGGCCCTGGTCAGGGGCTGGAGGTTGTGCCAGGGTTTTTGAGCCAAGTTTTCTTTCCAGGCCTGGTAAGTTGAAGGATCCCTGCAGGCTGTAGCATGCCCTGATCTAAGAAACGCTCAAACCACAATGAACAGTGGTAGGCACATCTGCTGCGGCTCCTCCGCCTACATGAGCTGCCTTTCTCTTGGCTGATCCTGTGGGTAATTCTGTCCTTCTTTATCTTGCAGGAAAGACCAGAACCTGTTGTCTCCAGTGAACTGCTGGTATTTGCTCCTGAACCAAGTGAGGAGGGAGAGCAAAGACCACGCCACCTTGAGTGACATCTATCTGAACAATGTCATCATGCGGTTCATGCAGATAAGCGAGGATTCCACCCGGATGTTTAAGAAGGTAGACTCCATACACCCTGCCTTAGTGTGCTTCCAGACAACCACCTTGCCTACTGCCACAAAAGAGAAGCGAATTAAAGGCGAGACAATTCTAAAGACACAAATTAGAGGGTGAAACCCGAGCATGTGTACTTACACTGTATGCTCGTAAGTGTGCGCGTGTGTGTGTGTGTGTGTGTGTGTGTGTGTGTGTTTTGATGTATACATTATTATCTACCAGGTATACTTATTTATATTCAGCAAATTAATGAATATTTGACCGTGAACAAAAGAAATATGTGGGTAATGAGTACCTGCAGGGTGCTGGAGAGATAGGTCGGCGGTTAAGAGCTTACACTAGTTAGCTTATCCTTAGAGGACCCAAGTTTGTTTTTAGTACCCAGGTTGGGCAGCCTACAACTGTCTGTAACTCCAGCTCCAGGGAGACCTGAGGCCTCTGCCCTCCATAAGCATCCACACTCATACCCATACACACACACACACACTCTTAAGTAAAATAATAAAAATATTTTTTTAAGTACCTGCAGTTTTCACCTCTATTTCCTCTGACCCCCACACTTAGACAGGAGGGCCTCGAGTTCTTTCTGGGCTCACGTGTGACCAGGCTTGTAAAGTGCATCCCCTGTGTGGTCCTCCCAGGAAAATGTTATCGCACTGTTGCCTTAAAACCCAGCCTCAGAGACTATGAGCGACTGAAGTGGGGAAAAAAATATTCTACGGGGCCCAAAAAACTCAGTTTCTAATACATTAGGAAGCTTCCTCCTTCCTGAATCCATTTATAGAAGCAAACAAACAGAGCAAAACACAACAAAACCTGGGCTTCTAAGTCTTCGCGTCGTTGTCAGCGTCATCGTTGTTAGCTTCAGTCAGCCCACAGTGAGTACTTTCATTGTTTGGGCATTTTTGTTGAGGACAGTAACAGAATTGGAGCATTTCCTATATAAAGACTCCTGGCCTAGCTTTCAGTTTCTACGTTGAGAACATGAATCTCCACAAACCACCCCAGTTTCGTGTTAATAGTGTTCCATGCCTACATTGATGCCCAGACCTTTCTTCTGTGATTTTTTTTTTTTTTTTTTAGCTTCAGAAAAGGGAGGGGAGGCGCCATGTCGATTCAGGCTTTATTTGTGTTTCAAAGGGGCCTCTTAAAACAAGGGGATAGTGTCACCGAGGCCAGCTGGAAGGCGGCTCAGCTGTGCCTGATGTAGGCACATTAGATTTGATTTCTGATCTAGAAATGGAATTTGGCGAGTTATAAGACACTGTATGCTGTGTTAAATAGAGAAGGGGGGGAGAGAGAAGTATTTCGAACAAAGGAGAACTTTCTGTATTGGATCTAAGACTAGGCAGAGAAATATCAACATCTTAAATAAAAGAGCTTAATGTGTGTGTGTGTGTGTGTGTGTGTGTGTGTGTGTGTGTGTGTGTGTGTGTGTGTGTGAGTTTCAGCTGAGCCAGGGAAGTGAAGGAATGGTCTTATTCTTCCATGAGCGCCTTCGGTGATACTCAGTGGGGTTGTATCCGTGAGCATATGCAGTGGCCTAAGTACTGGGCATCACTGCAAAGATGGAAGGAGGCTGGTCTCAGGAAGGTTGCAGGGAGCCTACATTTAGATACAACTAAAAGACGCTCCCCCAATCTTGGGGCATTGGCAAGGATTCATCCAGGATTTAGATGAGGCTAGCTCCTCATGTCTTCATCTGCTGAGCTGTAAGTCTTGTAGCTGGCAAAGCTCAGTTAGAAGACACATCCCCACTTGAAAGGAACTCATTATAATAATTACGCATTCCCAAGCTAAAGAGATGTGCAGCCCACTGTGGGAGCCTGGAGGTCGGGGAATCTTCACTTAACCTAGGGGACAGAAAAAGCTCCAAATAAGAAGCTCTGGAAATGGAGAGGGGGAGCTTTCGTGAGGCAAGGAAAGACAAGGGGCCTTTCCAGAGACCTCTCCTGACAAGGGCACAGGCTTAATGAAGCCGTAGAAGCAAGGACAATAGTCAGGTGCACTTGACTCTTCTGCTCCCTCGTTTTTTGTGATCTTGGGAGATTGTTCTCAAGATTCAAGAGAATGCCTTCCTGAGACTGAACAAAGCAAGGTTGGACAGAGGGAGAGCCTGGAGCTCTGTGAGCCCTGGGGTTGTCTCAGATCCAAGCGGGGATCCTTGGATTTTAGGTTTGGAGGCCTTGAACTCGGAGTGCTCTTAGGAAAGGCAGCTGCCTTCGACGGAAGGAAGTTCTCAATGGCGATTCCCAGCGAGGGATCAGCCATGAGTTTCAACAGCACACAGCCAATATTCCCAGGAGTTGAGGAAATGAAATTCTAATTTTTGTAAAGATGAATCTGGGGAGTGCATGGAAAATTAAAAAGCAAGCGGACACACGCCTGCTTGTTTGATATCAGAATTTGTTACTCGCTTAGATGCCGAGGCTCGTCGATGTCTATGCAGTAGATTCCCACAGACTTGGTTGTTTAGTGGGGGTGTCATGTACACACTGAAGGGGCTTCTCTCTCAATTATGGCCGATGAGCTGGAGAGGCTCAGTCACTACAACCACAGAGACAAAGCTTACTGAGGACCTGTCAGCCTACTAACACACAAGCCCGGTGCAGCCCAACTGCAGCTGAGGACACCGCGCTGAAGTCCCAGTCTCAGGTCCTTGGACTGCTAGACTTATCTTTTCTGCTTACTTTTGAGTTGTTGTGCTTTCTGTTCGTTTCAGTCTTGCTAGGGAGCCAGGCCTGTCTCCTAGTATGATTCTCTTTTCTCTGCCTCTCCGTGCTGCGATTACAGACCTGCACCACCACATCTGGCTTTTTTCTTTCTTAGGCACCGAGTTTCCAGTTCTCCAGCTGGTTTCCCAATGTTACAGTGCTAGATTGGCTTAGCAGCCCATTCTCTGTTCAGATGGAGGCATCCCAGGGGGCCTGATGTGGCCTTCACAAAAACTGTGGCACCTTTGGTGTGTGTTCCTTTGAGAGAGAGAGTTTGGGGTATCCTCATTTTTCAGAGCATCTCCTATCTTTATGGACATCTGTACAGATGCTGTGTGCTTGATAGTCCTGGCTTCTTAAATGTAATCAGAGGCAGAAGCCTTTTATCCAAACTGTTCTGTCAAAGCAAGAGTTTGGAGCAGGTAATCGCAGGAATGCTTTTATATCCAAATGGATGTGATTATCAAGAAGACTCTGTAGGAATTCCCAATTCGATGCAGAATGGTAGGGAACAACGTAGAGACCTGATTCTTCATTAGATCGGAGCAGTTGTAGAAGTCCTTGTACGTGAATTTGACTCAGAAGCGGTTCTGGAAGCGGTTCTATATGAACCTGGCCTAAAGGGCTCCAGGCACTGTGCCCCAGCTCACAGGGCTTCACAGCTCTGAGAGAGGACAGATACTATCTATAAACCATGTTTGGGGGTCATGGAAGAATATGCTCAGGGATGTAAGTGGAAGAGATATGCCTTCTGTGCACTCATGTCTTAGCTCATAGGTGTTAGACAGTTTGTGGCTACTCCAGACGTTTTTAATTTTGAGGGGAGGGGAGCTGATCATTGGTCACGTTATGAGAATGGCCAAATGCTTTCAAGATTAGGTTTTGGTTTGGCTGTATTCCTCTCCTGCAAACATCTATTCCACCCCTGAGCATAGACTGGGGGACCAGAAGGTCTCTGTGTGCTAACACAGAGACAATTGCTCAACCGTAGTGATCGCCGCTCTAGTCACACTACTAGGGACGAAATTAGCCTTGATGTCTCTCGACTGAAGAATGTATAACAAACATGCGTACATACACATGATAGAATTTTTTCATATGCAAAGGCAAATGAAATTTGCAAATAAATGGATGGAACTGGAAAAACTGATATATTCCGTGATGCGAACCAGGTGCAGAAAGACAAGCTTCTCACGTGGGCGTCCTCATTTGGAACCCTGAGATTTTTTTGTGTGACCAACTTGTACTAGTGCCTTCTGAATCCAGGGAGCTAGGAGAGGGGCATTGGACTGGAGAATGCCTTAGGGAGGAGGGCTAGGGGTGGGGAGGTTTCAACAGGTCTGGGCCTCGGAGGGGGTTGAGGAAGAAGAGACTGCAGTAGGGAAGGGCTAGTCAAAGCCCACAGTTATATGAAAATTCTAGTGCTGTATAAACTAATTAAAAAGCATAGGTTAAAAAAAAAAAGAAGGGAGATACCCCATGTAGCTGGATAGCGCTAGCGGCCGGCGGGGGGGCGCTATTGCTTCCTCGGCCCTGGAACCCGGCCGGCGGGGGCGCTATTGCTACCTCGGCTCTCAGTCTTCTTCCGAGAATCTTTCGGTGGATGGCTAAGACACAGACTCACAGCTGGTCCAAGTGCAGAAACTAATTAATTGATGCCGCGGGGGGGGGGGGGGGGGTGCTCAACTCCAAATGAAACATAAACACCACCGCCACCCCTCCCAAGGCTCCGGGAACATAAGGAGAGGCAGGGCGGAAATATTGTGAGAGCCAGAGACTAGGGAAGACGCCTGTGTAACAGCGACTTTTGAGGGGACAAAGCTGTCCTAGTCATGGACACACAGCGGCTGTGGTTGCCCTCATAGCACACCCCTGCAATCATTACCCCACTGCTGCTGACTTTGCAGTAGACTGGGCCTGTCATCAGTCCTGGGCTGGGGGAGGGTCACAGCTCTACCACCCCCTGCACAGCAATGGGCTCCTGGTGAATTCTAGGGGAGAAGAAGTTCTTGCCTTCAGTCGGGGACCCATCGGTGGGCCCACAGGGCAGTTCTAAACCCGTGCCCCGGCACATGGTTGAACCCAATGGGTCACAAAAAGGACCTGAATGTGTGGGAGGGACTGCAGGGAGGAGGAGAGGTTGATGGGTGTGAGGAGGAGGGGTGGAGAGAGTGAGCAGGCTCTGTAGCGCACAGTGGAATCATGGGAGAACAGACATAATGAAAATTACTTTTTTTAAAGCCTGACGAAAGCTATCTGTGGATGGAAACAGCAAACACGTCAGCCATCCACCCTAAATCGCTGAGACTGGCCTCAGGCCCCTGAGAATAGCCCTCCTTGGACCTAAGCGCATGGCTTATCAGATTCGAACTCAGAGATCTGAATCCTTAGCCAAGTTCGGCCATCACGGATTGCGTGGCCTAATCTGACAGGACGGAGAGATGACGACTAAAATCCAGTCTTTCTTTCATTTTGCTTCTGTCAAAGTCAGCTCTGATTATGTGCTTCAGTGTGAAGGACAGAGAGAGACATTTCATGGGGATAAAGCCGTGTCACCAGAGGGAACGTTTAAAGTAAGTTACTTGTCCAAACAGATGTTTTAGTTGAAGTTAATTAAAAAAATAAAAATACACACAAACCACTGGTGTACTGCCCGGTCTCTAAGGCTCTGTCCTTATTTTGAGACCAAGTCCATGAGGGGCCTGTGGGATGGCTCAGCAGAGAAACCGAGTTCAGGGCTGGACACGTGGCTCTGCTGTTAAAAGGTAGACCCACCACCGAATAAAGCACAGAACCTACATGGTAGGATGAGAACTGACTCCCGCACGGTGGCCGTGTGGCCTCCGTATGCTCACTATGGCTTGTATGCGACAGCACCCCATGCACCCCCACGCCCGCACAGACAACACTTTCTAAAACCTATACATTTTGAATTATTGAAAATGAAAACTGCCAACCTGTTTCATAATCTTATTTTTTAATTATAACAGTAATTTTTAAATATAACAAGTTTATAATAAAATATAATTTTTAAATATAGCAATAATTTTCTTATAGAAATGCAATTTAACACAATCAGTTAATGTTTTATATTTTTTCAGTATTGACACATATATTCATATGTGTAGTATACAAATATTTTATGCTATGTGCCTGTATATTTTACAATTGTATATATGTGTTGCCCTTATTTGAATGTTGCAGAACTTTTTTAAATTGAGTTACAGTTGCACATAGTTTGGCAACTTCTCATGTAAAACATTAAGCCCTTCTCATGTAAAACATTAGCATGTCTCATGCCTAGAAACAACCCCTCAGATAGGGAACATGATGGCCTCATGGAGTACATCACGGTTTGCATAGCTCTGTGCCTCTTGCTATAACTGGACATTGGAGTCTGTCATGTACCAGTGATCCTGAGGTCGTGTAGTCGGAAAAGGAATTGCTAGGTCAAGGGCAGCCGCAGACTTTCACAGTGCGGTTGTCCTTCTTACCCTTTTGAGGTTCTGTTGTGATGACAGCCATGACTCTGACTTATCCAATTATACATTCTCTGAAAAGTAAACAGACTGGTCTTTGGCTTTTCTTTTTTTTATTAGCAGAGAACAACCAGTCATGAGTTAGTATGCTTATGCAACATTCGTAAATAATATAGCAAGAACTTTTCCAGGGCGTTTTAGTGCACTGTGGCAGAAGAATTAAATGGTGTTCTGGTGGCCTTGGGGGCAGCTGAATTATTGATAAAAGTAAGAAAAGCCCACGCCAGCAGGACTCTCTGGCTCTCTTGAGTCTTGGCAACGTTATGGCGAGCTCGTTTTTTTCTAAAGTAAATCAAAACTGAACTATTGCTTCTTATAATGGCAGAATCTTTCTATGAAATATTTTCAGTTGGCTTTTTGTGAATTACTTACCAAGATGGCTGGCTCTAGTACATGCTCTATGAATGAAGGGTGGTTGGTGCTGTTTTTCTTGGCTTCCTATAGTTAGTTGCCTTGTCGCCTAGCAACAGCAAGCTGTGTATGACTCACCTGACTGGAAGTTTAGCAGGTGAGCGGCTACAGACAAGCAATTTGCCATCTGTTCAGAGGCTTTATCAGAGTCTTAGGGGGAGTTAAGCACACTCCGCGGTGTGTCTCCTTGAAAATGCACTGCATAATGGCTTAAAAATCCAGCTGAAGTCAGCAATCTTGAAAGCTTCCTCCGTATGGTGTGTTGCTTTGGTACCAGTGCCCAAATGTCAGCAGTGGAACCAATAATTAAATACCTAGAGAACAGTTGCCTAGAAACATCTGAAAGTTGTTGAAATTTGGTTACTTCTGTCTGACTTTTGGATTTTGTACATGAATATACTGGGTAAAGGAGATGCCCAACGTAATAATTATTTTAGAAACTAAACCCTTAAGGGAAGCAACATGGTCCAGATCATACCAATGTGTAGTGTCTATAATGAGGTGGGAAGAGCAATATATACAGGAGACAGTTTGTCCCTAAGTAATGTCCATGTAGGAGGCAGTTTGTCCCTGAGTAATGTCCATGAATGGAGAACTGGCTGATTCTGCAGGGCCTGTTGAAATGTGCTCTTTGAATTTTCATTATTAGGGTGAGGAATGAAATGAGATCTTCTGACTAAGAAAGCAGTTGTATAGAGGCTTCAACTGCCTTTCCTCCTGAATAGTCTAAAATGACAAAGCAAAGGCATGCATATGGAAGCTAGAATGCTCCTTTTGCGTTCAAGTAACTCCCATTATTCCTCTCCAAACCCTTCATAGACTCCTGCCTCGCCCAGAGTGAAGGTCTAGACCCCTAGCTCTGATTCTAGATAGAGAGAGAGAGACAGAGAGAGAGAGAGATACATAGATACATAGATAATAGTCACGATAGATGGATAGATAGATTGAGAGATAGGAAGATAGAGAGAAATAGATACATAGATACATAGATAAATAAATACATAGATACATAGATAATGGTCATGATAGATGGATAGATAGATTTGTAGATGTAGATGATAGATAGATAGATAGATAGATAGATAGATAGATTTGTAGATGTAGATGATAGATAGATAGATAGATAGATAGATAGATAGATAGATAGATAATGGAGAGAGAAAGAAATGAATCCCTCTCTGACCTATTCCACATTTACTTGTTTGTGTCTTTGCTTAATTTGCATGCAAGTTCCCAGCGGAAGGACCTTTTGTATTGTTCACAGTAATGGGTGGTCCGTGCCACATGCTCAACCGATATTTCTTGAATGATTACAGTAATGGATAAAAACTTAACATTTGTATTAGAAACAAGCAGTCAATGGCATCCACACAGCGTGAAGCTCTGAGTGTGTTGGCCACCATGCAGGGTTTTCAGGGCCACATTTAAACAGCACCATGGTGTACACTGCTTCCTCGGGAAAGGACAGCATCGGTTGTACTGGGAGGTAGTCCCTATTCAGAGGCCAGGGTCAGGTCAGAGACTGATGGCCTTCATCACTGCAACAGGGAGTTTGCTCCTCCATGGACCACCAGCCGTAGCAGCTTATAGCAGAAAATACAGGTAGTATCTTCCAGAAATTTGCCGGTAAAGAGGAAGAGAAAGGATGAAGGTGTGTAGGTATCTAAAGAAACGTATGGCACCAGGAAAGTTTTTGGTTTCATGTGTTAGTTTCTTGCTTTGGTTGCTGTCTGTGTTTTTAAACCAGTCAAAGTGGCATTATAGAAAAGAAGGAAAACCAGGCTGAGGAGAGAGCTCATTTGGAAAAGGACTTGCTAGGTAAACATGATTACTTGAAGTTGACTCTTCTACAACCCACATAAAGGTATTGGGATGCCATGCCTGTCCAGTGTTGGAGACATGGAGACTCACTGACTTGCCAGCCTAGCTGGCCTTCTTGGTGAGCTCCAATCCTGTGAGAAATTCTGTCTCAGAAAACAAGATAGTTGGCTCCTGAGGTTGACCCCTGACCTTCACAAGAACCTGAATACACATTCCCTTGAATACACACACACACACACACACACACACCACGGCATTGGGGAGAGGAGACACTCCAAAGCCTGGGTTGGGAGAAAACAAATAAAACTCTATCAGATAAGGATCCAAAGGACAGACCGGAGACTCTTAGCAGAGCAGATGTCACAGTTGTCATGGCTGCAGACAGTCCCGTTGGTAGGGAGAGAGCAGGATGTTATAGGATTCTCAGTTCCAAGTTCTCTAGGCCCGGGGAACTGATCCCATGTGCTGAGATGTCTGTTGAGAGAAAAAAAAATTGCAGAAAGAAGAGAGGTTTCTATAAACAACACTCTGGGGAAACCGAATTAAAAATAAAATTCAATCTGAGAATGGAAGGAGTGGTTGTTTTATAACGTTGTCTTAGTGGCTTAAGTCCACAAGCACATTAACACATCCTCATTGCCAAAAAGAGTACAGGCTGGGTCTGGGATACGGATTGAAATGTCAAAAGGCAACAGAGGAAGGACTGCTGGACGCAGCTGGGGGGAAGTGGTGACCCTACCATTTTCTCTGCAGTGAAGACATTAGTGGAAAAAGCAATGAGATACCCATGTTAAATGAATACCATGCTTTCTCAGCTGCACACTTGGCCGTGATACGTTGTACACAGAACTGGCCCCGGTGATGTTCTGTCTTGTGTCTGCTGTCAGCAGGCCTCGCCCATCCTGACTTTAGGCTGAGGCACTCAGGACGGTGGGTAACATGAATCAAGCAGTCTGCTGCGAGTGCTTTGAACCTGGGGCTCACCCTCTCATGGTACAACTGTAACCCAGAGACAAGCATGGAACAAGTTCTAGTTAAGCATCTGGGTGAGTGAGACCACACGAAAGGAGACAGACGTGCTAAGTGACAGCTAGCCGGCTACTAGACATATGAATTAGAGCGTCTTACAACACCCAACTGCCGGTGGACCACAGATGCAAGAGAGAACACAGCCCCACCAGCCCGAAGCGGAGCGATTCCCCAGCTGACTCAAAGCTCCCTGAGCTAAGAGAAATGCAGCTTCAGGCCGCTGAGCTTTGAGGGCGTTGTTACACGGCAGAAGCTAAATGACACACCACGTAAATACCCGTGCTCGCCAACCGGAGAGATGAAATCAAAAGGTAAATACAGGCTCCGAGGGAACAGAGTCAGCACACTCCACCGTGTCTCTCCCACTAAGTGCGTCCATAAAACCTAAACACAGTGCCTAAGGCGGCAGTCTCGAGCCTAAGTAGTAGGAGGCAGATGAAAGACCAGGCTCGAGAGGTCTGCTAGGTCGGCAGTGTTTCCCCTATTTTCCCTTCAGAATCTTCCAGCCTAGATGCCTGACAGCAAGGTGCCTGTAAGCAGACACCAGACTTGAACACAGACCTGTAGGTGACACCTTTTACTACGATGCAAGAAGCAGAGTGGGGACAGGAGTGCTTAGCTCCATCTCTGCTGTCCCCATTTTCTTTGTGGCTCTAAACTTCTGAGTAACAAACATTGTGTAACGGGTACAGCAACCCTGTAAAAATCTTTTTGGAGAAAGAAACTACCCTCCCTGGTAGATCAGCTGTTACCCATGGATAGCAAACACCGGTTTTGGTCTTGGACATTCAGCGTTTGTGGAAGAAATAGAAGGAACTAGACTAGGGTCCTAGCTCTCTAGTGATGGGACTAGAAAGCCCAAAAGTAATAGAGATTGTATAAACTGATCTCCTGAGTTTCCCCATTGAAAAGAAAGAATGAACACACAGTATGGCCAATGTTTACATTATTGCAGTGTGGCCAGTGTTTATATTAGCATAGTGTGGCCAACTATGGCCACAGCATAGTTACAATGTCAGCATTTCTGAAAGAGAGGGGAAAAAGTGTGAATCAGGTAATAAATACTTGAGGATAATTGCAAGGAAATATCGCAAATTTAGAAATGACAAATTTAGCAAATCTATACGTTCAAATTTACCAAATGTAGACTAGATAAGCCCAAAGAAACCCAAATTCAAGTACAGATAAACTGAAAATTAGAGACAAGAAAAAAACATCCGAAGCAGCAAGAGAAATGCAATTCAGGCTTTGTGAGGCGCGCCAACTCACACTGTGGGGTGCTCTGTTCAACTGTGGGGTGCTCCTCTCTCAGAGTCAGCAGCACCTCCCAGCAGTGACAACCAAAGACACTGCCAGATGTTTTCTTAGGCAAAACTGGCCTTGGTTGAGAAATATTGATTTAAATCGAGTCTTTAATCCTGCCAAACAGGTATTTTTACTTTAAGGAATTGTTCTGGTTTGGTTTGACTTATAATCGTTGAGCTTATAAACTTAAAATAACAAACATGAGACGGGTTAAAAAACTGTCTAATCACTTGCTTCTCATTTAATGAAGGAATTCTTTTAAAGTACATTTCAGAACCAAATTTATTTAGGTTTTGCTATTTATAAAAGATCACACCTAATCTAGTTTGGTTGGTTTGATTTGGTTTCTGGCTTGGCTTGGTTTGGTTTGGTTTGGTTTAGTTGGGTTGGGTTAGGTTGGGTTGGGTTGGGTTGGGTTAGGTTGGGTTGGGTTAGGTTGGGTTGGGTTGGGTTGGGTTGGGTTTTTTGAGACAGGGTTTCTCAGTGTGGCCCTGACTATGCTGAAACTCACTCTGTAGACCAGACTGGCCTCAGACTCACAGAGATTCTTCTGCCTCTGCCTCCCAAGTGCTGGAATTAAAGGCATGTACCACCACTGTTCATTTTTTAAAAGTCATAGATGGGCCAGGAAGATGGCTTAGTGGGTCAGACCCCTGCTGTGCAAACGCGAGAGCCCGTGTTCACATCCTTAGAACCCACGTAAAACCCACAGCCCACATCTGTAACCCCAGTGTTTCTTTGTCAAGATGAGAGGTGGACAGAAGAATGCCTAGAGGTGTGCTCTCCATCCTTCCCTACCTTACCCCCCCTCTCGCTCTTGTTCCCCCTTCCCCTCTTCCTCTCTTCTCTCCTCTCTCTCTTTCTCTCTCATACACACAAAATTAATAATAATAATAATAACAACAACAACAACGACGACAACAATAATAGGAGGAGGAGAGGAGGAGAAGAAGAGGAAGAGACGATGACACCGACGATGACACCAACGATGACAGGGGCAGGCTCCAGGGTTAAGAGCACTTGTTGCTCTTGCAGAGGGTCCGGGTTTGGTTCCTAGCCCCTGGTTCACAACTATCCATAACCTCAATTCCAAGGGATCCATTGCTTTCTTCTGACATCTGTAGATACCAAGAACACACTTGGTACACACATACATACGTGCACGCAAATACTCATATACAGAAAGTCAGACGGATACGCTGAAAAGCAAAATTATCAAAACCAAAAAAACAGATGCGGGCTGACGGGACAACTCAGCTGGTGCAGACACATGTCACCCATTCAGATGACCGGAGTTGGATACCCAAAATCCACATGGTAGCAGGAGAAAGCCAGGCCTCACAAGTTCTCCTGCTTCTACCCACAGGGCTGTGTTGTGGGTGTTTCTATATAAAATCCATATGATGTCAAACAAAAACAAACCCTGAGACGGGATCTAAAGTGCTTTACCATTAGAATGTGTTACTGAGAGAAAATTGGAACAGGAAGAAGCTTGCCTACCCACAAGAAGGCTTTGATGGCACACGAATCTGGGAATAAAGTTTACCCTGTCTGTGAATTGTGATCAGGACATCCATCTATCCTTTGGAAACTACCTGGTCCATTCCAACTAAGAGTGAACTGCCTTGACTTCTGTTGCTTTAAAGACATGTTAGCACTTTAAATCTTGTTGTTCTGTCAATATCCAAATCAGATATTCTTAAGATTTCCAATTCCATTACATGAAGGCTCTTTGCCCAATTAGGAAGGGACTGGGAGACTCTAAATATTATTTCAGGTCCTTGGGCTTTTATTGATCACACAGATGTAGAAGAGACTGATCGACAAGACAGAGCAGTTTGCAAGCGTGTGCCCCCAAGTCCTCCCAGTGCCTTCACCCCCACCCTGTGAAATACAAAGCCAGTGTGGTAGCTGGAGCTGCAAAGCAACACACAGTTGTCTGGGAGACAAGGGGAACTCATCCTGGCTTCTTCAAATCATCTTATCCAAGGGGCCAGTCATTGGGAATGCTAAGCAAAGAGGAAGGGAGTCTTACGTAGGACACGGTAGCTGTCACTAGACATTTGAAGCCTGTCCTACGGGCAGCCCCACTGCTCGTGCTGCAAGGAGTTGAGACTGTATGGTGGATTGTAAGTGGAGACAGGTGTTCACCCCACAGCAGACCTACAATTATGCAGTCTGAGATCTGCCTCAGATACAGTCTGCTGCGTTGCAGTACCCTCTGGGACGGACTTCAGACTCCTTAATGTATTGTTCCGAAACACTCCGTTTTGACTTATGTCGAATCAACTAAAACAGTTTCTGAAAGATGATACAAAGACCGTCTCACCAGCATTTGAAAAACCAGAAAGTGGCTTCATAAGATAAAGCAAAGACACGCTGAGCGGATGATACTGTCACAATGACAGTAAGAGGTACCAATTACGGAATGCCTGGTGTGTGCCAGGCCGTCTGTCACACACCAAACAATGGGCAGCTCATCTAAGCCGTGCAGCGAACATAGTAGGGCAGGCTCTGTAATATTTTCCACTGTAGCCATGAGGAAACAACTCAGAAAAAAAATAAGATTTTCAGATGCTCTGACCCTGAGCCTTCCTCTCTTGAAGACTTAAGTTTCTTGTTTCCTCTTTCAATAGATTATCATTTTGTGTGTGTATGACCCACTAGCCATGAATGCTTGTTTGTTTGTTTTGAATTTGGGGATATGTTTTATTTTGGTTTTGTTGTTTTGATTTCTCTGGTTGTATTTAGTAAGCCAAGTTAGAGGAGACTCTTTTTTCTTCTCCTGTTCCTCCTCTGCCCGTCCTCAGATCCACTGTCAGTTTAGTGGTCTTGTTAACCACAGTGGTTCTAAACGGTGCTGTCGGCCAGGATCAACTTCTAAACCAGCGGCTCTCAGCCTTCCTAAGGCTGTGACCCTTTAACACATTCCTCATGCTGTGGTGACCCCCCAACCCTACAGCCATTTTCATTTTCATTGTTCCTTCATAGCTGTCATCTTCTGTTATGAATCATAATGTAAAGATCTGATAATGCAGGGTATCAGATATGCAGCCCTCGGATTGAGAACTGCTGTTCCAAAGGAAGGTTCCAACCCAGTTAGTTCAGTTCTTAAAGATGAATCCTGAAAACTAAGTGTCCTGTTGAGGAGTGATATGGAGATTTTTTTTTTAATAGTTTGAATAAACACGTTTCAGACTGAACTGAACCTGTTTTCTTTGCTTCTCATACTAGATGGTGAGCCCCCCCCCCCCCCTTCTGTGTCTACCACCTGGAAACTACTCAGTAAATCACTGTTAAAAATGGGAGGTCTAGCTGAGTTTGAATGGATGGATTTGTATCTGTGTCTCCACGATTCTCTGTTCTTTGAGTTAAGATAAACAAAGCTGCCCACTGCCTCGTTTCCCCAGATGGCCCATGCTTTCCTACCCGCTGTGACGTGTGCAGACTTAGGTCATGGAGCGCCCTGCACTGCGTGATATAATGTGCTTTACCATAGACTGTGCTTCTGACCCAGATGATTGTGCTGTCGTTTTTAGTTGGAGAGCAGTCCCAGCTATAACAGGAAGGAAAACCCTGGTGTTTCCTAATCAATAAATACCTGAGTTCTTGTTTTGAAAAAAAAAAAAAAACACATGGAAATAAGTTACTGATAACGCTGTTATTAAAATTTTGTGAGGTTTAGCATATTAAAAATGGATCAGAAAGTGGACTATGATTTAGTTAACTGTATTGTGGACCCAGCTAAAGTTTAGCTAACTTTTTCTGATTTTTTTTTTTTTTGAGGGAAGATAAGGTCTCACTCTGGAGCCCTGACTGGTCTGTAACTCTGGGCAGATCAAGCCAGCCTTGAATTCACAGAGATCCTCCTGTGTCTGCCTTTCTGACTTTGATCTGCCTTTAATGGAGTAGGTCTATTTATGTGGCCACAGAGTTTATACTTAATTGATTACTCAGTAAGTGATATAGAAAAAGTATTTCCAATTTATTACCATTTTCAATAGATAAATCTGGCATGAAAAGTAACATTTTTTTCAACCGTAAAGCATTTACTGTGTTAAAACCTGGCTCTCGGGCCTGTTTTTATTGTTTGTGTTTTTGAGACCGGGTCTCACTATGTAGCTCTGGCTTTCCTGGAGCCCACTGTATAGACGAGGTTGGTCTCAAACTCATGGAGACCCACTTACCTCTGCCTCCTGAGTGCTGGGGTTAAAGGCATGCACCACTACGCCCAGCGGGCCTAATTTTAAAACTATTACAATTTATATGAATTTCATATCAGTTCTGTGTATATTCTAGTTAATTATTAAATCACCCAGTTGGCTGAATACAGTGCTTAACACACCCACGGAGGACACGCGTGTGGTTTCCATTCTCCGTGTGCTGTGTGCATTCTAGTGAGCTCATCTGAGCGGTTACCGCAGATCACAAAAGCACAGGCTGGACTGAGGAAAAGCTGAGGAGGAAGAGGGAGGCAGGGCCCCCGTGAGGAAGGACACAGCCAGGGCCCGGCAGAGGTCAGGGACTGCGATGAGCCCATTCCCCTCTAAGAGGAACATGCATAGTCAGAAAACTAAGTAAAATCACGATTAAAATACAAAAGTGTATAAAAGTTGAGGAAAAGATATCATTGAAGGTTAGTTTTCATTAGGTAACACCATTTAGACATTTAAACTTATTTAAATGTCATGTCCCTGTGAACAGACCTATAGACTACATATATTCACAGCTCTAAATATGACCTATAGATTATATATGTTCACACCTCTACATATGACCTACAGACTACAGATATTCATACCTCTACATATGACCTATAGACATGTTCATACATCTACATATAACCTATAGATTACATATGTTCATACTTTGACATATGAGCTATAGACTACATGTGTTCACACCTCTACATATGACCTACAGACTACAGATGTTCACACCTCTACATATGACCTATAGACTACATATGTTCATACCCCTACATATGACCTATAGACTATATATGTTCACACCTCTACATATGACCTACAGACTACAGATGTTCATACCTCTACATATGACCTAAAGACACACTATATATGTTCATACTTTGATATATGACCTATAGACTACATATGTTCACCTCTACATATGACTTACAGACTACAGATGTTCACACCTCTACATATGACCTACAGACTACATATGTTCATACCTCTACAGATGACTTATAGACTATATATGTTCATACCTCTACATATAACCTATAGCGTACATATGTTCACACCTCTAAATATGACCTATAGAGTACATTTCACATCTCTAAATATGACCTATAGACTACATCTGTTCACACCTCTACATGACCTATAGATTATATATGTTCACACCTCTACATATGATCTACAGACTATATATGTTCATACCTCTACATATGACCTATAGACTATATATGTTCATACCTTGACATATGACCTATAGATTACATATGTTCATATCTCAACATGAGCTATAGACTACATATGTTCACACCTCTAAATATGACCTATAGACTACATATGTTCACACCTCTACATATGACCTATAGACTACATATGTTCACGCCTCTAAATATGACCTATAGACTACATATGTTCACACCTCTACATATGGCCTATAGACTACATATGTTCATACCTCTACATATGATAGTATTCTACATAGCAGATAAAAATCATAATACTAAACTCTATTAAATGTTTTATAGTCTACTTTATTTATTCCTTAGCAATTTCATGCATCTATACACTGCATCTCGGTCAGATCTCATCTCACTCTCTACCTCTCTCCTGGGTACCAGCGCGTGCATTCTCCTACCCACTCCCTTCTGTGGAAAGGGGAATAGAAAGGCTGCAGATGTCTCATTTCAGGATAAGCAATCGACAATCACTCTCACCTTTGACCAGTTATGCAACTCTGCATTAACTCCTGCCTAATATAAAACGAAGCTTCCCCAGCCAAGGTTGAAAATGGCGCTGATCCTTAGATAGGAACATTATTGGACAGTTTGATAACATGTCTATTTAGCAAAACCACAGTAGCAATGGCCTTCCCTAGAAACTAGGGCCTTCTTCTCCGTGGACTTTTGGCCAATGGGATGGTTAGCTTGGAAAACTCCACATATACGAGAATCACTTGGGAAGAGAGTCTTAATGAGGGGGTATCTGCATTGTGTTGGCCTGTGGGCATGTCTGTCTGGGATTGGCTTAATTAAGTTAATTGACATGGAAAGGCATAGTCCACTGCAGGCAGCACTGTTCCCTCAGCAGGAGGCCCTGAGCTACATAACAATGGAGAAATAGAGATGGTGCGAGCGAGCAATGAAGCAGCAGATGTGCAAGCTCTTACTTGTGGATTGTGGCTGTTCTTCCCCACAGTGGCGAGAGCTAACCTGGAATTGTAAGCTGAAGTAAATCCTCTGTTCCTCTAAGTTGCTTTGGGTCATGGCATTCTATTACAGAAATAGACAATGAGGTTTATAGTACCAGACACAAATTCCCTTGTGTAGAGTAATCTTCAAATGCACCTAGAAAGTAGCTGGTTACCTCCTCACGGTTGTGCCACTATTGCCCTGTGGACACATCTTGCCTTGGAAGGTTGGTATTATAACTTTCAGTGTTCACTGCTGCATAATATTATTATGAATTTTCCCCCTTACAGCACTATGAAAGCAAGGCCACAGAGAAGAAGTTTCAGACCAGTGCCAGCTTGATTTCTTTATGACTTATAACCAAACTATGTTGTCTTGAGGAGCAAGGTCTTAAAAATAGCCCACATGCATCATTTAGGGTGTCTCTGGGATCTCCCTAACCAATAACTCGTTGAAAGATATCCCTCACACACCTAGAATTGAGATTTTTCATTTAATAACTCATGTCTTCCGGGAAACCATTGTCCACTGATACACGTTACCTGTGTCCCAGGTCTTTTTTAAAATATTATGCTTTCTATTAGGTCGTAAAAATGTAGGTTACCAGAAGGCCTTTGTATGCATCCTTAGTTTTTGACGAACCCACCTGCTGCCTCCCTCTTCCCTCTCCCGCCCATCTCTACGACGTCCATCTGCACTTAAACCTTTAGTCCTGTTATTACCCCTGCCCACCCTACTTTAGTATCTTGTTGTTTTATGTCCTCTATCCATCCTCCCTCCCCTTCTCCTCTGAGAGGGTACCTCCCACCCCTCTCGTCCTGTGCCCCTCCCCCACTACCTCCACCCCTAGCACATCAAGGTCTCTGTAGGATTTGTCACCTCCTCTTCCACATGGAAGCTCCCATGGAGACTGAGCTGCCCACCTGCTGTCTGTGTGCTGGGGACTCTGTCAGCCCATGTATGCTCTTGGACTGTGGCTCAGTATTTGAGAGTTCCCCGGGGTCTGGGTTAGTTGCCTCTGTTGATCTTCCTGTGGAGTTCCTATCTCCTTCAGGCCTTCCCCCAACTCTTCCATAAGTCTTGGACCACGGTCAGTGTTTTCTTGTGGGTCTCTACATCTGTCTCAGTCAGCTGCTGGCTAGAGCCTCTCAGGGGACAGTTATGCTAGACTCCTGTCTTCTGTGGCCCAGTTTTAAATTAGTTTTTTTTTCCTTGATGCTTAGTTTTTTTTCTTTTATTTCTTTAAGATATTAATCCTATTGTGCCAGATATGCAGGTGGCAGAAGTTTGTCCCTATTCTGTGGGCTGTCCCTTTTCTTGACAGTTTCATTTGCTACACAAAAGTTTGATCTCATGGAACCCTGTTGCTAGCCTTATTTCCTGAGGATTGAAACCCTATCCCACACACCCATGCCTAGCATACAGTGCATGCTCTCCCTACATTTTTCTCTGATGGTTTCAGAGTTTCTCGTCTTAATCTCTGGTCCTCGATTCATTTAGAGTTGATTTTTATGCAGGGTGGAAGAGAAGGATCTAATTTCATCTACGTGGACACAGACTTTTCTGTCAGTATTTGTTGAAAATGAGGTTTTCGTTTGTTTACACTTTTGTCAAAAATCAGGTGTCTGGCCTTGTATCTTGGTCCTCTATTCTAGTCCATTGATTTACATGCCTGTAGCGTGTCTTTTGTGTCATAAGGATGCTGTTTTCCATGTTACAGTTCTGTAAGGTAACTTGAAATCACGTGTGCTGATAGACAGCTTCTGCCCTTTTGCCCAGAACTCTTTTGGCAATCTGGGGTCTAAAGTATAAGATGGTTTTGTCTTATTTTATGTTATTTTATTATTTTATTTTATTTTGAAGAACTGAGTTCATGTTTGGCTGGGGTGGCAGTTCTCAGTAGGGTTGGTAGAAGGCCATTTTCACAGAATTCATCTTGCCAATCCACAGCCACATGACGAGGTATTTCCCTCTTCCAGTGTCTTTCTCCAGTGTTTAAAAAAATTTTAAGAGCTATTTCACAGGCCCTTTGTTAGGTTTGTCACAGCCTGTGTGTTTAGTCAGTGTTGTTATAAGGAAGCTACTGACTTCTGTATGCAAATATCGTAAACTGCCACTTTGCTGGACATTAAGTTAAGCTCCTTATTTTTCCCCCCAGATGTTTGCGCCTATAAACACACTTACAGTCATTATTCTGAATTCTCTGTCTGAGATTTCAACTAACTCGATCTCTTTCAAGACAAGGTCTTGTTAAGTAGGCTAGCCTGGGAACTCATTATGTACACTGTACAAACCCACAGAGACTCAGCAGCCTCTGTTCTTTGAGTGCCAGGGTTTAAAGTGTGTCCCACCATGCCCAACCTAGCTTCCTCCCAGGACTGTAGACTTGATAGGTTTTGGAGATGCCGTGTTGTCTTTGTTTTCTGGGTCCGTGTTTCATATGTTACTGCCTTGAGATTTACACATCTAGGGTCCTTTCATTGCTTAGTTTATATTTTAATCATTGATAGTCTTTCATTTGGAGAATCTACAGCATTCAAGTAAGATTCAGATTGATAAAATGAAGTGTGTAGTTCTGAAAATAATACCTCAGTTCAGGAGGAATTCAAAACAATCCCTTCCCAGGAGCTCAGGGTAGCTGGTGTAAACTCTGAGTTATCCCTGAGAATATTAACTGTGGAACATCCAACGCTGCCCGTCCATGGCTGGATATTACCACTGTGTAGTTACCGACCTTGGCAGTGGACAGAGACCCCTTTACCCTCTATACCTGTTTGACGATAACCAAGGACAGTATGGTGCACAGTCAGACTCAGTCAGTAAGACTAGAATTGAGGATAATGTACTATGGTTAACGGGAGGGTACGTATTAGATCTTCGAAATTAAAACAAATAATAATGAAGAAGTTAAAGTAGCTGGAAGGAAGAACTAGGCTAGGGGTAAGGACTACAGATCTTGAAAGGTTAATGCTATGGGGGAGTACAAAGATTCAGGGGTGAGGATGAGAGAGAAGAGATGTGGAATGAGCAGGGGGCGGGCACAGTTGGCGAGGACCATGCGGGATGCCTTGTGGTGCACTCCGTGGAAAACCGTAAACGGCCGTCGGAAAACCCGAGTAGTGTACAATCAAAGCGCGAGACCTGCGAGAGAGCACAATATAAATAGGAAATAAGCGAAAAGGATTTTAAAGGAGTGACTTATTGGTGGTCCAGCTGGACGGGGTTGAAAGGGGAAATTCTCCCGATGCCTCAGGCCAGCGGTCCTCCGCCAAATGACAGGGCTGGCGTACCAGGGGCACCTTGCCTATCAGATACTTACATTACAATTCATAACAAACAAAATGACAGATATGAAGTAGTCATGAAATAATTTTATGGTTGGGGGTTGCTACAACATGAGGAGCTGTATAAAGGGGTCCCCAGCCTTAGGAAGGTTGAGTCCTGTGCTAGCCATTCCACAAGGTACTGGGGGAGGGGTGTTGGTCTTCACAGCCTCCATGTTCCCTGTGGGAGAAGGGAGGTTGGGAGCCCTTTCCTGGCTGTTCTCTGGGGCGGGCACAGCCTCCTCTGGCCTCTTTCCACCTGCAGGTCTGCTCTATGTGAGAAGTATCTCTTCATGCCTTGTTTGCCCTCCCTTCCCCCGCCCCCCCCCTCCCCCCCCCCCCCCCGCCAAAAATGCTGATTCTTCTCATGAGATGAAGACTAGAAAGATAAAAATAGAACTTTAAATTTCAATCTGAGTTATTAAACCTGTGTGTCCAGGGACTGTTTGTGCCTGGGAGGTGGCTCGAGACTGGGAGTGAGGGAGTCTTTATGGTTCATGCTGTCACACACGAACAGTGACTTTCTCCAACTCACGGAGCACTGTCACACTGGCCTGTGGATCCCAGCAGCAGATGTTACAGAAGACTTCTTCCTTCAGGATTAAGCCTTGACTTGCTTCTAGAACAACAACTGTGGCTGCTCCCCTCCCCCTCCCCCCATCCCCCCAAATCTGCTGCCTGTCTTCTGCTGGCATGGGGTTTCAGCTGAAGGAAGACAGCCTCCCCCCCACCCCTCGTCTCACCAAACCCCCTGCCTGGGGTAGACTTTCTTGTGAGGATAATTGTCTCCTGTGAGTTTCATGATTTTTTTTCAAGATAAGGTCTTCCTTATGAATTCCTGGGTTGGCCTCTAGCCAAGGCTAGCCTCAAATCCATAGCAATCCTCCTGCCTCAGCCTTCCAAATGTTGCTATTATATGAGCTGCTGTGCCCAGCTCTAGCTTTGACTTCAAGGGAAAAGACCATGTCTCTTGCCAGACAGAAGGGAATCCTTAGGAAATCCTATATGCTCTCTTCCTGAGACAGGGCTGAGGCCATTAAACCTAACCCTGTTTTCTCCATTAGTGTTTTGGAAGAAACTTTCTGACTCTGTCTTCAGAGTTCATGTGAGAATTAATAGGGCTCTATTAATATAAAGACCTCGAAATGAGGTTTAGGAAGTTAAAAGCATACACTCTGTGGAAACATGACCTGACCTCTTTACCCAGAATTTGTATCCCAAACCAAACCAAGTGTGAGATGCTAAAGCCATCCGAAGCACTCATTAAATATTTAATCTGCTCTGCCTCTGTCTCTCACTCCCACTCTGACTCAGCACAAGGTCAGGATTCCTGAGTTGGTCACCTCAGTATATTGACTTTATACTCCCTTTCTGATAGCCAGAAAGCCTGTGAGTCAGCCAACTAATCCTACCACACAGGTCACTTGATGGGTGACTCAGTGTGGTCACACTGCTCCTATTAATTACGCCCTTTGTCCTGCCGGCCCCTTTCCTTTCTGGAATGTCCCGGGCCACATGCCCGTAGGTTTCTAGTAACAGCGATCTGGCCAGCACGGAGATTCCTAGGCTTGGGGAGCTGACCAGAAAAGGGGTTAAGGTTGTTCTGTGGGACCCGTGAGCCCCCGTGAGAATGACTTGACCCCTGTCAGGTTCTAATCTGTAATAGCATCCCTTGTTTTGTGTATTCTCCTCTTGCTGTGGGTGTGTCCACCATGATGTCCTTACCAGAGCTGTCCTGGGTTTGTTCTTAATGCTTCCAGAGCTAAATAATCCTTTGTGTGTGTGAGTGGGGGGGGGGGCAGAGAAGGGGAGAGGGGGTATATGATGTATGTGTGTGTGAGTGTGTGTGCGTGTGTGTGTGTGCGCGCGCGCGCGCGTGAGAGAGAGAATATATGTGTGCACGCGCGCGCACGCGTGTGTGTGTGTGTGTGTGTGTGTGTGTGAGAGAGAGAGAATATATGTGTGAGTGTGTGCATGTATGTATATGTGTGTGAGAGTATGTGTGTGAGTGAGTGTATGAGCGTGTGTGCATGCATGAATGTGTGTGTGAGAATGTATGTATGAGTGTGTGAATGTGTGTGTGTGAATGTATATGTGTATATGTGTATGTGTGTGAATATATATGAATGTGTGAATGAATGTGTGTTTATGATTGTATGTGTGAGTATGTGAATGTATGTGTATGAGTGTGTGTCTGCATATGTGCATGTGTGCTGCACACACACCTTTTTTTTTCCTTTTTACAGTTACCCAATTGCAGATATTTGTCATTTTACTATAGTAACAGAAAAATAAGCAAATCCAGCTTGTCTGGTTCCTCTGTGAGATGGAGAACTCTGGAGGGCAGAGTTCAGATCTGAAGCCCTGTTATTCCCTTGAGGGAAAAAGGGAAACTGAGTAAGCGTGATAAATTGTGTTCAGTGTGTAATAACAGCCATCCCAATGAACCCTGGGACATAGAGAATATTCAGCACTTATTTATTTATTGTTATTATCACTATCAACATCATCATCATCATCCGTCAATGGGGGGGAAATTTAAGACCTGCAAACTTTATACTGTCTTTAGTAACAGTATAAAGTAACTATGAACATTGGCGGTTTGAATTCAGACTCTAAATTTTAATCACCAGACCGTTTGCCCGCAGATGGTGATCAGTGAGTTAATCATGAAGTCACTATAAAGGGAGAGTCTGATTTTTCTCTGGGGAACAACTTGCAAGAATGACTCAGAGCAGCTGGTGCGGCTGCGTCTGGAAGATGGAAGAAAGCAGAACCCGGGCAAAGGAGAGCGCCTGAGAAAGCGCTCTAACTGAAAAACCTAGCTTCCAGAAGTGGGAAGCGCCCTGAGGAACTGCTTCCATCTGATTGGCCGGTGGGGCACTGATGATTGATGTGGGCAGGCCCATCCCTCTGTGGGCGGGGCCACCCGTAGGAAAGTGGTCCCAGGTTGTTTAAGCACAAAGAGAGAACAAGAAGGCAAGCCGGTGACCACCATAGTTCCCTCCATGGCCTCTGCCTCAGTTCCTGCCTCCAGGTTCTCTTGACCTCCTGCCTGACGTCGTGATGAGCTATAAGCTGTGATATGAACTAAGCCCACTTGCTTTGGGCCATGGTTTTATCCTAGCAACAGAATCTAAGACAGAAACAAAGGTATTGATGAGGCGTCCATCCCGAGATGCATCGCAAGCTAAAATGGTTTCAGTTAGAGGAAACCTGATTTGTTTTTTTCTTAACATCCAATGACATCCAGAAAAGTTAATCAGCCAGAACAGCTAGGATTGGTGACTATGGAGATAGGGCACCGAGTCTCAAGTGAACCTCAGATTTCCGACTTAAGGAAAGAGCACCATTGACCTGCATGCACTCTATGCAGTATACAATTGTAATAAGCCTTTAAAGCCCTTCCGGTGTTGAGTCTTAAACTCACATTTTCATCCTTAGAAATTGTTCATCCAAGAAAATGCACTAAGCACATAACACAAAATACACAACTGAGCTTATTAGTGAAATCACACGGCTGGCCACCTAGGTCCTCCGTGAAGTCCCCGTTTTAGACGAAATGGGAAGTGATTGGCCAGGCCTAACTTATAGAAATTGGGTATCCCTGGCCTCTGCTTCCTACGCAACTGTTTCTTCTTTCAGAACTGTCCTTGTGTCCTATAGCTTCATTGTATAGAATTTGACAGGGACGATTTGTGCCAACTAAGAAGAGTGCATCAGTTTTGGCAAAGGAGCAAATACCATGAAGTATCCTGGAACACTGCAGGGCACGGGGTGTGGGGAAAGGGAAGTGGGGGGGCGGAGGGAAAGCCGTGTCTAGCCAGAGCTAGCTGGCTCTGGCAGTGCAGATGCTGGAAATTTTGACTAACGCTCTGGGGGGTGGGGGGGCAGGTGGGTGAGGGAAGTGCTCAGTCTCGAAGCCCCAGGCCTCACGGAGGCCAGGGACAACAGGTTCCCTAGCTGGATACGAGGAAGAGCTGAGGATCGGGACTCTGGGGACAGCTTGGTCAGCCCTGGGGTGGAAGGGGAAAGAGGTTGGAAAGGAAGGCCTGCTGGGTGGCTCCTCCTTCGGGCCAGCGAATCCTTGGTCCGGTCTGGTGGCTGGAAACGCTAGGAGACAATCTATTGGTTTTAGCGATTTGTTGTAGAGAAGGAGAGTGAGAGAGGGGAGATAGAGAGGTAGAAGCATGGCCACCTGGAAAGAGGAGGAAGAAAATGGGGAGGGAGGGGGAGCAAGAGACAGAGACAGGACAGTAAGAAGATAAGAGAATAAGAGAGAGAGGAGGGGCCAACCAGCCCCTTTTATAGTGGACCTGGCTACCTGGCTGTTGCCAGGTAACTGTAGGGCGGGGCAAACCTGGCTGTAGCCAGGTAACTGGGGGTGGAGTCCAGTCAGAATACTAGGTGGGGCATGGCCCTATGTGACTGAAGGCCCTGGGATTATGGAGTTGAGGGCATGATTTCAGGTGCCTAGTGTCTGGGAGCATGGGCAAACAGCCTTCCATCCCTCGTGTATTAAATCCACTGGGTCGGTGGGGTTTAAACCGAGCTCAACCAGAGCACTGACTGCCTTACACAGTCTGACAGAACACATGATACACACACACACACACATAAACACACACACACACATAAACACACATATACACAAACACACACATAAACACACACATATAAACACACACACACACACACATAAACAAACACACATACACACATAAACACACACACACATAAACACACACACACACTTAAACACACACACACAAACACACAAACACAGACACATAAACACACACACACACACCATCATCTAAAAACTATTGCAGCTCTGATCACTTTCTCTCTACCTTGGATCAGAATCCCAGAACCCTGCCAACACACATCAGAAAACTAAACATCATTTCAACTCCTGCAGGCATAGCATGGGAAGAAGTGGTCTTTCCTATGTTTCTAGGGGCTCTGAGTAATTAGGGGGGCTCTCCTCTATGGAAAAGTAACACTAACCATCTATATCTCAAAGAGCAGAGAAAACATTTTATCCCTAGCAAGTATAATTTGTTAGTATTTTTTAATATTAAAGGAAGAGTCGTTATTCTCCTTAAGATCTGTGTCATATGTTTGTTTGTTTGTTTGTTTGTTTGTTTGTTTGTTTGTTTTAAGCATGGCCAACTCTTGCTCAAGTGTCAAGGGTCTCTTCCGTTTTCAACTTTTAGTGGGCTACAACCCAGGTGCACAAACACCCTCCTGAATTTTGATGGCCTTCGACCATCCAGGAGTTGTCTAAAAACTTGTTGTTTTATATGCTAATTAAACAACAAGAAGGATTTCAGTTTATCAGTTTAGAATTGTGCTCCAACATCTGTCCTGATCGAAGGAGTGATTTTTTTTAAGGTATCTGAAGTAGTCTTTAAAGTACAACATTACTTCTTGCCGTGACAGTAATAAATGGGAGAGACGGTATGACTGGAATGGGGTAGGGAAACATGAAGAAGTGACCCTTGTAAGGTTTCCATGCTGTGAGCCCAGGAGCCTGCCCAGGGCCTTCTGATGTTGTTCTGGCCTGTGTATCTCTAGATACCACGACATTTGAGTTCGTGTTTCTCCCATACATTAGTCACATAAAATAGCATTGTTAAGTAGTCAGCTCCTTATCAATCCCTACAGACTACAGAAGTGGAGGTGACTCACGCCTGCAATCCCACACCCAAAAGGGTGAAGGAGCGTGACCACAGGTTCAAGGCCCGCATTGACCACTTAAGATTTAATCTCAAAAGAAAATAGATGATGGTAGAGGGAAAATGGTGAGTTATGATTTCTCCTACCGGGTCAGGACAGGTTTGGATTGTACCTCAGTGAACCAAATAGAAACTGGGATACTGCATTCCAAGGGGTAGCTTGGGTTTCTGCTGAAATCCATTCTTTTCCCATCTTTCCATGATCTCCAAGATGACCACTAGAGCGGGTCCTTCAGGCCTCGTTCACAGATTGTAGGTATCTTGTCATACTGGCTTCAGGAGTTAGCAAGTTTCTAGTATATGCTTCATTAATTCATTGTCACAAGCAGTAGGACCCCCAAGATGAAGTGTAGGAAGCTAAGTTAGGTCTTGCTCTAGTTGTCGGGAGACACTGAGACTTAGATCAAAGTGGGTCCATCTATACTGGTGAGGCTACTGGCTCAGGCCTCAACAACAACAAAAGGCCAAACCGATAAGACAAAGATTCATGGGAGGTGGGACACCACGGGAGGGAGACACCGGAGTCGCATGTAAATTTTGCAAAATTCAAGTTCATTAGCTGCATCTGTCACTGAGTTTCCTTTGGATACTGGACAGTGCTGCTTACACCAGGCGCTGACAGTGGCTCAATCTCTAATGTGCATTTATGAATTTTAAATACTGCTCTGTCCGTGACATTTGAGCATGTGGAGACGGAGACTCACTCTTGAGGAAAACAGAGCCTACACGTGGTCTGCTGTAGTCAACGGGAACTTGATCTCCCCACGTTGGGACTCTGAATGCATACATTACAATCTCCTGTGACTTCAGCCTGGTGTGTTTTTTTAATATCAATTTTCATCCAAAGAACTGGGCACCAATTTAAACTCTCTAATGGGATCAAAGGCCACGGAGGAGTCCTGCTCAGTTACCCACGTGCCAGGTAGCAAGTCCAGAAGGAAAATATTTCTTGGCTAAAATTTCCAAACAATAGCAGAGAAAAAAATCCCATTGCTTCAATTAATCTCATCCCAACATATTTAATCAGGGTAAAGGCTTAGCTTGAGGCTCTAAGAGCTGCCCATGTGACTCTTGGCTAAACATCTTAGAACAAACTCTCTATGTTGTGCATTTTTACAAGACTTCAGGTGACAAGCATTTTAACTTCATCTTTCACAAAAGGCCTGTCTCTCCCTCTCTACTGTCTGTCTGTCTCTTCTCTGTCTCTGTCTCTGCTTCTGTGTGCATGTGTGTGTGTGTGTGTGTGTGTGTGTAAACACACATGGAACCCAAGTGCACACACACCCTACTGGATTTTGATGGCCTTTGACAATCCAGGAGTTGTCTAAAACCTCATTTTATATATGAACAATGAATGGTACTCTAACAACTGTTATGATCGAAGTGACTTCTTGGGTATCTGGAGTATTCTTTAAAGGACATCATTACTTTTTTGTTGTGACAGTAATAAATGGGAGACACGTTTTTTGACTGAATGGGGGAGGGTAACGTGAGGTGACCCTTGTCAGGTTTCCATGCCATGAACCCAGGAACCCTCCCTATAAGTGTCACAAATTGTGTGTGTGTGTGTGTATGTGTGTGTGTGTGTGTGTGTGTGTGTGTGTGAAGTGTGTTGAGGAGGCAGTATGTCATGATGCTTCAAAGTAAGGGCTCTAGAGTCAGAAAACCTAGTTAGACTTCTTGGAAACTTTGGTTCTCAGTTGAGGTTTTGTCTTTTACTGTTGATTGTAATGCTAAGTGTTGACCTCCACGATTTAGAGTCTAATGTAGCCTAAGGGACCCTGCCCCCAGTTATTTCTGATTGGTGGCCAAAGATGCCAATAGCTAAGAAGAGGAGACACAGGCAGGGTTTAGGTTTCCCAGGCTTGAGACCTGCCTGCCTGTGGGCCGTGTACTGGGCTGCCTTGTCTGGCCTCAGTGAGAGAGAATGTGCCTAGTCCTGCAGTACCAACCTGCTGCGGCAGGGGGATGATCACCAGGGAGGGCTCCCTCTTCTCAGAGGAGAAGAGGAGGAAGCAATGGGGGAAGAGCTGCAAGAGGGGGCACTTGGAGAAGAGGGGGGCTGATATTGGGATGTAATTAATTAATTACCAGGCTGTAGGTAGCATGGAAACCTATACAGCCCAGAGCTCTGTTATCATCCCCCACAATCTATAGCTGACTACGGGATGAACTCAAGACAGAGTGTGGATGTGGTTCCCTTTAAAATAGAGCTTGCTGAAGACAGTATTCAGACAACCCTCCATCAGCTCCGCATAAGCAGAGGGAGGGGTCAACTCTGCGGTGTAGTCCTCTAAAAAATCACTTCAACATAGAGGTAGGAGCACGCGCCTTGAGTGGACTCGCTGCCCTGCAGCTTGGGGAAAGCTGTCTTAATGAACCAGGAGAGTTCATCTCCAAGAACCTTGCTGTCTGGGAGTCACCGCAAAATTCCTGATTATTTTGAAGAGGAAAACTAGTTGTTCAAATTCTCCTTTTTTTAGCTCTTTTTTTTCCCCGTTTATTTTCCTATTGTTGCTGTTGTGTGTAGGGTGTGTCTGGGGTGTGTGTGTGCCTCATTGCTGGCCTCTGTCCTTTAATTGAGACAGTGGCTCAGGCTGGCCTGAAACTTACTGTTGTCTTCCCTCAGCCTGCCTAATGGCCAGCATTGATTGTTATAGGCAAGCACCACCATACCTGGCCTTCAACTCACCTTCCAAGCGAGCGTGACACTTCACGCTGTGTACATCACCCACTTTCTCCCGCAAGGTCTGATGTGACCTGTGGGAAAGCCAGTCAGGCTGTCAGTCATTTGTCCCTGAACACCCTGGGGAGACGGACCATCCGGCCACGCTCCTGAGTATAAGAGCATGGTTGGGCTCACGGTGTTCTGTGGCAGTAAGGAAGGAAGCATTGGGTTTCTATTCTGTTATATGCATCCTTACATGCATATAAAATCTTAGTAGTCTTTAAACGATGTAAAACTTAAAAGAACAAATGTTCTCACACATTGTAATTTCTTTTTTCTCCATTTCTTCTTCTTTGTAGAGCAAAGAGATTGCGTTCCAGCTTCACGAGGACCTGATGAAGGTTCTTAATGAGCTTTACACGGTGAGTTCCCGCCCTCCCTTCTTCTGGGGCTTCGTGCTTTACATTTCTGGTCACTTCAGAACTTCCTCCAAGCTGTAGCGTTGACCGACGCCCTTCTTGTTAAATCTGGGATCAGGTAACCAGCACGCCCCTCTGTCAGCCCCTCCTCATTTAGAGAGAACCATCATATGAGCATGTGTGCACTTAACACACACACACACACACAGAGAGAGTTAAATACTTAAGGAAATAGAACATAGAATCCTCAATTAGACATATTTTACCTGTTTAGATTATATAAGATATGTATTCAATTCCTGAATATTTTACTTTAAATTGTCATTTAAATTATTATTAAATTGTTATTTAAATTATTAGGTGTGAGCAATTTAGAGTCACTTTATGGTAGGACTTTAATTTCTGCCTATTTATTAATATCTTACAGAAGTGAGGGTTGACCCTAGGGTCACTTGCATACATAGAATACAGAGCTGTATCTAACTCTTTCTTTATTCTCTTCCATATGCCCCTCCCCCATTTCAGTTCAATTGGTTCTTTGGTAATGACACTGCACTGTTTTTTTGGTTTTTTTTTTTTTTTTTTTTTTTTTTGGTGTTTTGGGTTTTTGGTTTTTTCGAGACAGGGTTTCTCTGGGTAGCCCTGGCTGTCCTGGATCTCACTCTGTAGACCAGGCTGGCCTTGAACTCAGAAATCCACCTGCCTCTGCCTCCCAGAGTGCTGGGATTACAGGTGTGCAGCTGCCGCCACCACCACCCAGCTATCTTTATATTCTTATAATAATTTGCTTTATTTGACTTACATTTTACTTAGGGAACTGTATATCATCATAAGAAGTTAAACAAGCTAAAACCACTTTTTAAAAAACTACTAATATTTTTCTTAATTTAAAATTTTATTCGTTCCTAAAAGTACATCTGTATACAATATAATTTGATAAATCACATTTCTCATGTCCCATTAATACTTGTTGATTAAACGAGTTTGTTAGCTAGTTAACCCTTTAAAAAAGTAACATTTTCATAAAATGCACTATGGTTGTTTCTTCTTAAGATTTACTTTTATCTAGGTATATATGTGTGTGTCTGTCTAAGCACAAGTCATATATGTACCCATGCCTGGCGTATCCAGAAAAGGTGTCAGATTGCCTGGAACCAATGTTCCGGGCAGCTGTGAACTTACTGAAGTGGGGACTGGGAACTGAACTCAGGTCCTCCGGAATAGCAGCGATCATTCTTAACTTTGGAGCCATCTCCCCAGCTCCCTTCTGAGATTTTTATATCCAGATGATATTGGAGGACACGGCTACATTTTGTATGAGCATAACTTTTCGTAGAGCACATTTGCCAAATTCTTATTTTGGATTGAAAAGATAATTTCTATATGTTAATTTCTCCTTCAGAAACTTTGATTATGTACAGCCTGCAAAACTTTCATGCTATGAGGCCTACCAGTATACTAAATACCTCATGAAATGGAGTTTTAGTTGGCACAGGCCAGTTGGCTGCCCATGAATTGTGTGATTTGTCAATCTCTAATGACCCAAGGTGTCAACCATTTCTAGAAACTTCTTAATTTAAAGCTAAATGAGCTTTGTGCCTCTGAGAGAGGTCAGGCAGAGTGAGTGCTGCGTTCCACTGAACTACTTTAAAAAGTCAAGTCTGCATTGTGCTTTCTGTGGAATTCTCCTGCCTAGGGCATTGTTTGCCTAGCAATCCAAACCCACCTTTGCATTCACCTAACAAGTCTACTGGTTGTCACAACACCGTACACAGGAGCTTTGTACCTATGTGCTGTCAGAGACATAGGAGTCAAGATTCATCACCAGATATGAAATCTGTCCAGTCTCTCCTAGGTCATTCTGTCCGCTGGGCTTGAGTATTTGGCAGGCCCTGGGAGTTGGCTGGAGTCAGCTGGCATGTGTCCTCAGAGCTGTAATCAACATTAAAGCTAAGGTAGCCAGGTCCTGCTAAAGGTTAATAGAGACTGGATGACCCTGTCAGTCATTGAACCCCTCAGTCGGTGTGGCAATCAGATCAGGAAAAAGGCAATGATGGAGATCGCTTTGAGCTCCTAGAAAGAAGAAAAGTCATCTCAGAGAGCAGCTCAGTGGAGACCACAGATCACCTTCTGACCAGGCCCGCTCAGTCAGGCAACAGGTTCTCCAGTGCAGGGGTGAGGATTGAAAAGAAAGAGACAATTAGACAAAACTGCAGCATGACCCCAGTCGGTTCTGAGACTGAAGGCGGGTTTAATAATTGTCAATCCCCTTTTATACCATTTTAATTACATGCAGGAATTGAGATCAATAGTGGTACAATGAGGAACAAGCAAGACAGTAAACACAAAATTGTCCAGGCAGTAAGCAAAGTCCCACTATCACTTCACTGACAGTTGTTTCCAAGGGTGTGTAAGGATGACCAAAATACGGGAGCCTACTTTCTTGTCCAAGCCCCAAATCTTGCCTGAAGCCTGCTTCTGCCTTAACCTACTTCCTTATTATGCCCTAATGTCAGATTCCTGCTTGAAGACCTTGTCCTTGGCCAATGTCAAGTTCCTGCCAGGCAGCATGGTACCCCAATAAGGCTCTCCACAACCTTCAATGAGAACTTCCCTGCTCCCCACACCTACCTCACACATACATGCACTCTATACCACACACACTCACACACTCACTCAGCACACACATACAGCACATACACACAGCACAACACACACACTCACACCACATACACGCACACTACACCACACATACACTACACCACACACACAGCACACACACACACACTGAAACCACACACATGCACACTACACTACACACACACACTCACACACTACACCACACATACACTACACCATACACACACCACACACACTCACACTACAACACACACACACACTACAACACATACACACTCACACTCAGCACACACACACACACATACACACACTAACCACCCCACCACATACACTTTCAAAAAAGATGTATGTCTTCCTACACTTTATATCAGAGACACACAAATTGTGATCTGTCCAAATGAAATCCTTACGTCTTATGTACTCAGTTTACATGAAGAAGGCATTAAAGTGTAGGACAGTTGAACAATGGACCAGGGGTTGAAGCAGCACAGTTTGGTTTAACCACTGACTAGTATTTTGCTTAGGAGCAAATAACCTTCTGATTGTGTCACGTGTAGAATTTTTTACAGCCAACGATGTCATAATGGTCACTGAAGTGAGGGTTTAAGTGCATTGCCCCAGGGAATTTGGTTGCTGTTTGATGTCCTAGTCAGGCCAACATTCATCCCTCGACTGACCCTGGAAACCACCTGGGGGTTCAGGAGGTGACCATTTGGGAAATACATTAACTTATTTATGAGCAGGCTATTTTAAGTTACAGTCAGCCTCACAGAAGGTGACAGTCTTACACATAGGCTTCCTGCTCTAAAATGTTGTTCCCACAGCACTCATTATTCGGACATTCCAGAAGGCTTTGGCCTGTAACATGCAGATACCCAGGCAAATGACAGAAAGCTACGGTTTGTAATCCCCGAATCTGACCTGTCTACGTTGGATGGTGATGTCATAATATACTACATAATACTCTGACCAATGGAATCAGATGCGTAGAGCGTAAGGCCCTAGGGTTCTGAACGGGGGAGAGGAGGTCATGGCATAAGACTGATATTTCCTAGTCAGGATGTGCATCACGGGAGGAGAGATCTTGAAGATGCACAGGCTAGCTCCTTTTCTATGTTCGTCCATCTTGCTTTTGTTTATAAAAAGAAAATGTGGACTCAAATGGATTCAAGTCTCCTGTTGGATTTTTAGACTGCCACTAGGGACAAGGCAATGAAAGCACTTAAGCTTAGTTTGGCCTTGAATAACAGAGAAGCCAGAAATAAAGGCACACACACTTTAGAAGTTTACGCTCTCTCCTAAGAGTCTGAAGACTATCAGCACAGAGCCGATATCCAGAAAAGGCTTCAGGCTGTTGTTCGGGGAAACCCAAAGGCAGCATCCGGCCTTGGAGTGGAAGATAGTTACAGGAACTCTAGTGTGGCCTCTGCATTCCTGGAAATGGTGGAGAAAGGGAGGAGCAGGCCCCCTCTCTGTCAGGCAGACCTGCATTATGCTTTCTTGTGTATCTCATGAGACTAAGAAATTACAGTCCTTGCTAGCCAGTTCGTTGCTAACGGTTGTTTGTTGTTTGTTTCATAGGAGTTTAGGAAGTTACTCATAGACAGCCATGCCTCCCAGAGTAGCTAAGAGTTATTGCACACCTACTGCGTATGCACTTGTTACTACGCTAACATATTACGTGGTCTCCACACAGCGTCACCAGGAGGTGGTTAACTCATTCTCCTGATTCTGTAGTTGTGGAACCTAAGGGCATAGTGAAGCTTGCCCTGGCTTGCACAGTCTCTAGTAAAGTGAGAACTCAAACCACATCTGGTTCCAGAGCCTGTGTCCTTCACTACCACTCTGTTTCTGTTGGTATAGTTTTAGGAAATCATTCTGAAGCCAGATCTCTAAATGTTACTTCCCCCCACCCCACAAATGAGTGATTTTCGACCTGTTTATACTTGTATATAGGAGTCAATAGCAAGGCTGTTGCTATAATAAAAAAATAAAAATAAAATAAAATAATAAAATAAAATAAAATAAAATAAAATAAAATGTAAGTGAAAAACAAGACCTGTGCCTGCCTGGCAACCTGTGCTGCTTGGAGTCCTCATCCAAATAAATAGCAAACGGGCGAGACCTAGTGGGCCAAAGGTAAAGGGGTACCCAGGACCCCCAGATCCCATTTCTGAGTCTCAGCTGCTAACATACCTCCTGAGTTGAACATTTGAAATAGAGCTACACAGAATAACCAGCAAAGTTGAGAGTGGGGTGAAGAACCCAGCAATAAGCTAGGTGGTGGTAGTGCATGCCTTTAATCCCAGTACTCCAGAGGCAGAAGCAGGTGGATTTCTAAGCTCGAGGCCAGCCTGCCTGGTCTACAGAGCAAGTCCAAAGACAGCCAAGGCTATACAGAGAAACCCTGTCTAGAAAAATCCAAAAAGAAGAGGAAGAGGAGGAAGAGAGGAAAGAAGGAGGGGGGAGGTAGAAGACAAGGAAGAGGAGGAGAAAGAGGAAGAGGGGGAGAAGAGAGAGAAGGAGGAGGAAGAGGAGAATGGGGAAGAGGAGGAGAAGGAGGAAGAGGAAGAAAAAGAGGAGGAAGAGGAGGAGGAAAGGAGGAAGAAGAAGAGGAGGAGGAGGAAGAAAGAGGAGGAGGAAGAGGAAGAGGAAGAAGAAGAGGAGAAAGAAGAAAAAGAAGGGGAGGAGGAGGGGGGAACTGGCAATAGCACTTTAAAATGCCTGGTCATCAGCAAACCTGTATTTGTATCTCAGCTCTGATCATTGCTATCTGCATAGTCTCTGAACATCTATATTAAACATGGTTTCTCCAAAGGAACTCAGCCAATGGAGTGGTAACGCTGCACATGTGGGTGAGGGTGTATACATGTGTGAGTGAATGTATATGCATGTGTCTGTGCATGCGTGCAAAGTAATTTTGTGACAAAGTCTCATGTAGCCCAGGCTAGCCTCAAACTCTATATCAAGGCTAACCTTGAAAACCTAATAGGAAGCCCGGATGTGGTTTCACCTCCCAAATGCTGGGATAAGAGGCATGTGGCACATGTGCAGTCTAGTTATCACAGTTGTGGAGAAAACCAACATCCTAAGACCTTGAGTTAGGGAACTGACGACTCCAGAGCAGCAAATGGTAGAGTTTCTAGTCTGAGTCCAAAAGCCTGAGAAAACCTGGAGGACTGGCCCTGAAAATCCCAGTCAGATTCCACGTGTCCCAGCGTCCCAGCCACAGGCCACCACACAGCGCAGGAGTCAGCATTTCCCAGCTGTTTTGGGCAGTGCAGGCTACAGACGATTGCATAAGGTATGACAGGAAAGCACCGGTTTACACTGTGCACTGGCTTAAGTGGTAATTCCATCTAGAAACACACTCAGAGACAGACCTACCTACGGTGATGTTTAACAAATTAACCAGGCAGCCCGTCGCCTCGTCAGGATGCCATTTAAAAGTAGCCAGCATACCATCTGATCAAGTACCAGAGAAGGGGAGGGATGGATGACTCTGAAGCCACACACACCCCCACCTCTGCCTCAGTTTCTCATTTGCAGTGGCAATCTTAACAGCAGCCAACTCTGTTGTAATGTTCACATTACAAAGACTAATTGTTCATTCGAGACTTTTTAACTGTTTTCTGCACTAGAGGGAATTTATGAGTAAAATACAGTTTATTTGTACAGACCAAGTTCTACTGAGCAGATGTAGCAGAAAGGGCAAATGGTGGTATGTTAGGACCGCTGTGGTGGGAGAGCTAATCCAGACAAAAGCACTCAGGACTGTGGGTAATTCCAGGTGCATTCCTCTCATCCTCAGTATCCTCGTCTTAGTCACCAGTGGGCAGGGATGGTCACCAGCCCCTCCCTGTCTCGTGGACTGGGTGGAGAGGCCAGGGACGGTGTTACCGATGGTGATCGAGTAGTTTTTACACATATGCAAGTTGAGGCTTCCTTTCCACACTGCTTGGAACCAGATCCGATTTTTGAATATTTGCATAGACTTTACCAGATGAACACATGCTTAGTTTAAGCACTGGAGATCCAAAAGGTCCAAAAATATGAAACATCAGGTTGATATTCTAAATCCAGGAGGTTACAGATCTTTGGGGTCAGGGTTTACTCAGCCAATATGTAGGGTTTTTTTCTTAGAGTAAATTCTTGTGGGGGGGAAAGGAACCAAAGGAGATAATTTATGTGAGAAAACTAAATCAATAGTATTAGGTCGGTGCTGGGGAGATAGGTAAGGAAAATCTGAGAAACGGGAATATGACGGGGTTAGAGGGAACATTCAAAACCAAGTGCCTCTAACCACCCCAATAAAGGCTCTGTCGTAATACCAAAATCTTAGGTTAAAGTCAGTTACCCCACTTCGCAAATTATATGTTATAGACATGGGATGCACAACTACTTGTCTTCTGTTAGTATTTCTGTACATTCCATAGGCTTTGTGGCATTTTACAAAACAGTTTAGTGTCAGTAGTGAGCTAATCCTGTTAGAGATTAACATAAGCATAGGATAAATACACAAGAACCCGACGGTTAATCGGTTAATCGTGTGTAGTTGATTCTCTCTTGCTTTGTGCATCAGTACTGGCATTCATGACTACTTGAGAAGTCATCTATCCTCAAGGTCTCTTCAGTCACAAGGAAGAGAACTGAGAAATGAGGTGTGCTCCCCTCAACGTTTAGGTGGGCACGTCCATGGATGTGCTGACTTCACATAGCAGCCCCATGAAGAAAGCAGACCTGATCTCAGCTTTACAAATAGAAACTGGGGCTGCACAAAGCTCAGGGCCACACAGACAGCGTGACTCTCCCAAAATGTGATCCCAGCCCCTCCTCCACACCTGTCGTTCCTCTGCACCTCTGCCTTAGGAAGGATGCCAGGAGAGGCAGAGGGAGTGTGTGTGTGTGTGTGTGTGTGTGTATGTATGTGTATGAGTGTGTGTGTGTGTGTATGAGTGTGACTGGGTATATTGGGAGAATGTGTGAGAAGGTGAGAGGGTATGTGAGAAACTGTGAGTGTGTATGTGTGAGAGTGTGTGTGTGTGAGTGTGAGTGTGAAAGTGTGTATGAGAAAGTATGTGTGAGTGTAAGTGTGTGTATATATGTGAAAGCGTGTGAGTTTGTATGTGTGAGAGTGAGTGTGTAAGAATGAGTGTGTATGTGCAAGCATGTGTGTATATGTGTGAGAGTGTATGTGAGAGAGAGTGTGTGAGAGTGTGAGTGTGTGTGAGAGTGAGTGAATATGTGTGAGTGTGTTTGTGCGAGAGTGTATGTGAGAGTGTGAAAGAGAATGTGTATGTAGAAAGAAAATGTGTGAGAAAGAGAATTATGTGAATCTGTGTGTCTATCTTTCTGTCTGTGTGTCTGTCTGTCTCTCTGTCTGTCTGTCTGTGAGACCTGGATACGTCCATTTGGAGTACCTTCAAAGCATTGTCTCTCATTTAGCCTGACTGTGTCACTGTCCATACCTTGTGTCATACCAGTTCAGACTGGTTTTTGCTGCGATCTGCTGTTTTGATTCCTTCACCTCTGTTTTCTTCCTTCTGAGCCCAATCCTATTTGTCCAGCAGCATAAAAGGCAGGTAGAAGCTCTGGTGGGCACCATCCCAGAGGCTTCTGCAGGGAGTTGCTGGAGACCCTCAGCACAGCCCACCCTGGCCTTTACATATGTGTGAAGCACATAGCTTCACTGAGCACAAGAAGGAGATGGTTATTGTTTTAATGGGAATGAGAAGGATGATGCTATCACTTTGAGACTTTCTTGAAACTTCAGCCTCAGGGAACTATAGGGGGAAGCCTCTAGTTGGTCTTGAGTTTACAAAGCAGGAGCCTAGCGATCCTGAGGAAGCCCGCCCCAGGCAAGGCTGGAGGTTCTGAAAGAGCTTAAGACACTTGCCTTATATTAGATTTTTCTCAGTGAGCCTCAAAGAACTGTGTGTGTGTGTGTGTGTGTGTGTGTGTGTGTGTGTGTGTGTGTGTGTAATATTTCTTTTACCTCAAGGGCACTTTGAGTATTTGGAATCTATATTCTGTAATGAAAATGAAAATGAATTCCTTTGAACTCCAAAATGAACTCCAAAAAGGCCTGAGTCTGTTCAGCAAAACCCTGAACAGAAAGAAATAAGGAGGGAGGAGTATGTAGGAGATCCCCCACTCTGAAACCCTCACTGAATGCCCCATTCCCTGTGAAGTCACCCTGAAAGAGAGTTTACAAACGCATTCTACTTAGAGATCATGGACAACGAACTGTTTCTTTTTTTTTTTTTTTTTTTCCGAGACAGGGTTTCTCTGTGTAGCCCTGGCTGTCCTGGAACTCACTCTGTAGACCAGGCTGGCCTCGAACTCAGAAATCCACCTGCCTCTGCCTCCCAAGTGCTGGGATTAAAGGCGTGCGCCACCACTGCCCGGTAAACGGACTGTTTCTTGATGTCTGCCCCTCGCTTTAGCTGCTTGCTACTTCAACGGAAACAAAAAGCTGCAGGTAGCATGGGGTCCCTGGTCAGTATACCCCAGAACTGGCTTTCAGGGAAGGTTAGCAGATCTGACCGGCTTCGTGTTAATCCCCCCAGTGACTGCAGCTTATAAAGTTAACTTCATAGATCTGTGACGAGAGCTATTTGACATTTTTATAGAGATACGTTTTAGGACACTCCACTCATTAATGATGCCCAGAACCCCTTAGTTCCTGCTAGGCATTTTCATTTTATTAACGAGATTTGAAAATCACTCATGTATCTGTGGGGCTTCTGTACCACAAATACACAGATACAAATAGGACTGTCTAAGTGAACGGTATGAACTTATTTCCCCAAAATTATTTGGTTTGGAAATGAAAAAGAACGTGTGTATTTTACTAAAAAGATTTTTTTTTTAAATACTAACGAATATTTCGTACTGAGGATGTTTGGAAGCCACAAAGTATTTTACCCAGAGTGTTGTATTCTGGAATATAGAATTGTGGCTTTTAAATGATTAGACTCTGTTACTGACAGACTTCCTAATTGGGTTTATTTTGGGTAACTAAGCTGTAGAGCTTGGTTTTCCATTGCTCTTCAAACCTATATATGGCATAAATATAATACTAAATATACACAGTACTAACCAGAACATAGAATAAACACTTTTCTTCAATCAATCATCTCAAAATAGGACTACAAATGATTCTCAGTAGAAAGAAAATAAGGCATATAAAGGAAATCAAGATCTAAGTCAATTGTATTTGGTGATCCATTTCAACCTACCTAAGTTCACACGTTTTCTCCCTCATGTGATAATCTGGATTTGACATGCCCATAGACTGGTAGAATTTTAGTACGAAATTGGTGTCTACAAATCAGCTTAATCTCCTCCCTTAGGAAGTAGAGTCCCAGAGTTTATTCAAGGCCAGGTTGGAAAGGAAACAGAGGGCTTGAATTCAGACTAGCAGTGGGTTCCTGTGAGGTGTGTGGGCCTGGGTCAGAGCAGGAGACTCTGGGCCAGTGCAGAGGCTCGGGGAGTGGAGCCTCAGCAGGGACACACCTCCCTCCTGGCACCTTTCCCGAGCCATTTACATAATTAGCTCTTTCAACTCTTCTGTCAGGAAGCTGAGCCAGGGAGACAGAAGTACCTAGCCCGACGTGACAGGAAGTCCCAGAGCAGGCTGAGTCTGTGCTTTTAGCCCACATCCTGAACCTTTTTATTAGGGATTTTACAGTCAAGCAGACCTCACAGTTGGCCACCATATCCGTGATTTCTTCATCTGTTGAGTCAACCGATCACGGATCAAAACTGGTCCTCAAACCAACATCTCTACTGGGCAGTTAGGGACCTGGTGTTATTATCACAGGTCTCTGGGTAACATAGTATAGCACCTACGCACCCAACATGTGCACTGCACTGTTTCGTAAATCATCTTCGGAGGGTGTTCAAAGACTCAGTATAAATATGTGTCCTTTAATGTAGGGACTTGACCATCCCCACTCTGATTTTGGTACCTATGAGGCCTGGGTAACCTGTCCCCTGGGGATGCTGTGGGACCTCCATTGTGCACTAAAGGATGGACACTACCAGCAGACCTCAGCCATGCCAAGACAGGTCTGCAGCGAGAACTGAGAAGAGCTACGGAGACCTAACGTAGAGTCCCGAGGACAGCGAGTCTCACAGTCATGGAGGTGACAAGAGAGAGACGTACATATCCAGAAAATGGCGCGGCGGGGTCAAAGCCCAGAGTTGGGGAAAGCCAAGGTCCATTTACAGGTTTCCCCCTGGAGTCCTATCTAAGGAGAAAACCAGTGGCTGGATGGTTTTGTGACCGTCATCCGATGATGTCATACAACAGAACTCCGGGCAAGGTCTAGGGAGATGGCTCTGTGGGTAAAATGGTTGTTGTGTTTTATAAAAATATAAGAGAGAAGAAATAGGTTTGGTGGATGTGCAGTCAGCTGTGGGGGAAGGGGGTGCCTCTGTGGGCCCATGCTGAGGCATCTCATCCCCCCCTAAGGGACCAGCCACAGGATGGTATCTTATAGAATAGAGTTTATTCGGGGCTTGGGGAGGGGAGCTGAGAAGGTAGAGACACACGTGGGAGGGAGGGGAGTAGAAGCTAGCCGTGATCACATGGAAAGAGAGGGAGGGGAATGAGGAGAGAGGGAGTGTGGAGGGGGGTGGGGAGTGGGGGCAAGAGAGAGGGGGGGAACATACCTGGCTGTTGCCAGGTAACTGGGGTGGAGCCTAGACTAAATGCCAAGGATGGTGACCCCACAGTCGTGAAGACCAGAGTTCAGGCCCCCAGCCCAGACATAAAGCACCAAGCACAGTGGCTTCTGCTTGTAATTTCAGCTCTGGGAGGTGCAGACAGAGCGCCTGGGGTTTGCTGGCCCACCAATGCAGTAAATCATCCTGCAGTGGGTTCAATGAGGAACCCTGTCTCAGAGAGAGAGAGAGAGAGAGAGAGAGAGAGAGAGAGAGATGTTAGTTACAGAGAGATTGGGAGGGCATCTGGCATAGGCCTCTCTGGCCTCCACACACGTGCACAGTCACATAAGCACACAGTTATATAGAATTTAAAAAAAAAAAAAAAGATTAGATTCCAATCAGAAGCCAGCTGAAAACTCAAAGCCTTCAAACTCAGATTCACAAAGGGCCCTTGCTCGCTCCCTCCCTCCCTTTCATCTTCATAACAGAGTGAGAAGCCTTCAGTTTGAGACTTAAGAGGACAGGTGTCAAATTTCGTACTATTATTCATTAAAAGAAAAGGATTCCCTTGAAGAGTTCCCCTTCCCATTAAAGTGGTGCTGGGTGAGAGCGAGGGAGGCTTTTAGGACTTTAAGAACCCAAGAGTTTTGTGTCCTGGGTTTAAGCATCTGGTGAATAAGCCGTGTACGAACCTCACTTGACTGCCCAGCACACGCGTGCAACCTGCAAGTGAGCGCCATTTCCCCAGAGAGAGCGGTTTAAAGTGGCAGGTGACGCCGAGCCTCTTCTGTGTTTAATGGCCTTTTATCATTTGCTTCTCCCTTCGCCATCCCCAGATGCTCAGACTGCATTGTTTGCCACCAAGGCCTGCAGCTTAGCCCTGCCACCGCTGTTCAGGGTGGTCCTGGCTGGTGCCGATTCAGATACAGACAATAGATTACACTTGTATTCCAGTGCCTCTGAGCTTCCCACGAAAGCGCCTCTCAATACCGGAACTTTCTGAATGGTACTCTCTAGGACTGACTTAGTCCACTGAGGTGTAAGGCAGGGATTAAGTCTCTCTGTAGGTCAGTTTCTTTGACCCACAGAACAAACAAAAGGAAAGAGATCCCTTTTCTCCCCAGCCTCTCCCTGGTGGGTAGGAATACACAGGTGGGCATTGCCTGGAGGCTCAGAAATGACAGCAATTCATTTCTCACAGCGAGGAGACTGAGGGCAACACGAGATCAATGGTATAAGCGGTTTCGCTGTCTGGTTAGGGCTTCCTGGCCTTTCTTTCTGCCTCATAGGGCCCCACTGTATTCCCGTGTGATGGGCAGGGCCTGGCTAAAATCTCATTGGTAGGCAGCAATTCCACTTAAGACAACCTCGTCCCCCTCTTCGCGCCCCCCCCCTCCGCCCCCCCCCGACTTAATCACTCTGTAGCCTGCTAATCCTATGACCTTGGGGGTTAAGATTCTAAAATATGAACTTATTTGCAGAGATACCAACAGTCAGGCCACAGCAGATATGAAAGAACAGTGAAATATTGTATTAATTGCAATAGCATTTATTAAGCGCCCACTGTGCTGGCTACAATTTTACAAGCTTTGGACTGTGTTCGTTTTCTTGCCATAACAACTTTCTCTCCTAGTTAGGGTTTTAACTGCTGCGAACAGACGCCATGGCCAAGGCAACTCTTATAAGGACAACATTTAATTGGGGCTGGCTTACAGCTTCAGTTCTTTATCATCAAGGTGAGAACATGGTGGTGTCCAGGCAGGCGTGGTGCAGGAGGAGGTGAGAGTTCTACATCTTCATCTGAAGGCTGCTAGCAGAATACTGGCTCCCAGGCAGCTAAGACAAGGATATATTAAAGCCCAAATCCACCATGACACACCTACTCTAACAAGGCCCCACCCACTCCAACAAGGCCACACCTACTCTAACAAGGCCACACCTCCTATACTGCCACTCCCTGGATCAGGTATATTCAAACCATCACAGGCTGTATGAATGAAAGCACACTGCTGCTGACAGGAACTCCACGCCCCTGTGGGATTGCAAGAACGTTGCCCATTCTGTGATCTAAAAATAAGTGTTGAATGAGCTGGCTTTTTAAAAAAAATCTCTAGCCCTGCCTCCTTACCTGTCTACAATGAAATACTTAGAAAAAAAAAGAAAGGAAAACAATTTTGGAGAAGGTTTATTAAGTAAAATGACATTTCGTATGAGAAGTCTCTGATAATTCTAAAGTGAGTACGTATTTTAGTATTCATTAAATTATTTTCTTGTACTTGTGAAAAAGTACCTTATGCACTAAAAAACTAACAGAATCAATAAAATATCACATGTCACATATATGCTACATAACATATATCCCTGTTGAACTAATATATTAATAAAGTCAAATAGGACAAGGTTTCTTTGGGGTACAAAGAAGGGCCTTGAGGAACTTTGGCTGGGAACACATGCTCTTCAGGCAGCCCTTAGAGGTGAACAGGACAATAACCCCTGCCCATGACTCAAAGCCTAAAATTAGAAACAGTCTCTAATAACTGTTAGGAATAGCACAAATTCAGATTAAGATTAATATGCACGTTCTTTCTCTTGTTACAAATAGAAACATTTTCTTTCTAATGAGGCATAAAATAATTTATCCTTTCAAAGCTAAATTACCCATTTTTCACTGAAAGGTTTTATTAAAGTAGCAAAGTCTCAGAAGCTAATTGTAATTGATATTAACGCTTTAAAAATTATCATCCAGCCTAGCCATTTCGACGTGACTAACACCCCGCTTTAACACAAACGTAATAATAAAAAAACACACACACACACACAAAAGCATCTCATGTCTCTGTATGTCAGCCCCTCACTGCCAAAGAATACTGGGCTTTGCTCCCTAATGAGCCTTTGATGGTTGATCAATAATCAGTTTGAGAGCTAATTAAAGTCACTAGAATGATAGATTTCCCCAAGAACGGTTCATCAATACAGCAGCGAACCAGACAGCCTGCAAAGGGGCGGTGGGGGGGGGGGTCATTGTTCTTTTCTGGGTGTGTTCCTAGAGACAAAGTAGCTGTGTTACCCAGTCAAACCCCACAGAGGATTTTAAAGCAGTCTCATAGCCTGGCGTGGCGCTCTGCCTGCTGGCTCCATCGGCAGAGGCAGAGGCAGAGGCAGAGGCAGATAATTAGTATATTTTGTTCTTGTGCTTGTTTTTCTTTGGGACTAAAATTTATCTTAAAAAATAAGACACACCTTTAGCTACTGGGAACCATATAATTTATTGTCCTGGTTTGACTGAGAAATGCACCCCCATGGTCTCAGATGGTGACTCTGTTCTGGGAGGTTTAGGAGGGTCAGCCAGTTGGAGGAAGTATGTCCCTGGAGGTGGGCCTTGAGGGTTTGAAGACCGCACATTTCACTCTTTCTGCTTCGTCCTTGTGAGTGACCTGTGGGCTTCTGCCTCCTGCTCTATGCCCGCTGTTGCTACACTTCTCTCCACGATGACCTCTGTTCCTCTGAAACCTCAACCCAAATAAACTCTGCCTTCTATAGGATCCCTTGGACAGCCTGTGTTATCCCAGCCACAGAAAAATAGCTGATACAGGTGTGCCATGTGCCCCTTCCTACGATATTAGTTGTCAAAATCTGACCTTGAACTCAAAATCAGCAGCATTTCAGACTTAGAAAGACCTAAAGGGATATGCAGGGATATGCGATCCAATGTCCTTTGTAATGGAAAAAGCTATGAGCCAGGCCAGCTCCGCAAGGCTCTGTCCGGGAGACACTCCCACCCAGGGATGCCTGAGACTCGAGGAGCTCCTTCAATAACACTGGTTCCTAGGAATGGGGAAGAAAGCATCTAGTCTCCAGCAAGGGGGGAAAATACAATTATGCCCATGATTTTCATACACGGGAATCCCAAATTTGCAGTGGTTTCATATTGCTATTTTGTTTCCAACCCAATTCCCTGGTAAAAGAAATCTCAACTCAATCAGTAACAATACAAGCTACAAGCCTAGATTGGGCAGATCTCCCACTATTCCCATCTATATTATCCCATATAACTTGCGGTTTCTCTCTCTCTCTCTCTCTCTCTCTCTCTCTCTCTCTCTCTCTCTCTCTCTCTCTCTCTCTCTCTCTCTCTCCAGCTCCTCCCCCTTCCCTGTCAATCCCCGTAGCTCCTCCCCCAACTCTCAGCTCCTCCCCCTTCCTCCTGCCCAATCATTGGCTCAACCCTTTATTTGGAAGGTTCACCTGGCAACTCCTCATCTGCAGCTCCTCTGTGGAGTAGAATTAGCATCAAAATACAAGCCCAGGGCTATCCACAACAGTTTCTGGTACAATTCTTTGACTTTAGGATGCCATGGTAGCCGCTGGAGCTAGTAATAGGGCAGGAGGAGGGAACCATCCTCAAAGTCGGTCACTCTAATTGGAGGAACAGTGTCCTAGTTAGTTTGTCAAGTCAACACAGCCTAGAGTTACCCACAAGGAAAGCTTGGCTGCGGACCCACTAGCTCCAAGGCGGGCCTCCGTGGGGATTGTCCTGGTTGTTGACTGGTGCCAGAGGGCCCAGCCTCCTATAGGTAGTAGTGCTCCTAGGTAGGTGCTGCTGGGCTGTAGGTGAAAGTTAGTCTCAGCATGTGGTCAAGCCTGGAAGTGAACCTGAAAGCAGCGGTCCCCACAGCCTCTGCTTCAGGTTCTGCCTTGTGGACCTACCTCCACTTCTTTGAATGGTTGGTTGGTAGACTATGATCTGGAAGTGTAAGATTTATTTGTTTGTTTGTTTGTTTGTTTGTTTGTTTTGGGATTTGGTTTTTTGAGACAGGGTTTCTCTGTGTAGCCCTGGCTGTCCTGGAACTCACTCTGGCCTCAAACTCAGAAATCTGCCTGCCTCTCCCTCCCAAGTGCTGGGATTACAGGTGTGCACCACCACCGCCTGGCTTTGGAAGTGTAAGATTAACAAAACCTTTCCTCCCCTAAATTGGATGTCCGGTCTGTCTGTTTTATCACAACAGATAGGTAACTAGAACAGGCAGCAACCGAGTCTCAGAGGCGTGTCTTCAACGTCTGTCTTTTTCTTTCTTTTTGTTTTCTCATCCTGTATCCATCTCTGTGTCCTTCAACCCTAAATTATTAAGTCATCTTTGTGTTAGATGATTCCGCCTAAGGGTAGACTAATGTGCTAGCCACATTTAAGGTAGCCTGATCTACGTTATGATACCAATAGGTCAGGTTTATTAAGTGCATTTGGATTTAGGATATGTTATTGGCAATGGTGAGCTTCTTGGGGTGGGGCCACGCTTAGATGAGGAAACACTGAACTCCTCCTTAACACCACCCCCCTCTAGTTCCTCTACGCCCTACCTTGCCCCCCTTACAGTGGTTCTCATCCTTCCTAATGCTACATGACCCTCCCAACCATAAAATTATTTTCTTTGCTACTTCATAACTGCAATTCTGCTACTATTATGAATCATAATATAGATATCTGACATGTTGGTATCTTCTGATGTGCGACCGCTGGGAAAAGGTCGTTTGACCCCCCCCCAAAGGGGTCATGACCCAAAGGTTGAGAATGGTTGTCAGAAGTTCTATTATAATTCCTTCTGACAGAGCTTTCTGCACCCAGTAGTGATTGTGATCAGTTTCCTTCACTGTTTATGCCTCTACTTTGCATTTTATCTTTCTTTAGCAAAGGCTTTGAGGTAGTATGATTTGACTAGCTCCATAACTTTGGTCCTGTGGGGAGACCTTATGTTGTCCTCCACTGATGAGACTCCAGCGTGGGACACAAAGGCTGAAGTTAAGACAGATTTTGTTAGTATCTCCAGTACTGACCCCAAACTGCTGTTCCGTAGACTGGTTCTTTCCATTAAAAATGTTCACTGTGTAATTACTCCTAAAATGAAGTACTTAACGCTACGCTGAACCAAATGTAATCATTTTCATAATTTTTATAAGCCTTAGAATGTCTTCGGCATGCAGACCCTCTGTCTTTCCCTGTATGTTGCCTATTTTCTGCATTTCTGCATTGCCCTGTGCTTTGGGAAATAGGCTGTCCCTAGCCAGCAGGGTCCAGCATGCCAGACAATGTCTTTTGTTCAAAGCATTTGTGTGAATTCTACGTATAATCTGATGATCAAGTCAGACTGTCGTGCTAAGTCTGCTGCCACAGAGTCAGGGTGCACCATACGTTTCCTTTGATAAACTCGCTTCGCAGACGATCTCTCATCCTGCCGGGTTGGTCAGGCTGGTCCATTCAAAAGAGTAAAATAGCTAGGAAATTCTTAGGGTTATGATGTGTTTATAAAAAGATACAGCGGAGAAGGAATATGTTTTGGTGGAGGTGTAGTTTGGTACGGGGGAAGGGGCTGACTACGTGGGCCCCTGCTGAGGTATCCCTTCCCTTGAGGGACCAGCCACATGACAGTATAGTATAGAATAGAGTTTATTCAGGCATGGGGAGGGGGGTCAGGGGGTAATAGAGGCAGAGAGAGAGAAAGGGGGAGGGTGGGAGGGGAGGAAAGAGAGGGGAGAGGACTGGAGAGGAGGGGAGGGAAGGGAAGGGAAGAGACAAGGAGAGGAGAGGAGAGGGGAGGATAGGAGAGGAGAAGGGAGGGGAGGGGAGAAGAGAGAAGAGAAGAGAAGAGAAGAGAAGAGAAGGAGAGGAGTGGAGGCCAAACACACATGGAAAGAGAGGGGAGACGCAGGAGCAAGAAGGCAAGAAGAAGAGAGAGCAGAGGGGCAAGCGGCCCCTTTTATAGTGAGCCAGGCATACCTGGCTGTTGCCAGGTAACTGTGGGCAGAGCTTAGAAAAAAACCACTAATGGCATACACTTACATGAAAATACCCCTCACCTTGATCTTTTTACCCCTTTGGAAATTCTCCCCAGTTGTGAAGTCATCACCTAGCTTAGTGTCAACCCGAATCTTGTTACGGACCTTCCTTCAGATATCTCCAGCTGCGTCTATCTCCTCAGTAGCTCTTCTGTCAGCTGGTCTTCAGTGTGTTAGTGAACGCGTGTGATGCCCCCACAGGCCTGCATGGCAAATATTATTGTCATTTTATTTAACAGTGAAGAAGTTGGGAGACGGGTTAGATTATGTAGGGGCAAAAAAAGTAAAACTTTATTTCAGCCTTCCCCTCCCTGAAGCTAAATGATCTGGATCTATAAAGCAACCCTACGGAAATAAACTAACGGAAAATATAGCCAAAGCTGATAACATTATTAACCTGTGGGTTCGGAGAGCTATGTAGACAGCTCAGGGTTTAAACTTCATCAGCATCTCAGGAGGGAGCGCAGGGCCGTGCGCAGTTCTGGAGCAGAAGTAGATAGTTTCCCAGGAAGATGAATGAGCCTGCCGAACCGACGACAGACTGGGACAAAGGTCACCTGCACTCCGGTGTGATGTTTGGCTTTTTCTGTGATGTGAATTTCATCTTATTGGTTGATAAAATAACCAGAAGATAAAGGCAAATGTGCTCCCAGAAGGCCGAGCTCCACAGGGGAGACTTTCCCTGCATTTATCTCTCCTCCATATTCATACGCCATTGGAAATATCAACGGCATTATTTGCTGGGAGCTTTCCTAAAACATGAGTGCAGCGTTTTGTACTCAAGTCTGTGCAGTCACCTCCCAGGGCTCCCCTGCGTGGCCTGTTTGTGCGTTTTGAAGAGGTCTCAGCCGCCCTAGCTTTCAGTGTGAAACAATCAGATGCACCGTTGCCATTGGGTTTTTGTCATGAGACCGGAGGCCCGGAGGCCCGTGCCTTTCTGCTCCAGAGCTGCATCGTGAGCCAAAGCCGCACTCTTCCCTCTGTATCTTGCTTTAGAAGCTGTAAGGGAGGAGGGCTACCCACACTGCCCTGTGCTCTGCCGTTTACTCTCCATTTTGACAGGGATGGATGGACAGGGCTCAAGGGAGCTAAGGAGTCTGCGCAGGCGCAGCACTGGCCCCCAGAGCTGTGTTCTTCACCATGCTTGGCCCCGTTTACCAAGAACGAGAAGGCTAGAGAAGGCACGGGGAAAGGTCGCGGGCCACGGCGGCCCAAGAGCTCTTTTAAAATGGGTTGCAGTCACCTGGTTCCCAGTGAGTACAGGCATCCTCACAGCATCTGATGTGGAGGACAGACTCAAGGACAGACTCAAGGACAGACTGAGCTCCTGGAGGAAGCAGACTTCTCACGCTGTAGTTTCTGATGCTGTCTCAGTGGTCTTCCTTCACCTCGAACCTGGATGCTTCCTGGAAAATAACAGTGATGGCTTCCAAAGCTGCGGTCCGCCTGGTGGCACTGATAGAATGACAACTTGAGAAAGTCAGTTATAATTGGAGTGGCATGGTGTGTGTGTGTGTGTGTGTCTGTCTGTCTGTCTGTCTGTGACAGTGTGTGTGTGATGGTGTTATGTGTGAATGGGCAAGTGTGTCAGTATGCGTGTTAGTGTGTGTGAGACTGTATATGTTTGTCAATGTGTGTGAGTGTTTAAGTATTGTGAGAGTATATGGTGAGCGTGTGTGTGCATGCAAGTGTATATGTGTGTCAGTGTGTGTGTATGTGAGTGCATGTTTAAGTCTGTGTGTGAGCATATGGTGAATGTGTAACTTTATAGTGAGTGTGTGAGAGAGTGTATATGTGTGTCAAAGTGTGTGTTTAAGTATGTGTGTGAGTATATGGTGAGTGTGTGTGTGAGAATGTATGTGTCAGTGTATGTGTATGTGAGTACATGTTTAAGTATGCGTGTGAGTATATATGGTGAATGTGTAACCTTGGTGAGTGTGAATGTGTGTGAATGTATAACTGTGTGTGCATGTACAAATGCATGCTTTAAAAAACAAACCTCTACCTTAAGTTGTTGACACAAAATGCCAACATCTGTTTCCCAGCAGCAGTCTGTGGAGTTAAGAAACACTATTCTGAGCCTCTTCAATATCATCTCCTTCCCCCGCCAAGCCACTGCACAGTCTATTCCAGGGGAGGGGCGGTCAGAAATTCCCATACTCACTCTGTGGTGGCTTGAGTGAGACGTGTTCCCCCATAGGCTCAGGCATTTAAACCTGTGTTTCCTGGATGGTGGCTTTACCTGGCGAGGTTGTGGGGAGATGATGCCTCGCTAGAGACAACTGCGGTGGTCAGTTCTTCCTCACTTACAGTTCATACTTGTGCTCTCGCTCGCCCTCTCCCTCCCTCCCCCTGACTTGTGCTTGAGGTTAGAGATCTGATCCCTGAGACCTCTGCTCCTGCCTCCATGCTGGTTGCTACATCTCTCCCTCTATCGTAGACCCTTGCCTCTCCGGAACCCTGAGCAAAATGAAACTCTTTCTCCCATCATTCTCTTTTGTTCGTGGCGTTTTACCACAGCAACAGAAAAGAAACCGATATGCACCGCCTTTCGCAGCCGGTTTTGAAACCTTTCCCTTAACCCTAGTCTGAACTCAGGTGTTTAATAGTGTCCAGGAATGAAAATATGCAGGCACATAATAAACATGTAGTGAACATCTGTTAAATCAACGAGCAAGGTACAAAAGGGGCTTCTGCCCTTCATTCCTCCAACATCGCCATTGTCTACGTTGTTTCTGAAATAGAGCTAAGGACCTGAAGGGGGGCGGGATTCTCTGATGGAGTCCTATCTGATATTACAAGATAAGCCCTGATGCTGAAAGGCACATGGAACCCTGTAGCCCACAACAGGCTGACTGTGTGCCCTCTTTAAGTGAGTCTAGATAGTTGGAAGAAAAATATTTCTCTTCTCATAGATCACCTTGGAAGATGGGTCAGAATGTTAGCAGGAAGGAAAATAAAGACACCTATCTCATAATAGTGACTAGAAAGATTAGCAATGTGCTTAAAGCAATGTCTAGCAGGTAGTGAGATTTAATAATGCTTAGTAGGCTAAATACACATATGTATATGTGCACTTCTCTGAATTGATGGTGATATGCTGTAAATATGATATACACATATATGATATGCTTGGCGAAGTTGAATACTTGTTGCCACACAATTTGGAACCCACAATAGCTTTGTAAGGTCAGTGGGGTATTAAATGGTCTCCACCCTTAGTAATTAATGATCCATCCTCCTAATCTGTGTCTGTTAACTTCTGAGCCACAAGGCAAAAAGTAGAAAGTATAGCTTAAATCCACTGACCTTCCTCAACACGCCTGTAGTTTTCAGATATGTAGTAATTTCTCATATAGGATATTAAAACATAGTTCGGGTATTTTAATTATTATCATTATGACTTAAAGTATCAGAGTAGTGCCAGTTAAATGGCATGGGCCTTTCTGCACAAAACAACAGTGTGCGTGCCACGGGTATGATGTAAAATTCCCCAGTCTCATGAAAACACCCACAACGAGAGCCTGGGGAGATGGCTCAGTGGCTAAGGCCTGAGTAAAAATCCATAGATCCCACATAAAAGGCCAGGTGTGGTCATGTATGTACCTAGAACCCCCCACTGTGGAGAGCAAGGGTCTTCCTTCCGCCTTCTGGTCAAGCTCCAAATTTCCTGGGAGTCCCCGTCTGAAGGAAATAGGAGGAAGGTAATAGAACAGGACACTGGATGTGCTCCTCTGGTCTTCACGCATGTACCTGCACACACACATGCCATACACACATGCATGCACACACACAGCACACACACACACATATACACAAGTATATAGATATAAAAATAAATTCTTGTTGAGGTCGCTCTACCAGACTGTACTTTTCTTGCCGTTCAGGAATGATAATTGGAGGATACTAGCTGGAGAATTATGCATGAACTGTTAGCAGAAAAGGATCCAAATAGGAAAATGTGCTCTGAGACTACACTGGAATGGATACGGGCCCGTGGGGACATTTGGTATGCAAAGGATGTATTTGCATTAGCTGAAGCAGAAGTTGATTTTTCCCCCCTCTAAGCACAGGTTTCAACCGCACCTCAAAAATATACTCTTTTTTCTCTCTGAAAACCAGGAGAGTCTATCTGCAAACACATTTGACTTTTGCCAACTTCCATCCTGAATCACGCAGCCTCTACCTGTGTCCATTATCCGAAATTAGAATTCTCAAAAGGCTTTGAGAACTTTTTTCTCCCCACTTTTTTTTTTAATTCGTCCGTCCTAACACTTAACATTTAAGAGAAGAGCAGAAATCCCGGGTCAAACTGGAAAACAAAACAAAGGAAGTTGTTCATTAGACTAAGTAAAGTAACCCTGAGCTATCCTACTAAGCCCCCATTTCGGTATGATATGTTCCGATAACGCCTGCCCCCAGTGTGTGCTATGTTATAATAGTTCAGACTCAAGTGTGCTCCTTTTAGCTCACATCACCCTGGCAGACGGCTCTGTCTACGTTCTTGTACACTACACTTAGTTTGTACAAATTGCCGGTTTATCCCCGGTAGCCAGATAGCACAAGACGTAGGAGGGCAGGTCTGTTTCTTAGCGGTGGATTAAAAAGAAACTCTCAAATGCTCAGTGCTGTCTGGGCTGCGTCTTTCTCCAGCTGAGTGGATGCTGTTATTTCTAACTTCATATTAGCAAGGAAAGTAGAGAACTGAGCCACTCTGACCGTAACAAGTGTGCATGTGTGGGATGCGTGGTCCTGTCATTTTAAGATGTAACTGGCGCCGGGGCCTAAACAGCGCGTGGGTTTGTCCCAGGCAGGAAATATAAACAGAGCCAAGCCTTGAAATGCAAGGTGTGTAGTAGATCATTGACTCTGCTGTTTGGCCAGCTGCAGGGTAGCTCCCTTCTCATTCGCCAGCTGCCCAGCTGCTTCCTGGTACTATTTTCTTTGCTTTTAAACTAACATGGCCAACCAGACCCCCCTCCAGGTCCAGTAATTACTAAAAACAGACGACTTTCCAATAGCACACGGCTCAGCAGAAGCTGCACTACTCCGTAGCTAAGCCTTCCTAGGGTTTACCGTTACTGACTTTGCACGGTTAAAGAAATGACCACCGTTGTGGAAAGGAGGGCTCCCCCACCAGCCCCAGGGTGCATCCCCCACTCATCCCCAGAGCGTGCCGTCAGACCACAGGACCACAGGACCACAGGGACATGTTCGCTTCCTGCCTTTCCTGCTAACCCAGAGATTAGCAATTTTGCACAGCTTAAGTTAAATGAACTCATTTATCCTAAGCCAGGTTTCAGCCTATTTTAAAAGCCATCTTTCCAAATGAGAAGAGGAAAGCTTATTACTTTAAAACATTACTTTTGCCTCAACTTCTTAACAATTGCACCTCAGTGACAAAATCAAATCTGGATAACTTCATTATTTACAAGCGAAATAAAATCCACCCTCTATGATTGCAGACCCATTCCAGGCTGCTTTGGAGAGCCACGCCTACATGTGCTGTGTCGCTTAGCAAATACAATTGTACACAAAGTACAGGGCTTCAGAGTTTTCCCAGATACCTAACCTTACATATAGCTGCACGTTGAAAGTATACAAGGGGAAAAAAACTATTATTTTCAGGGGAAATTTCTTAAAACTTGACTACTACTATTCTTCTATAGGTAGGAATGTAGAGATTATAAGTATTATAAGGGTAATTAGTGCCAAGACTGGAGAGCAGGCTCAACAGTTGAGAGCACTCTCGGCTCTTACAGAGGACCCCAGGGCCCACAAAAGGCAGCTTATACCGGCCTAAGTGATTCTAGCTCCAGGAAGATCCGATGCTTCCAGCCTCCTGGGGCAGCTGCACACATTAAAAAACAAAAAACAAAAAAAAAAATGTTTTAACTTAAAAAGTAATGCATACCTTTATTACCCAGGAAGATATGTATTAAATATCTAGACTAGTTATTTACAGTACTTTGAAAGATTATAGATCGGCTTTTTTAAATTAAAGAGTATACACTTAGCAGTGTATTTCAAAGTCACACACACACACACAAAATTATGTATTCTCTAACCACTATGGTTTTACCTTAGGAAAATTGTCCTAGGAAGTAGGATACAAATTTGTGAGTGACCATTTTTGTAGCAGTAATGTAACCAAAGCTTTTAATAATTGGAGATTTAGTATGCGAGTGTATTGTACCTATAGAGAAGATGTGTCATACAACCTTCATGTTCCATAACGTAAATGTTCTGAGGTTTTACTGACACGCTAATTGTATGTGTGGTTTCCAAGGGACAAAGTCAGGCAGAGCACACACCAAGGGTTTTCGTATAGCCGGATCTCAACAAAGCCAGCGGTAGCAAGTTAGTTAAGTCTGTACAGTCGCTCAGGGACACCTTACAGCCTTAAACTTACATTTTAGAAGAAGGGTTGGTGATTGAGAATGGAGAGAAGCCTCAGTCAGTGCAAGCATGAATACCTAAGGTCAGACCCCAGAACCCATGCAAATTTTAAAAGGCTGGCCATGGAAGGGAGGCATGCTGGGACAGCGGGTCCCTAAAGCTCATCAGCCGGGTCAGTCTATCCAAATCAGTGAATTGTAGGTTTGACAAGAGACCTTGTCTCAAAAAAGAATAGGGACAGGAAGCATATGAAGGAAAACCACCCACCCAGTCTGGCCTCTACATGAATACACACACACACACACACACACACTCACAAGCATGCACACATGCCCACACCCATTCTAACAAATATTGACCACTATATATTTTTATTTTAAAACACATTAAAATGTATATATTGGTTGATCCCAAATTTTAACAGGAGAAATAATACGTGGCATTTTAAACTGAAGGTCATGTGTATGTATGGCCACAGGAAAAAGACCAGGCCATACACCAGTATTATTCTTGTCTTCTGTGTATTTTGTTAAACCTTTTTCCATGTCATTTACTTTTCTACGCTGAATATAAAATATTGCTCTGTGATAAAAAAAAAACAGTTTTACACTAAACTTATTGTATGACTCCTAATATTTATGTTGGTGTTTGACCAATAGATTTTGTTTAATAAAATTCCTTAAGGATTCTACTGATGCGGGAGTTCGGGTTAGACTAAAATTCGACTGTGAATAGTCAGCTTGTGCTTCCAATTCATAATGCAAAACACTTTCTCACTTACGAGAACTTTGCATGGATGTTAAAAGCACACATAAGCCTCTGCAAGTCACTTCTTATCAGAGATGGTCCCTGTCCTGGCTGGTTCTGTGTGTCAACTTGACACAGGCTAGAGTGATCCCAGAGAAAGGAGCTTCAGTTGGGGAAGTGCCCCCATGAGATCCAGCTGTAAGGCATTTTCTTAGTGATCAAGGTGGGAGGGCCCCTTGTGGGTGGTGCCATCCCTGGGCACCTGCTTCCTGACCTGCTTGAGTTCCAGTCCTGACTTCCTTTGGTGATGAACAGCTATGTGGAAGTGTAAGCTGAATAAACCCTTTCCTCCCCAACTTGCTTCTTGGTCATGATGCTTGTGCAGGAATAGAAACCCTGACTAAGGCAGTCCCCTGTGCACCTCTTCTTGGCAAGTGAATCTGTGTATTTGGCTTATGTGGAAGCAGGAGGCCATAATTCATTTATTTTACTAACAGTCCCGCTCACCCCCACCCCCACCCCACCCACGCCTTATGATGATCCCGTTCACTCTGAGAGCTACAGGCAGACACCTTTTTAACAATGCGGGTCCCCTTTTCCACAGGTGATGAAAACCTACCACATGTATCACTCAGAGAGCATCAGCGCGGAGAGCAAGCTGAAGGAAGCTGAGAAACAAGAGGAGAAACAGATCGGGAGGTCTGGTGACCCGGTCTTCCACATTAGGCTAGAGGAGAGGCATCAGCGGCGGAGCTCTGTCAAGAAAATTGAAAAAATGAAGGAAAAGGTAGGTTAGAAATAGGTTGCAGAGACCTGGGATCCTCGTCTGAGGAGACGGTATTGTCCCAAAAGCCCTGATCACAGCAATAGACACACACGGCAAATCACTATGAGAAGACATGCGTTTCCTCCCGTGGGAATGAAGGATGTTTAAGACATATAAAATTATGTCATCACAGCTGGACATCATTTCGTGGCGAATGCCAAGTATTTGGTGCAAATCCAGAGAAGTGGGATATTAACAAAGGGAGTCTGGTGGAAATGGGCCCAGAGCCCAAATGCACGGTTGCAGTTCCCAGAGCCGGGGAAGTTGAGCGTGTTATTTAAATCACATTGGAAATGGACTTTCCACAAAGGATCTAAAGGGTCGTTTTTTATATGGGGAGTAAATTGCATAGATTAGTGAAGGTCTGTGTGTGTTTCTGTCTTACGGAGATTGACTTAGTCTTCTCCCCTGATGCCCGTGTCTTCTTCATTACCAGAGACAAGCAAAATACTCAGAAAATAAGCTGAAATCGATCAAAGCCCGTAACGAGTACCTCCTAACACTTGAAGCAACCAACGCCTCCGTGTTCAAATATTACATCCATGATCTTTCAGACTTAATCGATGTAAGTACCCAAAGACTTAGATAATAGCAGCTACGGTTCGGTAGTGAGGAGAATACCACCGTTTGTTGGAGTCACGCATTTTATGTAATGCTCAAGAAAAAGAAATAATAATTCTAGCTAACTATGCCTTATACTTTGACAGGAACAACTGTGAGACACATGTGATAAAGCACAGTCCTAAAGCAGATAAAAGCAAATTGTTGAATTCCGTGAGGCATGAGGCTGTGTTCCTGGTGGACTCAGCCAGACAGGGCACAGTGTGGTTTTTAAATTATGCTGTACCACCTCTCTAACTATATGTATTGACTCGAACTTACGAAGGCTGGGGCTACAGCTTAGCCGTAAATCATGACCCTAGTGTGTGGGGTACCCTGAGTTTGATCCCCAGCACTGCATAAAGGAAAATAAAACAAGAAACTGGAAGAAGGCACAACCCACATAGTGTCCTTACCCTCTGAAATTCACTGTTTATTCCTTTTTATATGCATGAGTGGATTTGCCTGCATGTATGTATGATGTCCAGCATGTGTTTCTGGTACCCTCAAAGGTCAGATCCCCTGGAACTAGAGGTATAGACAGCTTATGAGCCACCATGTGGGTGCTGAGAATGGATCTAGGTCTTCTACCGAGAGCCCCAGTGTTCTTAAATACTGAGCTTCCTCTACCCCTACCCTCTGAAAATTCAAAGCAGAGAAGACAGATGTTAAGGAAATGACTTCACGGTGACTTCTTTATTATGGTCATGATAAATCCAGTGAAGCTAAACAGAGTGCAGGCAAGCCATGTTAGTCACAGGAGATACTATACAAAAGCAATCGTTACAGCTCTCCAAATATGTATCCTTGGTCACAGTCCACCATTAATTCTTTCATCAAAAAAAAAACAAAACAAACAAACAAACAAACAAACAAAAAAACATGCAGACTGGCCCAGCTCTTGTGCTGGCACCATAGGAAATCACAGAGGTGAGGCAGCTAAAATGCCTATGTCCCCAGAGGCCAGCAGAATGGTATAGAGTAGCGATCTCAGAGCGAGACCATGTACACACCGCCATGAACAGGGCAAGAGCAGTTGTCATACTCACACACAGGGCTTTGTATTGGTTGTATCTGGTTTACAATATCATATAATTATAGTTTGTAGTAGATTATAATACTTGAAAGTCACAGTAGATTGAAGCAACTTTACTTGTTAAGGGTAAATCTAAGTTATTACATCACTATCTCAGGCGCACAGTTTGGGCCTTTTATTAGAGTTATTTTATTTTATGTATGTGTATATGTGTCTGCATGAGTTTATGTGCACCATGTGCATGCAGTGGCTGAAGAAGCCAGAAGAGGGCGCTAGATACTCTGGAGCTGGAGTTACAGGTGGTTGCAAGCCATCGTGTAGACCCTAGGAACTGAACTCAGGGTCACTGCAAGAGCAACCGTCTTCTAGCCCCTGGTTTAAGACTACTCCTCTTCTTCTTTTCTTCTTCTTCTTCTTCTTCTTCTTCTTCTTCTTCTTCTTCTTCTTCTTCTTCTTCTTCTTCTTCTTCTTCTTCTTCTTCTTCTTCTTCTTCTTCTTCCTCTTCTTTAACAAAAGATTCATTGATAGAGAAAATTGTTGCCAGTTAATTAACTCTATAATATGATGTCTCCTCTTTTACTTAAGTCATGAAACAACCTCATGTTATAATATTATTACAGAGAACATTATAACACAGAGAGCTTCTTTTCCTCTTCTGTTATAAACATTTCAATCAAGTAACTACCTGTTATTGTTGTTGTTGTTGTGTTGTTGTGTTGTTGTGTTGTTGTGTTGTTATGTTTAAAATGCAGAAATGTTATGGGTTTTTTGATACTTTTTGCAACACTCTGATGAAGCACTGCCTTGGTTTCTGTAAGAAAGGTGCTAGATCCCTTCGATAAAAATATTTTTTAAGCTTCCAGAATAAAAATAATTTCATCTCTGTATTTTCAAATGGTAAGGTTTCTACAAAGCATCTGAAACATAGGAAAGTGTAATTCTATCCCACTTCTTCCCATGTTTTTTTGCTTATTTAGTAGGTATTTTAATAGTCATTAAAGGACAGGGCTAAGCCAGTTTCACAAGAGAAAAACACTCCACATATTGCAAAGGATTTCTTTCATGCCTACCAAGTACTGAATCGGTATTGAACACTCCTTTTATGGGTCGGTGTGGGGTCATTGCTTGGTCAGTGTCAGGGATCAAATGCAAGGCTCTGCAAATGCCGGGCAAGCATTTCATAGCTGACTACACACAAGTCCCTTGAAACATACATATGTAAGTATATCCAATACATATATATTTTTAAATACCTGCTGAGGTTTCTGGGATCAAAGCAAGGGTGTGGCATGTGTTATGCACTCATGAGCTAAGGGCTGATTATGTAAGTCACTTGTGCTATACGTTTAGTCTGCAGATTATAGGGAGAAAGAATTCTACATAACCTCCCTCAAACATTATTCTTGACACTGGGAAATAATCAGTAAACAAATTAGAGTCCTTATTGTTGTGTTTTTTAAATGTGTGTTGAGAGTCATACTATAATAGAATTGGTATGTATATGTATCTGTGAGAGAGAACAAGAGAGAGAGAAAAACAGACAGACACATATTTAACGCAAGTGCTGATAGTACAGTAATGAAACATAAGAGAGCAGGCATAGTAGTGCACACCTTTAGTCTCGGTACTAGGGAGGCAGAGGCACGTGGATCTCTGTGAATATGAGGCTAGCCTTGTCCACGTAGTGAGTTCCAGGCCAGTTGAAACATCTGGACATAGGAAGACCCTCCCTGTCTCAAATCAAGCAAGCAGAAAAGAAATGTAAGTTATTCCTACAAAAGTTTGTTTTTGTTTTTTGTTTTCTGTTTTTTTTGGGGGGGGGGGCAAAAGGCCTGATAATTTGAGCAGAGAAGGAAACTGGGAACTGCACAGAACTCAATCCAAGGAAGGAATCACACATGCACACACATACACACACACACACACACACACACACACACGCATATACATGCATGCGCACGCACACACACGCATGCACGTGTGCACACACACACACATATGCACACACACGCGCACACGCAGCATACACACACACACACACACACACCGCCCCCAGAAGCACTGGCTAGGTGAAAGCTACAGAGGCAGATGTATGTTCTGGAAGCAGATGTGCTAATCTCAGCAAGAACAAGATGCTCACAGGATACTGAGAGTGGACAGTCTAATTAGAACAGAGAGTGAGGTATTTGGAGGTGATGTCATCAGAAGGCCGATCACCACAGTCCTTGAGAGCGTGCAGGGCCTGGACTCTGTTCTTTGTGCAATAAGAAGCCACCAAAAGGTTTGGAGAGAGAAATGACATCACCTAGTGTATATTTTACAGAGTCTGTGAGCTTTGTGGAAAGGAGACTGAAGAGCTGAATGCTTAGTCCTTAGGGAGAGACACCATTTGAAAGGATTAGAAGGATGGGGAGGTGTGGCCTTGTTGGAGTGGGTGTGGCCTTGTTGGAGGAAGTGTGTCACTGGAGGGTGGGCTTTAAGTTTCTCAAGCCCAGGCTCTCTACCTCAGCCTGCAGATCGGGATGTAGCTCTCAGCAACTTCTCCATGCTCTCTGCCATGATGATAATGGACCAAGCCTTTGAAACTGTAAGCAAGCCCTCAATTAAATGCTTTATTTTATAATAGTTGCCTTGATCATGATGCCTCTTCACAGCAATAGAACAGTGACCAAGTCAGCCATCCATCAAGCCCAGGGACCCTCCTCCCCGGTACTGGGATTTCCGGCACACACTGCTCTACCTATTCGTTTCGTATAGGTTCTGGAAATCCCAACTCTGGTCTTCACCTAGAGCAGAGAGCACTTTGCCTAATGAGCCATCTCCCCAGACCCCAAACTAAGACACTTTTAACCTCCAGATCTAATTGACTCTGTTCTAGATAGATAACCCTTAAATGTGTCAAGTGATTTCCAGTTTTCTCAAAAGTTAGACTTTTAAAGCTCAACTTTAAATGTAAAGTGTGAACATTTTCCAAAAGACATGACTTCCATGTGAAGTTTGAAAGAAATGATATGAAATGAGTTTGCTGTCAGAATCTGCTAAAACCAAGCACTCTAAGCTGAAAGAAAATAACTTTTCTGCTCCTTGATTCATTTTTTTTAAAGCGGTGGGCATCCTAAAATGGCTGCTTATTTTGTAGGATCCCCTTTTGCATATATAGTGGTGATCCTAAAACCCATTAAGCTTGACCCTCCCCAGAAGAAAAGAAACAGGTTGATTATTAGGCAAAGGTTTATGTTGTAGGAGATTATTTAACAATGGACATTTTACACTGAGCTATCTGACGTTAATGATATTAATGGGGGAAATTGCTATGTCTCCAGTGAGAGGAAGTCTAGACAGTGTCTTTAATGCCGTCGAAATGACGTGAAAGTCAGTAAATCACATCTCAATAAATCACAGCATTATAAAATCACAGAATTGACGCTGAGGCCCTCTTATAACAATCTTTAGTTCCCCCATTACTAACATCCATATCTAACAAATTTGCTCCGACGGAATGATCATAAATAGGCCTACTCATCTGACAAAAGAGTCAAGGATTTTCCCCGTAGAATATGTATTTTTAATTATTAGTTCAGGACCAGCACATACATAGTACAGAAAATTTTAAAATGCTGCAAGCCATGGTAAAAGCATCGCTGTGCTCCTCATCTGAGATTACCACAGATACAACTCAGGCTCACCGCTGTGCTCCTCATCTGAGATTACCACAGATACAACTCAGGCTCACCATGCGCACACGCACGTGCACAGGCTACACAAGGAAGCCGTGGAATCGTATTTTCCATACTGTTTACCCTGCCCTTTCCCCTGTTAATGCCTTCCCTCTTCCTGTCCCAGAGGAGTTTGGTTTCATTTAATAATCAGGCTGCCTTCCCATTTCCCACCCCAAATTGTGTTTCATTAAATAATCCAGCTGTTGGGTCCAGATCACACCAAGTTGAGGATCATGCAGGATACCTCCCTTGGAAATGTAGACCTGAGGTCTTTTCATACTTGGTAAAACGCTTGCTCAAGAGACATGGACAGATAGGCCTAAAAGCCCCTGCTTCTAGGTTTGTCTGATCACCTCTTTGTGGAATACTTCATGGTGTCTCTGCACTCACTTTATGTGATGCAGGCCATCTCGTAAAGGATGTACCTTATGTGATGACTGTGGTTTAGCTCCCCGGTAGCAAGTAGCAGAGTTAAAAATCAGCCTATAGAGACGTGACTCTGTTTCCCCATTGTATAGTTACATGCATTCCTCTTACAACAGATAAAGATAGTTTAAAGTCTTTTAGATGTGGATTTTTGTTAAGATGTAGTGATCTGGAATTTGACAACTCCTGAACCATAATTTATTTTTCATTGGCAAAATCCTTCCTTAGGATATAAATTAATAATGTAGATCAAAAAATAAGGTTTTCTTTGATTTAATTTAAGCACTTCAGATTAATCAATTTAAATATGTATCAATGATGCCCTGATTAATTCAATGTTTTCCTTTTAACTACTAAGGCTAAAAACTTTAATAATCAGAGCAAAACTTTAATAGACCTACTCAAATCTTTTTTAGAATATCTTTTGGAGATTTTTGGATGCTTAAAAATTACTTAACAATGCTAATTTTTCTGTCTTGAATGAATAGTGCCTTTATCAATATCTGAATTGGTAAGTCTATTCTTCCTCTTTCAGAAATGTCTATCAGAGCAGGAAAATCTAATAGTTTTATAACTAGACCTTGCCAGGACTTGAATCAGTCTTAAAGTCATGATTGTGCCTTAGTTTTATGATGATTTTTTTATCACTGAGCACATGACTTTAGTAAGTATTGTAGGTAAATGGATGTTTTAGTCATTATAAATGTAAAGTATTAAGTATTATAACTCAACTTTTTGATATGCAAGATAATGTGAGGAAGACTATGATATCTTCGCTGTTATCTGAGTATCTTTTATGGTTGTTATTGTTGTTGCTGCTGCTGTTGTTTTGGTTGAAAGTTCATGAATGCCAAGTTCTAACAAGGAGTAGACATCCCTGGCGGCAGGCACACTCTAAACTTGCGTGCACACACGTAACAAGTTCAAATTTTACAAGTGATCACCTCAACTCTTACCAATGCGGCCACACAAAAGGAACTTCATTTCTGCTTGCGACTTTAGCTTTCTACAGTATGCATGTCTGTACTTGTCCAGGGAAAAGTCATGATTGGGAAAAATAACATAGACAACTTCAGAGACCATGGCAATACTCTTCTTAGATGTATTCATTTTATGTGTATGACTGTTTTGCCTGCATGTATGTATGTATGTGCACCACGTACATGCCTGGTGCCCATGAAGGTCAGAAGAGTGTGCTGGATGCCCCAAAGCTGGAGTATGTCAGGATGGTTGTGAACCACCACATAGGTGGGAGGAATTGAACCCAGGTCCTCGGCACGGCAAGAGCAAGTGCTCTTAATGCATGTGTACATGTGTGTGCTTATGATGTGTGTATATACATGAGTATCTGAGTTTGCGTGTGCTGTGGTACACGTGTGTGGAAGTTGGAGAATGACCTTGGGTTTCATCCTTACATTCTGTGTTGTTTGAAACAGCTGTCTTTTGTTTTCCACTGTATTTGCCAGGCTGCCTGGCCCAGGAGCCTCCCTTCCCAGGGCTCTCCGCCTTAGCTTTCATAGCACCGCAGAAGCACCGTGATTAGAGGTATCCTCCCCACCACATCAACATCGTGTGGGTTCTAGGGATTGAAGCTCAGGGCTCACGCCTGTGCCGCAAACACTTTGCTCCCTGAGCCTTCTCAGCTAAGAATGTAGGTTGGCTGGCCCAGAACTCGCTGTGTAGACCAACTTGACTTTGAGCTAAAAGGGATCCGCCTGCCTCTGACTCTGCCTCCAGAGTGCTGGGACTAAACGCCTGTGTTGGCGTGCAGACCTAAGCACACAAGTCTGGACAGTAGGATTCCTTAACCTAATAATCAAACTCCCCAATCTGCAAATTCAGAATTCTTAAAAATAACTGGGAGTAAGACCTCATCCTTGCCATATTTCCATACAAATCCTCACTTGTAAGATGCAGTCAGAGAAACTATGTCCTCAACGATAAAATGCTATTGGTCCCATGTCATCAAACACCTACCCGGTAATACTCATCTGTTACTCTTTCAAAAGTAACCAATCTCTGTTTTCCAGTTTCTCCTGAGAAGAGACGTGACTCCCTTGGGAGCTTGAAGGCTAAGTCTTTCTCATGTAATACTTCCAGGAGATAACGCCCTACTCTGGTCAGTTTTCTCCACACAGATATCTCTCGTGCACTGATTTATTGGCTGTATATGTGGCTTTCCTGGCCACTTATACAGAATGAGACTGAAATTAGATTGCAGTGCACAGCCCTCACCACCTCTGGGCCATCACCTCTGAATAACCAGTTATGCTAAAGCTTTTAACCTCATCTTTTTGTCTCTTGGGACATACATGTCATTAAAGAGCAACTTATTCAGAGTTCAGCTTCCTTAATTAATCAGGACCACACCCCACCATACATGGTGGCATCAAGAGTTAGCTGTGAAAACCTGCCAAGAAAAGTGGTACCTTATTCCCCCCATTAGACCTGAACTCTTACTAGAAAGATTACAGAGACTGTGCTCAGTGGGTTAGCATGTCCTAGTGATCGTGAAGACTCAGATAGGCATGGTTTTAATCCGTTGTGATTTTTGAAGGTTGTTTAAAAACTGAAACAAGTTAGGTGACTGAAAGAAGCGGCATTTAAAGTTTCTTCCAATGGGGATGCCACGGACTTTTGCTTCAAGGAAGTCCCTAGGGACTGGTTGTTGTTGTTGTTGTTGTTGTCTCCAGTGTATTCCTCTGGACCTCTGAATGCCAAAAAGCCTCCAAAGTGAGACCCCAGACCTCTGTCATTTGCTTCTTCACTTGGTCCTATCTAGTTGATGACCTTTAGATTCCTGTCATCGGCCCTGATCCTCTTCCCAGGCTTCAGATCAGTTTTTCCTGCCAGTGGTCATACATGTGTGTAAGCATTCTGAACACGTCTAACTCCCTAAGCACCTTTAATGCCTATTTTTTCCTGACCTTCGCCACCCTCTATATAGATGACTTTCTTAGTAATTTTCCATGCTGTAAGCAATGTTACCACTTTCCTCCCAAATTGCCCGATCTCTTCCTCTTAAAGATTCCAAACCCTCCGTCCCACTTCTTATGACAACCTTCTTATGAAATCTCCTGGGCTTTCTCCTCACCACCTGCCTATGTTGCTTCCTTCCATCCATCCATCCATCCATTCCATGAAATGTAACCCCCACCCACCCACCACCCACCTCCCCCACCCACTCCCCATCCCCCATCCCCCCACCCCTGCAACCTACGCTCATGTCTTCCAAAGTGCTATTCTCTTCCCAGACTGTCAGAGTACTAAAAGTCAGTACTCAGACACATTTGAAATTCTCCAAAGGCCTCCTGTATCCTCAGTATAAGAGCTGAATATTTTGTAACTCTCCATTATGAATAGGTCCTCACCTGCTTCCCACTTCTGTCTACACATTACCTTAGCTTGAGATGCTTCGGTGTGCTGAGTAGTCTGTCCCGCAGAACCACAATGCATTTCCTTGCTTGGGACCTGTGTACTTTGTTGAAGAACTTTACGAGATTCAGCCCTTCCTCGTGTGCACATTATACACCCACTGCTCTAAATAAAAGGCCAGCAGCCTTCCTTCCAGATGCCTGCCACTCCTCTGACCCTTTATTTTTTCTATAACATTTACCGTATGGCCTGTATTTGAGCGCTCTCTCTCTCTCTCTCTCTCTCTCTCTCTCTCTCTCTCTCTCTCTCTCTCTCCCCTCTTGATTTTATTTGCATTAGTTACAGAGATTCTTTTTCCTTGAGAGAATGTGTCTGGTGGGTGAGAGACACTTCAGATAACAGGTGATTATCAAGTTGTTCATTAGTCCAGACCTATCAGTAGTCAGTATCAGTCCTGTTTCCTACTTTGTATCTATTCCTGTTACCGAGATGTGTCATTGTGATATTCCCATTGCTCAGGGGGAAACTGGAAACTTTGTTTCTCCTAAGTGCTTGGCTACAGTTGATAGAGGAGCACCAAGAATTGAATCGCCGGCTTTCTGTCAATGCTCAGAAACCCCACAGGAAAACGGTGTAGAAAATGTGCTTGTGAAAATTAAGGTACCTGGCTTGATCCCGAGGGATGCTTATTTCTCACAAAACGTGTCTATGATTTCTGGGTTAAAGTAATAAATGGCGAGAAGGAAATGTGGAGGAGGGGAGACCGCTATTCTGAAGCAGTGGCTCCTTCACTCGACTGCTAATCTGGGAGCTATGGACTCACCTCCTTCTGGTGCCTTGAAAGCCACTCGTGCACACACGAAAGCTGCTTTTTTTAGAATCCTGCTGCCCTTGGCTTGTCCTGTTTTTCAAAAAGACTCAAAATAAGGTGTGGGAAAATTCTTCATCCGATATCCATGGCAAAGATATGAGTGGTAACACCCTGAGGTAAGCATCTTTCTCCTGGGGAGCCTGTGCCCCTCTTGGGTGTGGAATACTGTTTCTCCCCTATTTGCCCAGCTCGGGGCTCATGCCTGGTCTATAGGGAATCATATAGAAACTTAGCTGCGCTTGGTTACAAATGAAATCCAGAGGTAGGAATCGGAAGAAAAGACCACTCAGATCTCTCAGGTCAATGCCAGAGTACATAGGTGAAGGCAGAGACTTCTGCAGGAAATAAGGACCACCACTCCCCCCAACCCCATCCCCCACCCCCCATCTCCGCTCAGTTCCCATAGCTCCTGGGGTCATAGGGTGCTTGATGCTCTCCTCTTGTGCTTCAAGGACTGCCCTGCAAAGGTCCTTGGCTAGGACTTGGGGAATCAGCAGCAGCAGACTTCTGTCTATTACGGCCTCCTGGTGTCATGGAACCTGTGCTAATGGAAGGCAGAGACGTAGGGAAAGTAAGAGGCCTTCCGGGGAGCTGGGGTCTACTTTATACCACGTTGTAAGCTTCAACTGGTAGGCAGTTGTACTGGCTGGTTCTGTGTGTCAACTTGACACAGGCAGGAGTTATCACAGAGAAAGGAGCTTCAGTTGGGGAAGTGCCTCCATGAGATCCAGCTGTGGGGCATTTTCTCAATTAGTGATCAAGTGGGGAGGGCCCCTTGTGGGTGGTGCCATCCCTGGGCTGGTGCTCTTGGGTTCTATAAGAGAGCAGGCTGAGCAAGCCAGGGGAAGCAAGTCAGTAAGAAATATCCCTCCATGGCCTCTGCATCAGCTCCTGTTTCCTGACCTGCTTGAGTTCCAGTCCTGACATCCTTTAGTGATGAACAGCAATGTGGAAGTGTAAGCTGAATAAACCCTTTCCTCCCCAACTTGCTTCTTGGTCATGATGTTTGTGCAGGAATAGAAACCCTGACTAAGACAGCGGTGCTTGGGACAAAACGAAATGATTGTGTTTGTCATTGTCCTTGATGCTTCATTTCGTCTTCACTTGGGTACTGCTTGCAACCCTTCAGGCTGAGGTTAGCCTGCCGTGCTTAGACTAACAACTTAGTATACTGTATTTTGGCAGTGCTTAGGATTTTTAAAAATCTGAAGGTTTTTTTGGTTTTTGGTTTTTTTTAATGCATGCTTTTGATTCCAACAGCCCTTCCACCCCCACCCCCCTTTTTGGTCCATGATGTTGCACATTCATCTAGAGTTCTTCGTCCGCCAGAATAACAGAGCTTTGTTTGAATGAAGTAGTTGACTGGTTTCCTATGTATTTTTCAACGTTAAATGTGCCTGGGCTATAACTCAGCCCTCTGTGCAGAAGCTGGCCCTGTATGTCTCATTAATAATTCATAAGCTCCTTAGAATTACTTGAGACCTTTTTAGCCAAGTATCTTGAGTCCTAACATATCCAATGTCACTTCAGCTTCTGGTTTAGAAAAAAGAGACTCCTCTGTGGCAAGGCTTGCTCTCAGCAGACCTTGACGAACCTTTCTGCCCCCCCCCTCCTGCCCCACCTTTCTCGTTTATTATTTAAGTTCAGGATGCTTGAGAAACCTAGAATTTGGAAATGTTACATAACAGAAGTAAGAAGTCCGCGCCAACACTGTGGCTTTATGGACCGATGAGCACTCCACAGGCGAAGACTGCCTGTTGGAAGCCAGCACGGAAGTACGCATGCGCATGCGCACCCCCCCCCCCCCCAAGCGTAGGCGGGCAAGTCCAGAAGTACCTGCTAGAGTTACTAAGCCAGATACCTGTTCCACTGTCCCATTAGGAAGCCACTGTGAAAGCAGCTCTCACATGGACAGGATCCACTTAGCTATACTGGTAATAGAAACCCACAGGGCTTTTGTCCTTTGGTGGAATGAAGTGTTGGGGATAATGGAAACTTTGTAGCTGTTCTTCAAGATGCCAAGTTGGTTTGGTAGTTGGGGGTTAGAATTCTTTCTGCCCTCCCTCCGTTTCATCTTCCTTCCTCCTTCCCTCCCTAACCACCTTTCTCCTTCCTTCCTTCCTACCTTGGTCCCCTCCATCTTTGCTTCCATCTCTCTGTCCCTCCATCCCTCTCTCCCTCCCTCCTTCCCTCCCTCCCTCCCTCCCCTTTTCCTCCAGTCACCCCTTTCTCTTTTCAGCTCTAAGGAGCACAGGTTGTGTCACTAGTAAAAGGCCTTTCTCAGTCTCCTCTTTCTGTTTCAGCCTCTTCATTAACTCCCACCTGAATCAATACTCACACAAGGAAGCAGCAGGTCTCCTTGCTTCCATATAATCAGGTGGAAGATGCTGCCTTCATTTTGAATAGTGGACTGATTTTCAAGCACTAGTACATATTAAAGAAATAAGGCCCGATTCCTTTACAAACCGGTGTCTTTATAAAATGTTATTGAAAGATAGAATGATTTCCCCCCCCCCAATCTCTCTGATGTATGCATAACTGCAGGGAACCATTATCAATTGGGAGAAGCAAGAGGAATAAAAGAAGTCTTTGTTCATTTGAGCCTAGCATTTCCAAATTAACCAAAATGAATCATTCTCTCTGTATCTGGGTGCAGCTGATCTCGCCAGAGATGAGTAGTCGTGAGCCAGGTGCTGCACTTCACAATTGTATCGCTTGTAATTGTGACATCATAGCTGTTTGCGGATTTTTATAAATCAAATCATATTCAAATCCTCTTGTCAGTTTGGGGAAACAGCACCCCCCCCCCCAAAGGGCAGGGTCACAAGACCCTGACAATGGAGTGTTCTAGGGAAGTGTCTCCAGTGTCTAATCATTCAACTATGCATCCTATTTAAACTGCAGTTTCCAGATTAATGGGTCAGGGGTGGGGCTAAATATTCTGTATTTTTAAACAGTTTAAGTTGTTTTTTAATGTGTGATTGTGTGTATATGTGGAGCACAGGCCATAGCAAATGTGTGGAGACCAGAGAGTAGCCTGTAGAAGCCAGTTCTATCATTCCCCGATGTGGGGGTCCTGGGACTCGAGCTCAGATCACCAGGCTTGGCCTCAAGCCCCTACCCCTGCTGAGTCATATCCCAAGCCCAGGATTCTAACAAGCCCCTAGTGAAGCTATTGCTGCTGATCACATTTTGAGTGACAAGATTTCAAAGTAACTTTGCTTTTTAATAATTTGGAAATTGAAGCTGGAAGGGTTAAGTTTTCACTGCAGTCCAGGGAAAAACTCGCCTAGGGCCACCACACCACTGAGCCTCCAGATCAGCATTTGGTGTTTCTAAGTGTGTGGGGTTCCACACATCCCTTCACAAAGGCTGGTTAATGCTTCCTGGCCTGGAGGAACTGCTCTTTGTGCCACGGTTGCTTCCCGTGTGCTCTGTCTCCTACCATCCTTGTAGCAAATTAATGAACAGCTTCCATTCCATCTCCTTTAGGATGGAAGTGTTCTGCCTGCCCCAGCCCTGATGTGCCTGGTGCCTGGTGTAATCCCAGGCACCTGACCGATGACTGATTTGAATTGAATCAAGATGAATTGACTGACTTCATTAGAGCAACAGGGAGATGACCTGATTTTGTCTATTTAAAACTATGTGTTTCCTCTTTAAGAGGATCTTCTTCTTCTTCTTCTTCTTCTTCTTCTTCTTCTTCTTCTTCTTCTTCTTCTTCTTCTTCTTCTTCTTCTCCTTCTCCTTCTCCTTCTCCTTCTCCTTCTCCTTCTCCTTCTCCTTCTCCTTCTCCTTCTCCTTCTCCTTCTCCTTCTCCTTCTCCTCCTCCTCCTCCTCCTCCTCCTCCTCCTCCTCCTCCTCCTCCTCCTCCTCCTCCTCCTCCTCCTCCTTCTCCTTCTCCTCCTTCTCGTCCTCCTCCTCCTCCTCCTCCTCCTCCTCCTCCTCCTCCTCCTCCTCTTCCTCCTCCCCCTTCTCCTTCTCCTTCTCCTCCTTCTCTTCTCCTCCTCTTCCTCCTCCTCTTCTTCCTCCTCCTCTTCCTTCTCATTCTCTTCCTTCTCCTCCTCTTCCTCCTCCTCTTTCTTCTCCTTTTCCTCCTCCTCCTCTTCCTTCTCCTCTCCTTCCTCCTCCTTCTCCTCCTCCTTTTCATATATCCAAATCCAAGGTTCTGCTGTCAGTAATTGCCAGCTCATTTCCAGACTTAACCTCTTTTAAGTCATATTCACTTAGGATGCAAGAGACGAGGTAATAAAGATTCAGGGAGGGGGAAACATCAAAGCAGCTCTTTTCATAAAAATTACTTCTGGTTTTAATTATTTGTCTGTGTCTGTAGCGGTGCGAGCATGTGTTGCAGGTGCCTGTGGAGGCCAGAGGCATGGAATTCCCCTGCAGCTGGTGTTTCAGACCCTTGGGAACCACCCAGGGAGAGGCTGGCACTTGAACCCCAATCCTCCTAACTTCTGCACCATCTCTTCAGCCTCGAGTATGAAACAAATTCTGTCTATAATAATAGGACTTTAGCAACCATTTCCTCTTGAAGGATTTTATGCTGGGAGCTAAAGGGAAGGCATTTCTGTATGTTTTGACAGACTCAAGCCTGTTCCCTTCTACAAATCCGAATTAGTCTTGAGTCGTCAATAAAATATGCAAATCTGCAATCTCACTTAGCATATTTGTCTCCTAGCAGGGTTTGAATAAATTGCTGTATCAGTCACAGCGTTGAGTGAATGAACTTGAATGCTATTCTTCATTGTCTCCTTCCTCTGTTGTATTCTGCCGTTACATATTTGATAGCTTTATTATGTATAATTCACATACCATTCCGCTCACGCACTAAAAGTCTACAGTTGGCATTTAGTACATCCAGAGAACCATGTGCCCATCACTACAGCCAATTTTAGAACATTTTTATTATCCCTAAAAGAAATTCTGCACCCCTCAGCAATTACCCTTCCAATTCTTCCACACACACCCCACCCCCCAGCACGAGACAACCACTAATGCATCTTCTGTCTCTGGATGTGTCTGTTCTTTACTTTAGATAGATGGATTCATACAACACGTAGGCTTATTTGTGACTGACTTCTTCTACATAGCATATTTCTAAGGTTCATGTGCATTGCAACATGTATTTATATTTTGTTCCTTTCTGTGGATGAATACTATTCTAATGTATAGTTGTATGACAATCTGCCTATGTATTCAATGACTGGTAGATATTTCTTTCACATTGTTGCTGTGAATAGAGCTGCTATAACTATTCTTATTTTCATTCTTCCTATATACATACCTAGGAAATTTTTTTTCTAAGCCTGTGAGCATGTATGTGTATATGTATGTATGCATGTGTGTACATATGCATGTGTGTGCATGTGTGTACATATGCATGTGTATACATATGCATGTGTGTGCATATGCATGTGTGTGCATGTGTGTATGCATATGTGTAGATGCATATGCATGTGTGTGCATGTGTGTGCATATGCATGTGTATGTGCATGTATGTGTACATATGCATGTGCGTGCATGTGTGTGCATGTGCGTGCATATGCATGTGTATGTGCATGTGTGCATATGCGTGTTTGTGTTCATGTGTGTATGTGTATGCATCCGTGTGTGCATGTGTGTGTATGTGCATGTGTGCATATGCATGTTTGTGTTCATGTGTGTATGTGTATGCATCAGTGTGTGCATGTGTGTACATGTGCATGTGTGTATATATGCATGTGTGTATATATGCATGTGTGTGCATACATGTGTGTGTGTGTGTGTGTGTAGTCTGTATGCATTTAGACCCAACCGAACCATCACCTATCACCCTCCACCCAATTCTTTTGAGCCAGGGCCTCTACTGAACCCAGAGCTGGCTGTTCTTAGCACATGTCCAGTCTCCACACCCCCACTGTATGAAGGTTGCAGGTGTGCATGGCCACATTCTGGTTTTCACATGTAGTGGGGTGTAGACTCAGGTCCCTCCTGCTTGTACTCTGAAGTGCTGTTACCCACCGAGCTACTGCCCCAGCCCAGAGTCTTAGAATAACATCATGTTTCACAACTGTTTACGAAGTGACTATTCCACTTTATACTCCTGCCAACAGCATGTGAGGGTTCCAGTTTGTCCACATTCCTCCTAGCGCTTGCTGTCAGTGAGTGAGAGCCGGTTTCTCATTGTCTTTTTTGTTAAGATTCATTTATTTTTATTTCATGTGTATGAATGTTTTTACTCTGTGTCTGAGAACCATGTTATGCAGTACCCACAGAGGCCAGAAGAGGGCATCAGATCCCCCCCAACTGGCGTTAACAGATGGTTGGGAGCCAACATATAGGTGCTCTAAACCAAACCTATATATCCTTTGCAAAAGCAACAAGTGCTTATAACTGCAGAGTCACCTGTAGCCCATTCTTGTTATCTTTTTGCTCTGTGTTTCCCTGATAACCAAGGATCTCCAGCATGTTTTGATAACAACGCCCCCAACCACGTCTTTGTCCTCAGAAGCTCCTCTCTTCTAACCAAGCAATTTGAATTATTGAGTTTCAGTTCTTTACATATTCTAGACTCAAGTCTCTTTACAAACACTTTTCTCATTCTGGTTGTCCTTTCAGCTTTTTTAGTAATGTTTTGTGAATCATTGAAAATCATCAGTTTGGATGGAACCCAGTTTAACATCTCTTGGTGCTTCCTCAGGTGCTTCTGGTGTCACGTGCAGGACGCCCGTGTCTAATCCGACGCGTGATCTTCTTTGGAGTCTTGCACTCATAGGTCACAGGCCTAAGCCTTTAACCAGTGTTGAACTAACAGAGCTGTGTTCTTCTTGTGCATTCTCAAGTGCTGTGATCTTGGCTACCATGCAAGTCTGAACAGAGCCCTCAGAACGTACCTCTCGGCAGAGTACAACCTTGAAACCTCCAGACACGAAGGCTTAGACATCATTGAAAACGCGGTGGACAATTTGGAGCCCAGGAATGACAAGCAGAGGTTCATGGAGATGTACCCCGCGGCGTTCTGCCCACCAATGAAATTCGAGTTTCAGTCTCACATGGGTGATGAGGTCAGTAACTGAGTTTTCTTTTTCAGTGAGTCGGTTGTCTTTTCAGATGTCATTTAGTATGTATAATAGAATACATTTTTTGAGACAGAGCCTCTTGTAGGCCATAATGACCTTAGGCTCACTCTATAGCTTTGGCTGCCCTTGAACTCCTGATCCTCCTGTCCTCCAGCTGCTGAGATTATTCTGTAAACTACCATATTCTTAAGAGTGCCTTGCACTCTTTCTTAAGAGCTAGTGTTAAGTGTGTGTGAACATGTATGTACATGTGTGTGCATGTATGTAAACATATGCATATGTGTGTACATGTGTGTGCATGTATGCACACATGTGTGCATGTATATATATGTGTGTGCATGGGTATCCTGAAGGCAATGCCCACAGAGGTGAAAGGAAGGCATCAGGTCCCCTAGAGCTAAAGTTACAGGTGATTATGAGCTTCCGGATATGGGTGCCGGGAACGGAACTCAGTTCTCTGCTACAGTAGTATACTCCTAATCCCTGAGCCATCTCTACAGCCCTGCCATATATTCTTTATATGAATTTAAGTTTTTATCCTGTTTTACAAAAGGGAAAAAAAGAAAGAAAATAAAATTATTTTAACTGATCATGAATTATACTGACATAGGTTATCTATGATCAGAGGAAACCAGAGCAAAAATGAATAGAACATGTTACCGATGATAGATAGATAGATAGATAGATAGACAGACAGATGATAGATAAATAGATAGATAGATAGACAGATGATACATAGATAATAGATAGGTTGTGAGCCACTGTGTGGTTGCCGGGAATTGAACTCAGGACCTGGAAGAGCAGTCAGTGCTCTTAACTGCTGAGCCATCTCTCCAGCCCACCTACCGTGTTCCTAATCAGCTTTACTAGTATTATTATTATTATTATTATTATTATCATTATTATTATTTAGTAGATTACTTGATGAGAAATGATGAGTCCGGATCAAGCACCCTTAATCCCAAAATACGAAAGAGATGGCTCAGAAGTTTCAGGTTTTAAAATATTTTTGAATTTGAGATTATCAGATTATGGACACTTACCTGGTAAAGACCCTGTAATTATCCCCCGAATGCACAAGCCCCCAAATCTGGAGCATTTCAGGTAGGTGCAGTTCTTACACAGACATGAGATTTTTGTTTGTCTTTGAGACAGTATCTCGCTATACAGCCCAGGCTAACCTTGAACTCCCGCCCCAGCCTCCCAAGTGCCGAAATTACAGATATATGCCAACACACGGCCAGAATAACATAATGTCAACAAGCTCAATCGTCATCCTGCCCTCCACCATCTCTCCAAATCAAGTAGTCACTGTTTTGTTCCCCATTGTGGATGATACACTCTGGACAGTAAAAGTCACAGGCTGGCCTTCAGGCAGATGTTAATAGTTTGTTACTGTTACATTAATGAAGCGTTCAGATTCCCTTTTTTACCACCTTCTCTGCTAGAGAGCAGTCACCTCTGTTTGGACTTTGGACGTGCCATGGGAAGGAGTGTTCTATGGGAAGTAGGATAAAAAGGAAGCGCTTGTTTCCTGTGCAGTTTTAATGATACCTTCATTTTGACCAAATCTATCATTGAAGTCTTGGCCAGTATTTCTTCTTCCAACCACTGAGATAATCTGCCTCATGACGTCTGTGGCAAATCGTGGGATTTAGCTGGTACCGGCTGGGAGCCGTGGTTGAACGATGCTTGAGCTTTTTTGACTGCTCTGTATCTTAAACATGGTCTCAGTTCATGCTCTCAGCCCCGTGACCAGGAAGTCAAACAGCTTGGGTAGGAGGCACAGCTGAGACTGAGACACAACTGCCTGGCCGCAGAGCCCTGAAGCCTTTTCCTTATGCCTGTACAATCCACCTGGATCATCCTTTGCCCCTTGCCCTCTGCCCTCTAACCCTTGCCCTCTGCCCTCTGACCCTTGCCCTCTGCCCTCTGACCCTTGCCCTCTGCACAGTGGTCATCAGGATTCCAAAAGTAAGGTGTTCACATCAGCTCTCAGTCTCAGGCCTCGCTGCCCTCAGAGCAGAGCTTCCTGCAGCTGCTGCCTTCCCCCAAGAGCGCCAGGCCATAGCCGCAGTCTCTGCTGCTGCCGTTGCCCAAGTCTGTTTAAAAGCCAAGCTTCAAGGTAGCTGTTGAAAGTAAAGGCATAGCCAGGCCCGGAGACATATGTCTGCCCAGCACTCAGGAAGCAGAAATGGGAAGTGTTTGAGTTTAAAGTCAGCCTGGGCTACATAATAAGATCTGGTCTCAAAAAAAAAACTAACCAAAAAGAATAGTTATAACTGGAACAGTGGGAATCAAGAGAGTTGACTTGACTCCCACATGTCATGCCTGGGCTTAAGTATGAGACCAGGGCTTGGTAGGCAATGATTTCCAGAACCCATTTAAAAAGACAGGCCTGGCAGACTTGTTAGCCCCATGGTTAAGGGTGGAAACGGGGTGGTTGGACAAAGAACGGCAGGTTCAGGGTCGTGCCCGCCCGCCAGCCAGCCAGCCAGCAATTCTAGCCGACACAATAAGCTCTGGGTTCAGTGAGAGACCATCTCAAAGCAATCTGGAAAGCAATAGACACCCCAAGTTGACTACCGCACCCTGCGTGCACACAACCAGGAGGACACACGCAAACATAGATAGACATATGTTCACACCCAAAACCAATTAATAAGACTTGTGCGTCTGAGGCTGGCCGGTGGTGCCTGTCCTAACTGCACTGTCTCCTTCTGTGTTAGGTGTGTCAGGTCAGCGCCCAGCAGCCTGTCCAGGCAGAGCTCATGCTAAGGAACCAACAACTGCAGTCCCGACTGGCCACACTCAAGATCGAGAGCGAGGAGGTACGTATGGTCCCCGGGAGGAGGGGAGCTGGTCGCTAGGAGGAGGGGAGTGTGGACCCCAGGAGGACGGGAGCGTACTCACAGGCAGGGATCTGAACTTACACCTAAGCTAGAAGACGTTCTCACATGGACTCAATGCCATCATCGTTCTGAAAACAGTCTCCTCACCACATCCTTCCCTTGAATCATGGTTCCTACAAGACTCTTCATAGAGGATAGATGTGAGCCTGCGGCAGGCCTCTCTGACTGGGTACTCTACCAGAGCTGACTGCGTGTCCATGAAAACACAGTTTGTCTTCTTAAACTATAGTTCATATTAATAATAGCTCCCCAGGTTTTTAGTGCAATTGTCTAAAAACATAGTCACATGCAGAATGCAATGTTTGCCTGAAAATTAGTCGGATTCAATTTCCTTCTAAAATTAGAAATACCACCACCACCACCACCACTACCACCGTTGTCTTTCTATGGTGTCTAAAAGTTTGATACTAAATGTGGCATTGGTTATGAAATTTGTGTAAAAACAATATCACCTTTGAAATAGTGCTTGAATTGGGAAAGAAACATGATTATTTGCTGGCATTTAAGAGGATGAACTATAAAATGTGAATTATAAATATATGTCTATATATTGAGGCTGACATATTAAAAAGTATGAGCTATAAAATATGAATTATAAGCACGTATTGAGGCTGGAAAACAATCGTTCAATTCTGACACTTGTTTCCGCCATCAACTGTCTCAGACTTGTGCTTCCCTAATATCAAAAGCAGGAAGTGCAGTTGTTTTCTGTCAGTCAAGACTCTCAAATGTAATTTACAGGAAGCCAGAATTAGTTGGTCAGTGTTTGTAGTGGCCTCTGCGTTCTTTGGTTTGTGCTACATGGTTGCAGGTAGGATTGAGGATATAGATCCATAACTCCCTGGGCCTACTGTGTGCCAACCCAGCCCCTGCCAGCATCCTTACCCAATGATGAAAGATCACCTCTTCGTTATCTGGGCTCAGGTATTCTGGACCAGCCATTACATCCAGGAAATGGCATCCTCTAACTGGCCAGACTGGGTGCCATGCTGTGACTGACAGCCTCAAAAGAAGCAGTGTCGAGACAGCGTCCAGCGTGGTGGGATGTACAATCTAAAGAGCAAGCTCAGACCAACCACGCAGGTGCTGGAGCTGGGGGTGTGACTCGGTGACAGTGGTTTTGTTTCTACCTCGATCCCCAGTCCTGCACAGTGGTGATTTAGCCTGTGATCCCAGCGCTCAGGGGCGAGGCCAGAGGATCAGAAGTTCAAGGTCATCCCGGGGCTACCTGTTGAGTTTGGGGCCAACCTGGGATACATTAGCCATGCATTTAAAAAGTGAAGGGGGGGGGGGACTGGGCAGTTGGCTGAGTGTTACCGAGTGCTCGTGGCACCATGTTGAGAAAGAAGTTCAGATCCCAGCACCCACATCAGGGCTCACAATGCCAGTAGTGCCCGCTCCAGAGTCCAGTGCATTCCTCTAGCACCAAGGGCACGTCACACGCAACTGCACATACACTCACAAATGTAAATAAATAAGTAGTTATGGTTTAAGAAATAAATAATAGAGCAGATTTTCAGAATTGACTCAAGTGCCCTGCTCTGTTTTTCGTTACACTGGGGTGTTTTATCCCACAAGAAAGTTGAACTGGGCCCAGAGAGAGGGCTGAGCTGCCGGGAGCACCCATTGCTCTTCCAGGGAATCCCAGTTCAGTTCCTGGAACCCATACTGGGTGGCTGTGGGTTCCACAGGCATACACACACACACACACACACACACACACACGTACTCACACACATATCTATACACACATACACACTCACACACACATACACATGTATTCACACACATATTTGACACATACACTCACATACATATCTATACACACATACACACTCACACTCACACACATACTCAGATACACACATGCTTAAACACACACACACACACACACACAAAGGAATTAAAGAATGCTGTGTTTCTACCCATTGTAATCTGAGCAAGGCCCACTGTTGAGTGTTGGTTTCGGTTTTGGTTTGTCTGCTCCCTTTCTTACTAGGGGAACCCAACCAGCCTTTACTCAAGATGCAGTGTGAGTTATTTCTGCATAAAACAGTGGCTCTCAACCTGTGGGTTGTGAGCCCTTTGGGGGGCGGGGTCAAAGGACTTTTTCACAGGGGTAGCCTAACACTATCAGAAATCACAGACATTTATGTTATAATTCATTATAGCAGCAAAATTCCAGTTATGACGTAGCCATAGACATAATTCTATGGTTAGGGTCACCACAGCACACAGAACTGTATTGAAGGGCCACAGCATTAGGAAGGTTGAGGGCCACCGGTGTAAAGTCAGTCCACAAATCCACTTTCCAAAGGGCGCGTTACTCCACTGAAGTCATGACTTAGAGCTAGAGTTGCAGCTGGGCACCAAGCCATATTCACCCCCTGCAAAGTGCAGGCTCCTGGGAGATGCACGGTTTATAGGGAACTGGCAGAGGGTTTTGTTTGTTTCTTTGTTTTGCTTTGCTATGTTCTTTTTGTCATATCCTCCTGTCTTTTTACTTGCAAAATACTCTCTACTCTACGGAAAAACAGTGTGTTACACACAAGGTCAAGGCTGGCAGCCTATAGACTTACTTCATCTGGCTTCAAAGTTTTTACTTGTTTAAGAGAGAGAAAGAGAGAGGGGGGGGAGGGAGGGAGGGAGGGAGGGAAGGAAGGAAGGAAGGAAGGAAGGAAGGAAGGAAGGAAGGAAGGAAGGAAGGAAGGAAGGAAGGAAAAGAAAGAAAAAGGAAGAAAGGAAAAGGAAGGAAAAGGAAGGAAGGAAGGAAGAGAGGAAGGAAGGAAGGAAGGAAGGAAGAAAGAAAAAGAAAGAAAGAAAGAAAGAAAGAAAGAAAGAAAGAAAGAAAGAAAGAAAGAAAGAAAGAAAGAAAGAAAGAAAGAAAGAAAAACCTGGCACCAAGAGAAGCAAAGAGAAGTGAGACACATCATCTCTGCTCCCATGTCACTGGACTCCCAGTTTCTGTGCCTTGGCCAGTTCTGTGTTACCTGCGTGGCTGCCGCCTCTCGGCCCGTGTGTGGATAAATTGTCTTTGCTGTACACTGCCTCATTTTAAAAACTCAGTTACTCTCCTTTTTAAAAAAAAAAAAATGGAAGTCTTGCTAATCATGGTGGTGATGTGACCCAGCACTTGGGAGGCAGGGGGTTTACTGTGGATTCAAGACCACATGAAATACAAGGGCAAAAAGAAAAATAAAATAAAAACTAGGATTTTTGCACAGACTTATCAATATCCTGCTCTTGAAACTTTGAAGACCTGGTCTCAGTTGTGGCATATCACTGCAGGACAGCCACGGGTGTGGCTTCCACATGTCCCTGGGCTCCGCCTCAGCACTAGGGGATTTCTGAGTTCCCCGAGGCCTGTTCTCAGTGTTAAGTTTTTACTGTCTCTGCCCTAACAAGAAGAGAGCAGGGGGTGTTTGTAAAAATGTCCTCAGCTGAAAGTAAAGGTTTGGAACGTACTTGGTTAAATTCAGACACGCAGAGGGGCTTGTGATGTCACTTCACAGCTCTACTGTCTACTGGCTAAGCTTTTTAAATGAACACACACTTCACAGTAGGGTGTGTCTTCATCCCAAGACCACATCTCCTGTCATCTTTCTCCTTATATAGCAACGGCTCTCAGCCTTCCTAATGCTGCGACCCTTTGATACAGTTCTCCATGTTGCGGTGACCCCCGAACCATAAAAATTATTTTTGTTGCTACTCCATATCTATAATTTTGCGACTGTTATGAAGTGGAATGAAAATATCTGATACTCAGAATATCTGATGTCATGACCACAGGTTGAGAACTAAATAGTATAAACACTTTCAAAACTCTTTCCCACCTGGCGGGCGTCACAGCAGCCTGTGGTCGCGTTTCTTTCATTTCCATCTTAGGGGTACGTGGTTGGGTACCGCTGCTGCTGCTCATTTCCAAAGCTAGCCTCTGGCGTGATTCCTCCTGTGTATGGTCCCCGTTGCTTACCTAGCACCCCGTTTACTGTGCACGACTGAAGAGCAAAGGAATAATGGGTTGGGAAATGTCTGCATGGGTAAAGCCTTAGCTGCACAGATGTGGAGACCTGGGTTCGGATGCCCAGAACTCACAGAAAGCTGGACTCAGTAACACAGTGCTCCTACTCAGAGATGGTGTGTGGAGTCAGGACAATCTCTGGAAACTCATGGGCCAACTAACCTGATGTATGTAGCAGTGAACAAACATCTCAAACAAGGCACGAGCAGGCACACGCACATACATTCACACACACACACACACACACACACACTTTTAAAGAGTGGGAGATGAGCTTGTGTGCAGTAGAGTGACCATGGCCTTCCTATTCTTTAGGACAGTGCTGGTTTTAATATTCTGCTTGTCATTTTCAAACCACATGTCCCAATACTTTCTGGTCTGGAAAGTAGAGTCTTCACATCTGTGCTATCATACCAGTAAGTCATCCCAACAGAGGTAGCAGCTAGGTCATCTCCAGATATTAAATGGCTTCCCCAACCTTGGGGGAGTAGAAGGAAGCAGGCTGTGGCGCCTCCGTCAGTCCTCAGTGGGGCTTACTGAACGAGTGGCCCTGTATAAAATTCCATGGCACCACTTAAAACCTTCCCCCAGTGGCTTGCCAAGAAGAACTTCACAAACTTACAAAAACGTTCTCCTTATTTCAAGATATGTTCAACAATAATGAGCGAGATTTTCAGGCCAACTGAAACAACTTTCATGGCGTGTATAATTAAGGGAAATAGGAGATATATCCGTTATAAATCCTTCATTCTTAGTAAATACACACACACACATACAGAGAGACACACACACAAAAAAATTTGGTTTTCTTCATGGTTATCAATGACTGCACCAGAACCCTAAATTGTATAAATCCACAAGCGAACCCCCTTCTTGGGGTCTTTGAAAGCTTGGTGTAAGATGTGGGGCACATAACTCAGTTCTGATGGTTGGTTGTCTTGGACCTTCTTCTCTGACTTTTGTCACCCTGAGCATCTCCAGATGGCCCACAGCTTCCCATGGCCAGGTGACAATGACAGCCTAGGTGAATAGCAGCTGCCACCCAGCCCTTCTGTGATATGTCACCAAGGCAAAGCTGAGAACAGTCTGCTGTCTTCTGTTGCAAGCACACACACATATCGTGTTTGTTTCGATTAAGCTGTAACTCGAAGAAGGAAGGACTTTAATCCACAAGCACATTCCCAGGGGAATGAGGGGTGTCTTGAGAAAATGGATGCAGGCATGTGGTCCCTGGCAGAAATGGCAGAGCTCGGAACGGCCGAGCAGAGCAACCACGGAACAGCTGCCGTGTGCTGAGAAGAATCCTTTGGCGTCCCTGAGGATTCAACTCTGCCCAGCAGACTTGCTCCCAGGGTCCCCTGACCAACTCACAGGTGCACAAAGATGAAGTCATTCCTGACTTCGTGTTGCCATGTAACAGGTAGAACTGCAAACCTCTAAATTCCACTCCAGATGATGTGAGCAGTGGGCTCGAGGTCTTCCTCTTGAGAGTTGGGTCCATCCACGAAGCTTTTAAATCAGAGGCAAGTGAGTGGATTTCAGGGAAAATGGGGTTTTTCTGAGAGACGCCCGAAGGCAGAGACTGTGTTCTAAGAGCCTCTGGGCAATGATGCTGTGGCCGTCCTTGGGTTAAGTTATATCACCCCTGAGAATAAATTTCATAACTAATGATAGTAATAATAATAGTAGTCAACCAATCTCAGTGTTTATGAATGCAACCTCCTATGCTGGCAGAGGAGCAGCATGGCTCTGCAGTGGTGCTATAGCAACAACACTCAACAAAAACCGCATAGGGCATCAAAGGTGGGCTGATTTTCAGCTCTGTGATACCTAGGGTCACTGGTGTCTGCACTACTAGTCAGGGACAGGGAGAGAGGGAAGGCCAAGGTAGGGTGTCGTCTCTGCTCCTGCCATCTGTGGCCTGCACTGACATACTTTCCATAGTCTAGACCCAAACCCAATGTGTGTGTGTGTGTGTGTGTGTGTGTGTGTGTGTGTGTGTGTGCATCTGTGCATGGCCCCTTTCTCCTGGCCATGAATCCATCTGGAATAATACAGCGGTGCAGTAGAAATACAGACATGATCCATAAAGTACATGGTTGGGGAAGTCACCTTCACGAAGAGATGAGTCAACAAGGCTGTGTAGGTCTGCATCTAAAACATGGTTCAAGGCCTCAAGCTATCAATGCTGTCGGGTGTATCACAGCACGGGGGTTATGTTTCCCCCAAATTCATATGTTGAAGTGCTAAACTTAGTTCACATCCAGTGGTTCAGAATATGACCTTGTTTAAAGAAAAGATTTTTAAAGAGGTCAACAAATTAAAAGGAGGTCCTCGGGGTGGGCCCTAATCCAGTATGACTGATGCCCCCATAAAAAGGTAGAATTGCAACCAAGAGGCACAAAGAGAAAGTGGCTTTTTGTAAGCTACCGAGAATGGCCTGGGACAGATGCTTCCCTCGAAAGCCCTAAGAGGAGGGACCCACATTGGACTTTGCACATCCGACCTCCAGCACTCACTGGGAAGTGTTGGTTACAAAGGGATGACAGTTTGCCCGAGCAAACCGAGACAGTGTACTTGGGCACAACACCAGCAAAGTGACTTTTGGACTTTCTTCAAAGACTGTCCTGAGGACCAGACAACCAAGAGCGGTGTGTGTAAATCCCATAATAGTCGGTAGGAGTGAGTGCTCGCTGTGCAAGGATGAAGACCTGAGTTCCAATCTCCAGCACCCCCATTATGAAAGCACAGCACAGTAGGACATCCCTCTAATGCCAGCCCTGGGCGGGTAGAGCCTAGGAGGTCGATGGCCAGGCAGCCTAGCCAAAAGGGTGAGCTAATCCCGTAGACGTCACCTGCTCCCCAGCACTCTTTTTGATCCATGGGCTTGAGGATAAAAACAGGCTTGTGTTTTCTCCCATGTTCCTTGACAAGTCTTTGTCATTTGCTTCTGCCAAACCCACCCATGTTTTCCCGTAGCCAATGAGGAATCAGTACGGGCACTGTTAGCTGTAGTATATTTATCTCGGTGAATCCCCTCTGTGCCTTATTATCACGGCCTGTGTGCCAGAAGCTGGTGTTACTCTTCTCAGAGAGCATCCCACGGGATGAGACAGAGTCCCAGCCGGAGTGCTGGTAGCTTCTGTCGTTCTCTTATTCTTCCTGGCAACTCCAAACTTAACTGTGACAGCACAGATTGTCTCTGTGAAGGTGATTGCAATGCAGAAGGGAAACGCCCAATTTGGTTCTTCATGCACGATCTGGTTTTGCGTTTGATAACTCTGATACCCCTGATTATCTCACCCATGGTAAAATGGTTCAAGTGAAATGTTATTTTATAAGTATCAGTGAGCATACTCTAGTTAACAAATTCTAACCCATAGACCGGTCATGGATTTTTTTTAAAAAAAGATTTATTTATTTTATGTATTTGAGTACTGTCTTCAGACACACCAGAAGGAGGGCATCAGATCCCTATTACAGATGGTTGTGAGCCACCATGTGGTTGCTGGGAATTGAACTCAGGACCTCTGGAAGAGCAGTCAGTGCTCTTAACCGCTGAGCCATCTCTCCAGCCTCGGTCACGGGTTTTATCATGAATACAGGCATGGATTTTAATTTTCATCCTTGGTGATGTCTACCTGATTAGTCGGGGCTCCTTGGGAGGTGGGGAGTTTCCTGCCTCCTTGTGCTCCAGAGTTGGCCTTTGGAACTTTCTCTTTGTGTCTCCTTGATGTAACTGTCCTTCTGTTTCTAGCAGAAACATATCAGAGTTCCTTGTGGACACTCTCTCTCACCCTCCACTGATGTCCTAACATTTCTCTGTAGTTTTTAACATTGTGCTTGACCTTACGTTACTAGTCCTGATAATTCCTTTCTTTTTTTTTTTTTTCTACTTAAGAAAATTCCTAAGAAAATGAACACTCCGCTTCTGTGCTTAAACAATTTCACGTGTTCCCTAACTATTTCCTTCCAGGTATTTCTTCCCAAGTTGACAATCATGACCTCTCCACTAAGCTCGGGGTTCCTGGCTCGTTTTCTTCCTCCCCGTCTTTTCCTTTTATTGTATATCAGCCCCAAGATCTTATAAAAGCTCGAGGCTGAGCCGCCACTCCTGTTCTCAGGACATTCAGCGGTTCCCTGTGGCCTCCGTTGGGCGTGCTATGCTGGGGCTTTGATTGGCGTGTTGTTCCGCAGGCTCTGTTCTCTTCCCGTTTGTATAAAGCTGCTTTTTGTGACCCCCAAGGGGCTTATTCTCATCCCCTTTCTGCCCAGAGTCCCTTTATTCTGGTGCCTACTCACTGACCCCCAACAAGCTCAGAATTCTGCCTCGTATGGTGCTTCCCTGACGCCCTGGAGACCAGCACAGATGCTCACACACATCGGTACAATACCAAGCAATGCAATGAAGAAGTGGGGAGTTCCTGTTCACTTAATATTGTTTAAGTATAAGTAGCAGACTTTCCATTTCCTAATGTGACTAGAAAACTCAGGGAGCTATAAAAATATATCATCCTTCAGTAATTGTTGCTTTAATTATGCATAGATATCTTAAATCATGAAGAGTATGTTTTAATTTAGAAATATGATTTCTTTCTCATACTCCCAGTCTTATGGAAGTTCCTCACAGGTCTAAACATTGCATACATCACTATAAGAGTGTCAAGTGTCAACTGCTCTCTTTCGTGTCTGTTCAAAATACAGAAACGATCATCTTTAGAAATGTTTCTATAAGTCACAAGCACACATTGGGCTGACATGAGATAGTGAGCCTTCTAACCCAATCTATAGGAAGAGTCGTGACCTTTGAAGCTGCTGCCTGTAGTAATGGGATTTTTAAACCAATGTTCAATGCTTTTCCGTAGAAATACCCACTCTTGGCATCGTACATACTACAGGAAAAATGAAGTCTGTTGCAGTCTCTGCATCTCTTTAACTGATCCCCCGGCACACTTGTTTGCAGCATCCAGACTAGTATTGACCGCTTTTATTCCTTAACCACACAATATGATCCTAACTAAACTAGTTAATTCAGTGTTGTTTTGAGTAACTAAAAAGATTTCCACATCTTACAAGGATGGCGTGGGTCACTTGGTTGGTTCTTGCCTTCCTCTTTCAATGTCCAGGATGAAGTCTGTGGCTCATGCGAAGCCTATGAGACGAGAGCCATCGCCTCCCCAAAGGGGAATATCCAGTACTCCCAGCAGCAATCCTAAGCCACCGGACCCCCAAAACTTTGGGAAAACAAATTTTGTTTGGGGAGGCTGATAGGATTACTTTAGACCTCAGTTATTGACACATACATGTCTAACAAGGGTCAACAAGGTGGCTCAGCCAACAGGGACATTTGCTACCAACACTAGAGACCCAAATTTAATCTCTGGGGCACACATAATGGAGAGAAAGAACTGATGCCTACCCAAAGGTTGTCCTCCGACATCCACACACACTGTGGCATGGGTATTCCTACATATACGCACAATAGGTAGGTAGGTAGGTAGGTAGGTAGGTAGGTAGGTAGGTAGATAGACAGACAGACAGACAGACAGACAGACAGACAGACAAGGTAGGTAGGTAGGTAGATAGATAGATAGATAGATAGATAGATAGATAGATAGATAGATAGATAGATAGACAGACTAGATAGATAGATAGATAGATAGATAGATAGATAGATAGATAGATAGATAGATAGATAGATAGATAGATAGATAAGTAGATAGGTAGATAGGTAGGTAGGTAGATAGATAGATAGATAGATAGATAGATAGATAGATAGATAGATAGTTAGATAGATAGACAGACAGACAAATAGACAGATTATAGATTGATGGGTAGATAAATAGATGCTAGGTAGATAGACATATGTAAGGAACATTAAAACAGAAATTTTCACATGTGTAAGAAGGATAATTAGGTACATGAGGTGATCTGAAAATGCTATTTGTGATAACTAGAAGAAATAATAAATACCAGAAAAGGTCCCACAGAAGCCTCGAGGAATGGAATTGTCAGAGACCCGAGGCAGAACTGCTTACTGAATGAAAAGCAAGCTTAGATTTCACCAAAGAAAATGAACAATGAGATAGAAAAGATTGGGAAATAACCATAAAGCAAAATAGAACTGAGAATGAGAGAAAAGTGACTCCAGCCAAGGTGTGGCCAAAGGGAGAAATGGGGGTGGGGGTGGGGGGGGGGGAAATGTCAACAACGGAGAAGCAAAGGAATAGAAACTACAGAAGAGAGGGATTAAGAGACAGAACCCAGTGAAGTGTGCTGTTGTAGCAAGGGTCTTAGAAGGAAAATTTTAGAGGCAGAGGCAGTGGCTTAAGAGGTACGGAGAAAAGCCAGAACGTGAACAAAGCTCTCAAGTTCAAAAGCATCCACAAGCAGTCTGTCTTTACAACCTTTGCTGATGTGTTACTGAGCCCTGACTACCTGATCCCTGGGACCTGCTCGGTGGAGAGAAAACAGACTCTCTCAAGCTGTCTTCTGAGCTCCACACACATTGTAACACACGTGCATTCACAGGCACATACATAAAACATGTATGTATGTCTCAGTGCCTAGACATATTGTGAAACTTTCTCCCCTTACCCTCAGCAGGAATATGAAGCCATAAGGGAATGCAGGAAAGTATCTTTCATAGGAGCAGATTAAAGATTCTCAGGTAGATGAAATAGACTCTCAACTAAAAAGAAATCCCAGTGGTAACTCTTGAAATATAAAGAACGGAGATCAAAGAATCTAATAACTCCATGGACAAACCACAATGAATATTGAACATATAATAAAATGCTTGTCACAGAAGCCTGGTGACCTGAGATATAAAAATGGAAGGAGACATTAACTGTCCAGAGAGGTCCTCTGACCAGTTGAATGCAGTGACACACACACACACACACACACACACACACACACACACACGTGCACACACACACGCACGCACGCACGCGTGCACACACAATATAAAAATAAAAGCAGAGGCCGCACTCATCTAGCTGACAATGAAGCTGTGAAAAGCTGGAGCCAACAGCGGGAAAACAATTGCTAGCATGAATGCCAACACTCAGCCCAGTCGCGACACTCATCGCCCAGTAGAACACTGATTGACAGGTTCCGACAAAGTCTTCCCAAAGGAGGGATCCAGGCTGCCTTTCACACACGACAGCATGCTTAAGCTTATACAGAGGAAGGAAACCTACGGGAACCATGTGAGCCCACTGCACACCAGCAGTGCCTTGGATTGAAAGGAGGAGCAGTGCCAACCATCGACAAGCGTGTGGAGTAACGGGAATTCTCCGCCACACTGACAGGAATATAAATAGCATTGTTTTGGAGAGCAATCTGGCATTTCCCATGCACGGCAATTGTATCTGAATGTGTGCTGCACCAAATGTGTTCACTGCACTATAATTCATAAAATTCATAAAAGACAAAACCAAAAAATACTCATCTATCAATCACAGGGTGAACTATGATTTGTCCTTGCAATAAATATCAAGTAATGAAATACCGATATTCACAAGAAATGAATCTCCCTGCCACTAAGCAAAAGGAATTGGATTTAAATTATATTCTGCACTATTTCTATAAAATACCACTAACATGTTAGGAGGCAGGGTGCTGAGGAGAGATGGGTGTGTATCTTTATACTTTATACTTTAACTCTTAGCATCTACAAGTTCCTAGCTTTGGTACCCGATAAGGAAAAAAGAAAGGGAGGGGGGTCAGTGGGTATACTGGGAGGAAAAGGAGCATGGGAGTTATTTGAAGGATGGTGAGAATATTGATAACATACACTTTTAGGTGGAGAGGTGTTTCCCTAGCATGTCATGTTGAGATTATTCATTGGACGGTATACTTACGTGTAGCATTGTTTGGGCTACACCGATTTGTGCTCCTGGTTGGTCGAAACTTGAAAGATTTAGCATCTCACTACCAGACTCCGAAGTAACCTCTCTCTAAAAGACCTACCCTCATGGAGTAGTACAGGGTTCCCAGAACAATATGTTAACAAGTGACGTGTATTTCTGTTCCCAGGTCAAGAAAACGACAGAAGCCACCCTCCAGACCATCCAAGATATGGTCACCATCGAGGACTACGATGTGTCTGAGTGCTTCCAGCACAGCCGATCCACAGAGTCTGTGAAGTCCACTGTGTCCGAAACCTACCTGAGTAAACCCAGCATCGCCAAGAGACGTGCTAACCAGCAAGAGACCGAGCAGTTCTACTTCATGGTACGGCCGCTCCCTGCTCCCCAGCCTCTCTTGATGGAGCCTGGGACCACACTTACCCCAGCATTGCCCTATAGTTAACGATGCCGGAGTCTTTCCCGAGGCCTTGATTTTAAAGTACAGTCACCAGAGTACCCTCAGAGTTCCCGATTCAGCCAGTCTGGGTAGAGTTTAGGACTTAGGACCTCTCTAAAACCAGCTGAGGGGAGGGAAGCTATAGCACAGTGAAGATGTCTTATTGGGTTGCTCCTCCGTCCTATTTTTGAGACAGATGTCTCTCTGGACCAGCGAGCGCTTAGGATCTTCCTGTTTCCAATCCTACCCTAGTGCACCCTGACCCCAGTCCTCCAGGCTGCTTGCACAATTATCACTTGCCCCCCTCAAGTCCAGGCTTTGTCTGCTTTGACACAGGTGCACACCACAGGGTAGTTTGCTAAAATGCAACCTGTTTCAACAGGACCAGGGAAGAAGAGTCCTGAGCCTGCATTTCCTGCATGCTCTCCAGAGAAGGCTGAGTCTGCTAGCCTAGAGATTACACCCTGAGTAAGGGATTCCAGATGAGCAGATAGAGCTGCAGGGCTAAACATCCCCTCTGGGAAGTCCCCTGGCACTGGGAGGTCTCAAGTTTCTACCTTGCCTTTTTGCAGAAACTTCGAGAGTTCTTGGAAGGCAGCAATCTCATCACAAAACTTCAGGCTAAGCATGACTTGCTACAGAGGACTCTCGGAGAAGGTGGAGTACTGGGAGCAAACGGGGAAGCGGTCTGGCCTGTGTTGACGCATCATGGGTGCTCTGTGACGAGTGTGAAGTATGTCTGTGTGAGCGTGCGGCCCTAGAAATCGACGCCGACGCTGCCCTATGTTAAGATTTTGGTTGATCTGAGTTCCCTGATGATCGTGTTCACACTGAAGCCATTCTGGGAGGTAAAGTCAGACTCAGGAGAGGAGTGACTCAGACTCAGGAGAGGAGGTTCCTTTGGGACCACAGTACTGACCCCAGTCTCCTGCCTCTGCATTGGGCTTCTTGGTCCTCCAACCTCTCCCCGTCCATTTGAATGGGCTGGTAACTGTCCCATCCTTTTGGCGTTCTAGAAACCAGTTTTTCCAGTCTGAGCAATCTTCCATTTTACATTAAGTATTGTTGGTAGTTGAGATAGGATCTGATGGAATATGTAAATACACACACACACACACACACACACTCTGCAGTGTCTGGGAATAGAAACAATAGCACCAAATACTAACTATATTCTCCACCAGGATCCTGCCAGTCTCCGGATCTTTCTGGAGGAGACCGGAGCAGGGTGCACTGCAGACAGAGGGGACTACACAACCATCACTGCTTCTCTTCTCTGCCCTCATAAACAACATAAAAGGAAAAATGAACACACACAGGCAGAGCCGTGGCTTACTTAAGGGTCCCGGGGTCTGAAACTTCCGTTGTCTGTTCATACGAGATTCTGCTGGGCGTTGTAAGAAATGAAAGAGAATGCTGCAGAAAGGGGTGGGGGATGGGGGGCGAGGTCGGGTGTGGGCACGAGGTCAGGGTGTGGGGACGAGGTCGGGGTGTGGGCACGAGGTCGGGGTGTGGGGACGAGGGGTGTGGGGACGAGGTCGGGGTGTGGGAATGGCTGAATTCAAAAGAGACTTCCAGAGCTGGGAACGTGGCTCGGCCTTTATGAATGCTTGCTGGGATCTGAGTTGGGTTCCTGGGAATACGATGCCCTCTTCTGGCCTCTTTAGGAAACATGCAGCGTGCATGTGCGAACACACACACACACACACATACACACATACACACACACACAGAGAGAGAGAGAGAGAGAGAGAGAGAGAGAGAGAGAGAGAGAGAGAGACTCGTTCATTCAGGCAACACACTCGTGCACATAAAATAAAAATAAATAAATCCCTTTTTTTTTTTATTAAAGACATTTCCATCTTATACCTAAGTTCTTGCCACCTACCGTTTTGGAGCCTTTCTTGCCCATAAAGCAGTTTATTACCACCTTGCCTTATGGTTCTCCTAAGAACCCCTCATCCTTAGAGAATACCACAAGGCAAAAAGTTGTCGTGCGTGGCCTCGGACTCCCCAGCCTCCAAGTCGAAAGACAATCGTACCTCAGGAAAAAGGGGGGGAAGGGCTTACCTGTGAAGAAGCATCCAGGTTAAAAAGTAATGATATATTTCATTAATGATAACAATAATGACTAATGCACCGTGTCAACTCTAACTAAAATGGGCAAAATTTATAAAGGCCATTTTAAGCAAATAGGAAATGGATATAACCTATAGGTTAAATATTATTGACTTAAATTTCTTCTGTTATGATACTGTGATTATAAAGAAGAATGTCCTTATTCTTTAAAAAAAAAAAAAAGCTTGCTGGAGTGCCCCAAGGATGGACAGACAGACAGACAGACAACTATGTAATCTAAGTGAAGATTATCAGGATATTTCGTGTACTGTTCTTTGATCTCTTCTGTAGGTTTTAAACTTTATTTTCAAGCCTTTTTAATCTTTGAAGAGTTTTCTTAAATAGCCATGCTTTAGCCCCTCCCCCTTTTCTCATAATAAATTCCCTTTCTTCTTCCCATTC